>NC_071994.2:6970000-7570000 GCF_028885655.2 Pongo abelii | reverse complement strand
TCTCTGGGCTGCAGGCAGAGCAGTTCCCAGGCTTCTCCAAGCTCACTGGCCCCTCTTCCCACCTTCAAACCAGCTGCATCAGCAGAAGAGATTATGCCAGGTATTAAAAGCCTGCCAGGGGGCGGGGGTGGGGTGGGGTAGGGATTGCCAGGCCAGCATGCTGGAGGCCCAGGCACCTGCAGGGACACCAGGAACAGCTGTCCACCAGCCAGAAGGGCCACTGCTCCCCTCCATGTGCCCAAAACCTGACCTTCCCTGTGCCTCTAGCTGAAGTTTGCTCCAGTCCAGGCTCACAAGGTAGTGGTCTGTGGTCAGCTGTGCATGGGGCTTGGGATGCTAGGGTTGTGGTGGAAGTGAGGGAAAGATTTAGGGCTGAGCCAGGTGAGGGGACACTGGAGAATTTTCACAGCTGGGCTGATCCTGGAGCAGGAGTGAGAGCAGCGGTGGGATGTGCAGGATGGGCTGGAGGGACCTGCAGACCTGTCTGGATGGATGATGCTCCAGCACCCGCTCAGGGTGAAGACAAGCAGGGTTCAGGATGAAGACCTCTCACCTAAGCAGCAAGGGCTGACCCAGCCCCTCTCCCTGCCCCGTCCCCTGAAGCTGCTAGTCAGTTGCAGCGTGAGTACTGGGGCAGAAACTGTCCTCTCTGGAGAAGTGCTCACACTGCAGGGGACACTGCTGGGGGTTCAGGGGAGAATGGGACCCTTGCCCCCATGAGTAACTAGGGATCAGTAACTAGGTAGCCGCCTTCCTGCAGCAGGCCACCCTCTGGCCCCTGCTTCTTAGCTGCAACCTCTGCAAGGTCCTGGCCATATAGGTGTGACCTGTGAGGAGGTTAAAGGAAAGGTACCTTAGCCCCTGGCTGGGGCTCTCTCTCTGAAGTGCACCTGTAGTCCCAGCTCCTCGAGGCTGAGGCAAGAGGACCACCTGAGCCCAAAAGTCTGAGGCTACAGTGAGCTATGGTCACGCCACTGCACTCCAGTCTGGGTGAAAAAATGAGACCCTTTCTCTAAAAAAAAAAAAAAAAAAAAAAAAGGAAGTCCAGGCATGGTGGCTCATGCCTATAATCCTAGCACTTTGGGAAGCCAAGGTAGGCGGATCACCTGTCGGGAGTTTAGAGACCAGCCTGACCAACATGGCGAAACCCCGCCTCTACTAAAAATACAAAATTAGCTGGGCGTGGCGGCACATGCCTGTAATCCCAGCTACTCGGGAGGCTGAGGCAGGAGAGTCGCTTGAACCCAGGAGGCAAATGTTGCAGTGAGCCAAGATCACGCCATTGCACTCCAGCCTGGGCAACAAGAGTGAAAGTCCATCTCAAAAAAAAGAAAGAAAGAAAAAGAAAAAGAAAGGGCACATTGGCCGGGCGTGGTGGCTCATGCCTATAATCCTGGCACTTTGGGAAGCCGAGGCGAGCAGATCACCTGAGGTCAGGAGTTCAAGACCAGCCTGGCCAACATGGCAAAACCCTGTCTCTACTACAAATACAAAAATTAGCCAGGGGTCGTGGCAGGCACTTGTAATCCCAGCTACTTGGGAGGCTGAGGCAGGAGAATCACTTGAACCTGCGAGGCTGAGTTTGCAGTAAGCAGAGATCATACCACTACACTCCAGCCTGGGGTGACAGAGCGAGACTGTATCCCAAATAATAATAATAATAATAATAATAATAATAATAAATAAAGGGCATCTTTAGCTTTGGGTGGAGCCAGGCTGGTGGCTGCGAGGGCCCCATGGGAGCAGGGAGGCCGGGAGACACTGCTACCAGGGGCCTCCACTCACCTGCCTCCTTCCCTCCCAACTCTGCCTTACAGCCCAGCAGGCTGCCTCCCAGCAGGCTGGCTCTTGCAGTGGGATGTGGCACAGGAGGTTTTCTTTCCAGCTGGCTTTCCTTCCCACATCTGCAAGTTCAAACTCAATGCCCATGATCCCTAGAAAGCCTTGGTAAAGGATGACACTAAGTCTGACATACTCTCAAACTGACCTTTTTTTTTTTCTGGTGCCCACCATACCCTACCCTAGTTCTCTCAGAGTATCCAAAGAACTCTCCAGAACTCTCCACTGCCCTCTGTAGCTCTGGATGTGGTGCCTACCATGGGCCATTGGCAGTCCCCATTCTGTGTCTCTTACTCAGGCCGCTGACTCTGCACACACATGGGGCAGCGAGTGTGCCAGGGAGCCAACAGCCTCTGGAAGCAGCCCACAACCAATGGCAGGTGGCCGCAGGTGGATAAGGAAAATGTGGAGTCCCTTTCTACACTGTCTCCCAGAGGTGTCCAGCCAGGCAGCACCAGCAGCCACTGCAGTGGCTTGCTCAACGATGCACCCTTCGTTGGCTCTCTTCCCTCCCTTGTCTTAATTTCCACTCCTCTGTCAGTATTTCCTAGGACCATTTCCCAAATAAACTTCTTGCACTTGAATCCTTGCCTCAAGGTTTGCTTCTGGGTGAATTCAAAGTAAGGCACAGTGGCTCACACCTGTAATCCCAGCACTTTGGGAGGCTGAGGAGGATGGATCACCTGAGGTCACAAGTTCGAGACCAGCCTGGCCAACATGGCAAAACCTTGTGTCTACTGAAAATACAAACATTAGCTGGGCATGGTCGTGGGTGCCTGTAATCCCACCTACTTGGGAGGCTGAGACAGGGAGAATTGCTTGAACCTGGGAGACAGAGGTTGCAGTGAGCAGAGATCACACCACTGCATTCCAGCCTGGGTGACAGAGTAAGACTGTCTCTAAAAAACAAAAACAAAACAAACAAAAAAACAAGACACACTCACTTGCTTACATTAAGAACAGGGTCTGGGCAGGGCGCAGTGGCTCATGCCTGTAATCCCAGCCTTTTGGAGTGTGTGTCTATGCGTATATCTGTCGAGGTGAAGGTGGCTCTCAGAATTGATTGGGGGCAGCTGGGCGTGGTAGCTCATGCCTGTAATCTCAGCACTTTGGGAGGTCGAAGTGGGTGGATCACCTGAGGTCAGGAGTTTGAGACCAGCCTGGCCAACATGGTGAAACCCTGTCTCTACTAAAAATACAAAAAATTTGCCAGGTGTGGTGGCAGACGCCTGTAATCCCAGCTACTTGGGAGGCTGAGGCAGAATTGCTTGAACCCAGGAGGCAGAGGTTGCAGTGAGCCAAGGTCACACCACTGCACTCCAGCCTGGGCAACAAGAGAGAGCAAAACGGGGCTGGGCACAGTGGCTCACGTCTGTAATCCCAGCACTTTGGGAGGCCAAGGCAGGCAGATCATGAGGTCAGGAGATTGAGACCATCCTGGCTAACACGGTGAAACCCCGTCTCTACTAAAAATGCAAAAAATTAGCCTGGCCTGGTGGCGGGTGCCTGTAGTCCCAGCTACTTGGGAGGCTGAGGCAGGAGAATCGCTTGAACCCGGGAGTGGAGGTTGCAGTGAGCTGAGATCACACCACTGCACTCCAGCCTGGGCAACAGAGCCAGACTCCGTCTCAAAAAAAAAAAAAAAATAGAGCAAAACGTCATCTCAATAACAAAAAAAAAAAAAAAAGAAGAAGAAGAAGAATTGATTGGGGGCTGGAGGACCAGGTTTGGGATGGGCAGGAAGCCAGGTGGGAACGATGTCCATCTTTCCCCACTTCCTCAGGCCACCTGCTCGGGAGTCAGCATCCTAAAAAAGGAGGTCTGCTGGGTCAAACCGAATTTGACCCGGTGAGGGAAGATGTCTCTATTCTCCCCAGTACCACCCACGGGGCATCTCCAAGGGAGACTGGGTACCTGTAGGAAAAACCTCACTGAATGGAGTTGGATAGGAACCACCAAGAAATGCAAATGTACCTCGGCCTTTATTACTCTTCTCCCAAACATAAGGCAAAGCTTAGACTACAAGTTTGCCACCACCCTCCACACCCCATGTCCTCTGCCACACTTCACACTGCTCCTTTTCTCTGACCCACTTGGATGCCTCTTCCCATTCTTCCGTCACTGTCTCACTCTAGTCGCTATCATCACTGCCCATTACCACCTCCTCCCTCTGGGTATCTGGCCTCCAGCAACTGCCTGCCATGTGCCCAGTGCTGGCTGCCAAGCTGTTTCTCCCATCTTTAGTGGCTGTCAGTGATCAACCTATTCCCATCCTGGGCTCTAAACTTGCCACCAGCTCTTTCTCCCCAGGGTATCCTGTACCTCTTCTTCCTCCAACTCCACCCCTACCGGCTGGGCCTTCCTGGCAGTGACTCGATGTCTTCCTCCTCCTGATAATTTCACTCCCATTTGAGTCTTTGCTCAGATGCAAATACTTTATGTGTCTGCAATGTACTCCTCCAATAGTTACTTTTACAAATTCCACCTCTTTCCTGGCAAACCCTCGTCTGTCTCCCCGCCCCCAACATCGGCCGCTACACCATGGGCCCCTCTCATGTAACCCTTTGCAAGCATTTAGTGAATGAGGAAAACTATTTTCGGGGCCTGATTCCAGACACGGTGGAGGAAACAGGCACACAGCAAGCCCATTCTGTAGGAAGCTTACTCCACTGGAGAAAGAACCAGACACACTCACTGGAGATTTTAAAACAGAAGTGAGGCCAGGCGTGGTGGCTCACGCCTATAATCCCAGCACTTTAGGAGGCCAAGGCAGGCGGATCACCTGAGGTCAGGAGATCGAGACCAGCCTGACCAACATGGTGAAACCCCGTCTCTACTAAAAATACAAAATTAGCCAGGTGTGGTGGCGCAGGCCTGTAATCCCAGCTACTCAGGAGGCTGAGGCAAGAGAATTGCTTGAACCCGGGAGGTGAAGGTTGCAGTGAGCTGAGATCCTGTCATTGCACTCTAGCTTGGGTGACAGAGCAAGACTCTGTCTCAGAAAAAAACCAAACACAAGTTTGCATGCAGTAATTGCCAAGCTGGGTGAATGGATTTTCAGGGCTGTGGGAATTCACAGGGTGCAGCAGGCAAGGCCTGTGCATGCGTTTGGAGGCAGAGGAAGGAGCAGGGAGGAGACAGTGTATCCAGTGCCTGTTTGAAGGGGAGGACAGCGTAGACCTCATTTCATACAGGAGGGTGCAGGGGAATCTCCAACAGAGAAGTCACTGGCCAGGTGGTGGGGAAAGTTCAGGGCCGTAGCAGCCACGGAAGACAAACCCACAGAGAAGACATCTGAAGTTCTGAGAATAAATGAAAGCCTCGAGAGAGAAGAGCAGAGGGTTGAGGACTAGGCCTTGCAGGAAGCCCAAAGGCAGGGGTGGAGGAGAGGGGCAGAGGGTGAGCCTGCACAAGGGAGAAACTCTTGTTTGTTAGCCTGGGCCATTGTGGCCTGTTTGGGACTCTACGCTCTCCTTCCTGTGTAGGGCACCTGTGCGCAGTGCCTGGACCTGCCTTGGTTCTCACTGACCCTCTGGCACAACTGGTGGTCACAGGAAGTTGGTTTCCTGTGGGCTTTCATGATGCTTCCCGAATCCACCCACTTCTCTCTCCACTTCTGTGGGGTAGAAGACTGTAGACAGAAAGTAGGAAGTTTAAAAAAGGAAAGAAAAAAAAGAAAGAAAGAAGGCCAGGCATGCTGGTTCATGCCTGTAATCCCAGCACTTTGTTTTGTTTTGAGAGAGTCTCACTCTGTCACCCAGGCTGGAGTGCACTGGCGCGATCTCAGCTCACTGCAACCTCCACCTCCCTGGTTCAACCTATTCTCCTGCCTCAGCCTCCAAAGTAGCTGGGACTACAGGCACGCACCACCACTGCTGACTAATCTTTTGCATTTTTAGATAGAGACCAGGTTTTGCCATGTTGACCAGGCTGGTCTTGAACTCCTGACCTCAGGTGACCCACCTGCCTCAGCCTCCCAAAGTGCTGGGATTACAGGCATGAACCACCACACCCGGTCATGCCTGTAATCCCAGCACTTTGGGAGGCTGAGGTGGGAGGACCACTTGAGCCTGGGAGTTTGAGGCTGCAGTGAGCCATGATCATGCCTCTGCATTTCAGCCTGGTCAACAGAGCGAGACCCTATCTCAAAAATATATATATATCATAGTAAGATCTGGCTTCTTTCAGAGAGAAAGGGGTCACCTTATTCACCCCTGTCTCAGTCCCTTTGTGCTGCTATAACAAAATAGCTGAGACTAGATTATTTATTTATTTATTTATTTATTTATTTTGAGAGGGAGTCTCGCTCTGTCACCCAGGCTGGAGTGCAGTGGCGCGATCTTGGCTCACTGCAAGCTCTGTCTCCCAGGTTCATGCCATGCTCCTGCCTCAGCCTCCCAAGTAGCTGGGACTACAGGCACCCACCACCATGCCCAGCTAATTTTTTGTATTTTTAGTACAGACGGGGTTTCGCCATGTTAGCCAGGATGGTCTCGATCTCCTGACCTTGTGGTCCACCCGCCTCAGCTTCCCAAAGTGCTGGGATTACAGGCATGAGCCACCATGCCCGGCAAGACTAAATAATTTATAAAGAATAGAAATTTATAGCCAGGAACAGTGGCACATGCCTGTAGTCCCAGTACTCAGGAGGCTGAGGTGAGAAGATCCCTTGAGCCTAGGAGTTTGAGACTAGTCTGGGTAACATAGTGAACTCTCATAGTTCTGGAGGTGAGAAGTCCAAGATCAAGGCACTGGCATCTGGTAAGGGCCTTCAGACTGCATGGTCACATGGCAGAAGAGCAGAAGACAGTGAACCCGCTCTCTCTTTTTTTTTTTTAAGACGGAATTTCGCTATGTCACCCATGTTGGAGTGCAATGGCGTGATCTCAGCTCACTGCAACCTCCCCCTCCCAGGTTCAAGCGATTCTCCTGCCTCAGCCTCCCAAGTAGCTGGGATTACAGGCACCCACCACCACGCCCGGCTAATTTTTGTAGTTTTCATTAGAGACGGGGTTTCTCCATGTTGGCCAGGCTGATCTTGAACTCCTGACCTCAAGTGATCCACCCACCTCGGCCTCCCAAAGTGCTAGGATTACAGGCGTGAACCACTGGACCCAGCCCCCACTTTCTTTTATAGCAACTTTAATCCACTCCTGAGGGCCCGAGCCCTCACGACCTAAACACCTCCCGTTAGGCCCCACCTCCAAAACTGTCGCACTGAGGATTGTTTCCAACACATAAACTGTGAGGAACACATTCAGACCGTGGCAACTCCCAAGAATATTCCAGGGGTTTTCAAGCCTAAACTCTCTCAATCTCCTGCACCCACATCCTCAAAATGATCAACCTGCACACGGCCCTGGCAACCTCTCCCCAGGTTCCGAGGAAGACATGTCCTCACCCCGCGGAAGTTACCTCAGGCCAGCTGGCTCTTCTGGCTGCTCCAGCACCAAGCACCTCTTGCTCTATCCCTTATCCCTTATTTGCAGTTTCTAGTCCCAGCCTCGCTCGCCCCCATCTCTACTGACATCTTCTTGCGGGCCACACACAAACTCTTTATGTTCCCACTACAACCCCCAGCCTGTCTTCTGCTGCTAGAACTTCTTTCCACAGCCAGCTCTTGAAAGAAGGATGCACAGCCGGGCGTGGTGGCTCTTGCCTGTAATCCCAGCACTTTGGGAGGCCGAGGCGGGTGGATCACGAGGTCAGGAGATCGAGACCATCCTGGCCAACATGGTGAAACCCGGTCTCTACTAAAATACAAAAAACTAGCTGGGTGTGGTGGTGCGCACCTGTAGTCCCAGCTACTCAGGAAGCTGAGGCAGGGGAATCACTTGAACCCAGGAGACGGAGGTTGCAGTGAGCCAAGATCGCGCCACTGCACTCCAGCCTGGCAACAGAGCTAGACTGTCTAAAAAAAAAAAAAAGAAGGCTGCACACTTGACTTCACCTCATGCCGACTCCCCACCCCCAACTTCACTGACACAGCTATCAAAGGTCACTGGTGATGTCATAATGGCTGCATCCAGGGGTGATCTTCCAGCTTCATCTTCCTCTCTGACTTCTCTCCTCTGCACTCTCCTCCCTGCCGCCTACACTCTGCCTCTGTCTTACCCATCTGGTCTTTCCTTCTCAGCTGCTTTCACAGGCTCTGCTTTCTCTCCTGGCTACTTCACATACCCATTCATTTTTCAAGCAGTTACTGGGCACCTACAGTGGGGCTGGGCACAGTTTTCCCTGATGCGCAGTCCCTGTTTTTTTTTTTTTTTTTTTGAGACAGAGTCTCTGTCGCCAGACTGGAGCGCAGTGGTGCGATCCTGGCTCACTGCAAGCTCCGCCTCCCGGGTTCACGCCATTCTCCTGCCTCAGCCTCCAGAGTAGCTGTGATTACAGGCATCAGCCACCACGCCTGGCTAATTTTTTTTTTATTTTTAGTAGAGACGGGGTTTCACCATGTTGGCCAGGCTGGCCTCAAACTCCTGACCTCGTGATCTGCCCGCCTCGGCCTCCCGAAGTGCTGGGATTACAGACATGAACCACCGCGCCCGGCCCCCTTTCTCTTTTTTTTTGAGACAGAATCTTGCTCTGTCGCCCAGGCTGGAGTGCAGTGGCTCAGTCTCAGCTCACTGCAACGTCCGCCTTCCGGGTTCAAGTGATTCTTCTGCCTTAGCCTCCTGAGTAGCTGGGTATACAGGAGCGCACCATGACGCAGGCTAATTTTTGTATTTTTAGTAGAGACGAGGTTTCGCCATGTTGGCCAGGGTAGTCTGGAACTCCTGACCTCAAGTAATCCGCCCGCCTCGGCCTCCCAAAGTGCTGGGATTACAGGCATGAGCCACCATGCCTGGCCTTCCATGCCCTTTCCATGGACCACCTTATTCCTCCCACAACCTGGATCTGGCACTGTGGATGCCCAGACCTCTGACTCCAGCGTGTGCTGCTCCCCTCCATCCCAGGCCTCATAAAGCCAGCAGCAGATGTCTTAGAGCCCCTCAGACTCAGCGTGTGCAAATGTGACCCTGTGTCTCTTGGCCCAACCATTGCTTCTCCTGTATTTCCCATTTGAGGGGATGGCACGGCGGATCAGTCAAGACACACACACACGGCAGACATCCATGACCCCTCCTCCCGCACATCCAATGTGTGCCCACATCCTGTTGAATGCTCCTCCTCCTATACCTCTCAGCTCTCCTCTCCATACTCTGCTTACTGCCTGAGGCCATGTCCTTCTCACATGGGGAAGATAAAACACCTTAATTTTCTCAACAGCATCTGCTTTCTTATCGGAGTTCTTTCTGAAACATAAACTTGACCTTGTCATTTCCCTACTTGTATGATCACCATGGGTTGCTCCTGCCTTAAGAGTACACTCCTGCCGGGCGCGGTGGCTCACGCCTGTATTCAGGCATGATGCAGTGGTTTATGCCTGTAATCCCAGCACTTTGGGAGGCCAAGGCGAGTGGATCACGAGGTCAGGAGATCGAGACCATCCTGGCTAACATGGTGAAACCCCACCTTTACTAAAAAATACAAAAAATTAGCCAGGTGTGATGGCCAGCGCCTGTAGTCCCAGCCACTCGGGAGGCTGAGGCAGGAGAATGGCGTGAACCCGGGAGGTGGAGCTTGCAGTGAGCCGAGATCGCGCCACTGCACTCCAGCCTGGGCGACAGAGCGAGACTCCTTCTTAAAAAAAAAAAAAAAAAAAGAGTACACTCCTGTCTTGCCACAAGCTTCGTGTGACTTGGCCAGCCACTCTGTGACTTCATCTCGCACCATTTTCCACCTTGGCCACTTTGCCCCAGACGCTCCGGCTGCTGCTGTTTGAGTACACCAACACCCGTTCCCACGGAAGGTCTTTGCTCAAGCTGTTCCCTCTGCCTAGGAGGTTCCTTTTTGCTATACAATCTCAACTCCTGTCTCCTGTGTCACCTCCTCAGAGAAGCTGACCCAATTTCTTTTTTTTTTTTTTTTTTTTTTTGAGACAGAGTCTCACTCTGATGCCCAGGCTGGAGTGCAGTGGCACGATCTCACCTCACTGCAGCCTCTACCTCCCGGGTTCAAGCAATTCTCATGCCTCAGCCTCCTGAGTAGCTGGGACTACAGGTGTTCACCACCATGCCCGGCTAATTTCTATATTTTTAGTAGAGTTTTGCCATGTTGGCTGGGCTGGTCTCGAACTCCTGGCCTCCAGTAATCCACCCTCCTCAGCTTCCCAAAGTGCTGGCATTACAGGCATGGAGATGGAGTCTTGCTCTATTGCCCAGGCTGTAATGCACTGGCGCAATCTCAGCTCACTGCAACCTCTGCCTCCCCGGTTCCAGCAACTCTCTTGCCTCAGCCTCCCGAGTAGCTGGGACTACAGGGTTGCGCCATCATGCCCAGCTAATTTTTGTATTTTTAGTAGAGACAAGGTTTCACCATGTTGACCAGGCTGGTCTCAAACTCCTGACCTCAGGTGAGCCACCCATCTCGGCCTCCAAAAGTGCTAGGATTACAGGCATAAGCCACTGCATCCAGCCCATAACCAGTAATTTCCAAGTCATCTCAAATGCTGCTTCCTCCTTGAAGCTTTCCCTGAGTTGATACTCCTCCCTACAGCAGAAGGGGCCTCTCCCACCTTTGCGCCCTCACAGATTCCTGTGGAAACTGTGTTTTTTGTTTGTTTGTTTTTTTTTGACAGAGTCTTGCTCTTGTAGGTTGACCAGGCTGGAGTGCAATGGCGTGATCTCAACTCACTGCAACCTCCCCCTCCCGGGTTCAAGCGATTCTCCTGCCTCAGCCTCCCGAGTAGCTGGGATTACAGGCATCTGCCACCACACTCAGCTAATTTTTTGTATTTTTTGTAGAGATAGGGTTTCACCATGTTGGCCAGGCTGGTCTCAAACTCCTGCCCTCAGGTGATCCACCCGCATTGGCCTCCCAAAGTGCTGGGATTACAGGCGTGAGCCACCACGCCCTGCCTTTTATTATTATTATTATTATTATTTTAAACAGGGTCTCGCTCTGTCACTCAGGCTGGAGTGCAGAGTTCATTGCAGTCTTGAACTTCTGGGCTGAGGGAATCCGCCCTCCTCAGCCTCCTGAGTAGCTAATTGTTTTGGTTTTTCATTGTAAAGATGGGGTCTCACTATGTTGCCCTGAATGGGAGACTTGTCTATATCCTGTACAGACCTGATGTCCATCATGGCACTCAGTCCTGGTTTACAACCGAGATGCACACATAGCTATTATTAGCCCCTTTCATTTTCTGAAAGTGTCTCAGTGTAGAGGCTAATTTCTTTGTTCACCTGACTTGCCCCCTGACAATGTGGCTTCATGTCACTCACACTGCAATCCCAGTGCCCCACACAAGCAGGTGCTCTTTATAGGGAAGGAAAGAATAAATGAACATTTGATCTGGTGGTTAGAAAATGCCATCAATTTGGGGAGTAGCAGAAAGTGCACTGGACTAGCTATCAGAAGACATGGTTTATAGTTCTAATTTCATCACGAAACTAGCTGCATGACCTTGGCCAAGCTGCTTAACATCTTTGGGCCTCAGACTGCCAGTTTTTAAATGAGCAAGTAGGATTAAATGACCTCTGCCCTCGATGCTAGCTCTAAGATTCTGTGATTCAGAGTTATCCCCTTAATAGACGAGGACCTCACAGACCCTAAATGGAAGCAGTTAGTGTAGCACTGAGTACACACACCAGGAAGTCTTGGAAGATGGAGAGTGTTGCTGCTGCTCTTGAAGCTGTGCAGGAACCATCTTCATTTTTCCCTCTGCCAGCTCTGTCATGCTGCTGTCTCTTTGATTAATATGCACGGTGCTGTTTTTTGTTTCTGTTTTTTGTTTCTCTCTCCAATTAAACTGTAAGCTTCTTAAGGATAGGCTCCAAGTCTTATGTTTTAAATCTTGAGGCCCTTTAAGTTAAGTTAGAACCTGGCATGTGTTCTGTGGTTGACAATAATGGTCATATGGAGATCCAATCAAATCAAATGTTAGACAGTGGATGGCAGGATTAGAAATACACCAGACAAGGCTAGGTACAGTGGCTCATGCCTGTAATCACAGCACTTTGGGAGGCTGAGGAGGGCAGATCACTTGAGGTCAGGAGTTTGAGACTCACCTGGCCAACATAGTGAAATCGTGTCTCTACTAAAAATACGAAAATTACCTGGGTGTGGTGGTGGGCGCCTGTAATCCCAGCTACTTGGGAGGCTGAGGCAGGAGAATCACTTAAACCTGGGAGGTGGAGGTTGCAGTGAGCCGAGATCACGCCACTGCACTTCAGCCTGGGTGACAAAACAAGACTCCATCTCAAACACAAGAGGCCAGGCGCAGTGGCTCACGACTGTAATACCAGGACTTTAGGAGGCCTAGGTGGGCGGATCACCTGAGGTCGGGAATTCAAAACCAGCCTGGTTAACATGGTGAAACCCCATCTCTACTAAAAGTACAAAATTAGCCAGGTGTAGTGGTGTGTGCCTGTAATCCCAGCTACTTGGGAGGCTGAAGCAGAAGAATCGCTTGAACCCAGGAGGCAGAGGTTGCAGTGAGCCAAGATCGCGCCACTGCACTCCACCTTGGGTAACAAGAGCGAAACTCTGACACACACACACACACACACAAGATAAAAGAAAAGAAATACACCAGAGAACAAAGAGAAAGCATTGTCCTATCAAAAGCATCAAAATTATATGCCTATGCCTGTGTATTAAGGAGCAACTTAAATACACAAGGAGGCCAGGCGTAGTGGCTCATGCCTGTAATCCTAGCACTTTGGGAAGTTGAGGTGGGTGGATCACCTAAGGTCAAGAGTTCCAGACCAGGCTGGCCAACAAGGTAAAACCCTCTCTTTACTAAAAATATAAAAATTAGCTGGCATGGTGGTGTGCACCTATAATCCCAGCTACTCTGGAGGCTAAGGCAGGAGACTTGCTTGAACCCAGGAGGTGGAGGTTGCAGTGAGCTGACATCGTGCCACTGCACTCCAGCCTGGGCGACAGAGTGAGTAAGGCTCTGTCTCAAAAAAAAAAAAAAGAAAGAAAGAAATATGGTCCCATCAAGAGGCACAATGTGGTTTCAGAAAAAGGAAGCCACTGAGGATTCCACATTATGTTACAGCAAGTCAGAATTGCGTATTCCGTTTGTCCACTTTTCTGAATTCATTGACAAGAAAAATGTATAAAATATATTATAGGATATATTACATGAGTAGTAAATAGTAAAATGAAATAGAAAATACTTCCGGTGGTGGGCATGGTAGTTCATGCCTGTAATCCCAGCACTTTGTGAGTTTGAGACCAGCCTGGGCAACATAGTGACACCACATCTCTACAAAAAATACAAAATTGGCTGGGCGTGGTGGCTCACGCCTGTAATCCCAGCACTTTGGGAGGCTGAGGCAGGCGGATCACTTGAGGTCAGGAGTTCGAAATCAGCCTGGGCAACATGGTGAAACTCTGTCTCTACTAAAAATACAAAAAAAATTAGCCAGGCATGGTGGTGCATGCCTGTAATCTCAGCTACTTGAGAGACTGAGGCAGGACAGTTGCTTGAACTCAGGAGGCGGAGGTTGCAGTGAGCAGAGATTGTGCCATTGCTCTCCACCTGAGTGATAGAGCAAGACTCCATCTCAAAAAACAAAAACAAAAACAATTAGCTGGGCATGGTGGTGTGTACCTGTAGTCCCAGCTACTGGGAAGGCTGAGGTGGGAGGAAGGCTTAAGCCCAGGAGGCAGAGGTTTCGGTGAGCTGAGATTGTGCCACTGCACTCCAGCCTGGGTGACAGAGTGACACTCTGTCTCCAAAACAAAAAAAAAAAAGAAAAGAAAATATTGAATACTGCTGGGCATGGTGGCTCACCCCTGTATCTCCGCACTTTGGGAGGATGAGGTGTGGAAGTCAGGTGGCCTCTCTTGAGGTCAGGGGTTTTGAGATCGGCTTGGGACAACACAGTGACTTGAGCCCAGGAGGTTGAGAGGCTGCAGTGAGCTATGATCGTGCTAGTGCATTCCAGCCTGCCTGGGTGACAGAAGGAGAGACCTTGTCAAAAAAAAAAAAAAAAAAAAAAAGGAAAGAAATGTAAAATACTAAGACATATTATAGAAACTACCAACATTTACGCAAAGCATAAACCTTCACCGATGGAAATATATAAACTAAAAATATATCAGGCCAGGCACAGTGACTCATTTCTGTAAACCCAAGCCAGGCTTTGGAAGGCTGAGGCAGGAGGATCCCATGAGGCCAGGAGTTCGAGACTAGTCTGGGCAACATAGTGAGACCACCATCTCTACAAAAAATTTAAAAATTAGCTAGGAGGCCGGGCGCAGTGACTCACACCTGTAGTCCCAGCCCTTTGGGTGGCCAAGGTGGGCGGATCACTTGAGGTGAGGAGATTGAGACCATCCTGGCCAACATGGTGAAATCCTGTCTCTACTGAAAATACAAAAATTAGCCAGGCGTGGTGGTGTACGCCTATAACCCCAGCTACTCAGGAGGCCGAGGCAGGAGAACCTCGTGAACCCCCAGGAAGCCCCAGAAAGCAGAGGCTGCAGTGAGCTAAGATTGCACTTCCGCACTCCAGCCTGGGTGACAGAGTGAGACTCCATCTCAAAAAATAAGAATAATAATAATAAAAAAATAAAAATTAAAAAAATGCAATAAACAGACAGATGGGTAAATCCTGTCATCAGCTCCAGTAAAAGGAGTGAGGTATAGATGTAGGGTCTCCCACATGTCTTCCACCAATAACATTATGCAGGAATAGAAAGTTAATGATATGAAGCTCACCAATAGGAAGATAATTTGATCAACAGTAAAAGTAGATCTAGAAATTATGACCAAATCGAACATGAACTCTAAGCTATGGCAAATCAAGTATAATTGCCAAAAAAAAATAACATGAAAATCTTACCTTAAACTCAGTCAATATTTTCTTGCAGTCCCCCAGAGAGTGTGAAAATAGATTTAGCCAGAAAGAAGGTAAAGACCAAATACATTTTCAGAGTTTAAATATTTAGCAAGCATATTTTTGGGGAAAAAACAACATTGTCATTTTAAAGTTACATTGTTTAAATATAATGTACATTATAATTAAAGAGATATAATGAAAAATAATTGATTGGAGACATTAAGCTTATAATATCACATCAAAAGCTGCACTCCTGTCTGGGCACGGTGGCTCATGCCTGTAATCCCAGCACTTTCAGAGGCCAAGGTGGGCTGAACACTTGAGGTCAGGAGTTTGAGACGAGCCTGGCCAACATGGTAAAACCCTGTTTCTACTAAAAATACAAAAATTAGCCAGGTGTGGTGGCGTGCAACTGTAATCCCTGCTACTTGGGAGGCTGAGGCAAGAGAATTACTTGAACGCAGAACCCAGGAGGCAGAGGTTGCAGTGAGCCGAGATTACTCCACTGTACTCCAGTCTGGGCAACAGAGCAAGACCTTGTCGCAAAAAACAAAAAACAAAAAACAAAAACAGGCGGGAGCAGTGGCTCACCCCTGTAATCCCAGCACTTTGGGAGGCCGAGGCAGGCAGATCATCTGAGGTCAGGAGTTTGATATCTGCCTGGCCAACACGGTGAAACCCTGTCTCTACTGAAAATACAAAAATGAGCCAGCCATGGTGGTAAGTGCCTGTAGTCCCAGCTACTCGGGAGGCTGAGGCAGGAGAATCGCTTGAACCTGGGAGGCGGAGGTTGCAGTGAGCGGGGATCACGCCACCGCGCTCCAGCCTGGGCAACAGAGCGAGACTCCATCTCAAAAAAAAAAAAGGCCGGGCGTGGTGGCTCACGCCTGTAATCCCAGGATTTTGGCAGGCTGAGGCAGGAGGTCAGGAGTTCGAGACCAGCCTGACCAACATGGAGAAACCACGTCTCTACTAAAAATACAAAAAATTAGCTGGGCATGGTGGCAGGCGCCTGTAAATCCCAGCTACTCGGGAGGCCGAGGCAGGAGAATTGCTTGAACCCGGGAGGCAGAGGCTGTGGTGAGCCGAGATCACGCCAGTGCACTCCAGCCTAAGCAATGGAGCGATACTCTGTCTCAAAAAAAAAAAAAAAAAATCTCGTGGCCAGGTGCAGTGGCTCATGCCTGTAATCTTAGCACTTTGGGAGGCAGGCCAATAGCTTGAGACCAGGATTTGGAGACCAGCCAGGGCAACAGGGCAAAAACCCATCTCTACTAAAAATCCAAATACAAAAATTAGCCAGGTGTTGTGGCATGTGCCTGTAGTCCCAGCTATTCAGGAGGCTGAGGTGGGAAGACTGATCACCTGAGCCTGGGAGGTGGAGATTGCAGTGAGCTGAGAGTGCACCACTGCACTCCAGCCTGGGTGCCAGAGCGAGACCCTGTCTAAAAACAAAACAAAACAAAAAAAGTTGCACTGTGACATGGACTCTAAAGTCAACATCCTAAACTGGAGACAGCAGAGGTAAGTGGAGCAGAAAGACAAGATCACAAGAGGAGCGGGAATAAAAAGACAGTGAAGAACCTGGCCTAAGATTCACATACCTCCTGGCTTGGTTTGCAGTAGTATAGGATTTGGTTTCTATCACTTCTATTCCAGCTGCAATGACAGCTGCAGGAACAGTTTCTCTGGAACAATTACTATTACATCAACCTTCTCTGCTCCAGAACATATGTGCCTCTCTTGCTCTCACAAAACCAAGCTTCTCTGCAAGGATTCAATGCTCTCCAGCCTGCATACTCCTTCCCTCAAAAGCAACACTGCACTACTTTATTGGCTGATTCAATAAATATGAAGGAATGAGTGCCAACTACGCCTGGCACTGTTCTAGGCATTGGGGAATCCAGCAATGAACAAAACTTCCTGCCCCACGGGGCTTATATCCAAGTGCAATTTGAAGACCAGTTCTTATGGTCTAAATTATCTTCCAGCAATTCATTGGAATGATGATTGTTCTCTGAGTATGTCACATCTTCATGGTGTCCTTTCTTTGATATGAAGTCTTCGAAGGTAAAAGCCAAGCCTTCTAATTTTTCAAATCTCCTTTCTCCAAGCACTTAATTTAGCACTGGGCACAGTGTACTCAGTAAGTACCCAAATCCTATATGTAGGAGAAAAAGAAACCGGACAACGTATTGTACACTTAAAACTTTGTTAAAATGGTAAATCTCACATCAAATGTTTTTACCACAATAAAATAAAAATAAATTTAAAATAGGAGAACTGGCCAGGTGCAGTGGCTCATGCCTGTAATCCCAGGCACTTTGGGAGGTCAAGGCAGGAGTATCACATGAGGCCAGGAGTTTGAGACCAGCCTGGGGAACATAGTGAGACCCTGTTTCTATGAAAAAAAATTTAACAACTAAAAAAATTTTAAAAAATAGGAAAACCAGAAATCCTTTCTTTTTTTTCTTTTTTTTGAGACGGAGTTTCACTTTTGTTGTCCAGGATGGAGTGCAAAAGCGCGATCTCGGGTCACTGCAACCTCTGCCTCCCGGGTTCAAGTGATTCTCCTGCCTCAGCCTCCCAAGTAGCTGTGATTACAGGCATGTGCCACCATGCCCAGCTAATTTTGTATTTTTAGTAGAGATGGGGTTTCTCCATGTTGGTCAGGCTGGTCTCGAACTCCCAACCTCAGGTGATCTGTCCACCTTGGCCTCCCAAAGTGCTGGGAATACAGGCATGAGGCACTGTGCAAGACCTCAGAAATCCTTTCTAAAATAAGTTGTCTTTTAGTTTCCAAAGGGTATTCATGTCCATTAGTCCATTTCACTCCACAACAATCCTAGGAGGAAACAGGGCAGGAGTCACTACTTCTGTTTTATTTATATACATTATATATATAAAATATACATCTGTTTTAAATATATATGTTTTATATATTTATATACATGAATTATATATATGTTTTATATATATAATATATATTTATATACATATATTATATATATATTTTTTTGAGACACAGTCTTGCTCTGTTGCCCAGGCTAGAGTGCAGTGGCAGGATCTCGGCTCACTGCAACCTCCGCCCGCCTCCCAGCCTCAAGCGATTCTCCTACCTCAGACTCCTGAGTAGCTGGGAATACAGGCATGTGCCAGCGCGCTCAGCTAATTTTTGTATTTTTAGTAGAGACGGGGTTTCACAATGTTGCCCAGGCTGGTCTTGAACTCCTGACCTCAGGTGATCTGCCCGCCTTGGTCTCCCAAAGTGCTGGGATTACAGGCTTAAGCCACCGCGCCCAGCCTACTCTGTTTTATTAAAGAGAACTGAAGTTCTGACAGGTTCAGAACCTCTCACAAAGTGGCTGAAGGAACACCAGCTTTAGCAGAAACTGATGAAAGGTCGTGAATGCCCTTGAAGAAGATAAACAAAGATCAGACTCATTGGGAGGGGCTGAACAGGTCTAAGTGCTTAAGCATTTGGCCCTTTGGGGAAGTGGCTGGAGCCCTGTATGACTGTCACCACCAACCCAAGCTGGGAAGCTAGTGCAAGGTTGCAAACAGACCCTGAAACCCCAGGGTGCCAGAAACTTCCCCCAGCAAGCACAGGTGTAGCTGAAGCACAGGCTCTGCATCTTTGAGCTCCACTCTCAGGCACAGCAGGAAGTCCCACCCTTTTAGAAGTGAGAAATGAGGGTGGCCTGGCCCCAAAGTGAAGCTAAGGCTGCTAAAGAGCAAGTGGGTCCCAGACACTGCTGCAGTTGTCCCAACAGCCAAAGTCCACCCCAGCGCTCAGGAGCAGTGGGTCTGCACAGCGGAAGGTCACATACCTGGAAAAGATGGCAGCAAGGAAGCACGGGGCCAGGGAGGGTGGTGGTCCCATGGTCCCAAGGAAAGCGTCAGCCACATTCCATGCAAGAACCTCATGTGACACCCATGTTTGATGATTCAAGAATCTGCAGGGCATTTCTGCTTCGTTTTTTTCCCCCTGATCAATTCAGGTTCCAAACTCAAAAAAAAAAAAAGAAAAGAAAAGAAAAAAGAAATAAAACTTTCAGCTGGGCATAGTGGCTCACGGCTGTAATCCCAGCACTTTGGGAAGCTGAGGTGGGTGGATCACAAGGTCAGGAATTCGAGACCAGCCTAGCCAACATGGTGAAACCCCGTCTCTCCTAAAAATACAAAAATTAGCTGGGCGCGGTGGCGGGCACCTGTAATCCCAGCTACTCAGGAGGCTGAGACAGGTGAATCGCTTGAACCCAGGAGGTGGAGTTTGCAGTGAGCTGAGATCGCACCACTGCACTCTAGCCTGGGCAACAGAGCGAGACTCCATCTCAAAAAAAGAAAAAAAAGAAAACTTTCTATCACTTAAAGCTTATAATCACCCCCCAACACCCTTTAACCCTAGGAGAAGTTTTTTTTTTCTTTTTTTCTTTTTTCCTGGGGTGGGGGGCGGGTAGAGGGAGATGTTCAGGAAATGGTTAAGTAACAAAATCAGAGAGCACGGGATTGAGGTGATTAAGGGCACCGAATGGATGGTAAAGGAAAGTGGGAAAGCCATTCAGTCAGATGATACTGGGCCAGGACAGTGAGATGAACATGGAGGAGGGGGTGGGCCAAATGATGGAGAGAAGGCTGGAAAGAAAGAGACTTCAGGAGGCAGGTGATGATGAGAAAGAGGCAGCTGGAGTCAGGGAAGAGGGAAGAATAGAAAGCGGAGACACCAGGGTCGGGGGTCGGGGAGAGAAACCAGGGTTAGGATAGGGAAGAGGGCCGCGTGCGGTGGCTCATGCCTGTTATCCCAGCACTTTGGGAGGCAGAGGAGGGCAGATCACCTGAGATAGGGAGTTTGAGACAAGCCTGGCCAACATGGTGAAACCCTGTCTCTACTAAAAACACAAAAATTAGCCAGGCATGGTGGCGGGTGCTTGTAATCCCAACTTCTCAGGAAGCTGAGGCAGGAGAATTGCTTGTACCCGGGAGGTGGAGGTTGCAGCGAGCCAAGATCATGCCATTGCACTCCAGGCTGGGTGACACAGTGAGACTGTCTCAAAAAAAAAAAAAAAAAAAAAAAGGAGGGGGAAGAGAACCGAAGAATAAGTCATCACACTTAAGGTCTATGCAAACTCTTGACTCACATGAAAACTTCAAGTTTCTTAAATATTGAAGCATCTTTACTTAAAACCTTCCTTCCCTTCTTTTTTTTTTTTTTTTTTTTTTTAGAGACAGGGTCTCACTGTCACTCAGGCTGTGCAGTGGCACAGTCATAGTTCATAGTCCAACTCCTGGGCTCCAGCAATCCTCCACCTCAGCCTCTTTTTTTGTTTGTTTTTTTTGAGATGGAGTCTCCCTCTGTTGCCCAGGCTGGAGTGCAATGGCGCGATCTCGGCTCCCTGCAACCTCCGCCTCCCGGGTTCAAACGGTTCTCCTGCCTCAGCCTCCTGAGTAGCTGGGATTACAGGCAGGCACCACAATGCTCAGCTATTTTTTGTATTTGTAGTACAGACGGGGTTTCACTATGTTGGCCAGGTTGGTCTCAAACTCCTGACCTCACGATCCGCCTGCCTCGGCCTCCCAAAGTGCTGGGATTACAGGCTCGAGCCATGGCGCCCGGCTAAAGCTTTTTAACCACTGATTATGCTACCTCCTGGGGAAACTTCACAACCAACTTCTCTATTTTAGTTTAGACCTACACTGTTTGGGACATCTTTACTTCCTCCTTAACATTTAAGGAGAAATTGGAAATAGTTTAGCTTAACCAGACTAAAGAGTTCTCTTTTCACACCCTAAAGTCTCCCAAAAGAAATGGGTGGGCCAGGCGTGGTGGCGGACGCCTATAATCCCAGCTACTTGGAGGCTGAGGCGGGAGAATTGCTTGAACCCAGGAGGTGAAGGTTGCAGTGAGCCGAGATTGAGCCACTGCACTCCAGCCTGGGTAACAAGAGCTCCATCCCAAAAAAAGAAAAGAAGAGAAAATAAGAGAAAAGAAAAGGGTGACTAGATTTTCACTCTCAGCATTTGTTGAGTCTTAGCTTTGCTCAAAAAGGCAGTGATTTATTAATATCTTATTAAGGTGCCAATTTATTCCAGTCAGGGACCCTGTTCTCAATGCCTCTAGAATGCATTTTTATTTCCTTCTTCCCATATACCATTGTCAGGGTTCAAGCCATAGAGTTCATAGTTGGGGAATCCCCCAAGCTCTATTCTCCCTGCAAATGGCTGTTTTAGGGCAATGCAGCCTCACAGATCCGTCCTTGCCAATCAGAGCCACTGTGATGGAGGGCGGAATCACTAGCCATCTGTCTACCTCTTATCTCACCCTGTATATCTGCTCTGGAATATTAACAAAGCCTGCCTGTGGAGAAACCATTGTGTATATCTGTTTAAATGTCCCATTCCCCCAACGCAGACTAGTTAACAAATGGTTTTCTACTGGAAAAGAGCTGGCTGCAATCTGACAAATCTTGCTCTACTGGCAGTCCCATTCAAAATAAGTACTACTATTATTGTTCTAGAGCCTTTTTTTGGGGGGAGGGCGGGGGGATGGAGTCTCACTCTGTTGCCCAAGCTAGAGTGCAATGGCGCCATCTCAGCTCACTGCAACCTCCACCTCCTGCATTCAAGTGATTCTCCTGCCTCAGCCTCCCGAGTAACTGGGATTATAGGCATGCGCCACCACGCCCGGCTAATTTTGTATTTTTTTTTTTTTTAGTAGAGACAGGGTTTTGCCATGTTGGCCAGGCTGGTCTTGAACGCCTGACCTCAGGTGATCCACCTGCCTTGGCCTCCCAATGTGCTGGGATTACAGACGTGAGCCACCGCGCCCGGCCTGTTCTAAAGCCTTTCTAGGTTTCTCCCAGCATGCCCATCTGAATTAAACTTGCAGGTATCTGTTTGCCAAGGGTGTGCAACTCACCTCCTTGAGGGTTAATTACTTAAGGGGGTCTGAATGTTAAGAAAAAGGGCAAGACCAAGTTGAGCTACTCCCAGAGACTTTCTCTTTGCCGCCAAGTATTCCCTGGGTTATAAGGGTGAGTGGGAAGGAAATAAAGCTGTTTATTTTGCAAATAGCAACAAGGCCCAACACTTAATCTGACAATGGCAAAAGCTTTCTCTCCTGCTTAAAAAACAAACAAAACAAGCTGCCGACATTTTCTACAACTACAGACAGCCAGATGCCTATGGGACCATATCTGGTAGCACCAGTGTGAGAGACTGCTGCTTTTAAAATATATTTTACCATAGTTGGAAAGATTTAAAGAGGCTTTAGATCTGATACAGTTTCTGTGATTATCTTCTTCGTATCAGTGCTCTGAAAATCTAAGAAGTCTGAACAAAACTGGTATCAAAGACTATTTCCCAGTGACTAGAATGCAAGAGGATGATATCTTATTAACAAACCTTTTTTGCTGTTTGTGAGATGTTTCAGTCGGCTGTTGGAGTAATTATGCAAGCTCTTTAACCTTTCTATACTTCAGTTGTCTATCTTTAAAATGAATATAGCGCTAACAGGCACTTTAGCTTGTCTCCTAAGGATGTTGTGAAACAAAGCAGAGAATGTCTGTACAAACTCCCCAAGTTCTGCATGCAAAAAAACCTTCTGTGGTAATAAATAATAATACCTTGCATTTACGTAGCGCTTTTACCTTGGAGTTCAAGCCTTGATAGAATTAGAAGGTATCATTATTTTAATTGTCTCGCTAACGTCCTCCTGAAAGAGTTGATGGCTGTTTATGCAGGTTATATGATTCACTCCATGCCCTACCTCTCTGCTCCATTCTCTGCTTCCAGGAGTCAGAGCTTCAAGAGTGGGAAACCAAGGCAGGGAGAAAAAGATTTGTGTGACACCGCTCAGCAAAGGCGTAGTGGAGCCAATAGTGCCAACCCCGATGTGTAACGCCCCAGCCACCGTCCTTTGTGGGATTTAGAATTTAAACGGGCCCCAGAGCAAGAGATTGGCTGAGGAAATGCCCGGATCGCGGCTGGGCTGCTCGCATGGCACTGCTCGGGTACCTCCGGCCGGGCTCCGTCGACGTTCGGAGCCTGCTGGCCCGTCGGGCAGCTGTCGGGCCGCGGGAGTCGGTCCGTGGGCAGGGCCGGCGCAGCTCGGGCAGCCGCTGCCCTGTCGCTGACCCCCGCGCGAAGCTGCGCGCACCAACAGGAGACATCTTCCCGGCCGGGCCTCCAGCGCCCGCCACGGCCCGGGGCGGCAGGGTCGGCCCAGGGACACGGGGCGGCCCGCGCACCCCTCCGTGGGGGGCGCCCCGACTCGCCGGGGGCGGGGTCACGTCCCACCCGGGCCGCCGGGGGCACCGGCGCGGCGGAAAGCTGAGCGTGGCCGAGGAGCGGGGGCTTCCTGGGCCACCTCGCCAGGCGCCTCCGGCCGGCGGTGGGCGCGCCGGCCGCCACCGCCCCCGGGCCGTCGCGGAGACCGCTCCTGCGCCTGGTACCTGTGGACGCCCTTGTTAAGCGCCTGCAGCTCCCCCGGGGAGCCGAGCCCAGGACAGACATGCTACTCCTGTTTCCTGCCCCTTCGGAGCGACGAGCAGTGGGTGAGGCGGGGCCAGGCCGCTGCAACGAGGAGCCCCCGGGCCCAGGGCAGACGGGCCCCGTGGCGGCGGCGCCGGGGCCTGCCTAGGGATGGCGGGCAAGCCGGCCTCGGCCCACCGGCCGGCACGCGAAGGGAGGGCAGCCGGCGGCCATGCGCCCCTTCCCTGCGCCCTCTCGCCCTGGGCAGGCCTGAGCCGGGAGCCCAGATCCCGCGGGCCCAGCCCGGCGCCCTGACCCCGGGAGACCCTGCTTTGAGGCGGGTATCGGTTGCCCTGGCCCAGGCCTCCCGGCCCTCAGGTTGTGTGACTGTGACGGGCCGCCTGGGGCCAAAGGCGGTTGAAGGGAAAGGGGGCGCAAGTCTCCCACTGCTTGGGGGGGGTGATGTGCTTTGTGGGGGGTCGGGGGTCACCACCCTCCCAGGGGGGTGGGGGAGGGCGGCCGGCGCAGCTGGCCGCGAGGGGCGGGGTCACAGAGGCGAAGTGTGTGTGAGGGTGTGTGGGGGGAGGGCGCGCGGAGGAGGATCGGTGCCCTGCGCGCAGGCGCGAGCAGCCGGCCGGGCCCGAGCCCTGGAAGAACGCCGACGGGGAGCGGGGGCGGCGGGCCAGCGGGAGGGCGGGCGGGCGGCCTGACGCGAGGGGGCGCAGGGAGCCGCGTCGGCGTCGCGGGGCGCGGGCGATTCGAGGCCGACGCATCCGCGCGTGCGCGCGCCGGCGGTGGGTCCGCGTTAGAGGGGAGTGACGCGTGCGCGTTCACGCGCGCCCGGGAGAGCGGTAAGAAGCGCAGGGAGGCCTGAAGGGGGTGGGGGGGTGGAGAGGCGAGCTGGAGGAGGGGTGGGGAGGTGGCGCCTGCGCAGTGCGCCTCGGAGGAGCTGTGTGTATGTGAGAGTCTGACGGGTTCAAAATGGCGGCGGCTGCTTCAGCGGCTCCTCCTGTGTGAGGGAAACAACACCCCTCCCCGGCAGCGGCAGCGGCGGCGGCGGCTCGCGGAGCACCTTCCCAGCGGCTGGGCCTGTCGCCGCTCTGTCTTTCCTGGGCAGGGGGCGCTCCGGGAGGAGGGGCAACGCCAGGGGGCCCATCCCCCGGAATCCCTCCTCTGCGACTGGGGAGTAGCCGGGGGGCTCGTCCCGCAGCGCGGAGCCGGAGCTGAGGGGGAGACGCGAGGGGAGCCAGGGCCCCCATCCCGGCGCGCCGCGCCGCTCCCGCCCTGTCCGCCCCCCGGGGCCGGGGCCCGCGTTCCGGGGGGCCGGGGCGGCGCGGGGAGCCTCGGGCCGGCCGGTCTCAGCTGATCGGCCGCTGCTCCCGGAGGCGACCAGCCCCTGCTGGCCGAGGGCACGGCGAGGAGGGCGCTCCCTGCGGCCGGGGCCGGCCCGGGGCTCGAGCCCGGGCTGCTGACCGCTGGCCTGGGGGAGGCGGGGGCGCCCCGGGCTCGGCGCCGAGGGGTCGCGCTCCCCTCTCCTGACGCCTCCGACTCCCGGTCTCCAAAGCCAGAAGAGGAGGTTTGATTCAGCAACTGTTTGCTCCCTTTTCCTGGTCGCTCTGACCCTCTCTGGTTACTGGGTTGATCCACGGAAAAACCGAAGACGACGTTTGGGATTTAATTATTCCTCTCAGCTTTGGAATCTTTTACTTCTCACTTGGACAAGAACTCAAGAGCAGAATCTCCGGTGAGTTTCCCCCTCCCCCCCTCATTTGGAAGTTTGGTTGACTGTGTTATCCAAAGACTGAATGCAAAGTTTCTATTTCTTTTTCCAATGGGTGAACCATTGAAACGCCTTTTCCTGGGGGAGCCCGGCGAGATTCGCCCTTTTTCCTCTCCGGCCCTGGCTGCTCCATGCCCGGGCGGTCGTCGCCCAGGGGGTGCAAGCACGGTTTCCCTCCCGACTTCGGGCCAGGGCTTCCTCCGGGAGGGCTCTGCCTCCAACTGCTCTGCAAACTGTGTCATCGGGTCCTCTGGTCTCGTAGCAGTTTTGAAAGGATGTTGTTAACGTGGCTGTAATGTAGTGACAAAAACGGGGGGAACCTGCGTTCTCAATGGAAGCCATTATCCACGAGAATATTTAGAAAAAAGGAAACCCTTTCTTGGTATTACGGATTGACCGTCGCGCCGGCCGGTCTTTTATTTAATTTTTGGACAAGATGTGTTTTCCTCGTATCCATAGATGCAATCGTTTATTTTATTACTTTATCCAAAAAGATCAGATGGAATTTTGGTCCTTGATTTGCACCTCTGAAATTTGTTTCAGAGTTGTGCACATCTTGTGTTGGGGTGGAGGGTAGGTTTGAGAATAAGATCCGGCGAGTCTAGAAAGGAAGGCGACGATTGTGCACGGCCTTACAGGAGGGGTATGGGAAATTGTTTTAGGGTCATTTAAATCCTAATTTTTTGTCCTCTTTTTACATATTCAGTCTGCCCTTCTTTCCTTTAGTTTCTGATTACCGGTGAGAGAGAACTAATTTGGTTAGGATCTGGATTAGTTCAGTGGTGCTTCACCTGGTCAGCTCTCTAGAGATAAAAGTCCTGGGCTTTTTTTTTTTTTTTTTTTTTTTTTTTTTTTTTTTTTCTCTTGCTGATGCTGCCACGAAGGGGATCCTTGCTAGTTGTAATCCTGTGGGGAGAAACTGGTGCTGTGGTCCTTCCACAAGGAACTGAAACCAACATCTCATTTCGTCTAGGCCTCCGACAGTTGTAATGTGATTAATGTTGAACATAACATGGAACCACTTGCCCAAGAGCAGAAAGGTCCCAAACTGATGAAGAGGAACCTGATTTTTCAGAGAGCCTTTAACACTTACCTTAAATACTCCTTTCCGTGAACAGAAAGCACAAGTTTGAGAATGAGTTCTCATTTCTGCTTATATCATTATTCTTCAGTGTTGCAATCTGGTTCCTAAGGAGGAAGAGGAAGGCAGCCCTGGAGTGGTTTCTTTACAGTAATTTCAACAGAAGAGTGAGAGATGGAACCCGAAGAAGAAAGGATTCGTTACAGCCAGAGATTGGTTAGTATTTTCTCCCCCCACCACACCCTCTAGTTTTGAAGTAGGATAACTATTTTGTTTCCAGTTGTGAATATACTGTGAATCTGTGATTAAAACTTTTCGGGTGACTTTTGTGTGCACCAGAGGAGGGGGAAAGGTGTATTAATATCGAATTTGGCTTTTGGCCAAAAATATTTTATATTTTATATATTTATCTTGTTTGGGGATGGAGTTATATGTAGCCTTTAGCTTTTATAGAAACCATTGTATACGACAGGATTTTGTGGATTACAATGTGACAAAGATTCCTGATTTTATAGTACTGACGTTGTAATACATCTAATTAAGTTAGATTAGAATATAAATTTTGGGGGCAAAGCTGTTTGAGGAAGGATAGTACAATACGTTTCTAAGATTTTGTTGTCCCAGGATTTGTGACTTGGAGCTGGGGAGAACTATGGATTATTTTCTTTTATTTTATAAATTAACACTTTGGTAGCTTTGAAGGGTTGTTGGGATTGATTGAAGACAAGTAGGTAGAATACTGGATGCTGATAAAGTTCTGTGTTTTGGGAGGAATGTATGAGATAGATCTTGTTGAAAGAAGTTTTAGACATGATTTGAAAGGATTAGCTTATATCTGTATATGAACACTTGGATCCTTTAAGCCATGCTTCCCTTTTAAGGTTTCCCTATTGGAGTTTTAAGAATTCAATTTTTGTTTTTCTTAGCCAAAGAGAGCTTTATTAATAGTCTCACAGTATTAATAAAAATTTGAATTTGTGTTTGAAGAGTGGGCTGTGAGGAAAGACAGAATTGTATGTAGTATGTGAAATTTGCTGAACTGAAAGGCCTAGAAGATTACTAAAGGAATTTATGGTGGTTTTATTTGGCTCTGCATTTTAGACTGAATTTAGAAGAAAAAGAATGGTTCTCTAATACATTTTCTAGTGATCCTTACTCTTTTTGAGAAAAGACTTCTTTATTATTTATTTATTTTTATTGAGATCAAATCTCACTCTGTCGCCCACGCTTGGAGTGCAGTGGTGTGATCTGAGCTCACCGCAGCCTCCACCTCCCGGGTTCAAGTGATCCTCCTGCCTCAGCCTCACAAGTAGCTGGGACTGTAGGCACGTGCCACCACGCCCAGCTAATTTTTGTATTTTTAGTAGAGGACAGGGTTTTACCATGTTGGCCAGGATGATCTCATGATGCACCCACCTTGGCCTCCCAAAGTGCTGGGATTACAGACGTGAGCCACCGCATCTGGCCATGGCCTATTTTTTATTTTTATTTTTATTCATTTATTTATTTATTTTTTGAGACAGAATCTGGCTCTGTTGCCCAGGCTGGAGTACAGTGGCACGATCTCTGCTCACTGCAAGCTCCGCCTCCCGGGTTCACGCCATTCTCCTGCCTCAGCCTCCCGAGTAGCTGGGACTATCAGCGCCCACCACCAGCCCGGCTAATTTTTTGTACTTTTAGTAGAGACGGGGTTTCACCATGTTAGCCAGGATGGTCTCGATCTCCTGACCTTGTGATCTGCCCGCCTCGGCCACCCAAAGTGCTGGGATTACAGGCGTGAGCCACTGCGTCTGGCCTTTTATTTTTATAGACAGGGTCTTGCTCTGCCCAGGGTGAAGTTCAGTGGTGTGATCATAACTCACTGTAGCCTCAAATTACTGGGCTCAAGCAGTCTTCTGTTCCAGCCTCCTGAGTAGCTGGGACTACAGGCGTGTTCCACCATGCCAGGCTAATTTTCAGATTTTTTTTTTTTTCCTTAGTGACAGGGTCTTGCTGTGTTGCCCACGCTAGTCTTGAACTCCTGGCCCCAAGCAATCCTCCCACCTTGGCATCCCAAAGTGCTGAGATTACAAGCGTGAGCCACAGAACCTGGGTTTGTTTGTTTGTTTTTTGTGACTGCTAGAAAGGTTTGGTGTGTATTGGGAAATACATATTCAGCATGCATATATTCCGGTGAGCCTAATTTCAGAGATTTGTCTTGTTCCCAGTTCATATGTTGAGATTATAATTCTTTATCTCTAACTTTGTAGAAATTAAGCATATCCGTAGTAGAATATTATATCGTTGGGATTTATTTTTATTTTTACATTTCTTGAATTTAACTTTTCTTTGGGAACAGAAAAAGAGATGATGCCATAAAACTCCTTTCCCAGGTAGTTATTGCTATATGGAATTCACTTTTATCATGTCAAGTTGTTAGGTAGATATCTAAGGAATTTTGCAGTCCAGACTTTAAAGGAAGAGCCTTTCCAGCAAGCAAAACTTTTAACTTTTTTTTTTTGAGACGGAGTTTCACTCTTGTCACCCAGGCTGGTGTCCAATGGCATTATCTCTGCTTACTGCAACCTCTTCCTCCTGGGTTAAAGTGATTCTCCTGTCTCAGCCTCCCGAGTAGCTGAGATTACAGGTGCCTACCACCACACCTGGCTGATTTTTGTATTTTTAGTAAAGAATGGATTTCACCTTGTTGGCCAGGCTGGTCTCGAACTCCTGACCTCAGGTGATCCGCCTGTCTTGGCCTCCCAATGTGCTGGGATTATAGGCGTGAGCCACTGGACCCAGACTTTTGGGTTTTGTTGTTGTTGTTTGTTGGTTTGTTTTGAGACCGAGTCTCACTGTGTTGCCCAGGCTGGAGTGCAATGGCACTATCAGGGCTCACTGCAACCTCTGGCTTCCGGGTTTAGGTGATTCTCCTGCCTCAGCCTCCCGAGTAGCTGGGATTACAGGTGCCCACCACCACACCCAGCTAATTTTTGTATTTTTAGTAAAGATGGAGTTTCACCATGTTGGCCAGGCTGGTCTCAAACTCCTGACCTCAAATGATCCACCCACATCAGCCTCTCAAAGTGCTGGGATTACAGGTGTGAGCCATCGTGCCTGGCTTCACTTTATTTTTATTTTTGTATATATATTTTTTGAGACGGAATCTCATTCTGTTAACCAGCACTGCAACCTCTGCCTCCCAGGTTCAAATGATTCTCCTGCCTCGGCCTCCCAAGTAGCTGCGATTACAGGCGCCTGCCACCATGCCTGGCTAATTTTTTTGTATTTTTAGTTGAGACGGGGTTTCGCTATATTGGCCAGGCTGGTGTCGAACTCCTGACCTCAGATGATCACCCACCTCGGCCTCCCAAAGTGCTGGGATTACAGGTGCGAGCCACTGCGCCTGGCCCACTTTTTTTTTTTTTTTTTTTTTTTTTAAACAAGGTAGGGAGGAGTAGTGGGAAGGAGAGTCAAGTACTCTTGACTGTTGTCTTGGCAAGATTTTTTTTTTCTTTTTTTCTTTAAGTCGTAAGGTGATTGCTACTTGTTGCATACATTAACCCTTAACTAGCATTATGTTTTTTGTTTAATGTGCTATCTTAGCAGTGTTTGTATAAGAGGACACATTATATATTTGGAGATAACTTTCTTTTTCTTTCTTTTTTTTTTTTTGAGACAGAGTCTCGCTCTGTTGCCCAGGCTGGAGTGCAGTGGCACGAACTTGGCTCACTGCAAGCTCCGCCTCCCGGGTTCACGCCATTCTCCTGCCTCAGACTCCCGAGTAGCTAGGGCTACAGGTGCCTACCACCATACCCGGCTAATCTTTTTTTTATTTTTTAGTAGAGATGGGGTTTCACCATGTTAGCCGGGATGGTCTCAATCTCCTGACCTCGTGATCCGCCTGCCTCGGCCTCCCAGAGTGCCTGGATTACAGGCTTGAGCCGCCGCACCTGGCCTGGAGGGAACTTTCTTTTTTCTTTTTTTTTTGAGATAGGGGTCTCTCTTTGTCGCCCAGTCTAGAGTGCAGTGGCATGATCACAGGTCATTGCAGCCTCGACATCCTGGTCTCAAGTGATCTTCCCACGTCAGCTTCCCAGGTAGCTAGGACTACAGCTCTGGCCACCATGCCGGGCTAATTTTTGTATTTTTTGTAGAGGTGGGGTTTTGCCATGTTCCCAAGGCTAGTCTTGAACTCCTGGACTCAAATGATCTGCCCACCTTGGCCTCCCAACAAGTCATTTTTTGAAGAAGAAGAAAAAAAAAATCAGAAATAACTAGTTAAGGGCTGGGTGTGGTGGCTCACACCTGAAATCCCATCACTTTGGGAGGCCTAGGAAGGAGGATCACCTGAGGTCAAGAGTTTGAGACCAGCCTGGCCAACATGGTGAAACCCCATCTCTACTAAAAATACAAAAATTAGCTGGGCACTGGGGGTGGTGGTGCGTGCCTGTAACCCCAGCTACTTGGGAGGCTGAGGCAGGAGAATCGCTTGAACCTGGGAGGTGGAGGTTGCACTGAGCAGAGATTGCGTCACTGCACTCCAGCCTGGGCGACAGAGTGAGACTTCATCTCAAAAAAAAAAAAAAATTAGCCGGGCGTGGTGTAGGGTGCGTGTAATCCCAGCTACTCAGGAGGCTGAGTCAGGAGACTCACTTGAACCAGGAGGCAGAGGTTGCAGTGAGCTGAGATTGCACCATTGCACTCCAGCATGGGTGACTGAGTGAGGCTCCACCTCAAAAAAAAAAAAAAAAAAAAAGGCGGGGTGCAGTGTCTCACACCTGTAATCCCAGCTACTCAGGAGGCTGAGACAGGAGAATCGCTTGAACCCGCAAGACAGAGGTTGCGCTGAGCCGAGATCATGCCATTGCACTCCAGCCTGGGGAAGAAGAGCAAAACTCCATCTCAAAAAAAAAAAAAAAGGAATAATTTTAAAAAATTGTCTTTTGCCAGTTATGGTGACTCACACCTATACTCCCAGCACTTTGGGAGGCCAAGGAGGGAGGATCACTTGAGCCCAGGAGTTCGAGACCAGTCTGGGCAACATAGACCCCCATTTCTCACACAAAGATTGTTTTTCGGCCGGGTGCGGTTGCTTACACCTGTGATCCCAGCACTTTGGGAGGCTGAGGCGGGTGGATCACCTGAGGTCAGGAGTTTGAGACCAGCCTGACCAACAAGGTGAAACCTTGTCTCTACTAAAAATATAAAAATTAGCCAGGTGTGGTGGCAGGCGCCTGTAGTCCTAGCTACTCAGGAGGCTCAGACAGGAGAATTGCTTGAACCCGGGAGGTGGAGGTTGCAGTGAGCTGAGATCACACCACTGCACTCCAGCCTGGGCGACAAAGTGAGACTCCGTTTCAAAAAAAAAAAAAAAAGTTTTTTTTGCCAAGCTTCATTATTTACCTATTACGTGTGGAAAAGAAATGCACCTTTGAAGATGGTGTATATGTGTAGATTTGGAACATAAGCTACACTTTCTGGAACTTGGAACTAGAATATTTTGCAGTGTTGGAGTTGAACAGCTAGGAAATGACAAGGGTGGATAAACAATGTTTGGCTTCTCTTAAACAAGACTTAATTTTTTTTTAGGTAATGAAAATATTAGTGCTTTTGTATATAGATTGCCAGAACAAAGCCAGATCTCTGAGGCAAGTTTGTATACCTGAGATGGTACTCAAGTGGGAGGGATAGAAGCTTCCTTTTGATGCTGGGGTGAGTTGTTCTGAGGTAACTGATTTATTTCTGTATTTCTTTTTCTTTTTGGAGACAGGGTCTCACTCTGTTGCCCAGGCTAGAGCGCAGTGGCATGATCATACCTCTTTGCAGCCTCAACCGCCTGGCTCAAGTGGTCCTCCCATCTCAGCATGTAGCTGGGACTACAGGCATGCATGTTCCACCATGCCTGGCTAATTTTTAATTTTTTCTGTAAAGGCAGGCTCTCCCTGCTCAGGCTGCTCGGGCTGGTCTGGTTCTTTTTTTACTCAGTCTGGTCTTGAACTCCCAGACTCAAGTGATCCACCTTGGCTTCCCAAAGTGCTGGGATTATAGGTGTGAGCCACTATGCCTGGTGTGCTTGTCAATCTTGATGAAATTGAGAGTTTTTAGCACTTTCACCTAGCAAAAAAAATTAAAAATAAGAAATTGAGAGCTTTTCTAAAGGATGTTATTATGTTATCGCGTATTCAATCCTGTTAACCTGTCTTACATATAATTATGAAATAGCTAAATCGTTTATCTGTTCCAAGGAACTGGGGCCACTGAAACTCTGGCAATAGTCCCACCTTTTCTTGGGTTACCTTTGAAAGTGCCTCCCCAAATTCAGCAGCGATTACCAGATTATCTTTTTTTAAATTAATTAATTAATTAATTAATTAATTTTTTTTTGAGATGGAGTTTTGCTCTTGTTGCTGAGGCTGGAGTGCAATGACGCAATCTGGGCTCACCGCAACCTCCCCCTCCTGGGTTCAAGCGATTCTCCTGCTTCAGCCTCTGAGTAGCTGGGATTACAGGCATGCACCACCATGCCCGGCTAATTTTGTATTTTTAGTAGAGACGGGGTTTCACCATGTTAGCCAGGCTGGTTTCAAACTCCTGACCTCAGGCAGGCGATCTGCCTGCCTCGGCTTCCCAAAGTGCTGGGATTACAGGTGTGAGCCACCACACCTGGCCTTTTTTTTTTTTTTTTTTTTTTTTAAGGTGGGGTCTTGCTCTGTTGCCCAGGCTGGAGTGCAGTGGCACTACCACTGCAGCATCAGCCTCCCCAAGTGATCCTCTTACCTCAGCCTCCTGAGTGGCTGGGACCACAGATACATGCCACCACACTGGCTTATTTTTAAATTCTTTCTAGAGACAGGTTTTCACTGTGTTGTCCAGGCTGGTCTCGAACTCCTGGGCTTAAGTGATCCTCTCTCCTGCCTGGAGGCCTCTCCAGCCTCCCCAGGTCCTGGGATTATAAGTGTGAGCCACTGCGCCTGGCCCCGTTCCCACTCTGAGGTCTTTCTGACTGGGAATGGACTAGATAAAATAGAATATTTATTTTAAGCCTTTTTTTTTTTCTAGTATGAAAGTATAATGTTAACTAGAAAAAATTATATGTGGTCTACATTGTTTAATTAGTTTATTTCTAATTATTTTATGAGATTTAGTCTTTAGTCTGTGTTGGTAGAGAGCACACTGGTCTCGTTGTTGCGGCTTCCCTCCTAATAATGTAGGAAAAACTTGACCATTTTTGGGTGATTCAAAAATGCAGATAATGACAGAACTAATTTTTTATTCTTATACATCAGTCTTCCACAGTAAGCTATATTTTGGGACCCTAGAATGAGGATTAAATTTAAGCCCTATTTTCTGTTGTTTTATTTTGCTGAGCACTAATGACTACTGTACTTTGTGTATAGCTTTCCACTAGAGTATAAGCTTCTTGAGAGTTGGGGCTTTGTTTTTGTTTATGCTGTGTGCTAGATGCTTCAAATAGGGCCTAACGCATAGCAAGTGCTGAATAAGTACTTGTTGATATTGTTGAAAGCCCGGATATATGCTCTTCTTTGCTACCAATTTTCTTGAATGCTAGGAGTAAGCCACTAGAGTGGAGGAGGGTCTGGAGCCACTGTGGTCCCAGCTACTCAGGAGGTTGAGGCAGAAGTATCATTTGAGCCCAAGGGCTTAAGGCTGTGGTGAGCTGTGACTGTGCCAGTGCACTCCAGCTTGGGCTACAGAGCAAGATCCTGTCTCTAAAAAAATGAATAAATTAGAATGGAGGACACTTTGGCAGATAGCGATGAGGAGGATATGTGGATATTGGGTCTTGCAGTGTAGATAAGAAACAGAGACCTAAACTGTAACAAATAAAAACGTATGTGTAGCACACATGTCAGACTACCACATTGATGATATTTGGTATTTGGACCATTTAGGACAAATAATAAAGTGTCTAGTTGACTTTAAAAATTTAGTCTGGCCGGGTACAGTGGCTTAGGCCTGTAATCCCAGCACTTTGGGAGACCAAGGCGAGTGGAATGCTTGACTTCGGGAGTTCAAGATCAGCCTGACCAACATGGTGAAACCTCGTCTCTACTAAAAATACAAAAATTAGCCAGGCATAGGCCGGGCGCGGTGGCTCATGCCTGTAATCCCAGCACTTTGGGAGGCCGAAGTGGGCAGATCACAAGGTCAGGAGATCGAGACCATCCTGGCTAACACGGTGAAACTCCGTCTCTACTAAAAATACAAAAAATTAGCCGGGCGTGATGGCGGGCACCTGTAGTCCCAGCTACTCAGGAGGCTGAGGCAGGAGAATGGTGTGAACCCAGGAGGCGGAGCTTGCAGTGAGCCGAGATCACGCCACTGCACTCCAGTCTGGGTGATAGAGCAAGACTCCATCTCAAAAAAAAAAAAGAAGAAAATTAGCCGGGCATAGTGGCACATGCCTGTAATCCCAGCCACCCAGGACGCCGAGACAGGAGAATCGCTTGAACTTGGGAGGCAGAGGTTGCTGTAAGCCGAGATCGTGCCACTGCACTCCAGCCTGGGCAACAGAGACTCTGTCTCAAAAAAAAAATTAAAAAAATTAAAGTTTAGTCTGAATGCTAAGCTCTCCTATTCTTTTTTTTTTTTTTTTCTTTTGTGAGACAGTTTCACTGTGGTCACTCAGGCTGGAGTGCAATGGTGCGATCTCTGCTCACTGCAACCTCCGCCTTCCGGGTTCAAGCGATTCTTCAGCCTCAGCCTCCTTAGTAGCTGGGATTACAGGCGCCCGCCACCCCACCTGGCTAATTTTTGTATTGTTTTAGTAGGGACAGGGTTTTACCATGTTGGTCAGGCTCGTCTCAAACTCCTGACCTCCAGTGATTCGCCCACTTCGGCCTCCCAAAGTGTTGGGATTACAGGCATGAGCCACTGTGCCCGGCCTTAAGCTCTCCTGTTCTAATCCTGCCCTAAACTGTGCCTAGGTTTTGCTGACCTTTGGACAGCCTTAAAGCTGTGAAGTTGCAAGTGATGATGTTTGTGTTACTCTTGGGTCTTGGTTTTGGTTATTAAGTCAAGGAATTGATACATTATGTATATCATGTAGATAGACATACATTCTTTGTATCTTTCTATTTTGGGCGGGTAATGGACACCCTTAATTAGGTTTCATTAATTTTCTCTGTTTATCTCACTTTTGGAATAATACTTTATTTTTGCATTGCACTTTCACATCAAAAAGGGTTAAAATTCAGTAAACATTTATTATATGCCAGATAGTAGGCTAGGTTCTTTCATATATATTACCTTATTTAATTCTCAAAACAATCCTGTAAGGTAGATGGTATAGTTTTAAACCTTGATTTTTTTTTTTTTTAATTGTGGAGAGAGAGGCCCAGGGAGGGGCCATGACTTGCCCAAGATCACAGAGTTGGTAAGAGGTGAAACCAGACCTTGAACTCAGGTACCCTGACTCCAAACTCCAGGTTTCTTCTCTCATACCATCCAACGTCTCTTATGTACTTTATACAGAAAACAGGCCAGGTGCAGTGGCTCACGCCTGTAATCCCAGCACTTTGCGAGGCTGAGGCGGGCAGATCACCTGACGTCAGGAGTTCAAGACCAGCCTGGCCAACATGAGGAAACCCCATCTCTACTAAAAATACAAAATTAGCTGGGCATGGTGGTGCACGCCTGTAGTCCCAGCTACTCGGGAGGCTGAGGCGGGAGAATCGCCTGAACCCGGGAGGTGGAGGTTGCAGTTAGCTGAGATCACACCATCGCACTCCAGCCTGGGTGACAAGAGCGAAACTCCGTCTCAAAAAAAAAAAAAAAAATAATAATAATAACCACTCTTACGCCACTGTGTGTAGGCTGAGTACTTTCTCTCTTTTGAGGCTACTTTAATATTTTCTTTTCGCTTTTTTTCTTTTGAGATGGAGTTTCGCTCTTGTCGCCCAGGTTGGAGTGTAGTGGTGCGATCTTGGCTCACTGCAACCTCTGCCTCCCAGGTTCAGGCGATTCTCCTGCGTCAGCCTCCTTAGTAGCTGGGATTACAAGCATGTGCCACCATGCCTGGCTAATTTTTGTATTTTTAGTAGAGATGGGGTTTTACCATATTGGCCAGGCTGGTCTGGAACTCCTGACCTCGGGTGATCCACTTGCCTTGGCCTCCCAGAATGCTGAGATTACAGGCATGAGCCACCACTCCCCGCCTACTTTAACATTTTCTTGCTAACGTCTGTCTGCTTAACATCCTGAATTAGATAGCTATAAATATTTGATAGCCAGTGTTTGATTATGTTTCAAACAAAGATGGCACATTCTTTCTTTTCATGAACTTTGAACTTATTGCACTTGATCTGTTAAAATGGCAGTATTTTGCAGTTTGTGTGTATGTCAAGGCTTTTATTTATGTATGTCACTCATATCCTTGTTTTCTGTTTTAAATTTTAGGTTCTTGGGGTTTTTCTCTGTCTGTGAGTACTTGGTAAAAAGTTAAACCCTAAAGATAAAAGGCAGCAAATAGTGACCAAACGAATGTTTTTGGCAAATACATTGGTGAAGGCCTCCTTCAGGTAGGTAGAGAGGAGGAGGGAAGAGGGTGGCCTTTCAGGTGGTAAAGACAGCATAAGCTTTATACTACTACTATAAGGTCTATTCTGTGGATCTCTGATAGATGAGCAGTAGTACTGAAGTAGGTGGCGTCTTTTGAGGGGCACTGCTGATAACCTTGGGTAGAAATTTTAAACAGCTTTGAAAGCCAAGTATGGACATAGCCATTAGAAGTTTTGTTTTTTTTTTGTTTTTTGGATATGGAGTCTCACTGCGATGTCCAGGCTAGAGTGCAACGGCATGATCTCGGTTCACTGTAACCTACACTTCCCGGGTTCAAGCGATTCTCCTGCCTCAGCCTCCCAAGTAACTAGGATTACAGGCACGTGCCACCACGCCTGGCTAATTTTTGTATTTTTAGTAGAGACGGGGTCTCACTATTATTGGCCAGGCTGGTCTGGAACTCCTGACCTCAAATGATCCACCTGCCTCGGCCTCCCAAAGTGCTGGGATTATAGGCATGAGCCACTGCACCCAGCCGGTTTGTTTTTAGTATAACAGTGATTTGGCCAAAGTGGCATTTTGGGAGTAATGTCTCCAGTTTCAGGTCAGGGGGTGGTCTAGAAGGATATTCAAATAGCTTACCTTTTGAGGTGAGAGGAACCCTGAACTCTTAAGGCAGTGGTTTTCAAAGTGTAGGTCTCTCATTAGCAGCATGAGCATTAACTGGGTGTCTGGGAACATGTTAGAATGCAAATTCTTGGGTCCCACCCCGGACTTACTGAACTAGAAACTCTGGAGTTGGGGCCCAGCAATCTGTGTTTTAACAAGGCAGGTGATTTTGATTCATGCAAAAGTTTGAGAACCATTGCTGTAGGTTATAGGTAGAAATGGAAAGAAAGAGATTGAAGCAAGACACATTGGCAGTGAAGGACTGACTGAACTTTGTAACTGATGGATAGCAGCATGTTATGATACAGAAGAGTACTTAATTGGGGATGTTGAGCCTTGAGTTTTAGTATCAAGTCTCTTACCAATTGTGCTTTTATTTGTATTTATTTATTTATTTTTTGAGAGGGAGTTTCACTCTGGTTGGCCAGGCTGGAGTGTAATGGTGCTATCTCGGCTCAGTGCAATCTCCACCTTCCGGGTTCAAGCACTTCTCCTGCCTCAGCCTCCCAGGTATCTGGGATTACAGGCGTGTGCCACCACACTGGGCTAATTTTGTGTTTTTTTTAGTAGAGATGGTGTTTTACCATGTTGGTCAGGCTGGTCTCAAACTCCTGACCTCAAGTGATCCACCCACCTTGGCCTCCCAAAGGGCTGGGATTACAGGTGTGAGCCACCGTGCCTGGCCTATTTTTATTTTTTGTTTTGAGGCAGAATCTCACTCTGTTGCCCAGGCCTGCACCACCACGCCCAGGTAATTTTTGTATTTTTAGTAGAGACGGGGTTTCACCATGTTGGTCAGAGTGATCTCGAACTCCTGACCTCATGATCCTCCTGCCTTGGCCTCCCAAAGTGCTAGGATTACAGGCGTGAGCCACCATGCCTGGCACCAACTGTGGTTTTAAACAAGAAAACTGACCTGTCCTTGTCGAAGTTGTACAGTGTGCTTTCTGAGGATTTTGAAGGCAAAGACAAATGAAATATTAAGGTAGACTTTTTGATTTAGCTTGGATTACCAGGAAGACTGGGGGAAAGATTTTTTGAAACTGTGAGGAGAGAATATGAGTGGATGAGGCTTTAGACAGTTGGAGATACTAGAACATTTATTTAAAGCAGATTCTCAACTAGGGATGATTTTGGCCCCAAGGAAACATTTAGCAGTGGACATTTCTGATGGTCAGACTGGGGTAGTGCTACTGGTATTTAATGAGTAGAGGCTAGGGATGCTGCTAAAGCATTCTGCAGTGCACAGGACAGCCCTAACTACAATGAATTAACAGGTCCAGAATGTCAATAGCACGAGGTTGACAAACCCTGATATAAAGGGAAATACCCAGTAGATAGGTTGTGTGTTTCCATCCTGATTATCTGCTATTCGTTTTATAATTTTATTTTTTAAATTTTTATTTATTTATTTACTTATTTTTGAGACAGAGTCAATCTGTTGCCGAGGCTGGAATGTAGTGGTGCGATCTCGGCTCACTTAAACCTCTGCCTCTTGGGTTCAAGTGATTCTCCTGCCTCAGCCTCCTGAGTAGCTGGGATTACAGGTATGCGTCGCCACTCCCAGCTAATTTTTGTATTTTTAGTGGAGACAGGATTTCGCCATGTTGAGTGGGCTGGTCTCGAACTTCTGACCTCAGGTGATCCACCTGCTTCAGCCTCCCAAAGTGCTGGGATTACAAGTGTGAGCCACCTCGCCTGGCCTTGAATTTTAGATACATCTAACACAAAACATCTCAAAAGCAGTCTCACATTGTGTTTCCCACATCATGCTTTGCAAAAGTAAGCATGAAGCCCTTTTTCTGTTGTTGAATTTTCACAAAACTAACTTCATGGTCGTGACAATTCTCAACCGAGTTGCATATTTTCTTTACTCCTTTTAACATACACAAAGATCAACTTATTTCGGTAACATAAGCATTCACTGTCTAGACATCAATCATTAAGCTACAGCAGATAAGATTTTCTTTTTTTTTTTTTCCCCCCCTGAGACGGAGTTTCACTCTTGTTGCCCAGGCTGGAGTGCAATGGCGCGATCTCGGCTCACCACAACCTCCGCCTTCTGGGTTCAAGTGATTCTCCTGCCTCAGCCTCCCGAGTAGCTGGGATTACAGGTATGCACCACCCTGCCCAGCTAATTTTGTATTTTTAGTAGAGAAAAGGTTTCACCATGTTGGTCAGGATGCTCTCGATCTCTTGACCTCGTGATCCACCTGCCTCGGCCTCCAAAAGTGTTGGGATTACAAGCGTGAGCCACCGCGCCCGGCGCAGATTTCCTTTTGATGATCTCTTTGAAGGATAGGGAAATGAGATAAAAGTTGTGATGCTGTTGTGAGCAAATGTTAAAATATTTTTAATTTCCCTGTAGCTGAAGACTGCATGATCACTCTAAAAAACTGCCTCATGAGCTGGTTGTGGCCCTCAGCCTTAATTCATCTCTTTGGATCCTGGATCACAGACGTTAGGAACTTTTTTGTTTGTCAAGGCAGTAATCTGGCTAACTGACTCGTTTCTGAAAGTGACCTCAAGATAATATATATTTATAAATGTAGTGATCGTTTTATAGTAGTTTTATAGTTTGCAAAGTACTTCTTTGTCTCTTGTGTCTTTTTGTCATCTTAGTCTTTTGATCATCACCATCTTAGTCTTTTGATCATCAACATTCTTGGGGTTGCCAGAACTTGTGAACAGTGCTACATGTTGGATAATCCCAAAAGTTGCCATTCACATATCTTAATCTATGTGAATAAAGATGCCCTTGGAATTCAACGGTGCACACCCTGTAGAACTATGAACTGATGTTTCTACCCACTACTGAAGTCTAGATTCTAGATAGCTCACCCTGTCATATACTTTCATTGCATTCTGTGTTTACCTTTGTTGCCTTTGTGTAACTATAATTAACATTACTAGTGTAAGCGTTTGTTTAATATCTGACTTTTTCACCAGGCCAGAAACCTTTCTTGGGGGATAAGGTAAAGGAAAAGTCACACTGCATATTTGAAAGTAGGAGATAAAAGCCCAATCTCATGGATAATAGCACACATTGATTGAATGTATACTGTGTGCTTGGTACTGGCATTTTCGATATACTCACTAATTTAATTCTCAAGAACCCTTTGAAATGGATTCTTAGACTCCCATTTTACAGTTTTGGGAACAGATCCAAAGTGCAGTTAAGTGTCTTAGGTTATCCAGTTAAGGGACAGAGCCAGGATTCAAAGTAAACAGTCTGGTGATTCCAGAGCATACTAAGCTATACTGCCTCTTCATCAACTTTGTTGGGACACAGTTTATAAATGTTTCGCTGATGAATTCAGGGTGTTTCCCAAGTCATCTGTTCTCATTCAGGAGATTCGTTCACTTAAACAAATGTTTGTTGAGTGCTTATGTTGTACTAAGCATTTTATTTGGGTATTCTAAATGCTATGGTTTCAGATAATGCTGAGTACTTTGAAGAAATTACGAGGATGATGAGATACTTGTAGGATGGAGAATTCCTTGAGATTGAGTGATCAGTGAAAGGCTTCTTGAGAAGGTGGCATTTTGTACTGAGACCTGAGTGATGAACAGCCAATCTTGTGATGTTCAAGGGTTCCGGGGACCAGATCTGGGACCCTAGGTATAGGGAACAGGCAATGCAAAGCCCTAAGGTAGGAATGAGAAAATAATACTGAGCATTTAACCATGTTCAGATACCATGTAGGGTTCTGGCATACAGTAATAGATAAGACAGGTATGGTCCCTCTGTCATGGAGCTTCTGGTCTGGTGGAAAAAAACAAATACTAGTAATGTTAATTACAGTTACACAAAGGGCTACAAAGGTAAACATAGGCTGCAGTAAGAGTATATGATAGAATGAGCCAATCTAGACTTCAGTAGTGGATAGAAACATTAGAGAACACTTTCCTGAGAAAACCTTTGAAGTTGAGACCTAAAGGGTGACTAGGAGGTAACTAGGCAAAGATACAGAGTGATTAGCACATGCAGAAACTCTTAAGGTTGGAAAGAATTTGACATGTTTGAGAAACCTGCCAACCAAGCCAACCAACTAAACAAAACACCAAAAAGCCATTGTAACTGAAGAGACATAAGTGAAGGAGAGAGTTAAAATCTTGACAAGGTAGACAGGTCAGATCGAATAGGGCATTATCCTGAAGCCATTGGGAAGGCAGAAGTTCAGCAGAGTAGTAATGCATTTGGACTAATGTCAGTGGTTGCAATGTAGAGAAAGGGTCAGGGAGAGGGCAAGAATAGATTTGGGGAGATTAATTAGGAGGCTACTATATTGGTTCAGGTAAGACAATGATGTGGTATGGTTGAGTGCTGACAGAACTAGAGAGGAGATTGATTCTATGATTGAGATTCTATGATTGATTCTATGATTGAGAAATATATATGAAATAGAATCATAGGACTTTTCATTGAATGTTTTGAGGGTCAGTGTAAAGGAGGTAAATATAACTATGACTCCCAAGTTTTCCTAGTGCATGGCTTATAATACAGTTCTTTTAATGAAATAGGGTACACTGAAGGAAGAGCAGGTTTGGGGACTGAGCAAAGGAGCATAAGTTCAGTTTTGAGAAAATTTGAAAAGGTTGAATGTGAAGTGCTTGTGAAATATCACAGTAGAACTGTTAAGTAGGTAATTGGGTATGATTCTGGGTCTAAGGAAGGACTTACTGGCATATAATTGGGTCTTTTTTTTTTTTTGAGAAGGGGTCTCGGCTTTGTCGCCCAGGCTGGAGTGCAGTGGTGCGATCTCAGCTCACTGCAACCCCCCCTGCCTTCCAGGTTCAAGGGATTCTCCTGCCATAGCCTCCTGAGTAGCTTGGCCTACAGGTGCATGCCACCATGCCTGGCTAATTTTTGTATTTTTAATAGATACTGGGTTTCACCATGTTGGCCAGGCTGGTCTCAAACTCCTGATCTCAAGTGATCTGCCTGCCTTGGTCTCCCAAAGTACTGGGATTACAGGTGTGAGCCACCGCCCCCAGCCCCAAATATCTTTTCTATTATTTATTTATTTATTTTTTCTTAAGACAGAGTCTAGCTCTGTCCCCCAGGCCGGAGTGCAGTGGCGCGATTCAGCTCACTGCCACTTCCGCCCCCTGGGTTCAAGCAATTCTTGTGCCTCAGCCTCCTGAGTAGCTGGGACTACAGGCGCACGCCACCATGCCCGGCCAATTTTTTGTATTTTTAGTAGAGATGGGGTTTCACCATGTTGCTCAGGCTGGTCTCAAACTCCTGAGCTCAGGCAGTCCACCTGCCTCAGCTTCCCAAAGTCTAGGATTACAGGCGTGAACCACTGCACCTCGTCTTTTCTATTATTTCTTAATTTTTTTTTTTTTAAGACAGAGTTTTGTGCAGTGGTGCGATCTTGACTCACTTCAACCTCTGCCTTCCAGGTTCAAGCGATTTTCCTGCCTCAGCCTCCTGGGTAGCTGGGACTATAGGCGTGCGCCACCACGCCCGGCTAATTTTTGTATTTTTAGAGACGGGGTTTCACCATCTTGGCTGGGCTGGTCTGGAACTCCTGACCTTGTGATCCACCCGCCTCAGCCTCCCGAAGTGCTGGAATTACAGGCCTGAGCCACTGCACCCGGCCTTTTATTATTTCTTTTTGTTGTTGTTGTTGTTGTTTTTGTTTTGAGACGGAGTCTCACTCTGTCGCCCAGACTGGAGTGCAGTGGCGCCATCTCGGCTCACTGCAAACTCCACCTCCCAGGTTCACGCCATTCTCCTGCCTCAGCGCCCGGCCATCTATTATTTCTTATGTTGTGCTTTCAAGGCTCTGATTATGGTGCTTCCATCTTCTGTGACTTTCCCACTCTGTAAAGTCACTAGTGATGTGGGATGGACATTGGACTTCAGTTCATGAGACCTGCTGTTGAATTTCAGCATATAAACTCTGTAATATTACTTAACCTTGATAAACTTTTTCATTTGTGGAATAGTGAAAAGAAAACTCACTGTTTGGGGCCAGGTGCGGTGGCTCATGCCTGTAATCTCAGCACATAAGGTCAGGAGATCAAGACCATCCTGGCTAACATGGTGAAACCCCGTCTCTACTAAAAAAAATGCAAAAAATTAGCCAGGCGTGGTGGCAGGCGCCTGTAGTCCCAGCTACTTGGGAGGCTGAGGCAGGAGAATGGCCTGAACCCGGGAGGCGGAGCGTGCAGTGAGCCAAAATCGCGCCACTGCACTCCAGCTTGGGCGACAGAGTGAGACTATCTCAAAAAACAACAACAACAACAAAAATTAGCCGGGCATGGTGGCAGGTACCTGTAATCTCAGCTACTTGGGAGGCTGAGGCAGGAGAATCGCTTGAATCTGGGAGGCGGAGGTTGCAGTAAGCCAAGATCGTGCCACTGTACTCCAGCCTGGGCAACAGAGGGAGACCTTGTCTCAATTAAAAAAAAAAAAAGCTGGGTGTGGTGGCTCACGCCTGTAATCCCAACACTTTAGGAGGCCGAGGCAGGTTGATCACAAGGTCAGGAGTTCGAGACCAGCCTAGCCCATATGGTGAAACCCCATCTCTACTAAAAATACAAAAATTAACCAGGCGTGGTGGCAAGTGCCTGTAGTCCCAGCTACTTGGCATGCCGAGGCAGGAGAATTGTTTGAACTCGGGAGACAGAGGTTGCAGTGAGCTGAGATCACGCCTCTGCTCCCCAGCTTGGGCGACAGAGCAAGAGACTCCATCTCAAAAAAAAAAAAAAAGCATGATAGTATTTAAATTATTGAGACTCTTAATTTTATTGGTTGGTTAATAATGCATATTTCATGACAGTAAAGTAGAATGTAATAAAATTAATTCACTTCATTCAATGGTTACGTGCTGATGGTAATACTATAATTATTATTAGGAAGGTGGTGGTCAGAATACAGTCAGAGAGAAGGGGAATCAAGGACTAAGAATTTGCTGTATCTAATTGCCCCACTTACTGTAGTCATTAGTGAAAAGAGGAACAAGACTGTTCATGTCCCTTGAGACTGTCCAGTTAACTTTGTCTTACTCTGTGCTCACTAGACTTTTCTTTTTTTTTTTTTTTTTTTTTTAAAGAGATGGGGTCTCACTATTTTTGCAAGCTGGTCTCAAACTCCTGAGCTCAGGTGGTCTTCCCACCTCGGCTCTGGGCTACTTTCATAATTAGTTTGTTTCTTTTTTTTCTTTTTTTTTGAGATGGAGTCTTCTTCTGTCACCCAGACTGGAGTGCAGTGGTGTGATCTTGGCTCCTTGCAACCTCTGCCTCCTGGTTTCAGGCAATTCTTCTGCCTCAGCCTCCCAAGTAACTGGGAATACAGGTGTGTGCCACCATGCCCAGGTAATTTTTAAATTTTTTGGTAGGTGTTTCACCGTGTTGACCAGGCTGGTCTCAAACTCCTGGCCTCAAGTGATATGCCTGCCTTGGCCTCCCAAAGTGCTGGGATTATAGGCATGAGCCACCATGCCCAGCTTGTTGCAAGTTCTTACAGTATAAAATACTTCTTATATATAGCACTTACCAAGGTTGCAATTTTATATTTCTTTGGATTATTGTATGATTGTCTGTTTCACTATTAGGGTATACACATCGTTAAAGGCTGCTGTCATGTCTTTTCTCACCATTTCATCACTGTGCTTGATATAATGCTTTATTAGGTGCTTAATGTTTTGTTTCCTATGAATGTTCATATCTAAAATGCTCTTTCTCCAGCCTCATTCTTTTTTCTTGGTAAGTTCCTAATTACCCTCCAAGGTTCCCAGAGATTGACCTTCTCTTGCATTCTCCTCCATTATATTCCCAGGATACTTTATATGTATTTCTGTTGTGGGACCAGTCACTTTGTATTATGTGTTGCTTAATGATGGGGCTATGTCCTGAGAAATGCGTTGTTAGGCGATTTCGTCATGCAAACATCAGAGAATATGCTTGCACAAACCTAGATGGCATAGCCTACTACACACCTAGACAATATGGTACAGCCTGTTATTCTTAGGCTACAAACCTGTACAGCATGTTACTTTATATTGAATATTGTAGGGAATTTTAGCACAATTATATGTATTTGTGTTTTCCTAAACATAGAAAAGGCACACTAAAACTATAGTTTTTTTGGTGGTGTTGTTTTTGAGACGGAGTCTTGCTCTGTCGCCCAGGCTGGAGTGCAGTGGCGCGATCTCGGCTCACTACAACCTCTGCCTCCCAGGTTCAGGTGATTCTTCTGCCTAAGCCTCCCAAGTAGCTGGGACTGCAGGCATGAACCACCACGCCCGGCTAATTTTTTGTATTTGAGTAGAGACGGGATTTCACCATGTTGGCCAGGATAATCTCTGTCTCCTGACCTTGTGATTCGCCTGCCTCGGCCTCCCAAAGTGCTGGGATTACAGGCGTGAACCACCGCGCCCGGCCAAACTATAGTATTATAATATTATAGGACCACCGTCACATATACAGATGTTGACTGAAATGCCGTTAAGTGGCACAAGTCTGTATTTGACTGTGAGTCTCTTTTTACCTAGTAAGAGTAGACTTCTTTAAGACAAGGAATATGTTTTATTCAAGTGCTCAAAACTTGTCTATTGAATTGAACAAAAATGTGTTACGTAGTCCTAAAAATACATAAAATATAGAGAACATAGTAAGTGAATTTCAACAATGAAAAGAACCTTAGATTGCTAATCAGGAAGCATAGGTTAGTTATCTAGCTTTATTTTATTCACCTACAAGGTTCTTAGTTCTAATAATTTAAACCAGTTGTTTTCAAAGTGTGCTCCCCAGACCACATTACCTGGGAACTAGTTAGAAATGGAATTCTTGGGCTGGGCGCGGTGGCTCACACCTGTAATCCCAGCATTTTGGGAGGCCGAGGTGGGCAGATCACCTGAGGTCAGGAGTTCGAGACCAGCCTGACCACGTGGCAAAACCCCATGTCTACGAAAAACACAAAAATTAACCAGGTGTGGTGGCATGCATCTGTAATCCAACCTGCTAGGGAGGCTGAGGCAGAAGAATTGCTTGAACCTGGGAGGTGGAGGTTGCAGCGAGCCAAGATTGCGCCACTGCATTCTTGGATCGTACCCCAAACGTACTGAATCAGAAAGTCTGGCAGTGGGGACTCAACAGCCTATGTTTCAACTAGTTCTCCAGGTGATTCTGATAGATGGTAAAGTTTGAGAACCATTGGAATTGTTGTAGCAGTTTTTCTGTTTGTTGGAAACAAAAAATTAACTAGAGGTAGCTACCTTAATTTCACACTTCACAGCTTAAAGTTATTTTAAAATCGTTTCTTCATATTTCCTGCCAGTTGAATTTGCTGACATTTTTCTAAACCACTAATGGTATCTTAGGCACAGTATCCTTGAATCACAGGCAGTAGTATTAAGTTTTTGAAGACTGCTTCTCCCCCCGCCCCCCATGCTCCTTAAGTCTTAAGTCTTATTTAAATAACCTTCAGTGAGTACAGAAGGGGCCCATTACTGCGCCCTTCCTGGTGACACCAGTTAACCAAGCCAGGACAAGTAAGTGTACCCTGCAGCCCTGCCAGCCAAAGGTTGCTACTTTTTTTTTTTTTTTTCCTTTTTCCTTTCTTTTTTCTTTTGAGTCAGAGTCTCGCTTTGTCCCCCAGGCTGGAGTGCAGTGGCGTGATCTCAGCTCACTGCAACTTCCGCCTCCCAGGTTCAAATGATTCTCCTGCCTTAGCCTCCCAAGTAGCTGGGATTACGGGCATCCACCACCACGCCCAGCACATTTTTGTATTTTTAGTAGAGATGGGTTTTCTCCATGTTGGCCAGGCTGGTCTTGAACTCCTGACCTCTGGTGATCTGCCCACCTCGGCCCCCCAAAGTGCTAGGATTACAGGCATGAGCCACTGCACCCAGCCTCTTTTTGTTTTTTAGAGATGGATCTGTCTACGTTGGTTGCCCAGGCTGGTCTTGAACTCCTAGGCTCAAGTGATCCTTCTGCCTCAGCCTCTCAAAGTACTAGGATTACAGGCATGAGCCACCACGATTGGCCCAAAGGTTGCAAGGTTGCTGCTGCTGCTTTTTTTTTTTATATATTTTTTGAGACAGAGTCTCGCACTGTCACCCAGTCTGGAGTGCGCTGGCACAATCTTGGCTCACTGCAACCTTTGCCTCCCGGGTTCAAGTGATTCTTCTGCCTCGAGTCCTGAGTAGCTGGGATTAGAGGCATGCGCCACCACGCCTGGCTATTTTTGTATTTTTTTATAGAGTCCGGGTTTCACCGGGTTGCACTGGCTGGTCTCCTGACTTCAAGTGATGTGTGCATCTTGGCCTCCCACGGTGTTGGGACTATAGGCGTGAGCCACTGCACCTGGCCTACTTCTGTGTTCTTAGCTTGAGTTCCTGGTTGATGGGTGGTGCCACCAATTGAGAGAGATACCATGGTTTGTGGATTGGGTGTGGTGGCTAACACCTATAATCCCAACATTTTGGGAGGCTGAGGCAGGAGGAGGTCAAGGCTTGAGCCCAGGAGTTGGAGACTAACCTGGGCAACATGGCGAAATCCTGTCTCTCCAAAAAATACAAAAATTAGCTGGCCGTCATGGCGTGTACCTCTAGTCCCAGGTAATTGGGAGGCTGAGGTGGAAGGATCACTTGAGCCTGGAAGGTCAAGGCTGCAGTGAGCTATGATTACGCCATTGTGCTCCATCGTGGGTGACAGAGTGAGATCTTGTCTCAAAAAAAAAAATCATGGTTTTATACAAAGTTAAGAATATAGGCCGGAAGAACCCCTGAGCAACATAGCAAGACGATGTCTTAAGAAAACCTTAAAAGAAGTTACAAGTAGGCTGGACGCGATGGTTCACCCCTGTAATCCCAGCACTTTGGGAGGTGGAGGCGGGTGGGTCACCTGAGGTCAGGAGTTTGAGACCAGCCTGGCCAACATGGTGAAACCCCGCCTCTACTAAAAATACAAAAAATTAGCCGGGCATGGTGGCAGGCGCCTGTAATCCCAGCTACTTGGGAGGCTGATGCAGGAGAATTGCTTGAATCCGCGAGGCGGAGGTTGCAGTGAGCCAAGATTGTGCCATTGCACTCCAGCCTGGGCAAAAACAGCGAAACTTTGTCTCAAAAAAAAAAAAAAAGTTACAAGTATACTTTAGATTTATTTATATTAACCTTTCTGTCTCTAGTAGCATATTTAATTCACTAGTTATTTATTGAGTCTACTTTATGAAGAACCTTACCAGAGATTCTGAGTTAACGTCATGAGGTATCACCATAGATTTGGATCACTTTTTATTAGGTAGAACTAGTTAACACTATATTTTAATTACTACATGGATTACTTAATTTTTCTCCAGACCTCTTACCTCATGCTTGCCCAAGTCAAAGATTGATAAATACTACTCATTTAGCTTGTGGGCACTTTCTCAGTTTATCCCCCTCTCTTTGGAATGTCACTCCACGTTGTCTCATTGATGAAAATATTAGGAACTCTCCTAAACATTATATTTTGGGGAACACAAGCATCTGAAGATACCCATCCATTTACTTCTGTCCCTTATTATTTAACAATTTCATATGTGAAACAATTTTTCCATATTGTTTTGGGAGTACATGTGATACTTTATTAGATGCATAATATTGTAATGACCAAGTCAGAGTATTTGAGGCGTCTTATCACCTTGAATATTTAATAGGAACATTTCAAGTCCTCCCCTCAAGCTATTTTGAAATATACAATTCATTGTTACTGGCCGGGCGTGATGGCTCATGCCTGTAATCCGAGCACTTTGGGAGGCCAAGGCAGGCGGATCACAAGGTCAGGAGATCGAGACCATCCTGGCTAACATGGTGAAACCCCGTCTCTACTAAAAAATACAAAAATAAGCCAGGTGTGGTGGCGGGTGCCTGTAGTCCCAGCTACTTGGGAGGCTGAGGCAGGAGAATGACGTGAACCTGGGAGGCAGAGCTTTCAGTGAACTGAGATCGTGCCACTGTACTCCAGCCTGGGCGACAGAATGAGACTCGTCCCCCCAAAAAAAAAAAAAAAAAATATATATATATATATATATGTAATTCATTGTTATTAATTATAGTCATCCTACTTACTATTGAGCATCAGAACTTATTCCTTCTAACTGTATGTTCATGCCCATTAACCATCCTCTCTTTATGCACCGCCTTGCCCCTCATACACACCCTTTCCAGCCTCTGGTGTCCATCATTCTGTTCTCTCTTTATGAGATCAGCTTTTTAGTTCTTTAATATTTGAGTGAGAACACGTGATACTTCTCTTTCTGTGCCTGGCTTATTTCACGTTATTTAATATTCTCCAATTCCATCCATGTTGCTGAAAATGACAGAATTTCAGGCTTTTTTATGGCTGAATGGTATTTCATTCATTGATTGATTGATTCATTCATTCATTTATTTATTTTTGAGACAGAGTCTTGCTCTGTCGTCCAGGCTGGAGTGCAGTGGCACGATCTCCGCTCACTGCAACCTCTACCTCCCAGGTTCAAACGATTCTCCTGGCTCAGCCTCCTGAGTAATGGATTACAGGCGTGCATCACCACGCCTGGCTAATTTCTGCATTTTTAGTAGAGATGAGGTTTCACCATGTTGGTCAGGCTCGTCTCAAACTCTTGACCTCAGGTGATCCACCCGCCTTGGCCTCCCAAAGTGCTGGGATTACAGGCGTGAGCCACCGCGCCCACTCTATATCTACTTTTTTTAGGGCATTAAAAATAAGGCTGGGTGTGGTGGCTCATGCCTGTAATCCCAGCACTTTGGGAGGCCAAGGTGGGCCGATCACCTGAGGTCAGGAGTTCTAGACCAGCCTGGCCAACATGGTGAAACCCTGCCTCTACTAAAAATACAGAAATTAGCCGGATGTGGTGGCGGGCGCCTGTGATCCCAGCTACTGGTGAGGTGCGGGGGAGGGGGGAGGGTGCCAAGGCAAGAGAATCACTTGAACCTGGGAAGCGGAGGTTGCAGTGAGCCGAGATTGCGTCATCGCACTCCAGACTGGGGGACAAGTGTGAGAGACTCCATCTCAAAAAAAAAAAAAAAGTTAGAAATAAAAGTACAAGGAGCTTAATTATATATTTGTTTTTCTGTGTTTCCTATTAAATCGTGATTCCTAGAAGTACAGTAATTAGAAACATGTAAAAAACTAAGGAAAAATTAAACATATATGAAGTAAACAGTGGTGTGATTACCACCCATATACCCATTGCCAAGCTTCAACAATTATCAAATCGTGGAAATCTTCTTTTATCTCTGTCTTCTACTCCCTCTCAGTTGTCTTGAATTAAATCCCAGATAGTATTATTTCATCTGTAAACACTTCAGTTATATATATATCTATTCATTTCTTTTTTTTTTCTTTTTTTTGAGATGGAATCTTGCTCTTGTCGCACAGGCTGGAGTGCAATGACATTATCTCAGCTCATTGCAACCTCTGCCTCCCAGGTTCAAGTGATTCTCCTGCCTCAGCATCCTGAGTTGCTGGGATGACAGCCATACACCACTACACTTGGCTAATTTTTGTATTTTTAGTAGAGACGGGGTTGGCTGGTCTCGAACTTGTGACCTCAGGTGATCTGCCTGCCTCCGCCTCCCAAGATGTTGGGATTACAGCCGTGAGCCACTGCATCTGACCTGTCTGTTCATTTCATAAACATCTGAGAGGGTCTTTGCTACAGGACTTTAGGAGCAGTAGCATCGGTATGAAATAGTGTTGGTTCAGTTTCTGAAAATTTCTTGGGAAGAAGCACCTGCAGAAAAGTCCGTAAAACATAAATTTATATGTTGTAGTGAATAAGCATGAAGCAGATACCTGTGTAACTACTACTCAGTCAAGATTTGAAATTGCCACCACTTCAAAAGCTTCTTTACAACCTTCCCAATCACTACTTTTTCTTACTCAGTGGAATTATATTTTAGTTTTGCTTTTGTCTGTCTTTCTTTTTTTCTTTTTTCTTTTTCTTTTTCTCTTTTTCTTTTTTCTTTTTTTTTGAGATAGGGTCTCACTCCGTCTCCCAGGCTGGAGTGCAATGATGCAATCTCGGCTCAGTGCAACCTCTGCCTCCTGTGTTCTAGAGATTCTCCTACCTCAGCCTCCTGAGTAGCTGGGATTACAGGCGTGTGCCACCATGCCCGACTAATTTTTGTATTTTTAGTACAGATGGGATTTTCCCATGTTGGCCAAGCTGGCTCAAACTCTGTACTTCAAGTGATCCGCCTCCGTCGGTCTCCCAAAGTGCTGGGTTTACAGGCATGAGCCACTGTGCCTGGCCTTAAAAAAAATTATTTTTTTTTTGTGAGACGGAGTCTCGCTCTGTCGCCTAGACTGGTGTGCAGTGGTGCAATCTCGGCTAACTGCAACCTCCACCTCCCGGGTTCAAGCAATTCTCCTGCCTCAGCCTCCTGAGTAGCTGGGATTATAGGTGCTCTCCACCACTCGTGGCTATTTTTGTATTTTTTTTAGTAGAGTTGGGGTTTTACCATGTTGCCCAGGCTGGTCTCGAACTCCTGACATCACGTGATCTGCCCACCTCCCAGAGTTTTGGGATTACTGGGGTGAGCCATCGTACCTGGCCCTTGGCCTTAAATTTTTTTTTTTTTTTTTTTTTGAGACAGAGTCTCAACTCTTGTTGCCCAGGCTGGAGTGCAGTGGGGTGACCTCTGCTCACTGCAACCTCCACCTCCCAGGTTCAACTGATTCTCCTGCCTCAGCCTCTCAAGTAGCTGGGATTACAGGCATGCGCCACCATGCCTGGCTAATTTTGTATTTTTAGTAGAGTTGAGGTTTCTCCATGTTGGTCAGGCTGGTCTCGAACTCCTGACCTCAGGTGATCCACCCACCTCAGCCTCCCAAAGTGCTGGGATTACAAGTGTGAGCCACCGTGCCCGGCCCCAACATTTTTTTTAATATAAATTTTTTAGAGACAAGGTCTTGCTCTGTTAGCTCATCCAGGCTGGAGTACAGTGGAACAATAATAGCTCACTGCATGCACAGTCTCCTGGGCTCAGTTGATCTGCCTCAGCCTCCTGAGTAACTGGGAGTACAGGCGTGCACCACGAAGCCAAGCTAATATTTGGTATTTTTTTGTAGTGACGGGTTTCTCCATGTTGCCCAGGTTGGTCTTGAACTCCTGGCCTCAAGTGATCCTCCTGCTTCAGCCTCCCAAAGTGCTGGGATTATAGGTGTGAGCCATCGTACCTGGATTATTATTTTTATTTATTTTTTTTTTTGAGACAGAGTCTAGCTCTGTCATCCAGGCTGGAGTGCCAGTGGCGAAATCTCAGCTAACTGCCAACTTTGTCTCCTGTGTCATGTGATTCTCCTGCCTCAGCCTCTCAAGTTGCTGGGTGTAGAGGCCCCCGCCGTCACACCCAACTACTTTTTTCGTATTTTTAGTAAAGACAAGGTATCACCATGTTGGTCAGGCTGGTCTCGAACTCCTGACCTCAGATGATCTGCCAGCTCGGCCTCCCAAAGTGCTAGCATTACAGGTGTGAGTCACCGTGCCCGACCATTCACCTGGTTTTTAAAATTTGATCCTGGAGGCTAGGCGCTGTGGCTCATGTCTGTAATCCCAGCACTTTGGGAGGCTGAGGTGGGCAGATCACCTGAGGTTAGGAGTTTGAGACCAGTCTGGCCAACATGGTGAAACCCCGTCTCTACTAAAAACACACACACACACACACACACACACACACACACACAGAGTGGAGTGTGCCTGTAATCCCAGCTACTTGGGATGCTGGGGCAGGAGAATTGCTTGAACCTGGGAGGTGGAGGTGCCAGTGAGCTGAGATTGCGCCACTTCACTCCAGCCTTCCAGAGTGAGACTTCATTTTAAGAAAAAAAGAAAAAAAAATTGATCTTTGAGCCATCCCTTTGAGGGGAAATATGGTAGCATCCCATTTTTTTTTTTAATTAGGAAATAAAGGCTCGTAGAGGCAAAATTACTTACCCTAATGTTATACTAGTAAGCAGTAGAACAAAGACTGGACACCTGGTATTCTTTGTTCAGGTTGAATTTCTTTCCGTTATACCATATTCTCCCTTTCTCTTTTCTCATTACCTGATAATGATACCATACTCAGCTACTTCTCTTTTCTTAATGTTTTATGCCCTCTTATTTACTTTTGGACCTTTGCGTATGCTCTTCTTTCTGAATCAAACATTTTCCTTCCTCTCTAACTGTGCCTTTCAGGTTTCAGGTTTCAGCTTAAGTGTTACATCCTTTGGAAATTTTTTTTTTTTAATTCCTGCTTTTCATGAACTGTATCTGGGAAGTTTTCGACATCTTTCTCTGTTTCTGGTATATAAAATGCCTCTTCTTCCTGTTTCTTTTTTTTTTTTTTTTTTGAGACAGAGTCTATCTCTGTTGCGAGGCTGGGGTGCAGTGGCGCGATCTCAGCTCACTGCAACCTCCACCTCCTGGGTTCAAGGGATTCTCCTGCCTCAGCCTCCTGAGTAGCTGGGATTTCAGGCACACGCCACCACACTCAGCTAAATTTTTTTGTATTTTTAGTAGAGACAGGGCTTCACCATGTTGGCCAGGATGGTCTTAGTCTCCTGACCTCCTGATCTGCCTGCCTCAGCCTCCCAAAGTGCTGGGATTACAGGCATGAGCCACCGCACCTGGCCCCCATTTCTTTAACATTTGATTTTTCTGCTGTCATTGGAAATTACACCGATTGTCTTTTTACTTATTTTTATAGATCCTGAGGGCAAAAATCATGGCAGTCTTATTTATGAGAGCATTGACAGTGTTTGGCACATGGTAGAAGTTAAAACATTGAATGAATTCAGTTGAATATAATTTTTTTATCTCCTGTGACAGATGTCTCTGTCTTCATTTTTATTGTTTGAGACAGGGTCTCACTTTGTTATCCACGCTGGAGTGCAGTGGCATAATCTAGGTTCACTGCAACCTCCACCTCCCAGGCTTAAGCGATCCTCCTGCTACAGCCCCACAAGTACCAGGGACTACAGGTGCTTGCCACTACACCTGGCTAATTTTTTGTAATTTTTGTTGAGACAGGGTTTTGATGTGTTGCCCAGATTGGTCTTGAACTCCTGACCTCAGGTGATCTACATGCCTCAGACTCCCAAAGTGCTGGTGCATGAGCCACCGTGCCTGGAACATTCTTTAATATTGGTTATAAACTCTAATGCCATGCTTTCCTCACTCACTTTAGTGGATTTTATCTATTTATTATTCCTTAACTGGAATATAAATATGTTTCATGGAAGTTTATCAAAGGCACATAGTTTACTGATCTCATTTGAGATCATGTTAATGTTTGAAAGTCTCTTGAACTTCACTGGAGACTAAGGTTAATTTGTAGCAATAACAGTTAAAATTTGCTTAGTCAGATATAAATAGCCAGAAAACCTAACAGGATGGAAGTTGAAACAGAGCTAAGATTTATGAAAGTGTCTGCCATGTAAGTCCGATGTATGTCATCAACTTAAAAATGAACACTGTTGTTGACAGTTTGGTATAAGAGAATAGAAATACGCCTGTTTGTATTTCATCCAGGCTTGGCCAGATCTTTTGTGCCACTCTGGGAATGGTCAGGTTAAAAAATATGACTTTCACTGGGCTGGGTACGGTGGCTCAAGCCTGTAATCCCAGCACTTTGGGAGGCCAAGGTGGGCCGATCACGAGGTCAGGAGATTGAGACCATCCTGGCTAACACGGTGAAACCCCGTCTCTACTAAAAATACAAAAAATTAGCCGGGTATGGTGGCGGGCGCCTGTAGTCCCAGCTACTCAGGAGGCTGAGGCAGGAGAATGGCGTGAACCTGGGAAGTGGAGCTTGCAGTGAGCCGAGATCGTGCCACTGTACTCCAACCTGGGCGACAGAGCGAGACTCCGTCTTAAAAAAAAAAAAAAAAGATATAACTTTCACTGGATTTCAAGAGTCAGTGAACCTAGCTAAACCTTATTAAAGCAGGAAGAAGTGAGAATTTCAAGGATCAAGGGCTTTCTCTGGAGACTGAGTAGTTCCCTTTCATTAGAGATTCTTTTTTTTTGAGATGGAGTCTTGCAGTGTTGCCTGAGCTGGAGTGCAGTGGTGCAATCTCAGCTCACTGCAACTGCCGCCTCCTGGGTTCAAGCGATTCTCCAGCCTCAGCCTCCCGAGTAGCTGCGATTACAGGCGCCTGCCACCACACCCAGCTAATTTTTTGTATTTTTAGTAGAGACGAGGTTTCACCATGTTGGCCAGGCAGTTCTCAAACTCCTGACCTCGTGATTCACCTGCCTCGACTTCCCAAAGTGCTGGGATTATAGGCGTGAGCTGCCGCGCCCGGCCCTCATTAGAGATTCTTGTAGCAGATGTCTCTAGCTGATCATCTAGTGGTAATGTAAATCAGCTCAGTACATACATATTGATTGATTTACTTAAAGTATTTACTAGATCACTGATTTGTTACAAGCATTTGTTACTTTTGCATTCCTTTAAGAAAACTGTGGGGCTGGGTGCAGTGGCTCATACATGTGATCACAACACTTGGTAGACCAAATTGGGAGGATCATTTTTGAACTCTGGGGTTTGAGACCAGCTTGGACAACATCGGAAGACCTCATCTCTATTAAAAAAAAAAAAATTAGCTGGGCGTGGCGGTGCACACCTGTAGTCTCAGCTGCTTGGGAGGTTGAGGCTGAAGGGTTGCTTGACCCCTGGAGGTTGAGGCTGTAGTGAGCTGTGATTGCACCACTGCATTCCAGCCTAGACAACAGAGTGAGACCTAATTCAAAAAAGAAAGAAAATAAAATTATGGTTTTTTCATGGGGTAAAACTCAAATAATAGGTAACAATCATATCTTTTTTCCCCCATCAGAAACAAGTAATCTGGCCGGGCGTGGTGGCTCATGCCTGTAATCCCAGCACTTTGGGAGGCCAAGGTGGGTGGTTCACCTGAGCTCAGGAGTTTGAGACCAGCCTGCCTAACATGGTGAAACCCAGTCTCTGCTAAAAATACGACAATGAGCTGGACGTGGTGGTGGGTGCCTGTAATCCCAGCTAATTGGGAGGCTGAGGCAGGAGAATCACTTGAACCCGGGAGGTGGAGGTTGCAGTGAGCTGAGATCATGCCATTGCACTCCTGTCTGGGCTACAAGAGCAAAATTCCGTCTCAAAAACAAAACAAGACAGATAAAAAAGAAATAATCCACACCCTAAAGTGCAATTCAGCTGAAATTGTCTATGGTACGTTGCCTAGAATTAACCAAAAGAGCTGGGGTAGGGGCTGGTGGCGCATAGCTCAGCATTACAGATCTACTTAAATCTTGTAAAGTATTTATAGGTTTGGGTTGTTACAACATGTTTAGCATGGTTAATAAGCCAATCAAGAAATATCCCAAAACGTTCATTTTTGCTTCCTTTACAGATGGTGGCAGATGAAAAAGCAGATTTTTTCCCCCTGAAGCTCTTTAATAATGGCAAAAGTTAAAAAGTGTTTTCTCTGTACTCCTGAATTTATTGAATGAATATATTCCCTTTCTGAATAAATTGACTGTTCCCTTAGTGTAGGACTATAATCTGGTTTTGGTGGAGTCCCTTCCAGGTTCTAACATTTGTGTGACCTTGAACAGGGTACTTAACCTCTCTGAGTCTCAGGTTTATTCATTTCTAAAGTGCGGGTGGTACTGATACCTTTTAGGGTTGGTTGAGGATTTAATGGGATAATGAATGTAGACTGCTGTGCCAACAGTGAGCTTTCAATAAAAGGTATCTGTTGTAACTCTCAAAGCTTAATACGTTATTATATATAACAAGCCAGTTTTATGCCTTTTAAATCTGATTTTTTAGTTATGCAGATAACACATATCTGTATTATTGTAGAAATTAAAATTTTACAGATAAGGCCCCTTAGCCACCTCAGTCCTAATCCCTTCACCAGATGTAACCATTTTATTAGTTAATATATCCTTCCATGTCTTTTTCTTTGCTTTTATGCATACATACACTTGCATTTTTTATTTTATAGATGAAGAATAGAAAAGATAGTAATCTAATTTTATAAATATTAAATTACTAGGTATTAGAATCTGGTTTTTTTTTTTTTTTGATGGTGTTTTGCTCTTTTTTGCCTAGGCTGGAGTGCGATGGTGTGATCTCGGCTCACTGCAACCTCTGCCTCCCAGGTTCAAGTGATTCTCCTACCTCAGCCACCCAAGTAGCTGGGATTACAGGCAGGCACCACCACTCCTGGCTAATTTTGTATTTTTAGTAGAAGGACGGGGTTTCAACATGTTGGCCAGGCAGGTCTTGAACTCCCAACCTCATGTGACCTGCCCTCCTCAGCCTCCCAAAGTGCTGGGATTACAGGCGTGAGCCACCGCGCCTGGCCTAGAATCTGTATTTTAGGTACTCAGTAACCAAAAGATAGCAAAATTCAACAATTTGTTGTGTAATGGCAGATCTTGCACGAAATCACAGAATTCTTTACAACCCTAGACAAGTTTAATTAAAGGGAAGACACTACAAGAAGTAGGAAACAGCTACAGCTGTTTAGCCCAGAAATATGCATTTGCTTTTCTAGCCGATAAATAGATCAGAACTTAAGAAATTCACTGCCTCTCAGTTTACCTCAAATTTTACAACTAAGGGCCACAGGTATTATTTGTTAGTCTGACAAGTAAAAAATGATGTTTTCTTTTCTCAAAAATGTGAAAAATTTACCACTACCTTGTTGGGCCAAAGGAGAGGTTGGGGGAAGTTATTAGAGAAGAGTAATTGAAACTGCTTTCTGCATATCATTGATTCTCAAGTGTATTTAAATTATTTTTGTAGTAATCTATAATATTTTTGGTTTTCGTTTGTTTACTATTAGTACACATTGGAAAGTGGATTCCAGGCCACTTAGGGAAGGAGATTGATTTTGAAATGATGTTAGTTCTCTGGAAACCACTTGTTTAAATAAGGGAATATCAAGAGGAAAAGGGCTGGCCATAGTTATTAATCCTTTGAGAGGAGGGATCTAAGAGTTGGAGGATATGTCAGACATGATCTCTCTTCTCTTCTCTGGGGAATTAGAGGTGAGTTGGAGAAAACTGTGGGAGAGAGGGTCAGCAGACAAGGTGGAAGATCACTTGAGTCTAGTAGTGTGAGACCAGCCTGGGCAACAGAGCAAGACCCCATCTCTACAAAAATAAAATTAAAATGCCAAGGTAAATGGTGTTAATTCTAACCATTTTGGAGGTGGGGGTGGGGTGGAGAATGGAGCATAGCATTCACCTCTTCTTTCATCTAGTCTTCAGGCTGAACCTGGTGTTGAAGGCCAAAGGACAATACTCCCATACACAGTGTGAGTGGGAGGGAGTATGTAGTAAACCCCCCTTGTATGCAGTAGAGATGTGATATTCTCCTTTGTTTGGAGGATATCATGGAGGATACTAGAAGCAGGGGTTCAGTATAGTTTGTAAGTTATACCTTGGTAACTGTATGTTTGACCAATTATGCTGAAAATATAGAACTGTTTCAGCATATGTTGCTTTAGGAGATTCACATACATACATTAAATCACTCTCTTGGTGGCTAATTTTTTCAGCTTTGGTTCTGCTGCTGCTTCCAACAGCCTAGAGTTGTGTTGTACACTATGGTAGCCGCTAGCCACAGGTTGCTAGGGAGCATGTGAAATGTGGCTAGTATGATTTAAGATGTTGGTGTAAACTATACGCACCACATATTTTATTTATTATTTTATTTTATTTTTAAATTTAATTTTATTTTATTTTGAGACAGAGTTTCACTCTTGTTGCCCAGGCTGGAGTGCAGTGGTGCCATCTCTGCTCACTGTACCCTCCGCCTCTAAAGCAATTCTCTTGCCTCCGCCTCCCGAATAAGTGGGATTACAGGTACCTGCCATAATGCCTGGCTAATTTTTTGTATTTTTAGTAGAGACTGGGATTTCACCATGTTGTCCAGGCTGGTCTTGAACTCCTGACCTTAGGTGATCTGCCCACCTCCACCTCCCAAAGTGCTGGGATTACAGGTATAAGCCACTGGACCCGGCCTCAAATCCTGAAGACTTGGTATGAAAAAAGGATTAAAATGCCCAATAATTTTTTACATTGATGACATATTGAAATGGTATTATTATTATTTCTTATTTTTTTATTTTTATAGAGACAGGGTTTCACTCTTACCCAGGCTGGAGTGTAGTATGGCCTTATCTAGCTTACTACTAGCCTTGAACTCCTGGGCTCAAGCAGTTCTCTTACCTCAGCCTCCTGAGTAGCTAGGACTACAGGCATGCACCACCATACCGGGCTAATTTTTTTAAATTTTTGGTAGAGGCAGGGTTTTATTACATTGCCCTGGCCTGAAATGGCATAATTGATTACATTTGAAGTGATTTACTGGGTTAAATAAAATATATTATTAATTTCCCGCTGGGTGCAGTGGCTCACACTTGTTACGCCAGCATTTTGGGAGGCCGAGGCAGGCAGATCACTTGAGCCCAGGAGTTGAAGACCAGCCTGGTCAACATAGTGAAACCCTGTGTCTATTAAAAAAACCAAAAAAATAACCAGGCTTGGTGGTGTGCACCTGTGCTACTTGGGAGGCTGAGGTGGGAGGATCACTTGAGCCCAGGAGGCAGAGGTTGCAGTGAACCGAGATTGCACCACTGCACTCCAGCTTGGGTGATGGAGTGAGACCCTGTCTCAACAAAAAATTAATTTCCCTGGGCTGGGTGCAGTGGCTCACACTTGTTATTCCAAGTATTTTGTGAGGCTGAGGTTGGAGGGTCGTTTGAGACCAGCCTGGACAACAGAGCAAGAGACCTCATCTCTACAAAAAATAAAAATTAGCTGGGCATGGTGGTGCACATCTGTAGTCCTTGCTACTTGGGAGGCTGAGGTGGGAGGATCACTTAAGCCTGGGAGGTCAAGGCTGCAGTGATCTGTGATCATGCCACTGCACTCTACCTTCAGTGACAGAGTAAGACCCTGTTACAAAAAAAAAAAAAAAAAAAAACTCTTAAAAATTGGCTACCAGAAAAATTTAAATTACATATGTAGCTTATGTTTTGTTTCTTTTGAGCTCCACTGGCCTGGAACAACCCGTACCAGGGATAAGTACTTCTTTTATCTTGCTGTAGAATTTCATATGGATCATTCCATAGATGTTTAATGATTTCAGTTCAGTAAGAATATTTAAGTTATTTAGCTTTTGTAGAATCAGATTTTTTTTTTGCTAGCAAAACAAAAGCATTTTTAATTTTATGTATCAGTGAGACTATAGGATTATAGTGCCAGATTGTGTGTGTGTGTGTATGTGTGTGTATGTGTATGTGTATGTGTTTTCAGGAATTCCTCTTATAGTGCTCATGGTATGTCTTTTTTTTTTTTTTTTTTTTTCTTAGAGACTGCGTTTCACTCTTTCTGCCCAGGCTAGAGTGAAATGGCATGATCTTGGCTCACTGCAACGCCTGCCTCCCAGGTTCAAGCCATTCTCCTGCCATATCCTCCTGGGTAGCTGGGATTACAGGCGTGTGCCACCACGCCCAGCTAATTTTTGTATTTTTAATAGAGACAGGGTTTCGCTATGTTGGTCAGGCTGGTCTCGAACTCCTGACGTCGGGTGATGGACCAGCCTCGGCCTCCCATGTGCTGGGATTACAGGTGTGAGCCACTGCACCCGGCCGGTGTGTCTTAATATGCATGTTTACAAGGACCTGTAATTGGAAAGGTGATGCTTTTCTGTCCAAGAAAAGATTCTGGAACCAGGTGTATTCCTCAACCCAGTTTTAGACACCCTGGCTCCCAAAGAATGAGGGAAATTTGGTTTATTGTGTCATCAAACTTTGTATTCAGCTGTCTAGAGCCATTTTCTGCATTCATGCAATACATTTTCCCCAAACCCTTTTTATTTTGAAAAAGCTCAAACACAGAAAAGTTGAAAGAGTAGTGTAAAGAACATCTGGATGTGGTGCAGGGGCTCATGTTTATAATCCCAGTACTTTGGGAGGATTATTTCAGACCAACCTGGGCAACATAGTAAGACCCAATGTCTACAAAACTGTTTACAGATAAACCAGGCGTGGTGGTGAGGTAGTCCCAGCTACTCAAGAGGCTGAGGTGGGAGGATTGCTTGAGCCCAGGAGTTCAAGGTTGTAGTGAGCAATAATCACATCACTGCATTCCAGCCTTGAGTAACAGTGAGACCCTGTCTCAAAAAAAAAAAAAACCAAAAAAAAAGAAACAACCAACTGCGTATATCTTGCACTGAGAATCCCCATTTTTTATTTTTAATTGCCACATTTAAAATTTTCTGTTGTTTTTGGCTGAGTTATTTGAAAGTAATTTGCATACATCATGACACATTATTCCTAAATATTTTAGCTGCCTCTCCTAAGAATAAGAACATGATCTTACCACAAATTTATGGTTATACTGAAGAAAATTCAAATTCCATAATGTCTAATATTTAGAATTTTCCAATGTCCTAAATAAAATTCTATAGTTCTCACTTGACTTCAGTCCACGTTTATGCATTATATTTGACTGTTGACTCTTTAGTCACTCAGTGTATTAATAGAGTAGAGGTGAACCCACGTACCAAATCTGGCTCGTCATTTGATTTTGTACAGCCCATCCAATAAGAATGGTTTTTACGTTTTTTAATATATCATTGTTTTAAATTGAGGTAAAATTTGCATAACAAAAAATTAACCATTGATCATTTAAAAGTGCACAATTCAGTGGTATTTAGTATATTCAAAATGTTTTGCAATCATCACCTCTGGCTTTCTATCTGTATGGATTACCTATTCTGGATGTTTCTTTCTTTCTTTTTTTTTGTTTTTTTAAGACAAGAGTTTCGCTCTTGTTGCCTAGGCTGGAGCGCAGTGGCATGATCTCAGCTCGCTGCAGCCTCTGCCTCCTGGGTTTGGGCGATTCTCCTGCCTCAGCCTCCTGAGTAGCTGGGATTATAGGCACCTGCAACACACCTGGCTAATTTTTTTTTTTTTTTTAGGTAGAGATGGGGTTTTGCCATGTTGGCCAGGCTGGTCTCGAACTCTTGGCCTCAGGTGATCCACCTGCCTTGGCCTCCCAAAGTCCTGGGATTACAGGCGTGAACCACCATGCCCAGCCTGGGTGTTTCGTATAAATGGAATCATACAATATCCTGTAATACGACCTTTTAGCATGCGTTCGAGGTTCATCTATGTTTTGGCATGTATCAGCATCTCATTTCTTTTTATGGCTGAATAATATTCCATTGTATGGATATACCACATTTTGCTTATTCATTCAGCCACTGATGGACATTTGGGTTGTTTCTACCTTTTAGCTATTGTGAATAGTGCTGCTATCAGCGTTTGTGTGTAAGTATTTGAATACTTGTTTTTAGTTCTTTAGTTTTCTGTTTGTTTGTTTTGAGACAGTCTCACTCTGTCACTCAGGTTGGAGTGCAGTGGTGCCATCTTGGCTCACTGCAACCTCTGCCTCTGCCTGCCAGGCTCATGCAGTTCTCGTGCCTCAGCCTCCTGAGTAGCTGGGGTTACAGGTGCCTGTCACCACACCCAGCTAATTTTTTGTATGTTTTGTAGAGATGGGGTTTTGCTATGTTGGCCACACTGGTCTCGAACTCCTGACCTCAAGCAATCTGCCTGCTACGGGCGTAAGCCACTGCGCCCCAGCCTAGCAATTTATACATTTATTATTGTTTTAAGAGTCAGAGTCTCACCCTGTTGCCCAGGTTGGAGTGCAAGCAGTGGACTGATCATGGTTCATTGCAGCGTCATACTCCTAGGCTCAAGCGATTATCCTGTCTCAGCCCCCTGAGTATCTGGGGCTGTAGGCAGGCATCACCTTGCCTGGCTAAGTTTTAAATTGTTTTGGAGGCAAGGTCTTGCTATGTTGCCCAAGCTGGTCTCGAACTCTTGGCCTAAAATGACCCTCCTGCCTCAGCCTCTCAAGTTGCTGGGATTACAGGAGTGAGCCACTGCACTGGCTTGGTTTTTATTTTTATTTTTATTTATTTATTTTTTGAAACGGAGTTTTGCTCTTGTTGCCCAGGCTAGAGTGCAATGGCTTGATCTCGGCTCACCACAACCTCTGTCTCCTGAGTTCAAGCGATTCTCGTGCCTCAGCCTCCCAAGTAGTTGTGATTACAGGCATGTGCCACCACGCCCAGCTAATTTTGTATTTTTAGTATAGATGGGGTTTCTCCATGTTGGTCAGGCTGGTTTGGAACTCCCAACCTCAGGTGATCCGCCTGCCTCGGCCTCCCAAAGTGCTGGGATTACAGCTGTGAGCCACTGCGCCTGGCCGGTTTTTATTTTTTAAATGGCTAAAAAATAAATAAATAAATAAATCACAGGAAGGGGCGGGCGCAGGGCTCACGCCTGTAATCCCAACACTCTGGGAGGCTGAGGGCAGACGGATCACCTGAGGTCGGGAGTTAGAGACCAGTCTGACCAACATGCAGAAACCCCATCTGTACTAAAAATACCAAATAGCTGTGCGTGGTGGTGCATGCCTATAATCTCAGCTACTTGGGAGGCTGAGGCAGAAGAATCACTTGAACCCAGGAGGCAGAGGTTGTGGTGAGCTGAGATGACGCCATTGCACTCCAGCCCGGGCAACAAGAGCAAAACTCCGTCTCAAAAAACAAAAAAAATCACAAGGAGGATAATATTTTATAACATATGAAAGTATTGGCTGGGCACGGTGGCTCACACCTGTAATCCCAGCACTTTGGGAGGCTAAGGCAGGTGGATCATGAGGTCAGGAGATCAAGACCATCCTGGCCAACATGGTGAAACCCCGTCTCTACTAAAAATACAAAAATTAGGCTGGGCGCGGTGGCTCTTGGCTGTAATCCCAGCACTTCGGGAGGCCGAGGCGGGCGGATCACAAGGTCAGATCGAGACCATCCTGCCTAACACGGTGAAACCCCATCTATACTAAAAAAAATGCAAAAAATTAGCCGGGCGTGGTGGCAGGCGCCTGTAGTCCCAGCTACTCGGGAGGCTGAGGCAGGAGAATGGCGTGAACCTGGGAGGCGGAGCTTGCAGTGAGCCGAGATGGCGCCACTGCACTCCAGCCTGGGCGACAGAGTGAGACTCTGTCTCAAAAAAAAAAAAAAAAAAAAAAAAAAAAAATACAAAAATTAGCTGGGCGTGGTGGTACGTGCCTGTAATCCCAGCTACTCAGGAGGCTGAGTCAGGAGAATCGCTTGAACCTGAGAGTCGGAGGTTGCAGTGAGCCGAGATCGCGCCACTGCACTTCAGCCTGGCGACAGAGTGAGACTCTGTCTGAAAAAGAAAATATGAAATAGGAGCTTCAGTGCCTACAAATAAACTCATGCTCATTCATTTAACATGTTGTGGTAGAGGCTGTATGGCCCACAAAATTTAAAATATTTACCCTCTGGCCCGTTTCATAAAAGCTGCCTAATCGGCTGGGCGCAGTGTCTCACACCTGTAATCCAGCACTTTGGGAGGCCGAGGAGGGCCGATCACGAGGTCAGGAGATCGAGACCATCCTGGCTAACACAGTGAAACCCCGTCTCTACTAAACATACAAAAAATTAGCCGGGTGTGGTGGCGGGTACCTGTAGTCCCAGCTACTCAGGAGGCTGAGGCAGGAGAATGGCGTGAACCCGGGAGGCGGAGCTTGCGGTGAGCCGAGATCGGGCCACTACACTCCACCCAGCCTGGGTGACAGAGCAAGACTCCGTCTCAAAAAACAAAACAAAAAAAACACAATTGGCAAATTTTGAGTAGTCACTCGTGTGTGTGTGTGTGTGTGTGTGTGTGTGTGTGTGTGTGTTTTAAGTAGTAAACTTTATTTTTTAAAAGCAAAAAAATTCCTGGTTTCTCTTATTATTAACATCTTGTGGCCGAGTGCAGTGGCTCACGCTTGTAATCCCAGCACTTTGGGAGGCCGAGGCGGGCGGATCACCTGAGGTCAGGAGTTCAAGACCAGCCTGGCCAACATGGTGAAACCCCGTCTCTACTAAAAATACAAAAATTAGCCAGACACAGTGGCGCGCGCCTGAAATCCCAGCTACTCGGGAGGCTGAGGCACGAGAATTGCTGGAACCCGGGAGGTGGAGTCTGCAGTGAGCTGAGATGGCGCCACTGCACTCCGGCCTGGGTGACAAGAGTGAGACTCCGTCTCCAAAAAAAAAAAACAAAAACAAAAAACTTGCATTAGTGTTGTACATTTGTTACAATTGATGAACCAATAATGATACATTATTATAAGCTGAGTGTGGGTGCCTGTCGTCTCAGCTACTCCAGGTGGGACTCACTTGAGCTTAGGAGTTGGAGTCTAGCCTGGGCATCATAGTGAGACCCCATCTCAAAAGAAAGAAACAGATACATTGTTATTTAACTATAACTATAACCTCATGTTTATAGTTTAAATTAGGTTTCACTGTTTGTGTTGTACAGTTATGAGTTTTGACAAATGTATCCACCACTACAGTATCATATAGAATAGTTTCACTGCCTTAAAAATCTACTGTGCACCACTTATTCATCCCCTTTCCTCTCCCCCATACACCAGCAACTACGGATCTTTTTGCTGTCTGTAGTTTTGCCTTTTCTAAAATGTCATATAGTTGGAATCATACAGCCTTTTCAGACTGGTTAGCAGTATACATTTATGGTTCCTCCATATTTCTTTGTGGCTACATATCTCATTTCTTTGTATTGTTGAATATTGCATTGTATGGATGTTTCATAGTTCATTTATTCATTTACTTATTAAAGGACATCTTGGTTGCTTCCAGGTTTTGGCAATTATGTATAAAGCCGCTCTGAATATTTGTGTGTAGGTTTTTGTGTGGACATGAGTTTTCAATTCATTGAGTCAGCACATTTTATGTAAGAGTGTTTAGTTTTGTAAGAAGCTGCCAAGCTGTTTTCCAAAGTAGCTATACTATTTTGTGTGCTCACCAGCAATGAATGAGAGTTCTTATTGCTTTATCTCCTTGCCAGCATTTGGTGTTGTATTTTTCAATTTTGACCATTCTAATAAGTGTGTAGTGGTATCTCATAGTTTTAACTTGCAACTCCCTAATGATGTACGATGTTCAGCATCTTTTTGTTTTTCTTTTTTTAAAATAGAGATGGTGTCTCACTATGTTACCCGGGCTGGTCTTGAACTCAGGTGATCCTTCCACCTTATATGCCCAAAGTGCTGGTATTATAGGCGTGAACCACCGCCCCCAGCCTGAGCATCTTTTCATATGCTTATTTGTCATCTGTATATCTTCTCTGTTTGGATCTTTTGCCTACTGTTTTATTGTGCTGGTTTTTTTATTGTGATGTTTTAAAAGTTCTTTGTAAATTTTGAATACTAAGTCTTTATATAAAATATGTGTTTTGCACATTTCTCCCAGTCAGTGGCTTGTCTTTTCATTCCTTTGACGATGTCTTTCACAGAGCAGAAGTTTTCAGTTTCATTGAAATCCGGTTTACTAATTATTTTTTCATGGATCATGCTTTTGGTGTTGTACCTAAAAACCCATTACCAAACCCAAGGCCACTTAAGCTTTCTCCTGTTATCTTTTAGAAGTTTTATAGTTGTGTGATTTTCATTTAGGCCTATGATCTTTTTTAAGTTAATTTTTCTGAAAGGCATAAAGTTAGTGTTTAGATTTATTTAGTTATTTTGCTTGTGGATGTTCAGTTGTTCCAGCACCATTTGTTGAGAAGACTACCTTTCTACATCCAAGTTACCTTTGGTCCTGTGTCAAAGATAATTATCTGTAGTTACATGGGTGATACTGTCTTTTAAAATGTCCTCCTTCCTGGGTTGTCTGTTTTCTCATTGTATAGATTAATTTGTTTTCCTAAGCTACATTATTTGTAAACTGGAAGTTGGATCTAGAAGACTAGATTCATCTTAAACATTTTGGCAAGAATGTTTCCCAGATGATTGAGCACTTCAAATTATATCAGGTCAGGAGATACACAATGATGGATGTTTGGTTGTCCCGCTGGCAGTGATGGTAAAAATTGATTAAGGTGGTAACCTGCAGATTTTCCCGTTGTAATGGTACATTTTGCCATTTGCAGTTAGTAAATAATCTGTGGGGTGATTCTTTGGCCATAAACACAGAAATATTTGACTCAATATTTGTCAGGCATTTGATAGGTACTGGGAAGACAGTGGTGAAAAAGAGATTTCTACTCACATACCTTACCTTTTTCCCTCCAGAGTTTGAAGACAATAGTGGGAATGGATCTGTTTTTGCAGCAGGGAACATTGGCAGTTTAGGATATGTTCATATCAGAAAAATAGAATCCATGAAAAGGTATATGCCAGTGAATACAGAGTTGTAGTATGAGATGATGAAAAAATTCTGGAGATGGATAGTGGTATTGATTGCATAACAATATGAATGTATTTAGTGCTGCTGAACTATACACTTAAATTCGGCTAAAATGGTAAACTTTATGTGTATATTACCACACACACGAAAGTATATGTCACTGTGATGGCATACCACTGAATTTAGCCCTGCCTCACTGCCTCTTCCCTGATAATTTTCATCAGGCTTCTTCTTGGTCTATTAGGACTAATTGGGAGAAAAACTCTTCCTGAAATAAAATTCTATAGTTCAGTTCTGTTAGGAACAGGCAGTGATGTTGTATTTTAGCAATTGCGATCAGTAGAGTTTGTCTTTGTAGCCTTGAGGGATCGTTGTTGATGTCTCTCGGTGTGCTGTTGCCATTTGTTGCAGTTCCCCAGATGCTGGCCTGCCTTTGCCAGTTTAGGAGGAGATTATAGCTTGAGCCATTGTCTGAATGCTGCTTTGACCTAGTAAATCCTAGGTTCAGGATGAGAGCAGTAACCTTAATGCCAGCAGGAAAGAGATTTTGTGACCAGTTTGTTAGGGAGGAAGCCCTTCATTTAAGAAATAGATTTTCTGGGCCGGGCGCGGTGCTCACACCTGTAATCCCAGCACTTTGGGAGGCCAAGGTGGGTGGATCATCTGAGGTCAGTTCGAGACCAGCTCAGCCAACATGGTGAAACTCCGTCTCTACTAAAAATACAAAATTAGCTGGGTGTAGTGGTGCGTACCTCTAATCTCAGCTACTCGGGAGGCTGAGGCAGGAGAATCACTTGAACCTGGGAGGCAGAGGTTGCAGTGAGCCGAGATAGTGCCATTGCATGCCAGCCTGGGCAAAAAGAGTGAAACTCCGTCTCAAAAAAAGAAAATAACAAAAAAAATGAGACCTTCTGATTAATAGGAGGAGCTAGCGGGGCACTGAGGCATGTGCCTGTAGACCCAGCTACTTGGGAAGCTGAGGCAGGAAAATTGCTTGAGCCCAGGAGTTCAAGTCCAATGTGAGAAACAGCCAGAGCCTGTCTCTAAAAATAAATAAATAAATAATGAACAAAAAATAGCAAATTAGGTGGAAGGAAAGAATGCCTTTATTTGTGGCTGACGGAGCTTGGACTTCTCTTTCCTTTCCTTTTTGCCTGAGTTAACTGTAGACAAGGTGGTGTTAGGAAAGACTAGTGGCCAGGCACAGTAGCTCACACCTGTATTCCCCACACTTTGGGAGGCCAACTCGGGAGGATCGCTTGAGGCTAGGAGTTTGAGACTAGCTTGAGCAACACAGTGTAATCCTGTCTCTGTTAAAAACTTTTTTTTTATTGAAACGAAAAACAAAAGAAAAACGAGACTTTAGTGATGACTGTGATGACAGTATGATCATGGTAAACTGTGACTTTTTCAATCTATAGAAATTGTATCCACATGAAACCTTTTAATTGTCTTCACTTTGGAGAGTATCCAGTGTATCACAAATGTTTAGTTTTCAGTCTACAGATCATACGTTATGTGCAAGCTTTTGCTTAGACAGTAGGTTAGGAAAATTAGTATGTTGTAGTACAGTGTTTTGCACAGTTTTTAACTGACCTGTAGCAGGAAATACATTTTATATTACTACTTATTACTATTATATGCATGGATATATGTAACTGTAACAAGTGTTTCAGGAAATGGTATTTACTCATGGTGTGTTTTCTGATTTACTCAAATTTCATTTAAAAAATACACACTATTGTGACCTAAATTGATTTTTGTGACTCATGCTTTAAGATGGTCTGGAACAGTGGTTCTTAACATGTGGTCTGGGGATATACACAAGGATTCTTTTATTAGGGGTTTGTGAAGTCAAAACTATTTTCATAATAGTACTATTATTTGCCTTTTTTGCTCTCATTCTCTAATAAGTGTAGACTTTCCAGAAGTATAGTAGAGCTTTCTAGAACTATATCATGTGTGATGATAATGCTCTCAGGACTAATGGAATGTATATTTGTATATTCTTTGTTTTCTAGAGTTTCCTAAGGTAGTAGGTTTAATATATAAATAGGGCTTTTTCAGAGATTCAACTCAGTTTTCAGTATTCATATTATGCTCTTAGTAGCTGTCTTTGGTTATATCTGCCTAATCTGTACCTCACTGTAGTACAGTGAATTGTTCTGGACTACAGTTTTGATTCTTTAGTACTGTTCTGATTCTTTACTTTGCCTCTCAGGAATTTCCTTCCACTACTGAATAGGCTCCCTAAGAAATATAATGATGGATAAATTATAGTTTATTAAATCATTTTGGTTTATTTGATAAATCTTCTGTTTCTCTTGGCTGTATGAAATTCTAGTGTAGGTGGCATATTTTTCACCAGTTTCTCTTCTTACATCCCAATAATACAAGAAAATCATAGCAGTAAGTGCCAAATAATTCAGGTAAAGTTTATTTAATTCTTATTGCCTGTAAATATATAATGCTCACTTCTCCTGAAGCACCCACTGAGATTTACAGCAACATAGGAAAGTAGATATGATTTTTATTTTATTTTATTTGTATATATTTTTGGAGACAGAGTCTCATTCTGTCACCCAGGCTGGAGTGCAGTGGCATGGCCTCAGCTCACTGCAACCTTCATCTCCTGGCTTCAAGTGATTCTACTGCCTCAGCCTCCCAAGTAGCTGGTAATTATAGGCATGCGCCACCACACCCAGCTAACTTTTGTATTTTTAGTAGAGATGGGGTTTCACTATGTTGGCCAGACTGGTCTCGAACTCTTGACCTCAAGTGATCCGCCTGCCTCAGCCTCCCAAAGTGCTGGGATTACAGGCATGAGCCACGGCCCCCGGCCCGCGATTTTTATTTTTATTTTTATTTCCTAGACAAGGGCTTGCTCTTTTGCCCAGGCTAGAGTGCAGTGGTGTGATCATTGTTCACTGGAACCTAAAATTCCTGGGCTCAAACAGTCTTTCCACCTCAGCTTCCCAAGTAGCTGGGACTGTAGGCATGTGCCACCTTGCCCAGCTAATTTAAAAAATTTTTTAGAGATGGAGTCTGTCATTGTGTCCAAGCAGGTCAAACTCCTGGCCTCAAGTGATCCTCCTGCTCCAGCCTCCCAAAGTGTTGGGATTATAGGCTTGAGCCACCAAGCGTGGCCATGATTTTTTTTTCTTAAAGTTAGGAATTGAACTGTATCCTACTTTTGTTAGTTACTTTTCTCCTTTAGTTTGTTTTCAGCCTTCTGCCCTAGTCGGACTGATATCCAGAAGTTTGCTCTTGTATAACTTCATTGCTACTCTGTCTTCTAGCGCTACACTTTCGCATTTATGTTTGACCTTTCCTTCAAACTCTCTTGAAGGATCAGCAGCTGCATAACCAACTCTACCAGTTAGGGCAGGGCCTTCTCAAATAACATCTTGCAGAGATGGCCACTTCATATTAAATTGCTGGCAGGATACAGTTGTTGAATTTCATAAAATTTCATCCCTAGGATTAGACATTTGATATGAGGAGTTTTAGAGATGGAATCATAAAAGAGTTAATCCCAAAAGGTATGGACTTGGAAAATTCTATGACTTGGAATGATAAAGAAGGACATTTAATGCCATTGGAGAAGAGGCAAGTATGATTCGTCTCTAGCCACTTAGGCCATTCTTTTTGGGACATACAGTTGATTTCCAGTCCAATGTAGAATCATGTTCAAAATCACAATTGCTGGGCCGGGTGCCATGGCTCACGCCTGTAATTCCAGTACTTTGGGAGGCCAAGGCAGGCAGATCATGAGGTCAAGAGATTGAGATCATCCTGGCCAACATGGTGAAATCCCGTGTCTACTAAAAATACAAAAATTAGCTGGGCGTGGTGGCACGTGCCTGTAATCCCAGCTACTCGGGAGGCTGAAGCAGGAGAATCGCTTGAACCTGAGAGTCGGAGGTTGCAGTGAGCTGAGATCGCACCACTGTACTCCAGCCTGGTGACACAGCGACATTCCATCTTAAAAAAAAAAAAAAAAAAAAAATCACAGTTGCTGATATTTTTTGAGCATGTGCTAGATACTTTACATCTTTTATTTAATCCTCATACAACGCTGTGGAATGGCTTCTGTTATTACTAGTTAAGTAGGTCAGACACAGTGAGAGGCTGAACCAGGATTTGAACTCTGGAAACCTGGCCTGGACCCTGCCACTACTCTGTACAGCCTCTTTTTATATAAAAGGCCATGTTTGCAAAGTATTTGTATGTATGTTTTCATTTAAACATCACAGCCATCCTGTGCATTAGGTGACATTCTTGACATTTTCACATGAGAAAATGGAAGCTTAGGGAATTTGAAGCTCAAAGTGGCAATGCCTAGACCTAGACCTACTTCTGACTCTAATCCATTTGTTCTTCTGATTATGTAGTTTTGCTAAACATAGTAAATATAGGTTCATACCTGAAAATGAATTTTTGATTTCAGATATAAGAATTTTAGCTTGATTGAAGATGATTTCCTAATATTTTAGATGGGATGCTTAAATCTGGAGAAGTTTAGCAGAGATGTGATTATTAACTTACATTTTTAGTTTCTTTGGTGGCTTGTGTATAACTGTTCATTAAGTGTTGATCTTGCTATTGGACTTTTTTTTGTTGTTTTTTTTTGTAGCGATGGGACATTGCTCTTTTACCCAGGCTTGGTCTTGAACTCCTAGTTTCAAGTGACCCTCTACCATGGCCTCCTAAAGCACTAGGATTACAGGCATGAGCCATCACACTTGGCTGCTGTTGGACTTTTTTTTTTTGGAAACGACATCCTGCTCTGTCGCCCAGGCTGGAATGCAGTGGCACAATCTCAGCTCACTGCAACCTCCACCTCCCAGGATCAAGCGATTCTTCTGCCTCAGCCTCTCAAGTAGCTGGGACTGGTTATTTTTTGTATTTTTAATGGAGGTGGGGTTTCACTATGTGGGCCAGGCTGGTCTCGAACTCCTGATCTCAAGTGATCTACCCACCTTGGCCTCCCAAAGTGCTGGAATTACAGGTGTGAGCGCTGCGCCCAGCCTGCTATTGTACTTTTTAATTATGTTAGTCAGTTTACCTTTCTTAGGTAATTTCAGCAATGAAGACACAGTTTTCTCTGCTTTAACTTTAGTTGGTGCAGATGGGGTGACTGAACACATAGAAGGAAAGAGGTCTTGCCAGGACTATAACGTAATGGTGGTAGTGGGAGGGGTAGGAGTATATGTGTTTGAAGGGAGTAATTTAGAATACCAACTTTTTTTTTTTTTTTTTTTCCGAGACCGAGTTTCGCTCTTGTTACCCAGGCTGGAGTGCAGTGGCACGATCTTGGCTCACCACATCCTCCACCTTCCGGGTTCAAGCGATTCTCCTGCCTCAGCCTTCCTGAGTAGCTGGGATTACAGGCATGCGCTGCCACACCCGGCTAATTTTGTATTTTTAGTAGAGACGAGGTTTCTCCGTGTTGGTCAGGCTGGTCTTGAACTCCTGACCTCAGATGATCCACCCACCTCAGCCTCCCAAAGTGCTGGGATTATAGGCGTGAGCCACCGCACCCGGCTTAGAATACCAACTCTTGATCTTATGCCAGTTCCTTCTAAAGCTTCTACTCCTAGATGTGAAATTTCATAAATCTTAAGTTTGACAGTTTGAAATAGAGGTCATTTGTTGATTAACAGATTGACCTTTGTCTATGAATCAAAACATTAATCACAGCTCCAGAGAGAAGGATCATGTAGGAAAGCTTCCTGATGAGAGGAATGTAGCAAAGCTGGAAAATAGGTGCATTTATAGACTGTCTTCTGGTTTCAAGTGACTGCTTGCTGTCTCCCTTAATTCACTTAAAGACTTACGAGAAACAGCATATGTGACAAATTTCATGGTTTTTATCATTAACCAAGCAAAGATCTAGAGTTAGTGTTTTTTAAGACAAGCTGTCCTTTCAGGTTTATAGTACCTTTCTTGACTGGCAAAAAGAAAAGTCACTCTTACTTCCCCTTTAGATTCACGGTAAACTTTTAGGGGTTTTTTCTTTTTCCATAAATTCTTATTTGTATAATACTTTCATTAATCCTTATCTTCTAAGAACTAAATTGGCATGACCAGTACCATGTATTATACTGATGACTTAGAGTTGCATCAATTATAAAAGGTGGTGAAAAAACTAGGCATTGTCTTTGTTTCCCTTTTCTGTGTTTGTTGATACAGAAACAAATCAGGCAGTAAACAGAAGTATTCAGGGAGTATTTGTATTTCAGTAGGTGTTTCATTAGCTAATGAAAATCAAGTTAAAAAATTGGTTGACTTTCAGGAGAAACAATATTTCTCTCTCTTTTTTTTTTTTTTTTGAGACAGTCTCACTCTGTCGCCTAGGCTGGAGTGCAGTGGTGTGATCTCGGCTCACTGTAATCTCTACCTCCTGGGTTCAGGTGATTCTCGTGCCTCAGCCTCCCAAGTAGCTGGGACTATAGGCACATGCCACCACGCCCGGCTAATTTGCACATTTTTTAGTAGAGACGGGATTTTGTCAGGTTGGCCAGGCTGGTCTCGAACTCCTGACCTCAAGTGATCTGCCCGCCTTGGCCTCCTAAAGTGCTAGGATTACAGGAGTGAGCCACCACGCCTGGCTGAGAAACTGAATATTTGTGAGTTATATTATTGTTTCCAATAGTAGTATTTGTGTATGAGGGTGGAGTGGGGGTGCTTTAAAGATTACTTCTTGCCTGGCATGGTGGCATAAGGCCTGTAGTCCCAGTTACTTGAGAGGCTGAGGCAGGAGGATCTCTTGAAGCAAGGAGTTCTGGGCTGTAATGCAGTATACTGATCAGGTATCTGTGCTAAGTTTGGCATCAATATGGTGACCTCCCAGCAACTGGGGACCAAGAAGGGAGTATACTGGTTCAGGTTGGAAACTGAGCAGGTCAAAACTCCTTTGCTGGGCTAGGTGTGGTGGGTCATGTCTGTAACCCCAGCAATTTGGAAGGCCGAGGCGGGCGGATCACTTGAGGTCAGGAATTCGAGACCAACCTGGCCAACATGGCGAGACCTCGTCTCTACTAAAAATACAAAAATTAGACGGGCGTGGTAGTGCGCCTGTAATCCCAGCTACTCGGGAGGCTGAGTCAGGAGAATTGCTTGAACCTGGGAGGTGAAGGTTGCGGTGAGCCGAGATCGCACTACTGTGCTCCAGCCTGGGTGACAGAGCGAGACTCCATCTCAAAACAAAAAACAAACTCCTGTGCTGATCAGTAGTGTGATTACACCTGTGAATAGCCACTGCACTCCAGCCTGAGTAACATAGTGAGACCCTGTCTCTTAAAGTAATTTTTTAGATTATTTATTAGTGATTAGGCCTTCTAAAATCCCCTTCTTTTCTGCTCTAGGAGGCAAATAATTAGAAAAAGCAAATATTTTATTTTCCTTTTGAGTTACGATTTCATTTAGCTCTTAGGCTAATTTTAAAATGTCAGATATTAAGAGTGCTAATTTTAAAAATTGTTTAGGGGCTATAAAAAGAAAGTGAAGGTTTGAAATAGTGGCACAGAGGAAGAGTGAGGAATTACACATTTTTACTTCATAGTTACTTAAAAAATACAACCCTGGCTGGGTGCGGTAGCTCACGCCTGTAATCCCAGCACTTTGGGAGACTGAGACGGATGGATCACCTGAGGTCAGCCTGGCCAACATGGTGAAACCTTGTCTCTACTAAAAAAAAACAAAAATTAGCCAGGCGTGGTGGCATATGCCTGTAATCCCAGCTACTGGAGAGGCTAAGGCAGAATCGCTTGAACCCAGGAGGCAGAGGTTGCGGTGAGCTGAGATCGCGCCACTGCACTTCAGCCTGGGCGACAGAGTGAGACTCCGTCTCAAAAAAAAAAAAAAAACCCTGTGTGGGCTTGAACACTGACAAATGCCATTACTTGCCTGCTTTCAGTTTCTTTGGTGATTTAACTAGACTGTTTTTGGAGGATAAACTGACTGAACACTTGCTTGTTGGTAGAGTTTGATATTGGCCAGGTGTGGTGGTTCACGCCTGTAATCCCCGGCACTTTGGGTGGCTGAGGCCGGCGGATCACTTGAGATCAGGAGTTTGATGAAACCAGCCTGGCTAACATGGTAAAACCCCATCTCTACTAAAAATACAACAAATTAGCCGGGTGTGGTGGTGCACGCCTGTAATCCCAGCTACTCAGGAGGCTGAGGCAGGAGAATCACTTGAACCCGGGAGATGGAGGTTGCAGTGAATTGAGATCACACCATTGCACTCCAGCCTGGGCGACAGAGCGAGAATCTGCCTCAAAAAAAAATTAAAAAGTTCAATATTGTGAGTTACTGCTTTTGTTAGCACCCAAGGAGAAAAATATATGCATATTCTAGTAAAAACCTTTGGAAAAACCAAGAATGTGCCTTAGATATAACATCTAAACTCAGATTGCTTCAGGATGATGTTGAGATGCCTTATCCTCATCTTGAATTGATAGCCACATTTTGTTGTTGTTGTTGCTGCAGAATTGTGATGATATCATGGTTAAATGTGCAGCAAGCACACTGAACAGTTGATTATACCTGATGGTATGCAGGAAAGCAGGCAACAGTGATGGGAGAGGTCTAGCACTTTTAAGTCATTTCTTGACCAATTAATTTTGTGGAAGGCTTGTTTGTGGTCAGGGTAAGTGTATCCCGACTCTTTTAGGGAATTTTAGGAACATTCTATATATAAGTAGCTATTTGACACTAGTTCTTGGGGGAACTTTTTAGGGAATAGTTTATTTTTGTATATTCATCTTTTCGTCTTCTCTTGAACATTCTGCCTTCACAACTATCTTTTTTTTTTTTTTTTTTTTTTTTTTTACCTTAAAGGTCCTACTGACTAAATATTTTTTTTTTAATCAAGAGACTTAGGTACGCATAAGCTTCCTGCTAAATTCTGTAGATGATGCCTTCTATTTATGGGTTACACTGTCTGGTTGTTGGAATTACTGTGATCTAACGTTTTTCATGTATGGAAACTGTTCTATGTACTGTTGATCTCTGTAGAATTTGATCTTTTTCCAGAATGTATTTGAAGGCTGACCTTTCAATAAAAGAAATGCAAGCTTTTCAGCCATGTTAATTTATCACTGCATCTTCTTTGTAATATATATGGCAGTTATGTTAAAAGTAAACATATGTTTTTCCTTATTCTCTGTGCTCAGGCCATTTATCATTTAGGGACAAAAAGTTTTATGTAGATCAAAAGATAAAAACTTGGGCCCAAGGCTTAGTCATTGTAAGGCAGTGATTCCAACTCTTTTTATACTTCCTTGCGGCATTTTAATTAAACTCCCTCATGAGATATAATGAAATTATCAAACTTTGTATAACCTTTTATTTTAGAAAAAAGTTTTATATATATCTTATTAATAAGGAGATACTGATAAATCTAGTAAGTGAAGATAAACCCCCCAAAATTTGAAGAGATCACTGCTATAGAGGAGCAACACCGTCTGTATCTATAATCTTTGGAACTTGGTAGATGTCCAGTGAAGTTATGCTGAATGAATCAGCATTTTTCTTATGTGGCTTCTTACATGGAGCTTCCCCCACACCCTCTGTGTTAGTTGTTCTTCCTCCTGGGCTTCAATAACATTTGTGTCTACCTGTCTTAATACGTAGCACATTAAATTGTAATTCTATAATTTATTTACATATTTGTTGCCCCCTACTGGCCAGCAGTCTTCTTGAGTGCTAGGACTGCATTTTAATTTTTGTATACAGAGTGTCTGGCTATTTTTTCTATATTCAGCATGGTCTTGTATGAATTATAATACACACACACACACACACACACACACACGGTCGGAGGGATAGACAGCAATGTCCGTCTACACACACACACACACACACACACACACACACACACGGTCGGGGGGGATAGACAGCAATGTCCGTCTACATACACACACACACACACACACACACACACAGAGCAGTGTCCGTCTATACACACACACACACATGGTCGGGGAGACAGCAATGTCCGTCTATCCACATATGGCCCACTGTGTGACCTGGCAGCAGTGTTGGGTTTTCAAAAGGTTGCAAAGAAGAAAATGAGAGCAACAACATTTTAAAGTTCAGTTGATTTTTTGGATATGTATGCATTCATATGTTGTGGGGGAGCAGAGTGAAAGCCTGAGGTTGCTTCTTCCTTTAAAATGTATTTATTTATTTAAGTACATGTTAAGGCTATGAAGTGGGGATTTGGTATATGTTGCAAAGATTCAGATTTAATCCATGTAGTTGTTTTTTTTTTTTTTTTGAGATGGAGTCTTACTGTTGCACAGGCTGGAGTGTAGTGGTGTGATCTCAGCTCACTGCAACCTCTGCTGCTGGGGTTCAAGCGATTCTCTTGCCTCAGCCCCTTGAGTAGCTGGGATTACAGGCACCTGCCACTGCGCCCGGCTAATTTTTGTATTTTTAGTAGAGACGGGGTTTCAACATCTTGGTCAGGCTGGCCTTGAACTCCTGACCTCGTAATCCACCTGCCTCGGCCTCCCAAAGTGCTGGGATTACAGGCGTGAGCCACTGCGCCTGGCCTAATCCATGTAGCTTTATATAACTTTACAAAACAATGCCCTAAATTTATTTTTTTAAATGGTATCACAGTGTGAGACATGAAAATCTAGTAGTGACAAGATTGGTTTCTTTCTTTTTTCTTTTTTTTGAGACGAAGTTTCGCTCCTGTTGCCCAGGCTGGAATGCAATGGCACCACCTCGGCTCACTGCAAACCTCTGCCTCCCGGGTTCAAGCGATTCTCGTGCCTCAGCCTCCTGAGTAGCTGGGATTACAGGCTTGAGCCACCACGCCTGGCTAATTTTTGCTTTTTCGGTAGAGAAGGGTTTTCACCATGTTGGCCAGGCTGCTCTTGAACTCCTGATCTTAGGTGATCCTCCTGCCTCAGCCTCCCAAAGTGCTGAGATTATAGTCATGAGCCACCACGCTCAGCCCATCACTTGGTTTCTTTTTTCTCTCTTTCTCTCTCTTTTTTTTTTTTTTTTTTTTTTTTGAGACGGAGTCTCACTCTGTCACCCAGGCTGGAGTACGGTGGCGAGATCTCGGCTCACTGCAACCTCTGCCTCCTGGGTTTAAGCAAGTCTTCTGCCTCAGCCTCCTGAGTAGCTGGGATTACAGGCATGTGCCACCATGACAGGCTAATTTTTGTATTTTTAGTAGAGATGGGGTTTCACCATGTTGGTCAGGCTGGTCTCGAACTCCTCTCGAACCCCCACCTCATGATCCTCCCGCATTGGCCTCCCAAAGTACAGGGATTACAGGCATGAGTCACCACACCCAGCCTTTCTCTCTCTCTCTCTCTCTCTCTCTCTTTTTTTTTTTTTTTTTTTTTTTTTGGCGTGGGGGTGGGTGGGGGGGTCTCACTCCTATTGCCCAGGCTGAAGCGCAGTGGCATGATCATGGCTCACCGCAGCCTCAACTTCCCAGGCTCAGATGATATCCCACCTCAGCCCCCTGAGAGCTGGGACTACAGGCACATGCCACCACACCTGGCTAAGTTTTTGCATTTTTAGTAGAGGTGGGGTTTCACCATGTTGCTCATGCTGGCCTTGATTCCCTGGGCTCAAGAAAACTGCCCATTTCAGCCTCCTAAAGTGTTGGAATTACAGGCATGAGCCACTGCAAGCCGTTATTTGGTCTTATACCATCACCAGCAAGAGGCTTCTGTAATTAAAATTTCACTCACAAGCAGTGGAATAAGATAAGAATTTTTAATTCCTTAGAGAAAATAAGAGATGACAAATTAATCTTGATAGAAAATATCAGCCAACTGGGCGTGGTGGCTCATGCCTATAATCCCAGCATTTTAGGAGGCTGAGGCGGAGGGGATCACCTAAGGTCAGGAGTTTGAGACCAGCCTGGCCAACATAGCAAAACCCCGTCTCTAATAAAAACAGAAAAATTAGCTGGGGGTGGTGGAGTGGGCCTGTAATCCCAGCTGCTCGGGAGGCTGAGGCAGGAGAATCACTTGAACCCGGGAGGCAGAGGTTGCAATGAGTGAAGATTGCGCCACTGCACTCCAGTCTGGGTGACAGAGCGAGACTCCGTCTCAAAAAATAAATAAATAAATGAAAAAGGCAGTTTCATCTTTTTGAGACGGAGTCTTGCTCTGTCACCCAGGCTGGAGTGCATTGGCATGATCTTGGCTCACTGCAGCCTCTACCTGCTGGGTTCAAGCGATTCTCCTGCCTCAGCCTCCCAAGTAGCTGGGACTACAGACGGGCGCCACCATGCCCGGCTAATTGTTTGTATTTTTAGTAGAAACAGGGTTTCACCATGCTGGCCAGGCTGGTCTCGAACTCATGACCTCGTGATTTGCCCACCTCGGCCTCCCAGAGTGCTGTAATTACTGGCATGAGCCACCATGCCTGGCCCGCAGTTTCATCTTTTTAGAGGACTATAGTAAATTATAACTACAAATATAGGAAGTGAGAACACGTTTTCATGGCATACACACAATAAATGTACTGAGTTCAAACAGTTTGTGATATAAAATGCTGATTAGAAATAGCAGTGTTTTCATTTCAGCCGGAATGGTTGAACGACCAGTAGTTTGTCAAAGAAAAGCTAGAATTAGAAACCAGGAATGGTGGAATATTAGATAAACAATGATATAGCTAGAAATGTGTGTCCCTTAACAAATATCAGAAATCTCTTACCCCAGGGAAGATCCTTTGCTAATCCTTTATCCTACCAAGCATGTTTTTTTTCTTCCTTTTTTTTTTTTTTTTTTTTTTTTTTTGAGGTGGAGTCTCTCTCTGTCGCCCAGGCTGGAGTGCAGTGGCGCCATCTCAGCTCACTGCAAGCTCCACCTCCTGGGTTCGCACCATTCTCCTGCCTCAGCCTCCTGAGTAGCTGGGACTACAGGCACTGGCTACCACACCCGGCTAGTTTTTTTGTATTTTTAGTAGAAACGGGGTTTCACCGTGTTAGCCAGGATGGTCTCGATCTCCTCACCCCGTGATCCACCCGCCTCAGCCTCCCAAAGTGCTGGGATTACAGGCATGAGCCACTGCGCCCGGCCCCAAGCATGGTTTTCTGACTAAAAGACATTCTTCTTTGTTGCTGACTGGTCCCACCACTACACCTTCTCTCTCTCTGCCAGACCCATTTAAGCTGTGTCTGAGGTTGTTCTTGACAATTTCTTCTGGTTGCCTTAAGAGACTGGTCTGGTCGAAGTCTCAAGTGGATTTTTGTAGTGTAGAGTAGTGGTTAGGACTGTCAGCTCTAGAACCAAAGTGCCTGGGTTCAGATCCTAGCCACATCAATTACTAGCTTTGTAACTTGGGCAAGTTACTTCTTTCATTTTCCTTGCTTTTGTAAAGAGAGTATTAATATCTCATAGGGATGTTGGATTTAAATATATTAATACATGAATAGTGCTTGTTACAGTACCTGGCACATGGTAGGTACTTAAACATTTTGACTCCTTTGTGCCTTTTGGAATGGGAATTGTTTAAGCTGTCCTGAAAAAATAGCCTTTAACATTTGTTTGATTGACATTTGTGATACATAGAAGTTGAGAGGAAGATGTGGAAAGCCCTAGGAGAGCTACTTGCCAACCCAACATCAGGTCTCCCTCAGTGTTCCTAGTCAGGACAGACGAGGCTGAGTCTGAAATTAGATAGTCTTTGAATACAAGATAAACAGACCAGAGAGACTGGTATGTAGCAAATTGTCAATATATAATGTAAATAGGAATGAAATTGAAATGATGTGAGTTGGATTCAGAGTGTAGAAGACTTTATTTTAGAACATAATAGGGCCTTAAGTTGCTTACTTCCAAGGGAAAGTTGAGATCTGAGAGGTTAAATGATTTATTAAACTGCCTATAGTTTCACAGCAAAATAATAGTAAAAGTGACACTAGATATATTTTCCCTTTGGACACATTTGCTTTTTTGTTGTTTTTCTGCTATTACCCAAAAAGGTTAACTTCGGTCAGCTTTACCTTTCTGTTTCTTCATCTGTAAAATAAATCCATCATTCGTCTTAATTCTCACAGTGTGATTATCTTAGGCAAGAAAAACTATTTGATATAAACTAGGTCTCAAACTCCTGACCTCAAGTGATCCTCGTGCCTTGGCCTCTCAAAGTGCTGGGATTACAGGCGTGAGCCACCACGCCTGACCAGTTTAAAATATAATTTTTATTTTTTGTAGAGACAGAGTCTCACTGTGTTGTCCAGGCTGGTCTTGAACACCTGGCCTCCAGTGGTCTTCTCACCTCAGCCACCCAGTGTTGGGATTACAGGCATGAGCAACTGCACCTGGTCTTGTAGAAAAGTTTTAAATTTTGATGAAATACAGTTTATCTGTTTTTTTCTTTGTTGCTTGTGCTTAAAGGGTATCATTTAAAAAAAAAATCTTGCCAATCCACTGTCATAAAGATTTTCCCTACTATTTTCTTCAAAGAGTTTTATAGTTTTACCTCTTAAATTTTGTAGTTCTAGCTCTTACATCTTTGATCCATTTGTGTTTGTTTTTATTTTTCTGAGACAGGGTCTTGCTCTGTCATCTAGGCTGGAGTGTAGTGTTACAACATGGCTCACTGCAACCTGTACTTCCTGGGCTCAAAAGTTCCTCCTGCCTCAGCCTTTCATGTAGCTGGAACTATACAGGACATGCCACCACTTCTGGCTAATTTTTAAATTTTTTGTAGAGAAGAGGTCTCACTATGTTGCCCAGGCTGGTCTTGAACTCCTGGACTCCAGCGATCTTCTTGCCTCAGCATCCCAAGTTTCTGGGATTACACACGTGAGCCCAGCATTTGATCCATTTTGAAGGTTGTTTTGGTATATGGTGTAAGGAAAGTAAGATTTAACTTCATTGTTTTGCATGTGGATATCTAGTTTTGCCAGCATCATTTGTTGAAAATGTTTTTAATCATAATTAATTTAAATCCAGTAGCCACATGTGGCTAGTAGTGGGGCAAGGGTTTTGTTTTTTTTTTGAGACAAGAGGTCTCACTCTGTTGCCCAAGCTGGAATGCAGTGGCCTGATCATAGCTTACTGTAGCCTTAAACTCCTGGGATCAAACGATCCTCCCATCTCAGCCTCCTGAGTAGCTGGGGACTAGAGGCATGTGCCACCTTGCCCAGCTAATTAAAAATATGTATATATTGTGTAAAGACAGGGTCTTGCTATGTTGCCCAAGCTGGTCTCAAGCATTCCTCCTGCGTCTGCCTTCCAAAGAGGTGGAATTGCAGGTGTGAGCCACCGCACCCTGTATAGGGAGGATTTTTTTGAAAATGATACTATATTGGGCAGCACAGATCTAGATGATCATGTAAGTTTTCTCCTTTAATCTGGTTAGGTGGTGAATTATATTTATAGATGGAGTTGAAATTCTCATAACTAACAAGCTGCTTTTGCATTCCTGGCATATTATACTAGTTAATTAAACAAAGTACCTGCTTTTTTATTTATTTATTTATTTAATGGCTATGGAAATTGTTTAGAAAGATTGTGCTTTCTAAAAATATGTTCTTAAACAAGTGTGCCTTCTCTTGGACTACATCACCCCTTATTCTCATATTATAAAAATACATTGATTTTCTTAAATATGTACATTGCAGCCTGGTGTGGTGGCTCACACCTGTAATCCCAGCACTTTGGGAGGCCGAGGTGAGTCAATCACCTGAGGTCAGGAGTTCGAGACCAGCCTGACCAACATGGTGAAACCCTGTCTCTACTAAAAATACAAAATTAGCGGGGTGTGGTAGCACATGCCTGTAATTACTTGGGAGACTAAGGCAGGAGAATCACTTGAACCTGGGAGGCAGACGTTGCAATGAGCTAAGATCACACCATTTCACTCCATTCACTCCAACCTAGGCAACAGAAGCGAAACTCTGTCTCAAAAAAAAAACCTATATATATATATGTATATATATATACACACACACATACATATATACAGACACATACATATGTGTGTGTGTGTGTGTGTATGTGTGTGTGTGTGTGTATATATATATAGCATTACCTTTTATCCTTTTTCAGACTGCCTATTATGGCTGGGCACGGTGGTTCACGCCTGTAATCCCAGCACTTTGGGAAGCTGAGGAGGGCGGATCACCTGAGGTTGGGAGTTTGAGATCAGCCTGGCCAACGTGGTGAAACCCCGTCTCTACTAAAAATAGAAAAATTAGCCCGGGCGCGGTGGCTCACACCTATAATCCCAGCACTTTGGGTGGCCAAGGTGGGTAGATCACTTGAGGTCAGGAGTTCAAGACCAGCCTGGCCAACTTGGTGGAACCCCCATCTCTACTAAAAATACAAAAATTAGCTGGGTGTTGTGGCTGGTGCCTGTAATCCCAGCTACTCCGGAGGTTGAGGCGGAGAATCACTTGAACCCGGCAGGTGGAGGTTGCAGTGAGCCAAGATCGCACCATTGTGCTCCATGCACTCCAGGAGACTCAGTTTCAAAAAAATAAAATAAAAAATTAGCCAGGTGTGGTGGCACACAGCTGGTATCCCAGCCATTCGGGAGGCTGAGGCATGAGAATCACTTGGACCCAGGAGGCAGAGGTCTCAGTGAGCTGATATCACGCCACGGCACTCCAGCCTGGGCGACAGGATGAGACAACATCTCAAAAAAAGAAAAACCAACAAAAAACAGATTGCCAATTTTTTTTACTACTACTACTATTATTATTATTATATAGTGACTGAATCTGGTTTTTTTGAGACGGAGTCTTGCCCCGTCGCCTAGGCTGGAGTGCAGTGGCGCGATCTCGGCTCACTGTAGCCTCTGTCTCCCGGGTTCCAGCGATTGTCCTGCCTCAGCCTCCTGAGTAGACTAGCTGGGATTACAGGCGCACACCACCGCGCCTGGCTAGTTTTTGTATTTTTAATAGCGACGGGGTTTCACCATGTTGACCAGGCTGGTCTCGAACTCTTGACCTCAGGTGATCCGCCCGCCTCAGCCTCCCGAAGTGCTGGGATTACAGGTGTGAGCCACCGCGCCCGGCCTGAATCTTTTAAAGTTGCCCAGGCTGGAGTGCAGTAGCTATTCATAGCACACTACAGCCTCCAACTCCTGGGTTTAAGCGATTCTCTTCCCTCATCCTCCTGAGTAGCTGGGACTACAAGTGCATGCCACTCTGCTTGGCTTGCCAGTTATTTTTTGAGACAAAATTTATGTGCCATAGAATTCACTCTTTTAAAGTATGCAATTCAATGTTTTTTAGTATATTCACAAAATTGTGCAAACATCAGTCACCACTGTCTAATTTCAGAACACTTTCATTACCCCAAAGAAAACCAGTACACATTTAGCATTTATTGCCCATCTCCCTTCCTCCCAGCCCCTGGCAACCACTAATCTACTTTCCGTATCTGTGAATGTACTTATTCTGGATATTTCATATAAATGGAATCATATGTGGTCTTTTGTGACTGGCTTTTTTCACTGAGCATGATGTTTTTGGTTGTAGCATTTATCAGTAATTAATTCCCTTTTGTTGCTAAACAATACTCCATTGTGTGAATATACTACATTTTATTTATCCATTCATCAGCTGATGGATATTTGGGTGCTTTCTACCTTTTGGTTATTACAATTATGTTACTATCAACATTTATGTGCAAGTTTTTGTGTAGATGTATGTTTTCCTTCTCTTGGTTAGAGACCTAGGAGTGGAAATTCCTAGGTCATATGGCAATTTTATGTTTAAACAATCTGAGAAACTGCCAGATTGTTTTCCATAGGGATTGCTGTGCTATTTTGCATTGTCACCAGCAGCAAATGAGGGTTCCACTTTCTCCACCTCCTTACCAACACTTATCTGACTGGTAGGTATGAAGTGGTGTCTCATTGTGGTGTTGATTTGCATTTCTTTAATGACTAATGATGTTGAACTGATTACTATAATAATATTTCATATACTTATTGACCAGTATATCTTTGAGAAATAGCTATTCAGATCTTTTACCCATCTTTGAATTGTCCATTTTTTTGTCCTTTTTATTATTGAGTTATAATACTACTTTCAGTATCGTAGATACTGGGTCCTTATTAGATATATGATTTGCAAATGGGAGAAAATCCTATTCTATAGATTATCTTTTTACTTTCTTAACAGTGTTTTTTGTAGCATAAAAGGTTTGAGGAAGTCACAGTTAAATTTTGCTTTCGGTGTCATATCTAAGAAACCATTAACTAGGCCAGGCATAGTGGCACACACCCATACTCTTGTAATCCTGGTGCTTTGGGAGGCCCAGGGTGGAGGACTGCTTCAGGCCAGGAGTTCAAGACCAGCCTGAGCAACATGGTGAGACCCCCTTCTTCACAAAAAAATAATTAGCCAGGCATGGTGGCAGGGGCTTGTAGTCCTTGCTACTTGGGAGTTTGAGGAAGGAGGATTGCTGGAGCCCAGGAGTTTGAGGCTGCAGTGAACTATGATTGTACAACTATACTGCAGCCTGGGAAACAGAGTGAGACGCTGTCTCTTAAAGAAAAAGTACTTTGAAAAGAGGCCGAGGTGGGTGGATCGCTTGAGGTCAGGAGTTCCAGACCAGCCTGGCCAATATGGTGAAATCCCATCTCTATAAAAAAACACAAAAATTAGCCAGATGTGGTGGCACACACCTGTAGTCCCAGCTACTCGGGAGGCTGAGGCAGGAGAATCGCTTGAACCCAGGAGGTGGAGGTTGCAGTGAGCCGAGATCGTGCCACTGTACTCCAGCCTGGGCTATAGTGATACCCTGTCTCAAAAAGAAAAAGAAAAAAAAAACCCCCAAAACCATTGCCTAATCCAGGGTCATGACATTTACAACATATGACCTTCTAAGAATTTTTTAGTTTTAGATCCTTCATTTAAGCTTTTCATTTATCTTAAAGTAATTTTTATGTGTGTGGTGTGAGGTAGAGGTCCACTTTCATTCTTTGACATGTTGATATCTGGTTGTCCCAGCACAGTTTCTTAAAAAGACTTTTTCCATCAAAATGCCTTGGCATGCTTGTTTTTGTTTTTGTTTTTTTTTCTTTTTCTTTTTTTTGAGACGGAGTCTCGCTCTGTTGCCCGCAGGCTGGAGTGCAGTGGCACGATCTCAGCTCACTGCAGCCTCAGCCTCCTGGGTTCAAGTGATTCTCCTACCTCACCCTCCCAAGTAGTTGGGATTACAGGCATGCGCCACCATGCCTAGCCAATTTTTGTATTTTTATTAGAGACGGGGTTTCACCATATTGGCTAGGCTGGTCTTGAACTCCTCATCTCAAGTGTTCCGCCTGCTTTGGCCTCCCAAAGTGCTAGGATTACAGGCGTGTGCCACCGCTCCTGGTCTTGGCATGCTTACTGAAAATCAATTGACCATAAGTGTAAGAGTTTATGCCTGCATTCTCCCTTCTGTTCCATCAATCTATATGTCTGTCCTTAAACACCAGTACCACCCAGTCTTAATTACTTATACCTTTATAGTAAGTTTTGAAATTACTATAGTTTTACAGTGAGTTCTTCATTTCTTCTTTTTTCTTTGGAGACAGGATCTCACTCTCTTATTCAGGCTGAGTTCAGTGGCATGAACATGGCTTACTGCAGCCTCAACCTCCTGGGCTTAAGCCATCCTTCTACCTCAGCCTCCTGTGGAGCTGGGACTACAAGCACACACCAGCACTCCTGGCTAATATATATTTTTTTTGTAGAGGCAGTGGCTGGTCTTGAACTCCTGGATTCAAGTGATCCTCCCAGCTTTCTTTTGTTCCCTTTAAGGATTGTTTTGGCTATTCTGGTTTCCTGGTATTTCCATATGAATCTTGCTAATTTCTGCCAAAAAAAAAAAAAGGTGTGATTTTGACAAGAATTGCTTTGAATTTGAAGATAAATTTGGGAAAGTATTGCTATCTTAATAATGCCTTTCAGTTCATGAACACAGGACATTTTTCTATTTAGCTACCATTTAATTTCCTTCAGCAATGCTTTGTAGCTTTCTGGTATATAAGTCTTGTACTTATCTTGTTAAATTTATTCTTTAGGTTTTTTTTATGCTATTATAAATGGATTTTTTTTTAAACTTGGGATTTTTCATTGCTAGTATATAGAAATAGAACTGATTTTATTAGCTCTTATAGTTGTGTGTGTGTGGATTCCTTATAGTTTTCTGTGTACAAGATCATATAATTTGTGAATAGAGGTAGTTTTACTTCTTCCTTTCCAAACTTTTCTTTTTCTTGCCTAATTGCCGTAGCTAGAAATTTCTTACCTAGTTGCCCTAGCTAGAAACTTCAATACAGTGTTGAATAGAAATGGGGAACAAACATATCTTTGTCTTGTTCCTAATCTTAGGGGGAGAGCTTTCAGTCTTTCACCATTAAGTATGTTTTTTTCTTTTTTTTATTTTTGAGACAGAGCGAGACCCCATCTCAAAAAAGAAAAGAAAAAAATTATGGAATATTTATAGACATAATGTGATGTGCTGGTTTTTATTTTTATTTTTTTTTGAGACAAAGTCTCTCACCCTGTCACTCAGGCTGGAGTGCAGTGGTGCTGTAACAGTTCACTGCAGCTTGGACCTCCCCAGGCTTAGGAGATCCTCAGTATTTTTGTTTTTTTTGTTTGTTTGTTTGTTTTTCTTTTGAGACAGAGTTTCTTGTTGCCCAGGCTAGAGTGCAATGGCGCAATCTCAGCACACTGCAACCTCTGCCTCGCGGGTTCAAGCAATTCTCCTGCCTCAGCCTCCCAGGTAGCTGAGATTCCAGGCATGCGCCACCATGCCCGGCTAATTTTGTATTTTTAGTAGAGACGGGGTTTCTCCATGTTGGTCAGGCTGGTCTCAAACTCCCTACCTCAGGTGATCCGCCCGCTTTGGCCTCCCAAATTGCGGGGATTACATGCGTGAGCCACCGTTCCTGGCCTAATTTTTGTATTTTTAGTAGAGAAGGGGTTTCGCAATATTGGCCAGGCTGGTCTCCAGTTCCTGACCTCAATGATCAGCCTGTTTTGGCCTCCCAGTGTGCTGGGATTACAAGTGTGAGCCACCATGCCCAGCCAGTTTTTGTATTTTTAGAAGAGACAGGTTTTGCCATGGACCAGGCTGGTCTCAAATTCCTGGGCCAAAGTGATCCGCCCACCCTGGCCTCCCAAAGTGCCAGGATTACAGGTGTGAGCCACTGCACTTAGCCTGGTTTTTAATTTTTATTATTTTTCTTTTTTTTATTTTTTATTTTTATTATTTTTCTTTTTTTATTTATTTTGAGGCAAGGTCTGGCTCTGCTGCCCAGACTGGAGTGCAGTAGCCCCATCATAACTCATGGCAGCCTCAAGCTCCTGAGCTCAAACAATCCTGCTGTCCTAGTCTCCTGAGTAGTACAGGCGCACACTACCTTGCCCGACTAATTTAAACAATTTTCTTTTCTTTTTTTCTTTTTTTTTTTTTTTTTTTTTTTTTTTACAAGATAGGGTCTTGGTATGTTGCCCAGGCTGGTCTTGAGCTTCTGGCTTCAGAAAGTGATCCTCCTACCCCAGCCTCCCTAAGTGCTGGTATTACAGGCATGAGCCACCATGCCCACTTTGAGAGGCCACGGCAGGCAAATCACCTGAAGTCAGGAGTTCGAGACCAGCCTGGCCAGCATGGTGAAACCTTGTCTCTACTAAAAATACAAAAATTAGCTGGATGTGGTGGCGTGTGCCAGTGATCCCAGCTACTTGAGGGGCTGAGGCAGGAGAATTGCTTGAACCTGGGAGACAGAGATTGCAGTGAGCTGAGACTACGCCACTGCACTCCAGCCTGGGCGACAGAGCAAGACTGTCTCAAAAAAAATAAAAAAGAAAGAAAGAAACCGTTTCCTAAAAACAGTCTCTTTCAGCTTATTCTACTTTTCTAGATAACTCAGGCATATTGTTACTGACTCAGTGAATATTCTCTGCTCAAAAGTTCTGATTTCCCAACTCTTACCTGCTTTTTTACTTTTTAAATGTCTGACATAGTTTGAGAAAATACCCTTTCCACCATTCTATTTTCTGGCAGCTTTAGAAAAGAATGTCAGAAATTTCTGTAGAATGATTAATAGATGAATACCTACTTGCATCTAGTGTTGCTTCCTCATAGTTCCTCTGCTCACCACCTAGGAGAGTGATACAACTAATACTCCTGCAGTTTGACTTATCTACCAGTACTTGAGTTAATCTAAGTATTCCATTTATGTGGCCATTTTAACCATTTTATATAGTTTACTATGACTAAACTGGGAATGCTGAATATTTTTTAAGACATTTAAAATTCTTCGTATTATTTGGATTCTAAATAACATGATTTTGCTATATTATTTGGTCATCTAAGTAGAATAAAGTAATTTGTTGTTGGTTATTCAGGAATACAATTCCCTGTTAACCCTGGGAAATGCAAATTGCTTTTGAGAGGAAATGTGGTTGAAATGATGTCATTGTTCAGTTTATGTTTGTTACTTACTGTGACACTGGGCCTAGTGAGGACTGGTACCTACAGAAAGCCAGTAACTCCCTTAAGGCTGCCTAAAATCACGTATATGAAAAGCATCTAGAATAAAAGCATAGCATGCTACTAAGCCAATTTGTATTATTTGGTAATGTTGATGGGCTAGGGGAAATCAGTAGCTGATTTCCTTACTGTTAAACTGGCCTTACCTTTTGGGTTTCACCTATAGCAGAGATTGTGTTATTGCCTACTGATATCCAGGGTTACTGTGAGGATTGAATGTTTTTAAAGCATTTGTGAGATATGTTATAGAAGCTTACTCTGACTAGGGTTTACATTAAGATAGGATACAGGAAAAACAGACATCCTTGACAGTGTTAAAATTCACACAGGCCAGGTGTGGTGGCTCACACCAGTAATCTCAGCACTTTGGGAGGCCAAGGTTGGAGGATCACTTGAGCCCAGGAGGTCAAGGGTCAAGGCTACAGTGAGCTGTTATTGTGACACTGCACCCCAGCCTAGATGACAGAGACTCTGGCTCCGAAAAAACCCACACACACACACGCACACACACGTAATTTTCACACTGTTGCCAGCTTTCCAGTTGCAATAAGCAAAAAGAGATCAGGAATTCAAATTCATTTTTCTGTTGTCTTTAATAAATGGGAATGGCTTGGAGACAGAAGCCTTCCCTGTATCCTTACATTCTCCCTATTGAAGGTGCAAATGAAAGAATTTAAGGAGAAGAAAAGCATGAAAAAGATCAGGGGAACTTTTTGTCTATCATATTAGAAATGTTGGGATAATCAGGATGATTACTTTCTCCTGAGTGAAGAAGAATCAGTTATGGTAGACCTAATAAAAAGGTTGAGGTTTGAAAACATGAGAGATTTTTAAAACAAGCATATTAGAACTAAAAGTGTGAGTGCTTTCTAAAAGTGATTCTGGGAAACTGTGCTTATTCTAGTAGCATTGCTTTTGCTTTATAATGTGCTTCGAACTCATTTTTTGTAGTTCTTCGGAGACACATATACAAAATAAGGTGAGGGAGAGAACTGGATGATGTTTTTGGGGAAAACAATGTTAGGAATTGTCAGTGAACACCCTGCCCTGCACCAAAAGATACCTAAAAATACTTTGAATGATGATGGCATTATTGGTGTCAGTGAAGTCTTATCAAAATTAAACCTTCTTTTGGCTTTTGAACTGTGATTTGTGGCAGCCAAGTTACTAGGTAAGAGAGTGTTCTAAGGCTTTTTACTAAATATGGAAAAGATACTAGATTTCCTTTTGTGTTTTTGCCTAAAACTGGTGAGTTGAATCTTGCTTTCCTCTGGTATGTAATAGTCAAGTTTATTTCTTTCATTTTTTATGACTTATTTCTGCCCTTTCACAGACTTCTGCTCCCTAAGAGACCTTTCTCCAGTGTCTCATTTTCTTATGTGTTTATGTACATTCAGGTGCTATGTAATCAATTCTAGATCATCAATACTTAGCTTTAAATTCTAGATTTGGTGTTCCTAGCACATATAAAGGTAGAGTGACTTTATCCTTACCACTACCACTGGCACATCCAGTTGCCTGTTGGGTATGTATTCAATAAATTTCAGCAAATTTTAACACTGGCTGAAGTAAAATACCACCACTCATTGCTTAACAATGGGGATATGTTCTGAGAAGTGTATAGGCAATTTCATCATTGTGCTAACAATCTAGAGTGTACTTACACAAACCTAGGTGGTATAGCCTACTACGCACCTAGGTTATATGGTATATCCTATAGCTTCTAGGCTACAAATCTGTACAGCATGTTACAGTACTGAATACTATAGGCAGTTATAGCATGCCAGTAAATATTTGTGTATCTAAATGTAGAAAAGGTACAGTGAAAATATGGTATAAAAGGCAAAAAAAAAAAAATGGTATACCTGTATAGGGCACTTCTTGTGATGGATTTTGCAGGACTGAAAGTTGCTCTAAGTGTCAGTGAGTGAATAGTGAATAAATGTGAGGGCCTAAGACACTTTTGTAGATTTTTATGAACAGTGTTTTATTTTTTAATTTATAAAAATTTTTTTTCAATAATAAACTAGGCTGGGCACGGTGGCTCATGCCTGTAATCCCAGCACTTTGGGAGGCTGAGGTGGGCGGATCACCTGAGGTCAGGGGTTCAAGACCAGCCCGGCCAACATGGCGAAACCCTGTCTCTACAAAAATACAAAAATTAGCTGGGCATGTTACTCGAGAGGCTGAGGTGAGAGAATCCCAGCTACTCGAGAGGCTGAGGCGAGAGAATCGCTTGAACCGGGGAGGCGGAGGTTGCAGGGAGCTGAGATCACTCCATTGCACTCCAGCCTGGGCAACAGAGCAAGACTCCGTCTCAAAAAAATATTACTACTACTGCTAATAATAAAACTAAGCTTAGTCTGTAACTTTTTAACTTTATATACTTTTAAATGTTTTCTAATTTTCCACTTTTGTAATAATACTTAGCTTAAAACACAGATACATTATACCATGGTACAGAAGCGTTTTCTTTATATCCTTATTCTATAAGCTTTTGTCTATTAAAGTTTTCTTTTAACTTTTTAAACTTTTTTGTTAAAAACCAAGATATAAACATACACATTAGCCTGCAGAGGGTCGGGGTCATCAGTATCACAGAGCGGCATCATTGTCACTGTCTTCCGCCTCCACATCTTTTCCCACTGGAAGATCTTCAGGCACAGTAACACAGATGAGCTGTCATCTCCTGTGATAACAATGCCTTCTTTTGGATACCTCCTAAGAGACCTCCCTGAGGCTGTTTTACAGTTAATATTAAGAAAAAATAAGTAGAAGGAATGCATCCTAAAATAATGATCAAGTACAGAATAATAAATATATAAACCAGTACACAGTCATTTATTATGTACTATTCCTAACGGTATGTGCTACACTTTTACATGACTGGCAGCACAGTTAGATTTACACAAGCATTGCCACAAACGAGTAGTGTTGTGCTATGATGTCCTGACGGCAACAGTGTCACTAGGAGATAGGCATTTTTTAGTTCTACTGTAATCTCATGGGAACACTGTCATATATGTGCAGTTCATATATATTGACTGAAATGTCATTATACTGTGCATGACTGTATTAAAAGGTAAACTTGCAGTATAAGCAACATTTTGAAAGTAACTGGTTATTAGATAGAATTCTCATACCATACAGTCTCCTTATTTAAAGTGTACAAGTCAGCTGGGTGTAGTGACTGAAGCCTGTAATCCCAGCACTTTGGAAGGCTGAGGCGTGCAGATCAGTTGAGCACAGGAGTTCGAGACCAGCCTGGCCAACATGGGGAACCCCTGTCTCTACTAAAAATAAAAAAATTAGCTGGGTGTGGTGGTGCACACTGGTGGTGTCAGCTATGGGAGGCTGTAGGTGGGAGGATCACCTGAGCCTAGGAGTTTGAGGTTGCAGTGAGCCTTAATCAAGCCACTGCATTCCAGCCTGGGCAACAGAGGACAACCCCATCTCAGGAAATAAAAAATAAAATAAAGTGTACAATCCAGTGGTTTTTAGTATATTCACAGGGTCGTACAAATGTCACCACTATCTAATTCCAGAACATTTTCATTGCTCTTGAAAAAGACCCATACTATTAGCAGTCACTTCTCTCATTCTTCATTTTCTCTAGCCCCTGGCAACTGTGAATCTACTTTCTGTCTCTATGGATTTGCCTATTCTAGACATTTTATTTAAATGAAGTCATGCAATATGTGGTCTTTTATGACTGGCTTTTTTTTATTTGGCATAATGTTTTCAGAGTTTATCTATGTTATGGCACATAGCAGTATTTCATTCCTTTTTGTGGTTAAATGACATCCCATTGTATAGGTATACCACATTTTGTTAATCCATTCATCAATTGATTGACATTTGGGTGGTTTCTATCTTTTGGCTGTTGTGAATAACACTAGTGTGGACATTTGTGTATAAGCTTTTGTTTTGAAAAGAACATATGTTTTCAGTTCTTTGGGTTATATACCTAGGAGCAGAATTGTTAAGTCTTACGATAACTTTGTTTAACTTTTTGAGAAACTTTCAAACTGTTTACCGGTGTCTGCACCATTTTACATTCCCACCAGCAATGTATGAGGCTTCCAGTTGATCTACATTCACATCAGTACTTCTTATTGTTTATCTCTTTGATGTTAGCCATTCTGGTGGGTATAAAGTGGTATTTCATTGTGGTTTTTGGTTTGCATTTTTCTAATGACTAATGAGAATTGAGCATTTTTCATGTGCTTATTGTACATTTGTATATCTTCTTTGGAAAGACATGTTATCTTTAAAGCTAAATATTGATGGTATGCTGTTTGGAATGCTGTTTTTTTTTGGTTTTGTTTTTGTTTTTTTGAGACGAAGTTTTGCTCTTGTTGCCCAGGCTGGAATGCAATGGCGCGATCTCGGCTCACTGCAACCTCCGCCTCCCAGGTTCAAGCGATTCTCCTGCGTCAGCCTCCTGAATAGCTGGGATTACAGGCATGTGCCACTATGCCCAGCTTATTTTGTATATTTTTAGTGGAGACATGGTTTCTCCATGTTGGTCAGGCCGGTCTCTAATCTCGAACTCCCGACCTCAGGTGATCCGCCTGCCTCTGCCTCCCAAAGTGCTGGGATTACAGGCGTGAGCCACCGCACCCGGCCTGGAATGGTGTTCTTTAGATTAACTTTCTTCCTTTATCTGAGACAAGGGTTTTTGATCCATTCATTCAAATGTCTGTTTTTGAGATTGCTTTACAAAGCTAATTTTAAATACAGCTCTCCCTGTGAAAAAATTATATTTTGTATCCTGGCTTGAAATTTCTATGAAGACAGTTTGTCCCCACTCTGATAAACAGTGATAGACAAATGAAATATTTAGTAGACCCTCTTTGGTCCTGTTTTTATTGTGAATTTATATCTCTAGGCTCAAAGAATTAGCAAGAGTAAAATTCATAGAGGACCCAGTGGCTCATTAAAACTTCATTATATTCTGTGGATTCTGAGAATATCAGCTATCTTGAGAGAAAGAAAAGATCCATAAGGCAAGGAAAATAGCAGCTGAGTTTGAAAGTAGCACTTTGCACATGTAGGGAAATCTACGACCACTTGTAGGTAGGCATGAAAAAGTGCATGATTTCATCAGTAGTTCCTTTCTTTCCCAGCGTGGTACCATGCGACGACGCTATGAAGATGATGGCATTTCAGATGATGAAATTGAAGGAAAAAGAACTTTTGACTTGGAAGAGAAACTGCACACCAACAAATATAATGCCAATTTTGTTACTTTTATGGAAGGAAAAGGTCAGTATCGTTTTGGTTCCAGCGTACAGTCCTTTGATGTGGGAAGCCATAGACTCTGAGCACTGGGGGTTTAGCATTTATCCAGCTAAAATATTGCTTGTTGATGTTATGTATTTTCTCTTGTTATACAATGCCACTTGTATGCACTTATCCCCCAGTCCTCCCACCCTGTGAGTCATTCTCTGCTATATTAGAAGTAATCTTTTATTAGGGCAGGAGTATTGTTGGATTTTTTTGCCTAATGGCCTCTTCCTCCTTCTATCCCTTGGTTTGAATTTAATTAAAAATAGTACAATAAAAATCCTTTTATGTATATATCTACCCCACCAAAACTGAGGGTGGGATTGCATGCGCACCATGCATCTTTGATCCTTGGCAAACTGACAAGGATGTCATATATGTATTGTAGTGGTCAAAATTAATTTTTTTTTTACTTTTTTTTGGAGACGGAGTCTTGCTGTGTCACCCAGGCTGGAGTGCAGTGGTGCGATCTCGGCTCACCGCAACCTCCATCTCCCAGGTTGAAGCAATTCTCCTACCTCAGCCTCCTGAGTAGCTGGGATTACAGGCACGTGCCACCACACCCGGCTAATTTTTTGTTGTTGTTGTACTTTTAGTAGAGACGGGGTTTTGCCATGTTGGCCAGGCTGGTCTCGAACTCCTGACCTCAGGTGATCTGCCCACCTTGGCCTCCCAAAGCGCTGGGATTACAGGCATGAGCCACCACACCCGGCCTTTTTTTTTTTTTTTTTTTTAACTCTTAAGAGACAGGGTGATGATAATTTCTGTTTAGCATTTATGAGATGACTCACTATTAGTAGTACTATCCCCATATTGTTTAAGCTCTAAATTTCCTGTGGAAATATATAGACTTGGAAAACCCCTCAAGCCTTGCTTCTCAATGTGCTGTCTATATTTTCTAAGAGATGCTTCTTACTAAGCATATATTTTATTGACTAACAGCATAACTATATACACGGAATAACAAACACCATTTGTACTGTATTACTTAGGATCCTTTTTATGGTCCTTTTATCATTTTTAATTATACCACTTATCTTTCTAATAATTATTTTCCTATGGTGACAGATTTTAATGTAGAGTATATTCAGCGGGGTGGCTTGAGAGATCCTCTGATTTTCAAGAATTCTGATGGACTCGGAATAAAGTAAGTGTTTTCAGCCTGGCTGGATGTAGTTGTGAAATGGCCTTGTTACACCCAGGGCTATAAACGGTGGTGGTATTGATAACCCAAAACAGTAGTAACTGAAAATAATTTCTCACTTTGTTTTAAAAGTGTATGCTTTTCTTTTGATACACAAGTGTTTCATATTAGAGGTAAATGAGAAAATATAGATGAACGAGAAAAAAAACAACAAATTTAAATCTCCTGAAATCTACCACCCTTAGGTAGATCATTAACATTTTGTTATGTATTCTTTTTTCCTATGCATATGTGTAAATATATAATCACCTATATTTTTAAAATAATTTCAAACCTGATTGTGAATATTACTGTGTCTGGGGAGTTCTCAGTACTTTAAGAAAAAAAACACACATTTACTAGAGAAATTGTGTTTTCCATATATACTTACTGGTGTTTGTTTCATAGAATGCCGGATCCAGACTTCACTGTGAATGATGTCAAAATGTGTGTGGGTAAGTGTCAAGCTTTTGGCCTCTGTCTTTAAGGCAAAGATTTAAGACTTAGGACTGAATTAAATCTCTGACTGAGATTTAAGGCCTAGGAACATTGAAGTATATATTTGATTAGAAACTACATTTTCATTAGGAACTGAGAATTTTATCAAAGAGAGTTACACAAGTTGCCTTATTTAATACACATTAAACCTAGAAAGTTGGAACCTCTTTTTCCTACCTTCATACTTCCTTCTCTCCATGAAGAGTGTGCCTTCTAGGGCAACCTTTCCAAGAAACTGAACACTTACATCTCTGAGCCAAGAATGAAGTTTCATTAATATCCGTGATTCCCTTCCTTCCCCTAAAAGCAGTAGAGAAATTTCCAGGAAATGCTTGCCAGTGCTGCATTTGGAAACTGGCTTAAGACTTGAAACTTTATAAGCTGAGAAGTAGACACATTAAAATTGAGTCTTTTAATTATTTTATTATATTCAAAATTTAGGAAAAAGAAAGCAAATTAGATTAATCTAATTAAAGAAGAAAATTCCTGGTGTTAGTAAAGTTTCAGCCTAGTTTTCTGCAGACAGTGGTGTTCATTGTGGCCCTGAGGCACCCCAGCATCCTTAGGAGTTCAGGGATGGTCAGTAAAATTGAATAAGTCTTTTTTTCTTTTTTGAGACGGAGGCTCCCTCTGTCGTCCAGGCTGGAGTGCAGTGGCACAATCTTGGCTCACTGCAACCTCCACCTGCTGCATTCAAGCAGTTCTCCCACCTCAGCCTCCCTAGTAGCTGGGATTGCAGGCATGTGCCACCACGCCTGGCTAATTTTTGTATTTTTAGTAGAGTTGTGGTTTCACCATGTTGGCCAGGCTGGTCTTGAACTCCTGACCTCAAGCAATCCGCCCACCTTGGCCTCCCAAAGTGCTGGGATTACAGGTGTGAGCCACTGTGCCCTGCTGGAATAAAGTCTTTTTGAAATGCTTCCAATAGGACTTAAAACGAAGGGACTTTTTTGATTTTCTTCCGAGTACTAGAATTTCTATTAACTTTTGTCCTCTGTACTAAAGCTCCAGTGCCATTCCTTTGCTTTGAAAATTAAGTACGGCAGTACTATCTCCTGGCCACTTGAGGGTCCTTGTTAGACTACTGACTCTTCTGTTTATCTAAAAGGTGAAAGTCACAGATATCCCAGGTAGAGGAAAGTTCCCGAATCTCTGTTTTATTCATCCCCTTACTGTTTCTGTGTTAAATCCTGGCCATCTGCCTGTTGCCATGTATTCCCTAGTACTTAGCACAGTCCCTGGAATATAGTAGGTGCTCAGTAAATCCATTGAATAATGAAAATGCTCTCCCACTCTTCACAAGACAGAACACTCAGGGGACCTCAGAAAACCTACATGAATATGTAATAGTCTGTCATTTGACCTCTTTTATTAAAGAGCCTCCAGGACAGTAATTCCCTGTTTAAAGCTTCCCTCTTGATGAGACATTCTTACAGATTGTGGTCCACAGATGACCTGCATTGGTATTATTTGTGATATTGTTAAAAATGTAGACTCTCAGAGAGGATTGTAGGAAGATGGCAGAGTAGCAAGCACCAGGAACTTTTCTCCTTACCTAGACAATAATTGCACTGGCAGAATCTGTTTGATGCAACTGTTTTGGAATTCAGGAGTCTATTGAAGGCTTGCAAATTTCAGGGACAGCTTGGACAATAAAGTACAGTTAATTTCAGTCAGTTTCAGGCCTTAGCACAGTAACAGCTTCTCCATTCTTCCCTGCCAACCAAGCCCATGACAAGCAGCTGTGCGTATGTTTCCCCGAAAAACTTGCACACGGCTTATAGGAGCCAGGGTGAGCAAAGAGGAACCTCTCCTCCAAATAATGGGATCCATGCTGTGGTCACTGAGTGCTGCTTCTGATCACAGAAGTACAGACAGAGAGGCAAGTGGGGCCAGGCACAGTGGGTCACTGCTGTAATCTTAGCACTTTGGGAGGCTGAGGCAGGTGGATTGCTTGAGTCCAGGAGTTTGAGATCAGTCTGGGCAACATAGCAAAACCCTGTCTCTACAAAAAATACAAAAATTAGCTGGGTGTGGTGGCATGCACTGATAGTCCCAGCTACTTGGGGGGCAATTCTTTGAGCCCTGGAGGTTCAGACTGCAGTGATATGTGATCACACCACTGCACTCCAGCCTGGGCAACAGAGTGAGACCCTGTCTCAAAAAAAAAAAAAGGCAGATGGGGCAATTGTTGTTGCATCTTCTCCTAATTGTTGCAGGCCTCTTCCCCTCAGCTGAACTGACTTCCAAGGGATTTAAAGGGCTATTGTGGCCGGGTGCAGTGGCTCACGCCTGTAATCCCAGCACTTTGGGAGGCCGAGGCGGGCAGGTCACTTGAGGTCAGGAGTTTGAGATCAGCCTGGCCAACATGGCGAAACCCCATCTCTACTAAAAATACAAAAATTAGGCCGAGCGCGGTGGTTCACGCCTGTAATCCCAGCACTTTGGGAGGCCGAGGCGGGCATATCACGAGGTCAGGAGTTCGAGACCAGCCTGACCAACATGGTGAAACCCCATCTTTACTACAAATACAACAATTAGCCAGGCGTGGTGGTGGGCGCCTGTAATCCCAGCTACTCAGGAGGCTGAGGCAGGAGAATTGCTTGAACCGGGAGGCAGAGGTTGCAGTGAGCGAAGATTGTGCCACTGCACTCCAGCCTGGGTGACAAAGTGAGACTCATCTCAAAAAAAGGCGAGTGGGGGGTGGCTATTGCCCACCCCCACCCCAATTTTAGTTTTCTCTTTTCCCCTTTAAGAGCCAGACATTAAAGACTAGCACATTCAGAATAGGAAGCGACTGCATATGCATATGGAAGGTGCAGGCTCAGAGAAGACGTAAGAAAACTTAAGTGTATACCTCAGATTGATCCTTGACACAGAGATAGCCTATAAAAAAAAAACAAAAACAAAACACAATAATAAAACACAAAAAATCCTGGGGAAGGGAGAGAATTGGATTTCAAGAGTTACCACATTATTAAATTCAAATGTCCAATTTTCAACAAAAAATCATAAGGCATGTGAAGAAAGAGGAAAGTATGGCCCATTCAAAGGAAAAAAAAATCAACAGAAAATGTCTTTGAAAAAGTCCTGATTGTGGATCTAATAGACAAAGATTTTTAAATAGCTGTCTTAAAGATGCTCAGAAAACTAAGGAATGTGTGGAGGAAGTCAAGGAAGTAATGTATGAACAAAATGGAAATATCAATAAAGAGATAGAAAACCTTAAAAGGAAATTCTGGAGCTGAAAAGTACAGTAATTAAAATGAAAATTTAGATTCAAAGGCAGGTTTGAACAAGCGAAAGAATCAGCAAAGATAGGACAGTGGAGATTATTAAGTCTAAGGAACAGAATGACAGAAAATTGAACATAGCTTGCTATAGGTTAAATGTTATCCCTGCCAGGCGTGGTGCCTCACACCTGTAATCCCAGCACTTTGGGAGACCAAGGCGGGTGGATCACTTGAGGTCAGGAGTTTGAGACCATCCTGCCCAACATGAAACCCTGTCTCCACTGAAAATACAAAAGTTAGCTGGGCGTGGTGGTGGGCCCCTGTAATCCCAGCTACTTGGGAGGGCTCAGGTAGGAGAATTTATTGAACCCGGGAGGTGGAGGTTGCAGTAAGACAAGGTCACACCATTGCACTCCAGCCTTGGTGACGAGCGAAACTCTGTCTCAAAAAAAAAAAAAAAAAAAAAGTTATCCCTTCCAAAATTTATGTTGAAATTGAATTGCCATTTTGACAGTATTAAGCAGTGGGATCTTTAAGAGATAATTAGGCTACAGGGACTCCACTCTCATGGGTGGGGTTGGTGCTGTTATAAAAGGATGAGTTCGGCCCCTTCGTGCTTTCTCTCATTCTCTTACTGTCTCACTTTTCACCATGTGATGATGCAGCAAAAAAGCCCTCACCAGATGCTGGCACCTTGATTTTAGACTTCCCAGCCTCCAGAACTGTGAGCCAATAAATTTCTGTTCATCATAAATTACCTACTCAGGTATTCTGTCAACAGCAACACAAAATGGACTAAGAGCCTAAAGGAACATTTTGACACCATTAAGCAGACCAACATACACATTATAGAAGTACCAGAAGGAAAATAGAAAGGAGCAGAGAGAATATATATTTGATCAAATAATGGCTGAAAATTTCCCAAATTTGATGAAAGACATGAGTATAAACATCCAAACAGCTCAATGAACTCCAAGTAAGATGAACTCAGAGACCCTCACCAAGACACATTATAATCAAACTTTCAAAAGCCAAAGACAAACTCTTGAAAGCATCAAGAGAGAAATGACTAAATGATTCATTACATAAAGGTATCCTCAGTAAAATTATGAACCAATTTCTCATCAGAAACTTTGGAGGCCAGGAGGCAGTGAGCCAGTGTATTCAAAGTGCTAAAAGGAAAACAAAACAAAACTGTCAACCAAGAATCCTATATCTGGCAAAACTGTCCTTCAAAAGGGGCGAGAAATTAAGACATTCTCAGAAAAACAAAAGCTAAGGAAACTTGTTACCACTGGACCTGCCTTATAAGAAATGCTCAGGAGAGTCCTGCAAGGTGAAATGAAAGGACATTAGATTGTAACTTGAAGCCATATGAAGAAATATCTCGATAAAGGTAAATACATGGGTAATTGTAAGAGCTAGTATTATCTTAACAATGGCTTGTAACTCCTTTTTGTTTTCTCCATAGTTTAAGAGACGAGTATATTTTTTAAAAGACAATTGTTAGCCTAAAATCTAATACTGAAACTTTGAGTGTAGCCCCACATTTTATTTTGTACATAATTTGAGAGATCAATACATTTAAAATAATTAGTAGAACGGGGTATAGTGGTATATGCCTGTAATCCCAGCTACTCAGTAGGCTGAGGTGGGAGGATTGCTTGAACCCAGGAATTCAAGACCAGCCTGGGCAACATAGCAAAGACCCATTTCTTCCACCCCATGAATGAATGAATGAGTTATTAATTTATGTTTAAGGGCATAAGCTAATAACAATAGGGGCACAGTATATAAGGATGTGGTTTTGTGACTTCAGTAACCAAAAGGGGTAGAGGCAGAGCTGTAAAGGAGCAGATTCTTTGAATAGTAGTGAAGTCAAACTGGTATTAATTAAAAATAGAATGTTTAACTTTAGGATATTAGATGTAATCACTATGATAACCATAAAGACAAGATCTATAGTATATATACAGAAGGAAATGAGAAAGGAATTTACACATTTCACCAAATGTATCTAAGTACAAAAGAAAACAGTAATTTAGGAAAATAAGGAACAAAGCTAAAGGATATAGAAGTCAAATACCAAAATGACAGAAGTATGTTCCTCCTTACAAGAACTTTAAATATAAATGGATTAAATTCCCCAATGAAAAGACAAGAAATTGGCAGAATGGATAAAAATGGCATGATACAACTATATGCTCTCCACAAGAGACTCCCTAAAGATCCAAAAGACAGAAATAGATTGAAAGTGAAAGGATGGAAAAAGCTATTCCATGCAAACAGTAACCAAAAGAGCAGGGGTAGCTATACTTATATCAGATAAAACAGACATTTATTCATTTATTTAATTGATTTTATTTATTTATTTATTTATTTGTTTATTTTGAGATGACGTCTTGCTCTGTTGCCCAGTCTGGTGTGCAGTGGTGCAGTCTTGACTCACTGCAACCTCTGTCTCCTGGTTCAAGTGATTCTCCTGCCTCAGCCTCCCAAGTAGCTGGATTTACAGGTGCCCGCCACCATGCCTGGCTAAATTTTGTATTTTTAGTAGAGACGAGGTTTCGCCACGTTGGCCAGGCTGGTCACAAACTCCCAGCCTCAAGTGATCCGCCCACCTGGGCCTTCCAAAGTGCTGGGGATTATAGGCGTGAGCCATGGCACCAGGCCCTAAAACAGACCTTAAGTCAAAGAATGATTTCAGGAGGGGCCTGGTATGGTGCCTCACACCTATAATCCCAGCACTTTGGGAGGCCGAGGCAGGACTGCTTGAAGCCAGGAATTTGAGACCACCCTGGGCAACATACCAAGACCTCATGTCTATAAAAAAAATAATAATAGTAATTTTAAAAGTTGGCTGGGCATGGTGGTGCATGCTGTGCTGCTAGCTACTTGGAAGGCTGAGGCAGGAGGATCACTTGAGCCCAGGAGTTTGAGGCTGTTCTGATCACACCACTGTACTCCAGCCTGGGTGACAGAGCAAGACCCTGTGTGTTGAAAGAAAGAGGCTGGACGCAGTGGCTCACGCTTGTAATCCCAGCACTTTGGGAGGTCGAGGCGGGCAGATCACGAGGTCAGGAGATGGAGACTATCCAGGCTAACACGCTGAAACCCCGTCTCTACTAAAAATACAAAATATTAGCCGGGTGTGGTGGCAGGCACCTGTAGTCCCAGCGACTCGAGAGGCTGAGGCAGGAGAATGGTGTGAACCCGGGAGGTAGAGCTTGCAGTGAGCCGAGATCGTGCCACTGCGCTCCAGCCTGGGCGACAGAGCGAGACTCTGTCTCAAAAAAAAAAAAAAAAAGAAAGAAAGAAAGCAAGAAAAAAAGGTTGGGCATGGTGCCTCACACCTGTAATCCCAACTTTGGGAGGCCAAGGCAGGAAGATTGCTTAAGCCCAGGAGTTTGAGACTACCCTGGGTAACATGGTGAGACCTTGTCTCTACCAAAAAAATAAAAATAAGCCAAGCGTGGTGGCACATGCCTGTAGTCTAAGCTACTCAGGAAGCTGAGATGGGAGTGTCACTTGAGCCTGGCAGGTCAAAGCTGCAGTGACCTGAGATTGTGCCACTTCACTCCAGCCTGGGTGACACAGCAAGACACTGTCTCAAAAAAAAAAAAAAAAAAATGGTTTCAAGAGGCAAAGACATATATTAATTAAAGGTTTAACTATAGCAAGAAGATATAACAATTACAAACATTTATATACCTAATGACAGACCATCAGTATACCCAAAGGAAAACCTGACAGAACTGAAGCGAGAAGTAGACATTTCTATACAGTAACACTTGGAGACTTCAGTACCCCCTCTCAATAATGAATAGAACAACCAGACAGAAAATAAGTAAGGAAATAGCGGACTTAACACAATAAACCAACTAGATCTCACAGACACAGACAGAATCCTACCTAACAGCAATAGCATACACATTCTTTTCAAGTGTATGTAAGACATTTTCCAGGATACACCATATGTTAGGCTACAGATTAAATATCAATGGATTTAAAAAATAGATATCAAAGTATCTTCTCTAACCACAATGGGATGAAGTTAGAAATCAATAACAGATAAAACTGGAAAGGTCACAAAATTGTGGAATTTAACAATCAGTGAATCAAAGAAGAAATCACATGGAAATTAGAAAATACTTACAGATGAATGAACACAACACAGCATACCAAAACTTACAGGGATCAGTGAAAGCAGCATTAAGGGAGAAATTTGTAGCTATAAATGCTTTGATTATAAAACACGGAATCACTGATTGCAGTAGCATGCACCTATAGTTCCAGCTACTTGGGAGACTGAGGCAGGAGGATTGCTTGAGCCCGGGATTTTGAGGCCAGCCTGGGCAACATAGCAAGAGCCTATCTCAGCCGGGCGAGGTGGCTCACGCCTGTAATCCTAGCACTTTGGCAGGCTGAGGCGGGTGGATCACCTGAGGTCAAGAGTTTGAGACCAGTCTGGTCAACATGGCGAAACCCCATCTCTATTAAAAATACAAACATTAGCCAGGCATGATGGTGCACACCTGTAGTCCCAGCTACTCGGGAGGCTGAGGCAGGAGAATCATTTGAACCTGGGAAGCGGAGGTTGCAGTGAGCCAAGATCGCACATTGCACTCCAGCCTAGGCAACAAAGTGAGACTGTCTGTCAAAAAACGGACAAACAAACAAACACTGATCTCTTTAACAAAAGAAGAGAAACTTAAAATCAACAACCTAACCTTACAACTTAAATAACTAGAAAAAGGACACATTAAACCTAAAGCTAAAGGAAGTAATAAAGATTAGAGCAGAGATAAATGAAATAAAGAATAGAAAAACAATAGAGAAAAGTCAAAGAAACCAAAAGTTGGTTCTTCTTTGAAAAGATAAACAAAATTGACAAAGCTTTAGCCAGATGGATTAAGGAAACAAAGATCAAATTACTAAAATCAGAAGTGAAAGTGAGGGCCGGGCACGGTGGCTGACGCCTATAGTCCCGGCACTTTGGGAGGCTGAGGCAGGTGGATCACCTGAGGTGAGGAGTTCGAGACTAGCCTGGCCGACGTGATGAAATCCTGTCTCTACTAAAATTACATAAATTAGCTGGATGTGGTGGTACATGCCTATAATCCCAGCTACTCAGGAGGCTGAGGCAGGAGAATGGCTTGAACCTAGGAAGCCGAGGTTGCAGCAAGCCAAGATTGCACCACTGCACTCCAGCCTGGGAGACAAGAGCAAAACTCCGACTCAAAAAAAAAAAAAAAAGTGAAAGTGAGGACATTACTTCAAATTCTGTAGAAATAAAAAGGATTGTAAGGGAATACTATGCGTGGTGGCTCATTCCGGTAATCCTAGCACTTTGGGAGGCCAAGGCAGGTACATTGCCTGAGCTCAGGAGTTTGAGACCAGCCTGGGCAACATGGTGAAACCCTGTCTCTACTGAAAATACAAAAACTGAGCTGGACATGGTTGCATGTTCCTGTAATCCCAGCTACTCAGGAGGCTGAGTCATGAGAATCGCTTGAACTGGGGAGGCAGAGGTTACAGTAAGCCCAGATTGTGCCATTGTACTCCAGCCTAGGCAACAGAGCGAGACTCTGTCTCAAAAAAAAAAAAAAAAAAAAGCCATGAACAATTGTTCATCAATAAATTGGATAACCTAGATGAAGTGTATAAATTTCTAGAAACACAAAGCTTATTAAGACTAAATCACTAAGAAATAGAAAATTTGAATAGAACTATATTGTAGTTAGTGAGGAGATTGAGTCAATATTCAAAAATCTCCCAACAAAGAAAAGGCTGGGCCTGATGTCTTCGGTGGTGAATTCTACCAAACATTTAAAGAGGAACTAACACCAGTTCTTCTCAAACTTTTCCAAAGAATTTAAGAGGGAACACTTTTTTTTTTTTTTTGAGATGAGTCTCGTTCTGTCGCCAGGCTGAAGTGCAGTGGCGCGATCTCGGCTCACTGCCATCTCCACTTCCTGGGTTCAAGCGATTCCCCTGCCTCAGCCTCCCAAGTAGCTGGGATTACGCCTGGCTAATTTTTTGTATTTTAGTAGAAATGGGGTTTCACCATGTTGGCCAGGATGGTCTCGATCTCCTGACCTCGTGATCTGCCCGCCTCGGCCTCCCGAAGTGCTGGGATAACAGGCGTGAGCCACTGCGCCTGGCTGAGGAAACACTTCTTAAGTCTTTCTGTGAGGCCAGTATTACCCTGATACCAAAGCAAGACAAAGACAGTACAAGAAAACTACAAATCGATATCCTTTTTGAACAATGCTGTAAAAATCCTCAACAAAATACTTGCATACTAAATTCAGCAGCATATTAAAAGGATTATACACCATGACCAAGTGGGATTTATTCCTGGAATAGATTGTTTGACATGTGAAAATCAATCAATATAAATTTCATTAACAGTGAAGGAGGAAAAAAGTTACATGATCATCTCAATTGACACAGAGAAGATATTTGACAAAATTCAACACCTTTTCATGATAAAAACACTTAACAAACCAGAAATAAAAGGAAACTACCTCAACATAATAAAAGCTTTATATGAAAAACCCCCAGTAAATATCATACTCAGTGGTGAAACACCAAAAGCATGTAAGATCAGGAACAACGTAAAGATGCCTGCTTTTACTGCCTCTATTCAATGTAGCACTGGAAGTCCTAACACAGCAATTAGGCAAAAAAAGGAAAGAAAAGGTATGCAAACTGTAAAGGAAGAAGTAAAGTCACCTCTGTTGGCAGATGATATGACCTTTTTATTTGCTGTTATTAGTATTTTTCTTTGGTTCCTTCTATCATGTGCATCTTTACACTTAGTTTTGCTCTTTATCAAATATTTCAAATATACATAAAATTACAGAGAATATCATTAACAAAAATAACACCCATCTATAAACCCAAAATGAAGATCCACTTGTGTACAACTTAGTAAGAAATTAACCTTTTGCCATATGTACTTCAGCTCTTTTTGCAGAAGTTTGTTAGAGTTGACATCCACTGTGTACCATTCTTCCCATTTTCAATCCCTTTTCCTTCCTCCTCTCTCCAGAGATAGGCACTCCCTTGGTTTTTAATGCATAGTCTGTAGACACAGATATTGCTTTGCATGTTTTTAAACATTAACAAATGGCATCGTAGTGTACAAATCATTTTGCACCTTGCTTTTTCACTAAACATTGCATTCATTTTAACTACCATATAGAATTCCGTTGTATGAATATACCATAATTTACCCATTCCCTTACCAATGGACATTTACTTTGTTTCCATTTCTTTTTTTTTTTTTTTTTTGAGATGGAGCGTCTTTCTTGGTGCCCTGGCTGGAGTGCAGTGGCGCGATCTTGGCTCACTGCAACCTCCACCTCCCAGGTTCAAGTGATTGTCCTGCCTCAGCCTCCCGAGTAGCTGGGATTACAGGCATGCACCACCATGCCTGGTCAATTTTGTATTTTTTAGTACAGATGGGGTTTCACCATGTTGGGCAGGCTAGTCTCAAACTCCTGACCTCAAGTGATCCATCTGCCTTGGCCTCCCAAAGTGCTAGGATAACAGGCATGAGCCACCGTGTCCGGCCTCTATTTCTTGTTTTATAAATAATGCTACAATGAAGGTTTATAAATTTCTTCTTGGGTACACATTTGAGAGTTTAGAAAGTATAAGCCTAGAAGTGGGCCAAAGAGTATACATTTTCACCTTGTCAAATTCCTCTCCAAAGTGATTGTTCCAGTTTGCACTTTGTTAGTCAAGTATGAGAGTGTCCTTTGTTCCATATTTACTCAAACACTTGATATTATGAAATATTCATTTATTTTTTATTTTTATTTTTTGGCGAGGGGGCATCAGAGTCTCATTCTGTTTCCCAGCCTGGAGTGCAGTGCCGCAATCTCGGCTTACTGCAACCTCCGCCTCCCAGGTTCAAGCGATTCTCCTGCCTCAGCCTCCTGAGTAGCTGGGATTACAGGTGCTTGCCACCACGCCCAGCTCATTTTTGTATTTTTACTATAGGCAGGGTTTTGCCATGTTGGCCAGGCTGATCTTGAACTCCTGACCTCAGGTGATCCACCTGCCTCAGCCTCCCAAAGTGCTGGGATTACAGGCATGAGCCACCGCACCTGGCCGAGACTTAAACTTTCAACAACCTGATGGGTATGAAAGAGAAACTTATAGTTTTTAGTCTGCATGTCCTGTAAGGATAATCATGTTCTCAGAAATGTTTATTGACTATTTGGGCCATCTATTTAAATTTTTTAAACTTTTATGTTCCCTTTTATTCTGTTATCACTTTCTTATAGTGATTAATAGTAGAAACTCTAGTTTTAAAAGTTAATACACATAAAGTGCTCAGAAGAGTCACAGCCATGTTGTTGGAGACAGTATTATTTTTATCCTTTTAAATACGTATATATTGGCTGGACGTGGTGCCTCATGCCTGTAATCCCGGCACTTTGGGAGGCCGAGGCAGACAGATCACCTGAGGTCGGGAGTTCGAGACCAGCCTGACCAACATGGCAAAACCCCATATCTACTAAAAATACAAAAATTAGCCAGGCATGGTGGCGGGCGCCTCTACTCCCAACTACTTGGGAGGCTGAGGCAGAAGAATTGCTTGAACCCGGGAGGGTGAGGTTACGGTGAGCCGAGACCATGTCATTGTATTCCAGCCTGGGCAACAGAGTGAGACCCCATCTTAATAAATACATACATACATACATACATACATACATACATATTTATTGAGACAGGGGTCTCGCTGTGTTGAAGAAGCTGGTCTCTAGCCCCAGGCCTCAAGCTGTGCTCCTGCCTTGGCCTCCCAAATTGCTGAGATTATAGGCGTAATCTCACTGTACCTGTCCACCATTTTAGATATTAATCTTGCCAAAGTTATTTTTAAAATTTAATCTCATTTCTTTGAGTGTTTCTACTTATATTTTCTAATCTTTTAGGATAAATTATTTCAGCAGTTTTAGCATTCGTGACTTTAATCCTTTTGTTTCTTTTCTAGTATTAGTTTAAAATGTTCCATTTCTGTTCTCTTTGTGTATCTCAGTTCTTGCTTCAATGACAGCAGATAAGAATCCTGGCCTTGTGGAACAGCTGAGGAGTACATCCTTGCCCAAATTGGGGGAGGGTGTTTGCTTTACCCCCAGCTGTCCCAGCAGCTGCTCAGCCAGATTCCCAGATCTAGCATCTTTCAAAACATCTCAACCTTGGTAACTCAGATAAAAGTCTTTTTGAGGCATAGGTCCTCCTGTGTCAATGGCACATCTGAATTACTAACTACATGTTCTTTTCTTAAGTTATGTTATCTAGTCAGTTGATCAGGAGTTATATATACTGTGGGCCCTGAAAACATTATCCTTGCATTATTGAGTAAATCATGTAAATACTGCGAGAAGGTAAGAAACACCACAAAAGCAATGTGGCATAACACTTTGTGCATTACATAGGCACCCAATACATATTGGTGATTGCCTAGTAAAAAATAGAGGGCTCTCAGTGCTGCTTACCTGCCTCTAATAAAAATGTAGGTGGTATTAAACCACAAGCTAGACCATCAGGAAGGAGGTACAAGGATAGATCCACAACCTGCTCTTGGCCTTTACCTCAGCAAGCTACCTGGCTTCTGTACTCCTACTTTGATTCACCTCCTGTTGCAGCAGGGTTTTAGGAGGATCCTATTTGTGTGTCTGAAATTCAACATTCATGAAGGAGCAGAAGTACTTGGATTTGCCTCTTAACTCTTGGAGCTGGAGAGTGGATGACTTCTTGCAAGGCACGATTTTTGGATTGGCTTCTCAATTATTACAGGAATCCTCAACTTTTAGAAGTTGCCAGCCTATTCATCTGATCTTGAAAGTGTACAAACTTACCTTCAAACAGTGTGGAATATATGCAATTCTGGACCTAGACAGAGGCAATAACCTAAAGACATATGCAACTCATTTCTTGTCAGAACCTGTTGAGAATAGTGGTATTGATGGAAGACTCTGTCAAGCCCATCCAGTTCTCTAGTCTAAATAGTCTCAGTTTATCCATGACTTGAGCCATCTAAAAGTTGCATAACAAATTAGCCGGGTGTGGTGGCGCATGCCTATAGTCCCAGCTACCCGAGAGGCTAAGGCAGGAGAATCACTTGAACCCAGAAGGTGGAGACTGCAGTGAGCCGAGATCGCACCACTGCATTCCAGCCTGGGTGATCAAGTGAGACTCCATCTCAAAAAAAAAAAAAAAAAGTTGCATAACATTAATACAGCAATATTCTTCAAGGTGGTTGGATTACTGGTGATTTTTATTTTCTTTTTAAACTCTTCTATTTTCCAAATGTTATACCATGGGACTGTGTTCTAAACTGTCCAGTATGAAGAAAACAAAGAGCTCTGTTACTATAAAGAAAATGGTTTTCAGGTCTCTATTCAGTGGCTCTGGTGTAATAGAGCTATATCAAGTCTTTCTTTGCAAAACTCTTCATTTCCTTTTATTTTTATTAGTTGTTCATGCTCTATGCAGTCTGTATAACCTTGGGTTTTAAATTCTTCAAGCAAATTGCAGTTTTCTGTTAGAACTTTAGTTATATTGTACTTATATTCAGTAAAGAAAATACTTAACATAAGCCAACAATTGCCAGCTTGTCCTAATTTAGTTAGAATTGTTATATTGCCTGTGTGTTTACCCAGTTCAAAGCTGGTTCCGTTGCCAGTATTTTATTTTCTATTTTATAACCAGTTCTCAATAGCCTCCAATAAGGAATGAATAATTTTTCTACCACTTACAGCAACTTTCTTTGCCAAATCCACAATATCTTCTATCAACTCAAGATGTTGTGATTTCTTCAAACTTATGTCAGAACCACAAGAATTGCTAAATGTCTCTCACTTAGATGTAATCTTTATATTGCGAACCCACCCCAACCCAGTTAAGCTGAGTCACACGAACATAATTGTCGGTCATAAACTGAGGAGCAATGACACGGTCACCCATATTAGGGCAATTTTCTAACAAGACATAATCCACTACAGTGAAACTTCCTTTGGCAAAATCATCCATGGTGCACGAGCATGGGCATGTGGCCCGTGAGCCTCAGATGCAGGCTAACACTGCTGCCACCTCCAGTTCTTCATGTCAGCCAGATGGCAGGAGGGAGCAAGTGGGCCTATTATAGTTTTAAGAGATGAGGTCTCACTGTGTTGCCCAAGCTGGCCTTGAAATTGTGGACTCAAGTGATCTTCCTGCCTTAGCCTCTTGGATAGCTGGGACTACAAGCACGAGCCACAGCGCTTGGCTGAATGATTATTCATAGTAGCTAAAATGTAGCAACCTAAATGTCCATCAGCGGTGAATACATAAGCATAATGTGCTATTTCCATTCACTGGAATATTATTTAGCCTTAAAAAGGAAGGGAATTCTGATATGTACTACACATTACATGAATCCTAAGGACTTATGCTAAGTGAAATAACCCAGCCACAAAAATGTAAATACTGTGTAATTCCACTGACATGAAGTATGTAGAGTAACCAAAATCATGGAGACAAAATAGAATAGTGGTTACTGGGAAGAAGGGCAATGGGGACTTAAAACGGCCATAGTTTCAGTTTTATAAGATGAACAGAGTTACGGAGATGGATGGTGGTAATGGTTGCACAACATTGTGAATATATTTAATAACACTGAACTGTGCTCCTAAAAGTGGTTAAGAGAGAACATTTTATGTTTTTTATATTTTACTACAATTTTTTACAAGTTGAAAAAAAAGAAAATAGACTCCTGGATATAGTATTCAAATTTCTGAGCTATACAAATGTGTAAGATCTTATTCAGTCATCAGTCTTTCTTCGGTTTTCTTCCCACTTCCTTACCACTTTTCCCGTCCTCAGTAATCTTCTTACTGCTAATAATGATCTTTGGAAGCCCTTTGTAACCTTATATTTTCTAAATAAACCCAAGGGTGAACACAAATATCTTTGCTGTGATTTAAAATAAAGTAGCAATTATATCTAACCTAACAGACCTTATCAGAAATTAACTTTTTTTTTGAGACAGGGTATTTCTTTGTCACCCAGGCTGGAGTGCAGTGGGGCAATCATGACTCCCTGCAGCCTTGACTTCCTGTGCTCAAGCGATCCTCCCACCTCAGCTTCCTGAGTAGCTGGGACCACAGGTGGGCACCACCATGCCCAGATAATTTTTGTATTTTTTTTGTAGAGATGGGATTTTGCCATGTTGCCTAGGCTGGTCTTGGAACTCCTGAGCTCAAGCAGTCGGCCTGCCTCGGCCCCACCAAAGTGTTGAGATTACAGGCGTGAGCCACTGTGCCCAGCCAGTGACTAACTTTCTATCCAGGTTTTTTAAAGTCTAGATGTTTTTTTGTTTCTTGGATAGCTAATCATTGGCAAAATGCAGTGAAAAAGCTGATCCAGCTCTTCTTTCAGCCTGTGGTGGAATGTTACTTCTTCAATGTCAGTTTATGTCTCAGAAAGAAGCCATTCTGTCTTGTAAACTTTCTGTGATAGGATGTATTTGGTTGAGAATATGGACTCTGTAGCAGAACTGTCCCGAGCTACACTAATTACTAGCTGTGTAATCTTGGACAAGTTACTTAAACGTGAAGTGCTTAGAACAGTGTCTGGCATATACAGTTGACCCTTGAACAATGCAAGGGCTAGAGGCACCAACCCCCAGCAAGTCAGAAATCTACATATAACTTGGAACTCCTCAGAAACTTAACTACTGATAACCTACTGTTTACCGGACGCCTTATGGATAATGTAAACGGTTGATTAACATATTTTATGTTATACATATTATATACTGTATTCTTACAATAAAGTAAGATAAAAAATTCCTTAAAATCATAAAAGAACCTATGTTTACTATTAAGATCGAAAATATATTTACTGTCTTTTCATCTTCATGATGAGTAGGCTAAGGAGGAAGAGGTGGGATTGCTTTTGCTGTCTCGGGAGTGGCAGGGATGGAAGAAAATTCATCTGTAAGTGAACCCATGTAGTTCAAACCAGTGTTGTTCAAGGATCAACTGTGCCGAGTTCTCAGTAAATGTTAGCTATTACTTTGACCATCACAATTTTATCTTAAGTGCTCTGGTCCATACCCAGAGTATGAGCGCACCTCATTTTATTGCACTTTGCAGATAGTGTTTTTTTTTTTTTTTAACAAATTGAAGGTTTTTGGCAAACCTTCACTGAACAAGTCTGTAGCCGCCATTTTTCCAATAGCATATGCTCACTTCATGTCTGTCACATGTTAAAACCTTTTCATTATGCCGGGCGCGGTGGCTCACGCCTGTAATCCCAGCACTTTGGGAGGCCGAGGCGGGCGGATCACCAGGTCAGGAGATAGAGATCACGGTGAAACCCCATCTCTACTAAAAATACAAAAAATTAGCTGGGTGCAGTGGCAGGCGCCTGTAGTTACCAGCTACTCAGGAGGCTGAGGCAGGAGAATGGCGTGAACCCGGAAGGCGGAGGTTGCAGTGAGCCGAGATCCCGCCACTGCACTCCAGCCTGGGCGACAGAGTGAAACTCCATCTCAAAAAAAAAAAAAAAAAGAAAAGAAACCTTTTCATTGTTATTTGTTAGTGGTGATCAGTGGTTTTTTTGTTTTGTTTTGTTTTTGACGGAGTCTCACTCTGTCGCCCAGGCTGGAATGCAGTGGCGCAATCTTGGCTTACTGCAACTTCCACCTCCTGGATTCAAGCAATTCTCATGCCTCTGCCTCCCAAGTAGCTGAGATTACTGGCATGCACCACCACGCCTGGCTAATTTTTGTATTTTTAGTAGAGATGGAGTTTCACCATGTTGGCCAGGGTGATCTCAAACTCCTGACCTCCAGTGATTCACCCGCCTCGGCCTCCCCAAAGTGCTGAGATTACAGGCATGAGCCACTGCACCCGGCAGATCAGTGATCTTTGACATTACTGTTATACTTGTTTTGAGGTGCCATGAACTGTATCCATATAGGAGAACAGACTTGAAATGTTGCATGTGTTCTGACTGCTTTGCCAAATTGCTATTCCCCTGTTCTCTTTCTCTCCTCAGGCCTCCCTATTCCCTGAGACACAACAATATTGAAATTAGGCCAACTAATAACACATGGCCTCTTAAGTGTTCAAGTGAAAGGAAGAGTCCCACGTTTCTCACTTTTAAATCAAAAGTTAGAAATGATTAAGTTTAGTGATTAAGACATGTCAAAAGCCAAGATAGGCCTTTTACATCAAATAGTTAAGCAAGATGTGAATGCAAAGGAAAGGTTCTTGAAGAAAATTAAAAGTGCTACTCCAGTGAACATGGGAATAAGAAAGAAAAATAGCCTTATCACTGATACGGAGAAAGTTTTGAGTGGTTTGGATAGAAAATCAAACCAGCTATAACATTCCCTTAACAAACCCTAAGCCACAGTAAAGCCCTGATTCTCTTTAATTCTGTAAAGGCTGAGAGAGGTGAGGGAGCTGCAGAAGAAAAGTTTAAAGCTAGGAGAGTTTGGTTTATGAAGTTTAAGAAACCATCTTTGTAACAGTGAAATGCAAGGTAAAGCAGCAGCACATGCTGATATAGAAGCTGCAGCAAGTTATCCAGGAGAACCAGCTAGGATCATTGATGAAGGAGGCTGCACTAGACAACAGATTTTCCATGTAAATGAAACAGCCTTCTATTGAAAGAAGATGCCATCTAGGATTTTCATAGCTAGAGAAAAGGCAGTTGCTTCAATGGACAAGCTGACTCTCTTGTTAGGGGCTAATGCAGCTGGTGATTTTAATTGGAAACCAAATTTACCATTCCAAAAAAGCTCATTTACCATTCCAAAATCCTAGGGCCCTTAAGAATTATGCTAAATCTACTCTATTAATGGAACAACAAAGCCTAGATGACAGCACATCTGTTTTACAGCATGGTTTACTGAATATATTAAGCCCACTGTGGAGATGTGCTCAGGAGAAAAGGTTCCTTTCAAAATGTTACTGCTCACTGGCAATGTACCTCTTCACCCAAGACCTCTGATGGGAATGTACAAAGAGATTAATATTGTTTGTTGTGTTTTTTTTTTCTTTTTAGACGGAGTCTCGCTCTCTTGCCCAGGCTGGAGTGCAGTAGCGCCATCTCAGCTCACTGCAAGCTCCACCTCCTGGGTTCACGCCATTCTCCCGTCTCAGCCTCCCGAGTAGCTGGGACTATAGGCGTCCGCCACCAGGTCCGGCTAATTTTTTTTGTATTTTTAGTAGAGACGGGGTTTCACCATGTTAGCCAGGATGATTGCAATCTCCTCACCTCATGATCCGCCCACCTTGGCCTCCCAAAGTGCTGGGATTACAGGCATGAGCGACCATGCCCAGCCTGTTTGGTTTTTTAAGACAAGGTCTCATTTTCTTGCCCAAGTTGGAGTGCAATGGTACAATCATGGCTCACTGCAGTGTCCCTGGGCTCAGGTGATCCTTCCACCTCAGCCTTTAGCTGGGACTACAAGTACATGCCAACACACCCAGTTAATTTTTGTATGTTTTGGTAGAGACACAGTTTCACCCTGTTACCCAGGCTGGTTTAGAACTCCTGGGCTCAAGGGATTTGCCTGCCTCAGCCTCCGAAAGTGCTGGGATTACAGGCATGAGCTACCATGCCCTGCTTGAGATTAATATTGTTTTCATGCCAGATAACAGTATTCATTCTGTGACCCATGGGTCAAGGAGTAATCTCAGCTTTAGTCTTATTATTTAAGAAATATATTTCATGGCCGGGCACGGTGGCTCACACCTGTAATCCCAGCACTTTGGGAGGCCGAGGCAGGTAGATCATGAGGTCAGGAGATCGAGACCATCCTGGCTAACACGGTGAAACCCAGTCTCTACTACAAATACAAAAAAAATTAGCCGGGCGTGGTGGCGGGCACCTGTAGTCCCAGCTACTGGGGAGGCTGAGGCAGGAGAATGGCGTGAACCCGGGAGGCAGAGCTTGCAGCGAGTCGAGATGGCGCCACTGCACTACAGCCTGGGCAACTGAGCAAGACTCTGTCCCAAAAAAATATATATATATATATGTACATACGTACGTATGTATATATGTATGTACATACGTACGTATGTACATACATACGTATATATATGTATGTACATATGTACATATATATATTTCATAAGGCTATAGCTGACATAGATAGTGATTCTGCTGGTGAATCTGGACCAAATAAATTGAAAAACATCTGGAAAGGATTCACCACTGTAGATGCCATTAAGAACACTTATGGCCAGGCATAGTGGCTCATGTCTGTAATCCCAACGTTTTGATAGGCCCAGTTGGGTGGATCCCTTCAGGCCAGGAGTTTGAGACCAGCCTGGGAAACATAGTGAGACCGTCTATACAAAAAATTAGCCATGGCCCAGTGCGGTGGCTCACGCCTGTAATCCTAGCAGTTTGGGAGGTCAAGGCGGACAGATCACAAGGTCAGGGGTTCAAGACCAGCCTGACCAATGTGGTGAAACCTGGTCTCTACTAAACATACACAAATTAGCCGAGTGTGGTGGCATGGGCCTGTAGTCCCAGCTACTTGGGAGGCTGAAGCAGGAGAATCGCTTGAACCTGGGAGACGGAGGTTGCAGTGAGCCAAGATCTCACCACCACACTCCAGCCTAGGGGACAAAGCTAGACTCCATCTCAAAAAAAAAAAAAAAAAAAAATTAGCCATGCTTGGTGGTGTACACCTGTAGTCCCAAATATTTGGGTGGCTGAGGTGGGAGGATTACTTGAGCCCAGGAATTCGAGGTTGCAATGAGCTCTGATCTTGCCACTCTATTCCAGCCTGGGCATGGGAGTGAGACCCTGTCTCTAAAAAAAATAAATTAATTAAAATGAAAAAGAGCATTTGTGGTACATGGGAGGAGGTCAAAATATCAACATTAACAGAAGTTTGGAAAAAGTTGATTCCTACCCTTATTGATGACTTTGAGGGGTTCAAGACTTCAGTGGAGGAAGTAACTGCAAATGTGGTGAAAATAGAGAACTAGAATTAGAAATGGAGTTGAAGATGTGACTGAATTGCTGCAATCTATCATGAAACGAGCAGATGAAAAGTTGCTTCTTATGGATGAGCAAATAAAGAAGTTTGCTTTTTTAAGATGGAATCTACTCCTGGTGAAGATGCTGTAAACATTGTTAAAATAACAACAAGGTATTTAGGATATTACATAAAGTGAGTTTGTAAAGCAGCAGTAGGGTTTGAGAGGATTGACTCCAATTTTGAAAGAAGTTCTACCATGGGTAAAATGCTATCAAACAGCATTGCATGCTACAGAGAAATCTCTTTGTGAAAGGAAGTATCCATGTTGCAAACTTTATTGTTGTCTTATTTTAAGAAATGTCAGCTGGGCATGTTGGCTCACGTCTGTAATCCTAGCACTTTGGGAGGCCGAGGCGGGTGGATCTCGAGGTCAGGAGATGGAGACCATCCTGGCTAACATGGTGAAACCCCGTCTCTACTAAAAATACAAAAAAAATTAGCCAGGCGTGGTGGCGGGTGCCTATAGTTTCAGCTACTGGGGAGGCTGAGGCAGGAGAATGGCGTGAACCCAGGAGGCAGAGCTTGCAGTGAGCCGAGATCGCGCCACTACACCCCAGCCTGGGCGACAGAGCGAGACTTCGTCTCAAAAAAAAAGAAAATTGTCGACCTGAGAAACATAGCGAGATCTTGTATCTGCAAAAATTAAAAGATTAGCCAGGCATTGTGGCACGTGCCTGTAGTTCCAGCTACTCCGGAGGCTAAGGTGGAAGGATCACCAGAGTCCAGGAGTTTGTGGCTTCGGTGAGCTGTGGTTACGCCAGTGCACTCCTGCCTAGGCAACAGAGCACGACCCTGTCTCCCCGCCGCCAAAAAAAAAAAAAAAAAAAGAAAAGAAAAACGGTTTACACTTCAGTGAAAGAAAAAGAAGTTGCTATATCCACCCCAACCTTCAGCAGCTCTCAACAATGAGACAAGTCCCTCCACAAGCAAAGATTATGACTCACTGAAGGCTCAGATGATTGTTAGCATTTTTAGCATAAAGTATTTTTAAATAAAAGTATGTACCTTGTTTTTTAGATACAGTGCTGTTGTACACTTAATAGCCTACAGTATAATGTAAATATAACTTATATGCACTGTGAAACCAAAAAGTTTGTATGACTTGCTTACTGGAATATTTGCTTTATTGCAGTGATCTGGAACTGAACCCACAATATCTCCAAGATATGCCTATACTAAGTAGTCTAGTAATAAAAGAATACCAGCCTGGGCAACATGGTGAAACCTTGTCTTTACCAAAAATACAAAAAATTAACTGGGTATGGTGGCATGTACTGTAGTCCCAGCTACTCAGGAGGCTGAGGTGGGAGGATCGCTTGAGCCTGGGAGGCAGAGGTTGCAGTGAGTCTAGATTGTGCCACTGCATTCCAGCCTGGGTGACAGAGTGAGGCCCCATCTCAAAAGGAAAAAAGAATAATGCTTTCCTCTGCATTCTTTTTTTTTTTTTTTTTTTTTTTTAAGGCAGAGTCTTGCTCTGTCGCCCAGGTCGGAGTGCAGTGGTGCGATCTTGCCTCACTGCAACCTCTGCCTCTCGAATTCAAGCGAATTTCTTGCCTCAGCCTCCTGAGTAGCTGGTACTATGGCCACGCACCACCACGCCCAGCTAATTTTTGTATTTTTGGTAGAGATGGGGTTTCACCATGTTGGCCAGGCTGGTCTGAAACTCCTGACCTCAAGTGAGCTGCCTGCCTCGGCCTCCCAAAGTGCTGGGATTACAGATGTGAGTCACCACACCTGGCCTCCCCTACATTCTTGAAGGAAAGCATTTACTTGTAATTTCTTAAATTATGGTTACATACAGATAATATAAAGTTTACCATCATAACCATAACATTTTTTTCTTTTTGCATAGAACATTTCATTGTCATGTACCCATTTTAAAGCATACCAGTGTCATCAAGTTTTTTCACAGTGTGCAACCATCACCACTATCTAGTTCTAGAATTTCATCACCCCAAACAAACTCCATACCATTGAGCAGTCATTCTCTGTTTTCTCCTCCACTTAACTCCTGGCAACAACAAATCTACTCTGTCTTAGTGAATTTGTCTATATATTTCATATAAATGGAACTATATAATATGTAGCCTTTTGTGTAGGCTTCTTTGATACAGTGTGTTTTCTTTTTTTTTTTTTTTTTTTTTGAGACAGAGTCTCACTGTGTTGCCCAGGCTGGAGTGCAGTGGTGCGATCTCTGCTTACTGCAAGCTCCGCCTCCTGGGTTCACGCCATTCTCCTACCTCAGTCTCCCGAGTAGCTGGGACTACAGGCGCCCGCCACCACACCTGGCTAATTTTTTGTATTTTTAATAGAGATGGGGTTTCACCGTGTTAGCCAGGATGGTCTTGATCTGACCTCGTGATCCACCCGCCTCGACCTCCCAAAGTGCTGGGATTACAGGCATGAGCCACCGCACCAGGCTGATACAGTGTGTTTTCTTGGTATATCCATGTTGTAGCATGTATTAGTACTTCATTCCTTTTTATGGCCAACTATTTCCTTGTATGGATCGACCACATTTTGTTTATTCATATCATGGTAAACATTTGTGTTATTTCCATCTTTTAGCTGTTTTAAATAGTGCTGCAGTGAATATTTATGTACAAGCTTTTGTTTGAACACCTTGTTCAATTCTTTTAGATATATGCCTAGGAGTGGAATTACTGAGTCACATGGTCATTCTGTGTTTAGTTTATTGAGGAGCTGCAAACCCAATTTTCATAGCGGCTGCACCATCTTATATTCCCACCAGTAGATGTATGAGGGTTCCAATTTCTCTGCATTTTTGCTAGCACTCATTATTTTCCATTTTAAAAATTATAGCGATCCTAGTAGGTGTGAACTGGTATTTCCTGGCAGTTTTGATTTGACATTCACTTTTTATTTTAAAATATGAAGTGTAGGTTCTGTCCATTGCCTTATATTATTAGTTATGTTTTACTATTAATATATATATTCTGCCTTGTCTACTTCACACTGGCCATATTCTTCTCTTGGGTATTATCTTTTATCTTTAACTAAACTATAAATTCCTTAGAGACAGGGAATCAGGTTCTAATGCTACCTGATATATCCAGCCACGGCAGTTGTTTATTTGTCTTACAAGGAAGACAATATATATAAAATCTTTTTTTTCCACAGCCTCGACCTCCTGGGCTCAGGTGATTCTCACACCTCAGCTTCCCGAGTAGTCGGGATTACAGGCACACGCCACCGTGCCCAACTGATTTTTTGTATTTGTATTTGTATTTTTTTGTTTTGTGTGAGTGTGTGTTTTAATTTTTTTGTATTTTTAGTAGAGACGGTGTTTTGCTATGTTGCCCAGGCTGGTCTCAAACTCCTGGACAGAAGCAGTCTGCCCGCCTTGACCTCCCAGAGTGCTGGGATTATAGATGTGCACCACCGTGCCCGGCCAGGCGTACAATATTGTCAGCTTTTTATTCTCTCTCCCTTCCTTGACCACCATTTTCTGAATCTTTTAGCTTATGCCTTTACCTCTGCATGGAATTGTCCCTGTTGAATCATCTCTTATTAGAATTCTACTTATTCTTCCCCCTCTTTTCCTAAAGCCTTTTTTGATCAGTCTAATAAAAATATGATACTTTCCATTTGTTTTTACTGCCGCTTGAGCACCTACTTTATATTAAACATTTTACTTTATCGACTTTAAATCTTCACAGTGGCCCACAAGGTGATATTCATTCTCCACAAGATATTAATGTTCAGAGAAATTATATAACTTGTCTAAGTAGTATAGGAGCTGAGATTTAAACTTAGGTCTCAGGCAGTGCAGTGGCTTACACATGTAATCTCAGCATTTTGGAAGGCCAAGGTGGGCAGATCACCTGAGGTCAGGAGTTTGAGACCAGCCTGGCCAACATGGCAAAACCCTGACTTTACCAAACATACAAAAATTAGGCAGGTATGGTGGCACACGGCTGTGTTCCCAGCTACTTGGGAGGCTGAGCCACAAGAATCTCTTGAACCTGGGAGGTGGAGGTTGCAGTGAGCCAAGATTTCGCACCACTGCACTCCAGCCTGGGTGACACAGTGAGACTGTCTCAAAATAAAAATAAAGAAATAAATAGGCCGGGCACAGTGGCTCACGCCTGTAATCCTAGCACTTTAGGAGGCTGAGGCAGGTGGATTGCCTGAGCTCAGGAGTTTGAGACCATCCTGGGCAACACGGTGAAACCCCGTCTCTACTAAAATACAAAAAATTAGGTGGGGTAGTGGCGTGTGCCTGTAGTCCCAGCTACTCTGGAGGTTGAGGCGGGAGAATTGCTTGAACCCGGGAGATGGGAGGTTGCAGTGAGCCGAGAGCGCGCCACTGCACTCCAGCCTGAGTGACGGAGCGAGACTCCGTCTCTAAAAAACAAACAAACTTAGGTTTCTTTGACTCCAAAGCTATTGTTTTCTCTCCACTACTATTTTATGCTGACTCTTGTGGTCTTCTGCGTTTTGTTGTAGTTGTTATAGTTAACAAGAATCTGATATAGAGCTTCGTGTCCATCCTGGTGTCTTTATCATTCTATAAATATTTGTGGAATAAATGAAAAGGGGACTTTGCTCTTCATGAACTAGTATAATTATGGTCGTGGGCTAGGATATTAGCGACAGGTTTGTGAAATAGCCCTGTTTAACAAAAGAATATAAATTCAAAATCAGTCTATTACCCAGTAAATTGTGGATCCTTTATTCAAATTATGAGATAGATTAGGTCAACCTGCATCAAATCAGTATAGCTCAGTAAATAAGAGCTTGACTCTAGAGTGAGCCTGCCCAGGTTCTTTTCCTGCTTTGTTCTGTAATTTACCTAACATCTGCTTTCTCATGTATGAAGTGGAGATTAGTATTTAGCATTTAGAATTGTTAGGATTAAATGAGACCTTAGATAAAAGATTCAACAACTGACTGTATAGTAAACATGCCTTAGAGAATAATTATTATTAACATTATCCATTGTCTTTCCCATTCTTTGTGATTTGATTATGATTATGTTGAGTGAGAACTTTTTCTTGTCTATTATTGAAAATAAGAAAGGATAGTATTTTTTCTTCTACTTTTTTTTAAATATTCTTATCATATTTAAGGATATTAGTGGCTCGATAGAGATGATCAGTGCATCTTTTATGGCAGGGAGTCGTCGCATGGTGGATGTCATGGACGTGAACACACAGAAAGGCATTGAAATGACCATGGCTCAGTGGACACGCTACTATGAGACCCCAGAGGAGGAGCGAGAGAAACTCTATAATGTCATCAGCCTCGAGTTTAGCCACACCAGGCTGGAGAATATGGTGCAGAGGCCCTCCACGGTTAGTGTAATCATTTTCTTCATATTGTCATTGTCACCAAAAGGGTTGTTTTCGGCTGGGCATTGGTAACTGATGCTTGTAATCCCAGCACTTTGGGAGGCCAAGGCAGGCAGATCACTTGAGCTGAGGAGTTTGAGACCAGCTGGGGCAACATGGTGAAACCACCTCTCTACAAAAAGTACAAAAAAAAAAAAATTACCTGGGTGTGATGGCACATGCCTGTAGTTCCAGCTACTCAGGAGGCTGAGGTGGGAGGATCACCTGAGCCCGGGAGGTTGAGGCTGCAGTGACTGGTGATTGCACCACTGCATTCCAGCCTGGGTGACAGAACAAGACCCTGTCTCAAAAAATTAAAATAAAATGGGTTGTTTTTATACTGGGAAATTTTATAACTTTTTGCACATATCAAGATTAAGCTGAAGGTAAACAAGACTATTTGACAAGAATAACTTGTATTTTTATAAAGATATATTGATATTGTATTTTGATAAGAATAACTGCATTTTCTGAAATCACTTAAAGTTTTATGGAGGGGTGAATTTTTAAATATATTATAATTAAAAAAAATTTTTTTTTTTTAGAGACAGGGTTTCACAATTTTGTTCAGGCTGACCTTGAACTCCTGGGCTCAAGCAGTCCTCCCACCTTGGCCTCCCAAAGTGCTGGGATTACAGGCGTGAGCCACCGTGCCTGGGCGTGAAATACTTAATTTTATATAGGGCAGGATTATTCTGATTTGTATCACAGTAACTTAATGTAGGAACATTGACCTTTGGATGTAACGGAGAGGAATATTAAAGTTCAACCTTGGGGCCAGGCGCAGTGGCTCATGCTTGGAATCCCAGCACTTTGGGAGGCTGAGGTAGGCAGATCGCCTGAGGTCAGGAGTTTGAGACCAGCCTGGCCAACATGGCGAAACTCCATCTCTACTAAAAATACAAAAATTAGCCAAGCGTGGTTGCGTGCACCTGTAATTCCAGCTACTCGGGAGGCTGAGGCATGGGAATCGCTTGAACCTGGGAGGCGGAGGTTGCAGTGAGCTGAGATCATGCCACTGCACTCCAGCCTGTGTGACGGAGTGAGACCCTGTCTCAAAAAAAAAAAAAAAAAATTCACTCTTGACCAGGCATGGTGGCTCACATTTGTAATCCCAACACTTAGAGAGGCTAAGACAGGAGAATTGCTTGAGGCCAGTAGTTCAAGATCAGCCTGGGGAATGTCACGAGACCCCCAAAAATAAAAATAAACATTTTTATTTATTTTATTTTTTTTTTTGAGACCGAGTCTCACATTGTTGCCCGGGATATAGAATGCAGTGGCACGATCTCGGTTCACTGCAACTTCCACCTCCCTGGATCAAGCAATTCTCCTGCCTCAGCCTCCTGAGTAGCTGAGACTACAGGCCACCATGCACTGCTAATTTTTGTATTTTTTTGGTAGAGACGGGGTTTCATCATGTTGGCCAGGCTGGTCTTGAACTCCTGACCTCAAGTGATCGACCTGCCTTGGTCTCCCAAAGTGCTGGGATTACAGGCATGAGCCACCACACCCAGCCGAAAGGAACTATTTTTGTATTAGTAATCATGTTTATTTGGTCATACGGAAGTATAGGAAGAAAGGTGGTTAGAATTTAGCCTTCTTATTAGCCTAATGTGATTTGCTAAATAGGAATTTAGTGAGAGGGATGGGATGTAAGAATTCCAGTAACACTATTTATTTGTAATTTTGTTTTCTTAATATTTCTAGAATTTTATTTTATTTTATTTTTTTATTTTATTTTATTTTATTATTATTTTTTTTTGAGACAGGTTCTCGCTCTGTTGCCCAGGCTTTAGTGCAGTGGCACGATCTTGGCTCACTGCAGCCTCCACCTCCCAAGTTCAAGCAATTCTCCCACCTCAGCCTCTCAAATAGCTGGGATTACAGGGGCACATCACCATACCCGGCTAATTTTTGTATTTTTAGTAGAGACGGGGTTTCAACATGTTGGCCAGGCTTGTCTCGAACTCCTGACCTCAGGTGATCCACCTGTCTCAGCCTCCCAAAGTGCTGGAATTACAGGTGTGAGCCACTGTACCCGGCCATTTTCCAGAATTTTAATTTAAAAATAACAAGATTGGCCATGCACGTTGGCTCGTGCCTGTAATTCCAGCACTTTGGGAGGCTGAGGCGGGAGTATCCCTTGAGCCTAGGAGTTCAAGACCAGCCTGGTTAACATAGCAAGACCTCATCTCTACAAAAAATTTGCAAACTTAGCCAGGCATGGTGGCATGCACCTGTAGTCCTGGTTACTCAAGAGACCCAGGTGGGAGGATTGCTTGAGCCTGGGAGGTTGAGGCTGCAGTGAGCTGTGATCACTGTAGCCTAGCCAACATCACAAGAATCTGTCTCAAAAAAATAATAAAATGATAAAAAATAGAAATAGAAGCCGAGCATGGTGGCTCATGCCTGTAATCCTAGCACTTTGGGAGGCCGAAGGCAGACAGATTGCTTGAGCTCAGGAGTTTGACACCAGCCTGGGCAACATGGTGAAACCCTGTCTCTATAGAAAAATTAGCTAGGGGTGATGGCATCCCCCATGTAGTCCCAGCTGCTCAGGGGGTTGAGGCAGGAGGATTGCTTGAGCCTAGTAATTTGAGACCAGTCTGGGCAACATAATAAGACCCTGTCTCTAGTTTGAAAAGAAAAACCAAGCAGTAACAACAAAAATAACATGATTGTAGCTATAAATGTAAAACTTGACCTGGTCAATACTTTACCATTATTAAGGTTGTGAAATGTCTCACTATTCCACATGAAGCCTTTTTTGTGGCATCCTGAATTTATTCACTCTGTCCCTAGTTTTAATCGTTAAAATGTGACATCATTTTATAAAAATTAGAAAAATATATTAACATTAAAGGGAAGAGAAGAACCTATGAGAGGGCTCAGAAATAGAAAATTATTAAGAGAGCAGAGGCCACAATACTAATATCTTACAGGGACCTAAAACATGAAAGATTGAATGAGCTATTACCAAGCTCATATTCTAAAAGCAGGTAAGCTTTTTGTGACCTTGCTATGTAAGCAATAACATTTATTTTATTGGTAGAATAAGATAGAAGACTTCATGTGGAATAGTCACACATTTCAAAATCTTAATAAGGGAAAAGTATTGACCAGGTCAAGTTTTACATTTATAGCTAGAGGCCTGGCACAGTTGCTCACATCTCTAATCCCAGCACTTCGGGAGGCCAAGTTGGGCGGATCACTTGAGCCCAAGAGTTCGAGACCACTTGGGAGGCTGAGGCACAAGAATCGCTTGAACCCGGGAGGCAGAAGTTGCAGTGAGCTGAGATGGTGCCACTACACTGCAGCCTGGGCGACAGAATGAGACCCTATCTCAAAACAAACAAACAAAAACATTTATAGCTACAATCATGTTATTTTTGTTGTTGCTGTTTCTATTGGTAGAATTCTTATTCTCCCCATAGTATATCCCTTCATTTATCTAGGTCTTTTCCAGTATATTTCACTAGTGCTTTTTTTTAAAAACCAACTTTATTGAGGTAAAATTAATGTTCAGTAAAGTGGACCCCCATTTTAAGTGTGCATTTCAGTGAGTTTTGACAAACGTATTTATTCATGTAAGTAACCACCACAATAAAAATGTAGAAAATAAACCAGGTGTGGTGGCTCACGCCTACAATCCCAGCACTCTGGGAGGCCAAGGCGGGCAGATCACTTGAGGTCAGGAGTTCAAGACGAGCCTGGCCAACATGGTGAAACCCCGCCTCTACTAAAAATACAAAAATTAGCTGGGTGTGATGGCGCACAGTGTGATCCCAGCTACCTGGGAGGTTGAGGTGGGAGAATCGCTTGAAACCAGGAGGCAGAGGTTGCAGTGAGCCATGATCACACCACTGCACTCCAGCCTGGGTGACACAGCGAGACCCTGTCTCAAAAAAAAAAAAAAAAAGAAAGAATATATATATATATAATAGCCTATTCGTAGTTCTTTTTTAATTTTTTAATATTCAGAAACTTAATCTTCATTTCTAAAAACTTAATCTTCATTTCTAAAAACTTTGATCTGTCACTTCTCATTTTATATCCTCAAGTTCTAACCTATTTGCATTTCTTAATCCTAGAGTTATATAATCTGTTTGTTCCCTGTGATCTTCACAACCTTCAGGGTTTGCCTATTCATTTATCAGGTGCCTACCACATGCTAAGCACTGTCTAGGTACTAGAGATACAGTGGAAAATGAGATCATTCTTGTCAGAGACTCAAAGAAAGACAAGAAAATACGCATTTATATAAACTATAGTATGAGCAGTGCTTCAAAAGTGAATAAACAGCCAGGCACAGTAGCACATGCCTTTAGTCCCAGCTACCTGGGAGGCTGTGCTGGGAGAATTGCTTGAGCCCAGGAGTTTGAGGCCAGCCTAGGCAATGTGGTAAGACCCAGTCTTTTAAAATTAAAAAAATTGAATAAATGCAGGATATTGTGGAAGCATTTTGGAAGGATGACCTAACTTAAACTATAGGAGAATTAGGGGAAGCTCTTTGGAAGAAATGGTGCCTAATGTTGACATAAAAGAAATAATGAAGCAAGGAGAGGGAGACCAGAATTACGGGCAGAAGGAATAGCATTTGTAAAAGTAGGTTCCAGGAGGTAAGAAGGGCAACTTTTACATGCCTATTATAGGAGCGAGCATAAAGTAGAGTTCTATGGTGAGAAGAGATTACTTAGTGCTGCCATTCCAGCAATAACTGAGAGGTAGATTTAAAAATGGCACAAATAAGGCACATTTGTTTGGTGATGGGGAAATAAGTTCATGGAAGGCCATGAGTTGTTTATGAATAGACTAGGTTCATGATATTGGACTTCTTACCAGTTTGGCCCTAGTTTTGTTGCAGAACAGATTATAATTGGGATCAGGGTATTTAGCAAAGGATCTATCCCAAGGCTAAAGATTAACCTAAGAAGAAAAGCACGAACATGTTACCACAAATTCTCTCTGTAGTCTGAAGGTACCTAATAATACCAAAGAAAGGCAGGCAAAAATGACTGACTTTCTTGCTGCAATTAAGAAATTCTGCTTTGTGTGAATGAATGTGTGCTAAAAAAAAAATACTTATATGTTCTGAACCCTTCCTCTCCCCATTCAGACATGGGAGCTTACAGTGTATTAAGCAAGTAGTTTATTCATTATTCTGTTAAAGACATTCCCATGGACAATACACGGAGATGGGAGATGGTGGCTACTACGTTAAGAAACAGTAAATTTTATTTGAAGGAAAGAAAGGCATTCAGGGCTTATTCAGTGTTCTGGGACTGGTGGATGCTTGTTTAAAATTGCTGGCTCCCTGAGCAGAAATTCTTTGAAATGGAGCAGCAGGTTAACCTTAACCGTTGCTCCTCGTCTTGTTTGTTTCTTCCATGTCAGTGGTGATGCTTTCTAAACACTCTCCCACAGTTAACATCTGAGTATCCTCTAGACAACTGCTTCATATCATGCACAACTGTATGCATTTGTCTCCATTCACATAAGGGAAGTAAGTGATCAAATACATAGATATTGTTACAAAGCTTACCAGATACATGTTTTTTATAACCATAAGTTAGATATTTACCACATCAGCACTGTACTGAATTCATGGTGGTTTGGCTCTCAAGTTTTACCTACCTGGAGTTCATTGGTTGAGTGTAGACACTTGAAGGTACAGGACATGTTATAATTTAGTGTAAAATGTTGCATATTGCTTTCACTTCTTTTTTCAGCCAATATTATTTAAAAGATTCCTGGCCAGGCATGGTAGCTCATGCCTGTAATCCCAGCACTTTGGGGTGCTGAGGCTGGTGGATCGCCTGAGGTCAGAAGTTCGAGACCAGCCTGGCCAAGATGGTGAAACCCTGTCTCTACTAAAAAATAAAAAAATTAGTTAGATGCGGTGGCGGGTGCCTGTAATCCCAGCTACTCAAGAGGCTGAGGCAGGAGAATTGCTTGAACCTGGGAGGCAGAGGTCGCAGTGAGCTGAGATCACACCACAGCATTCTAGCCTGGGTGACAGAGCAAGACTTCGTCTCAAAAAAAAAAAAAAAAGATTTCTGTATTCTCACATTATTTCAAAATTTTAAAAGTGTTTACATTTAATCCTTACAACATATCTTTGAAGTAGTTATCTTAGTTTTTTTGTGTTTTGGGGTTTTTTATTGAGACAGTCTTGCCCTGTTGCCCAAGCTGGAGTGCAGTGGTGATCATAGCTTACTGCAGCCTCAAACTCCTGGGTTTAAGCAAACCTCCCATCTTAGCCTCACAAGTAGCTAGGACTATAGGCACATGCCACAACGCCTGGCTATTTTTTTATTTTATTTTATTTTATTTTATGTATTTATTTTTTCAGACGGAGTTTCGCTCTTGTTGCCCAGGCTGGAGTACAATGGCACCATCTCGGCTCACCAGAACCTCCACCTCCTGGGTTCAAGCGATTCTCCTGCCTCAGCCTCCCGAGTAGCTGGGATTACAGGCATGCCCCACCATGCCCAGCTAATTTTTTTTTTCTTTTTTTTTTTTTTTTTTTGAGATGGAGTCTTGCTCTGTTGCCCAGGCTGGAGTGCAGTGGCATGATCTCGGCTCACTGCAAGCTCCGCCTCCCAGGTTCATGCCATTCTCCTGCCTCAGCCTCCTGAGTAGCTGGGACTACAGGCGCCCGCCACCACACCTGGCTAATTTTTTGTATTTTTAGTAGGGATGGGGTTTCACCGTGTTAGCCAGGATGGTCTTGATTTCCTGACCTCGTGATCCACCTGCCTCGGCCTCCCAAAGTGCTGGGATTACAGGCATGAGCCACTGCACTGGGCCTAATTTTGTATTTTTAGTAGAGACGGGATTTCTTCATGTCGGTCAGGCTGGTCTTGAATTTCCAATCTCAGGTGATCCGCCTGCCTTGGCCTCCCAAAGTGTTGGGGATTACAGGTGTGAGCCACTGAGCCGGACTATTTTTTTATTTTGAAGAGATGGGTTCTCACTGTGTTGCCCAGGCTGGTCTTGAACTCCTGGGTTCAAGTGATCTTCCCACCTTGGCCTTCCAAAGCTCTGGGATTGCAGGTGTGAGCCACTGTGCCTGGTCTATCTTAGTTTTGTAGATGAGTTCCAGAGCCTTATATGGTCTTGAAAAGACATGACAGACCTGGAGCTTCTTATTCCTAAGCTGGTAGTTTCTATAGCACATTGTCAATGCAAGGCTATAAATCTATACTGGATTTTTTTTCTTTTTTTTTTTTTTTTTTTTTTTTTTTTGCTTAACTTTTGACATCTTAACTGTTCTAACAATGGTATATATTTTGCTGAGTTTATAGATACCTTCCAGACAACACCTTTTATTGGATTAAAAAATAAAGCAAATTATATGAGTATTGACATAGAAGAGAGTTCATAGTTATACACTATTGCATAATTAATGATTCCATGTTGACTAGTGCTGTCTTTACTATTATCATTTGATGGAATGATTAATCTTTATTCTCATATAACAGTTATTTCTAGGATGGTTGCCTAGTAATCCTAAGATTCACCAACAGATTGTTTTAATTTGGTTATAATTAAATTATAGTTTTTTGTTGTGTATTTTCAGAAATTCTGCTTTTCTTGACTTTAAAATTATCTTTGACCCCAACCTTTCCCTTGGAGCCCAAGTGTTTCCTCCTTCTATTTAAAGGTGGATTTCATTGACTGGGTAGACAACATGTGGCCAAGGCACTTGAAGGAAAGCCAGACTGAATCAACCAATGCCATCTTGGAGATGCAGTACCCTAAAGTGCAGAAGTAAGTGATGCGCCCTGCCTCTTCTCCGTGTGCTGTGGGAGACCAAAGTAATAGCAAGGATTGGCTTCTCCCTTACAAGCTTTGCTCTGTATCCTAAATGATTAAAAAGATGAATTATTTAAAGATGAGACTTTACAGTTCCACAAGGAAGAGTGTATGTGAGCATACCATAGCACACAACCACATGGCTAAAGGAAAAAAAAAACTTACATTTTAGTCAATAGGGTAGAGGGAAAAAAAAACCTTTTTCTGATAACGTGATGACTTGAAAACACATTGCTTTTTCTCCTTCTGGAACTTAATTAAGTGGAAGATAATGGGAGTATACAAGAGGAGAGTATGGCATTTTGGTGGGGCAGATGTACTTTTTTCCATCAGTACACTAATGCTGCTGCTTTTTTTGGGTCAGGTACTGTCTAATGAGTGTTCGAGGCTGCTATACTGACTTCCATGTGGACTTTGGTGGTACCTCTGTTTGGTATCACATCCATCAAGGGGGAAAGGTATGGTCATAGTTGTGATAGGGGTTGGAATCTGAAGTTGATTGTATAACTTTGCTTCAGTTCATGTATGCTTAATATACCCTGGAAATGAATCTGTTAGGGAATTGTCCCCATTCATATCTGGAAAGAATTATAGATTAAGTTCACCTTATTGGCTAGTGTTCAGTAGAAATTAGTATTCATCTAGTTCACTATCATTACACCATTGGCACAGCACTCAGTAAATCTCAATAGTCCTGTTTCTAGATTCCTGAATCAGAATTCTCCAAATGAAGCCAAAGAAGTGATTTTAGAAGGACAAGATAATTTCTGTACTTGGAAGTATAATAAATAGTGGAAGGGAACACGAATTTTGGATAGATTCACTGTGAAATCAGCAAATGAAGATCTAAACCAATTTTCCCTCTATGTAGCCATTGGTCTGAAATGTGGCCAAAGGGAGCCTTTAAGTCCTTTTTGAGGATGTAAATAGGTTTTGAAGGATTATCTTTATTCATTCAGTTATATTCCAGCTTGTGAAAATGCTTCTGAATGCTATATGCAAATGGAAATCTAGAATTAATACCGGAGGTTTATAGTATTATACTCTTGTTACTCTTTTTTCTGTTACTTGCAGTGAATGCATTTGTAAGAGAAAAGTAGAACTAGAATGAGAATAGATAATGCCTTGTTTAAAACATGAGGTCTTGGCCGGGCATGGTGGCTCATGCCTGTAATCCCAGCACTTTGGGTGGCTGAGGCGGGCGGATCAGCTGAGGTCGGGAGTTCAAGACCAGCCTGACCAACATGGAGAAAGCACGTCTCTACTAAAAATACAAAATTAGCTGGGTGTGGTGGTGCATGGCTATAATCCCAGCTACTCGGGAGGCTGAGGCAGGAGAATCACTTGAATCCACGAGGTGGAGGTTGCAGTGAGCTGAGATTGCGTCGTTGCACTCTAGCCTGGGCAACAAGAGCAAAACTCTGTCTCAAAGAAGAAACAAACAACAACAACAAAAAACATGAGGTCTTGGCCAGGCACAGTGGCTCACGCCTGTAATCCAGCACTTTGGGAGGCCAAGGTGGGCGGATCATAAGGTCAGGAGATCGAGAACATCTTGGCCAACATGGTGAAACCCTGTCTCTACTAAAAATACAAAAATTAGCTGGGCGTGGTGGCGCACGCCTGTAGTCCCAGCAACTCTGGAGGCTGAGGCAGGAGAATCGCTTGAACCCAGGAGGTGGAAGTTGCAGTGAGCCAAGATCGTGCCACTGCACTCCAGCCTGGACTACAAGAGTGAAACTCCGTCAAAAAAAAAAAAAGTCTTAATCAGAACAACTATGTCTCCAAATCCAAAAGTCATTTTGTTTACTTCAGATCCCTTTAAGCCCTGTTGATCTTAGTTACTACCTTGGACAAAACAACCTGAGCCAGTCTCTTGAAGATACTGTGCCTAATTAACTGTGCTACTTAGGACTCTGGAAGCCAGACATGTCTGGAAGCCAGACATGGAAGTCAGAGGTGTTTAAGGGACTGCCCAGGTAATGAGCTGAATGTCCCTCTTCTCTCCGAGTCCTGGATGGTGTGTAGTCAAACCCCAGGGAAGCCTTAATGGTGTTGGATCAAGTGGAGGATAAGAAAGATCTACTGCCTTGGACCTTCTAGGGTTTACCAAATAGTCAAGTTCTATAGGCTGGGAAAAATGCTTGCCTTTCTTCTACCTGGTGGTCTTAATTTTGTACCTGTTTATCAGTTGAGGGAGACGACTGGGTCATGTCAATGGCTGTTAACAGACTAAAGTTTTTTAACTCACAGGTCTTCTGGCTCATCCCCCCTACAGCCCACAACCTGGAGCTGTACGAGAATTGGCTGCTGTCAGGGAAACAGGGAGACATCTTTCTGGGTGACCGGGTGTCAGATTGTCAGCGCATTGAGCTCAAGCAGGGCTATACCTTCGTCATTCCCTCAGGTAAGCAAAATGGGAAGAGTGGGTTATTTAGCCATTTTTTTCTTCATGAAAAAGAAATTGATGGATTACCACCCAGAATAGTTATGATGCTGGGGTCTGCAGAAAACAACAGTGTTTCTTCCTGTCATTACGGAGTAGATGCTGAGGTTTTGTTTTGTTTTCAGTTTGAAAAGGCAGTGGTTTTCCAATAAAGTATATAAGAATTGCCAACAGAGGCTTTTCAGATATACACGTTTGGGCTCTGCATTAGCCCTAGTAATTTAGAATCTCTATAGATAGGACCTGTTCTGCAGGTGATACACAATCTATGTTGAAGAGCTGCCTACTATTCTAGGGAATGGCCGTGAAGGCTGGAGTGCTTAGTCAGGGATGTTTTTGATCAAGTCATTAAATCAAAGTAAGTGCTTACAAAGATCACAGATTTTGGAGTCACAGACCTCTATTAGGATTCTGACTATGTATTTACCTGCTAGATACTACGCTTAGAGCAAATATTTAAATCTGTGTCTGATTTTGTTATAAGGAATATAAATGAGAACACATGTAAACCAAGCTTATCCAACCTGCAGGCCACAGGCCTCATGCAGCCCAGGATGGCTTTGAACGTGGCCTAACACAAATTCATAAGCCTTCTTAAAACATTATGAGATTTTTTTTTTTGCAATTTTTTTTAAGCTTGTCAGCTGTCATTAGTATTAGTATATTTTATTTATTTATTTATTTATTTATTTATTTATTTTGAGATGGAGTCTCGCTCTGTAGCCTCAGGCTGGAGTACAGTAGCGTGATCTTGGCTCACTGCAACCTCCACCTCCCAGGTCCCGGTTCAAGCAATTCTCCTGCCTCACCCTCCTGAGTAGCTGGGATTACAGGTGTGCACCACCATGCCTAGCTAATTTTTGTATTTTTACTGGAGACGGGGTTTCACCATGTTGGCCAGGCTGGTCTTGAACTCCTGACCTCGTGATCCACCTGCCTCAGCCTTCCAGAGTGCTGGGATTATAGGCGTGAGCCACCGCGCCTGGCCATGTTAGCGTATTTTATGTGTTGCCGAAGCAATTCTTCTTCCAGTGTGGCCCAGGGAAGCCAAAAGATTGGACACCCCTGAATTGTAAACTATCTTGTACAGAGCCTGGTTTATAGTTGGTGCTCCAGTAAACGTTTATTATGTGCTAAGCATTTGATGTGCATTTTCTCATTTAATGCTCACGAGCAACCATAAGAGGTATTATTTATCCTGGTTTTATAGAGGAAATTGAGGCTTTGAGAGATTAAGTAACTTGACAAACCACTAAGAAGCAGAATCAGTGAAGAGTGTGATCTAGGGGTCTTGTACTAGTTCTCTGAGAGAGACTTACTGTAGTGTGTGTTTTCAGCCACTGCCCTCTGTTCCCCTTCTTCTAGGCTGGATTCATGCTGTGTATACTCCTACAGACACATTAGTGTTTGGGGGCAATTTTTTGCATAGCTTCAACATCCCTATGCAGTTAAAAATATACAACATTGAAGATCGGACACGGGTAAGTAATCTTATGTAACAGTTGGATGTGAAGAGGTTTACTCCAGTTAAGATAGATGTTACAAGAGATTCATTGATGGTTTATCAAAACTTCCATTTTTCTTTCAGTTAAAATGTAGTGTCAATGTTTTGGGAGCACACAAAACTTTAAATTTAATTTTTTTTTTTTTTTTTTTTTTTTTTAAGGCAGAATCTTGTTCTGTTTTCCAGGCTAGAGTGCAGTGGCGTGATCATGGATGACTGCAGCCTCAACCTCCCAGGCTCAAGCATCCTCCTGCCTCAGCCTCCCAAGTAGCTGGGACTACGGGTGCACACCACATCTGACTAATTTTTAATTTTTTTTCGTAGAGACTTGGTCTCACTGCGTTGCCCAGGCTGGTCTAGAACTCCTGGTTCAAGCAGTCCTCCCACCTCAGCCTCCCAAAGTGCTGGGATTACAGGTGTGAGCCCCTACGACTGGCCAAATAAAAATTTTAACACGATTTACATACTCGGTTTTGGGGACTCCAATTCTGTGAGGTTTTTGGTATCTTGGATTTCTTTTTCTTTCCATTTTATTTTATTTTATTTTATTTTATTTTTTAGCCAACACCATAGTGAATGGGAAAAAGTAACATTTTTTTCTTTTAATATTTGGGACAGAGTCTCACTCTGTTGCCCAGGCTGGTGTGCAGTGTCACAGTCATGGCTCACTGCAGCCTTGACCTCCCTGGGCTCAGTTGATCCTCCCACCTCAGCCTCCCAGGTAGCTGGGACTACAGGCACATGCCACCACACCCAGCTAAGTTTTTTGTATTTTTTTGAGATGGGTTTTTGCTATGTTGCCCAGGCTTGTCTTGAACTCCTGGGCTCAAGTGATCTGCCCGCTTTGGCCTCCTAAAGTGCTGGGATTACAGGTGTGAGCTACTGCATCTCACAGTATCTTGGATTTTTATAAGGCCAGACATTTACCTCTGGTAATCTCTTGAGCCATGTGTTTCATTTTTATGCTCACAGAATAATTTGGTGTAATGGGGCTTATCAACTCAAATTTCAGAACTTTAAATTCATGTATCTTTTTCTACACTGATGATTATACTCAAAGCATCTTACTTTAATTATATAAATGTATATACTGTCTTTCTCCACTGGGGTTTTAAGAGAGAATTAAGCCCAAAATAAAATAATTTGTGTATCTTATTTTCTCAGTTTTCCCTAGGATGATACACAGCTAATACCTTTCTAGATGCATAGAAAAAAGTTAATTTATTATACACAATGGATACCTTAAGGCAAGAGTTGACAAACTTTTTCTGCAAAGGACCAGATAGTAAATATTTTAGGCTTCGTGGGTAGTAAATATTTTAGGCTTCGTATCTGTTGTAACTGTTTAACCCTACCTTATAGCATGAAATACTTAAATGAGTATGGCTCAAATAATATAAAATTTTATTCATAGACACTGAAAGTTGAATTTCAGATAACTTTAACAAGTCACAGAATACTCTTAAATTTTTTTCAACCATTAAAAAATGTAAAAAACGATCCTTTTATAGTTCATGATCATGATTAGGTGTTCATGCACGTATGTGAAAGACGCCACCCTTGAACCTTGTTACTGTTAATACGTCAGCACATTACTTGTCTGACCCGAAAAAAAAAAAAAGGTAAAAAACACTCTTAGTTCACAGGAATCATAAAAAGAGGCAGCAGGCCAAATCCACTAAGTGTTGTTTGCTGGGTAGCCTCCACCTTAGATAATGAGGGCTTATTTTTTTTAGCAGACTTCTAATTGGTAAGGGCTGAATCCTATATGGAAGTATAGATGATACTGGGATTAAATAGCAATTAGAATATTTGGGGGTTGTGATGTTTGTAAGTTACTCTCAAGTAACTTAGCAGAATACTAAGCTAGTATGAAGATCAGCAAACGTGGAGAAATGTTAACAGTTGGAGAATTGCAGAGAAGAGTGTAGAACTATTAGTGCTACTGCTCTTGAAACTTTTTGGTAGAATTAAAAGTATTTAAAATTTAAAAATAGCAATTAATGAAGAATTCACAACTTTTATAAGGATTGGTCACTGACCTATGTACTGCGATAATAGTCAACCATTATGGTGCCTATTTTGCAACATTTATTTTGGTGTAGGAGTTACGTATCACTATACACACCATTGATATTATTGTTGGAGTTACAGGAATTGCCTTATTAGTAGAATTAAGAGAGGAAGCCAGTGCTGCTTCAACACATTTTATAAAAGTACATTTCTTTTTATTTGTTAAGAGTAACAAAAGTACAGGTCAGGCACAGGGGCTCATACCTGTAATCCCAACCCTTTGGGAGCCCAAAGTGGGAGGATTATGTGAAGCAAGGAGTTTGAGACTCTCCTGGGCAACAAAGCTGGGTGTGGTGGCGCATGCCTGTAATCCTAGCTACTGGGGAGGCTGAGGTGAGAGGATTGCTTGAACCTAGGAGTTCCAGGTTGCAGTGAGCTATGATGGTGCCACTGTACTCCAGTGTGGGTGGAAGAGTGAGACACAGACTGTTAATTTAAAAAAAAAAAAAAAAAAAAGATGTCTATTCTAAAATAGGTAAATATTCTAAAATAGGGAAAATGTTTCAAAAGAAAAAAAATGTGTAATTCCATAGTAAAATACTCCCATTTAACTCTGTCATTCTTAGAGGTAATTATGTACCCATTCTAAGATTTAGTCTGAAAACTGGTTTTTAGAATGTGTTCCCTTTTTATGGTTAAAGATGACTCTTATACCTGGGGCTTAACTGGTTCAGTTTCAGGGAAGAAAAGGAAAATATACATTCAGTAACATAAAGTGAGCACCTTATCCCTGCATGAAGAGTTTTCTACGTAAAGAGAAGAAAAATAAGAAAAAAAAAAAAAAAAAAAAGGCCAGGCACAGTGGCTCACACCTGTAATCCCAACACTTTGGGAGGCCAGGCAGGCAGATTACCTGAGGTCAGGAAGTTGAGACCAGCCTGACCAACATGAAGAAACCCTGTCTCTACTACAAATACAAAATTAGCCAGGCGTGGTGGCACATGCTTGTAATCCCAGCTACTCAGGAGGCTGAGGCAAGAAAATCGCTTGAACCCGGGAGGCGGAGGTTGCAGTGAGCCGAGATCGCACCATTGCACTCCAGACTGGGCAACAAGAGTGAAACTCCGTCTCAAAAAAAAAAGAAAAAGAATAAGAGAAAAAATAAATAAAAGGAAAAAAAGAGTCCTACAAACTCTTAACTGGTAAAAATTCATCTTGATTTATCTAATTCCTAGACTTTATCAAAAATTTCAGTGTCTAATCATTGTTTTCTATTTTTTCCAAGAACGGCTTAATTATTTAATTCCAAATAAAATCTTTCTGTAGTCCCATAAAATTTCATTGTGTTTACTATATTGGTACACACAGCAATTTTTTATTGCTTTCCATACCAACCTTTTATGTGAAAATACCAACCTGGCATTCATTTGATATGTTACTAATCTCTAGAGTTATAAAAATCTCTATAAAGTTAAGAGAATGTATAGGGAATGCTTTACCAAAGAAATACAAAGCATGTTGCAAACAAGACAATGTTCTGGTTACTTCTGCCATACCAATGTAGAAATTTACTATTTAAATTTAAGTGTTGGTAATTATTCTAATAGTGCTTAAAGGCTCAATAATTGTATAATGGGGAGTTTTAAAAATTCTTTCCGTGGCCGCGTGTGGTAGCTAGTGCCTGTAATCCCAGCACTTTGGGAGGCCAAGGCAGGTAGATCACCTGAGGTCAGGAATTCGAGACCAGCCTGACCAACATGGAGAAAACCCGTCTCTATTAAAAATACAAAATTAGCCGGACATGGTGGCGCATGCCTGTAATCCCAGCTACTCGGGAGGCTGAGGCAGGAGAATCGCTTGAACCCGGGAGGCGGAGGTTGCAGTGAGCCGAGATCGTGCCATTGCACTCCAGCCTGGGCAACAAGAATGAAACTCCATCTCAAAAAAAAAAAAAAAAAATTGTTTCCAAAAAATGCTAACCCAGTCTTAGAAATTGATATGCAGCATAAGTAAAAAGCAATGGGGTCAGGTTGGGTATGTGGTATCTCTTGGCTATAATTAATACAGTCTTATAAGTTACAAGTAAAAACTCAAAATTTTAATGCCTGTATTTCATATTTTCTTCCTTTTTTCTTTCTTTCTGTTTTATTTATTTATTTATTTTTGACACAGGGTCTCACTCTGTCTCCCAGGCTGGAGTGCAGTAGCATGATCTCAGCTCATTGCAGCCTCAACCTCGTAGGCTCAAGTGATCCTCCTGCCTCAGCCTCCTGAGTAGCTGGGACCACAGACGCACACCACCACACCTGGCTAGTTTTTTTATTTTTATTTTTTTGTAGAAATGAGGTTTTACAATGCTGCCCAGGCTCGTCTCAAACTCCTGGGCTCAAGCAGTCCTCCGGCCTCAGGCCCCCAAAGCCTTGGGACCACGGGCGTGAGCCACTATGCCCAGACTCTTCTTTTTTTTAAACTGTCATTATTACTCAGCTTTCAACTGATTTCCAGAGGGCTTTAGAATTTGGAGTTGTCCTGAACTCCTAATAAAAACTCTTCCAGAAAGTGTTGCTATACTTAAAAGGCTAATGGAGAGGCATAGTGTATTATATTTAATTTTGAGGGACCAAATACCTATTAGTTGTTGTCTGTCTCCTCTGTCTCCCTTAGTCAGAAATAAATAAATTTTACTTTTGTGTAAGAGAGTCATTCTTTTAGTTGTTAAAGTTTTAGCCACATAAGAACCCAGAATCGGGGTCTGGCTACTGTGCATTAGAAAATTGATTGGGGCTAACTATGAAAAGTACATCTCCTCTCCTGCCTTGCCATGGGGAGAGTGATCTCCTTATTCCCCAGTGATGCCCTGTGGCCTGGTGAAGGTTTTTGAAAAGGGACTGCTATCCAGTTCTCCATGATTCAGGAAGACTACCTGATATAGAGTTTGAAAACGGGTAGGTGAAGTCATCCCTACAATATGGGAGGAGATGGGAACATTCTCAGGAGCTGCATATTCAAAACAATATCATTTGGCTTATCCTTTTGAAATATGGCCTCTCTAAAAACTGTATGGCCAGATATGGTGGTTCGTGCCTATAATCCTAAGCACTTTTTGGGAGTTTGAAGCGGAGGATCCCTTAATCCCAGGAGTTTAAGTCCAGCCTGGATAATATAGTGAGACCCTGTCCCTACCAAAAATTAACCCTTTTCTTTTTTTTTTTTTGAGACGGAGTCTCCCTCTGTCCCCTAGGCTGGAGTGCAGTGGCACAATCTCGACTCACTGCAAGCTCCGCCTCCCGGGTTCACACCATTCTCCTGCCTCATCCTCCTGAGTAGCTGGGACTACAGGTGCCCGCCACCAAGCCCGGCCAATTTTTGTCTTTTTAGTAGAGATGGGGTTTCACCGTGTTAGCCAGGATGGCCTTGATCTCCTGACCTTGTGATCCACCCACTTCGGCCTCCCAAAGTGCTGGGATTACAGGCTTGAGCCATCACGCCCGGCCAAAATTAACCTCTTTCTGATTTCCCCAATGATACTCACCGGTGGCACTTGGCAGCTGCAGCATTTTTTTTTTTTTTTTTTTTGAGACAGAGTTTTGCTGCTGTTGTCCAAGCTGGAGTGCAGTGGTGCGATCTCAGCTCACTGCAACCTCCACCTCCCAGGTTCAAACAATTCTCCTGCCCCTGCGTCCTGAGTAGCTGGGATTACAGGTATGCGCCACCACGCTGATTTTTGTATTTCTAGTAGAGACAGGGTTTCACCAGGCTGGTCTCGAACTCTTGACCTCAGGTGATCCACTTGCCTTGGCCTCCCAAAGCGCTGGGATTACAGGTGTGAGCCATCACGCCCGGCGGCTGCAGCATTTACCCCAAGATAACTTTGCCACGAACTATCTCACTTTTATTATTTTTACATCACTCTAGTATACTGACTTTGAAAACAAAAGATATCATTCTATTTACAGCATTCTGTTTTTAGTAGTGGTATTTCCACTTACAAAATATAGTTATTCTTGATTGCTGAAAATGTCAAATCCTAGAAAACGTAGCATTCCTATGCGTGATGTTAACATCATTCTTGGGCAGGCGTGATGGCTTATGCCTGTAATCCCAGCACTTTGGGAGGCTGAGGCAGGCAAATCACTGGAGGTCAGGAGTTTGAGACCAACCTGGCCAACATGGTGAAACCCCGTCTCTACTAAAAATACAACAATTGGCCAGGTGCGCTGGCTCACACCTGTAATCCCAGCACTTTGGGAGGCCGAGGTGGGTGGATCACCTGACGTCAGGAGTTCGAAACCAGTCTGACCAACATGGAGAAAGCGTGTCTCTACTAAAAATACAAAATTAGCCAGGTGTGGTGGCGCATGCCTATGATCCCAGCTACTCGGGAGGCTGAGGCAGGAAAATCACTTGAACTCAGAGGCGCAGGTTGTGGTGAGCCGAGGTCACGCCACTGGACTCCAGCCTGGGCAACAAGAGCAAAACTCTGTCTCTAAATAAATAAATAGCTGGGCATGGTGGCTCATGCCTGTAATCCCAGCACTTTGGGAGGCTGAGGCGGGTGGATCACCTGAGGTCAAGAGTTCGAGACCAGCCTGGCCAAGATGGTGAAACCCCATCTCTACTAAAAACATAAAAATTAGCTGGTCATGGCGGTGCACACCTGTAATCCCAGCTACTTGGGAGGTTGAGGCAGGAGAATCGCTTGAACCCAGGAGGTGGAAGTTGCAGTGAGCCAAGATTGCACCATTGTAGTCCAGCCTGGGCAACAAGAACAAAACTCTGTGTCAAAAAATAGTAAAAATAAATAAATAAATAAATTTAAAATAACAATTAGCCGGGTGTGGGGGCACACACCTATAATCCTAGCTGCTCAGGAGGCTGAGGCAGGAGAATCGCTTGAACCCAGGAGGTGGAGATTGCAATGAGCCGAGATCCCACCACTGCATGCTAGCCTTGGTGACAGAGCGAGATTCCATCTCAAAAAATAATAATAATATATCATTCATGAACAGTTGTTGGCCAGAGATTCATTTGATGGATCTGATTTTTCTGAAATAGACGATCCTGATGATTCAGACCATCCTGCTGTTAGTTTTGTTTAGAAATAACTCCAAGGACAGTTTTTATATTTTATGTTCACCTTGAAAATCAATCAGATTTCCGGCCAGGCACAGTGGCTCACACCTGTAATCCTAGAACTTTGGGAGGCCAAGGCGGGCAGATCACGAGGTCAGGAGATCGAGACCATCCTGGCTAACACGGTGAAACCCCATCTCTACTAAAAATACAAAAAATTAGCCGGGCGTGGTGGCAGGCGCCTGTAGTCCCAGCTACTCGGGAGGCTGAGGCAGGAGAATGGCGTGAACTCGGAAGGCAGAGCTTGCAGTGAGCCGAGATTGCGCCACTGCACTCCAGCCTAGGCAACAGAACAAGACTCCGTCTCGAAAAACAAACAAATGAAAATCAATCAGATTTCCTTCAGCATCAAAGAGCGTGTTTATGTAAAATTAAATGAGCTCTGGCCGCGAGCTGCTCTTTTATTTTCTAAAAGGGAAATGGGTTAATAAATTAGCCAGGTGTGGTGGCATACACCTGTAATCTCAGCTACTGGGAAGGCTTTGGTGGGAGGATGATAGCCTGGGTGAAAGAGCAAGACCCTGTCTCTAAAAGTTAAAAAAAAATGGTTTTAAAAAAAGGCAACCAAATATATTTAGGATAGTCCCCATCATTGGTCTTCCTCACTGATTAATCTGTGCTGATTTGTCCTTTCCTGGACTGTGATATATCTAAAGAGTACTTTTTAAAATTAGTATCCAGCTGAAATAATAATGAAAATGCTCTTTTGGGAAGAATGGAGAGAAAATAAAGATAGTGATTGATTAAGTCATATGGAACATTAATCTGGTTTGTGGACATACCATTTTGGCAGACTACAAAGTATGAGGCAGGCAAGCTGAGCATCGATAGTGGAGAACATACCCAACCTGGTGCCCTAGACTAGACATGGTCTGAGAGTGAGTCTCCAGTCAAATTTTAGTATTTGTAATAGCCTAATATGAACATGTCACTTCATCTCATGTCGTGTTTTTCCATGAGATTCTTTGTTCCATGGCGTTCTGATTCAGGGGCAAATATAGTAAAGCAAGAGTACTTTGCATGCCTTTTTCTCAAGTATTTTGTGTCTTACTCTTACATTTCACTCTGTCCCAGAACCGAAATTTTCATTGTTTTGATGCTTTCCCACTCAACAAAGACAGCTTCTTGGTGGTTTTAAGTGGTCTTCCTCAAGTACCTTTTTTTGTTGTTGTTGTTGAGACGGAGTCTCACTCTGTAGCCCAGATTGGAGTGCAGAGGTGTGATCTCAGTTCACTGCAACCTCCGCCTCCCAGGATCAAGTGATTCTCATTCCTCAGCCTCCCGAGTAGCTGGGATTACAAGATGTGCACCACCACACCTGGCTAATTTTTGTATTTTTAGTAGAGGCAGGGTTTCACCATGTTGGTCAGGCTGGTTGCGAACTCCTGACCTCAAATGATCCACCCATCTGGGCCTCCCAAGTACCCTTTATCTTTAGTGATTGTTTCTCAAGACCAACATTTTCTAAGTTGATGGTTCTACTTAAGTTTTTGCTTCAGATGCCAAGCTGGGTTTGCAGGTTGACTGGTGAGAGTATTTCCTGGGTTAATGATTGCAGTAATTCCATTTGTTGTACTCTCTTTCCTTGAAAATCATCATCTTTTCTCTATTGTATTCCTCTGTAGGTTCCAAATAAGTTTCGCTATCCATTCTACTATGAGATGTGTTGGTATGTGTTGGAGCGCTATGTGTACTGCATAACCAACCGTTCCCACCTAACCAAGGAATTTCAGAAAGAGTCCCTCAGCATGGGTAAGTATTCTGCCTATAAGGAGCTTTGAAGACACCGCTTAGGACTGAGGGTGAGGCCCGAAATACTCAGTAGGCTGTCACTCAATATGTTCTTGGTTTTTTAATTGCTCTGCTTGGAAGTACCAAATTCATTCATTGGAATTGAATACCAGTTACGTACCCAGCTGTGAGTTAATGGCCAAATGAAATACTCTGGATCTGGTCTTTGTCTGAGTTGCTATTACTTAGCTCCTCAAGAAGGATGATCAAGCCGGACACACTGGTTCACGCCTGTAATCCTAGCACTTTGGGAGGCCAAGGTGGGCGAATGGCTTGAGCCCAGGAGTTCAAGACCAGCCTGGGCAACATGGCGAAACCCCATCTCTACAGAAACTACAGAAAATTGGGCAGGCATGGTGGCTCGAGTCTCAGCTACTCACGAGGCTGAGGTGGGAAGATCACTGGAGCCCAGGAGGTTGAGGCTGCAGTGAGCCGAAGATCATGCCACTGCACTCTAGCCTGGGCGACAGAGTGAAACCCTGTCGTGAAATAAAAAGAAAGAAAGAAAGATGATCAGTTGTCTAATATGCTTTTTGTTTTTGTTTTAGAGACAGGGCCTTGCCCTGTCGTCCAAGTTGAATTGTAGTGGCGTGATCATAGGTCACTGTAACCTCAAACTCCTGGGCTCAAGCAATCCCCCTCCTGAGTAGCTAGGATTACAAGCATACACCACTACGCCCAGCTAATTCTTACTTTCTGTAGAGATGAGGTCTTGCTGTGTTGCCCAGGCTGGTCTCAAACTCCTAGCCTCAAGCTGTCCTCCTGCCTCCACCCCTCAAAGCATTGGGATTACAGCTGTGAGCCACCACACCTGGCCCAGTTGTCTAATGTGTTTTATTGTATAAAGAATGGTCTTTGGCACAATAAAAACTAGGAATACATCATCAAAATAACCTGTTGTATTCTAGGGACTATACTAAGCAGTTTACATTTATTAAATTCTTATTATTACCTTAGAGATAGGTATTATTATCCTCATTTTACAAATGGGAACATTAAGGTTCAAGGATATTTAAAAACTTGTCCATGAGCTTAAAATTAATAAGTGGCAAAGCCACAGCTTTTAGAGTCTGACCAGCTTGGTTCAGCTTCACAGCTTAAACCAGGTTGGTCAGACTCTGCAGTTTATGCTCTTTATCGCTGTGCTTTCAAGTTTCCCCAACATCTATCAGAGAAATATTTTAATTAGATGACAGTATAGTTTCAGTATACATTTTTAGACTCTTCTGTGTCAGAAATTGGTAAGGACTCAACACCATAATATCCTGGGATCACATGTTCTTATGGAATCTTTAATCCAAGCAAGATACTTTTTGCTTTAGCATTTTACTTTTACTGCATAATTTTACTCATAGTTTATATTCTCAGTTGAAAATAAAAAATGGGCCGGGCGCAGTGGCTCACACCTGTAATCCCAGCACTTTGGGAGGCCAAGGCGGGCGGATCATGAGGTCAGGAGTTCGAGACCAGCCAGGCCAATATGGTGAAACCCGGTCTCTACTAAAAAATACAGAAATTAGCCAGGCGTGGTGTCACGCGCCTATAGTCCCAGGTACTCGGGAGGCTGCGGCAGGAGAATCACTTGAACCCAGGAGGCGGAGGTTGCAGTGAGCTGAGGTCACGCCACTGCACTCCAGCTTGGGCAACAGAGTAAGACTCCATCTCAAAAAAAAAAAAAATACATCTAGGCCGGGCGTGGTGGCTCACGTCTGTAATCCCAGCACTTTGGGAGGCCGAGGAGGGCCGATCACGAGGTCAGGAGATCGAGACCATCCTGGCTAACATGGTGAAACCCCATCTCTACTAAAGATACAAAAAATTAACCAGACGTGGAGGCGGGCACCTGTAGTCCCAGCTACTTGGGAGGCTGAGGCAGGAGAATGGCATGAACCCAGAAGGCGGAGCTTGCAGTGAGCCGAGATCACACCACTGCACTCCAGCCTGGGCGACAGAGCGAGACCCTATCTCAAAACAAACCACAACATAAAAAAAAAACCCACATCTAGGCCAGGCGCAGTGGCTCACACCTGTAATCCCAGCACTTTGGGAGGCCGAGGTGGGCGGATCACGAGGTCAGGAGATAGAGACCAGCCAGGCCAATATGGTGAAACCCCATCTCTACTAAAAATACAAAAAATTAGCCGGGCGTCGTGGCGGGTGCCTGTAGTCCCAGCTACTCGGGAGGCTGAGGCAGGAGAATGGCGTGAACCCAGGAGGTGGAGCTTGCAGTGAGCCGAGATTGCGTCACTGCACTCCAGCCTGGGCAACAGAGGGAGACTCCGTCTGAAAAAAAAAAAAAAACCCACATAATCATACACATCTGTTAAAACATGTTAAATCTGTTAAATCATACAAATCTGTTAAAAAGAAAATATATTGTACTGTTTAGTTGTTATCGTAGGGTGGAGGGATAAGGGATGACTTATTTACTGCTTTGCACCTTCTTGCATTTTCTAAATTATAATAGAAAAGACCGGTGAACATTATCACGGTGTTTTGACTATCAAAATCTTCCTTTTCAAAAATAGTCACTTCGTTTTGTTAATGTTGTTAGGAGTTCAGCTCCAAAGCTTAATTTTAAGACCAAAACTTCAGACAAAAAAAAGAAAAGTTTTTTTGTTGTTGTTGAGACAGGGTCTCACTCTCTTACCCAGGCTGGAGTGCAGTAATATGATCACAGCTCACTGCTGCCTCAACCTCCCAGGCTCAAGCAGTCTTCCCACCTCACCCTCCCTAGTATCTGGGACCAGTCATGCATCACTATACCCAGCTAATTTTTTTAATGTAGAGATGGGGTTTCACTATGTTGCCCAGGCTAAAACTATTTTTTAAACATATGTGCTTCTTAGTGTCTTCTCTTTTAAAAGGTAATGAAATTATAATCCCAGATTCAAGCTTTAACTTGAAACTGACTTACAACCACTTTGATAAGTAACTGATTTCTAGTACACAGTTCAAAGACTAGGTCCTACCCAAACTTTAAAAAATCCAATTGACTATTACCTAGATGTCCTCCTAGGTCAGGATCCTGTTTCTACCTGTAACTGTGATTTTCAACAGTGGACAAATGGGTTGGAATAAAGATAGACTATTTTTTTAAATGTGGTAATTTTGTCATTTATAGCCTCAAGGCCCCTATCATGCCACCTATTTCTCTTGCTGATCACATGGCAAAGTGAAATGTTCTTACTGCATTTTTCCTTCACATTGACAGATTTGGAGTTAAATGGGTTGGAGTCTGGGAATGGGGACGAGGAAGCAGTGGATCGAGAACCCCGACGCTTGAGCAGCAGGCGTTCTGTCCTCACTAGCCCTGTAGCGAATGGAGTCAACCTGGATTATGATGGACTGGGCAAAACCTGCCGAAGTCTTCCAAGTCTGAAGAAAACTTTGTCTGGGGACTCATCTTCTGACTCTAGCCGGGGCTCCCACAATGGACAAGTGTGGGATCCCCAGTGTGCTCCCCGAAAGGACAGGCAAGTGCATCTGACCCATTTTGAGCTTGAAGGCCTTCGCTGCCTTGTAGATAAGTTGGAGTCTCTGCCACTGCACAAGAAATGTGTCCCCACAGGGATAGAAGATGAAGATGCTCTCATTGCTGATGTAAAGGTAAGGGTTTGATGTGTTACATAACAGCTACTGATCCGGCTATGGCAGTCAGTTTCCAGATTCAGAGGGAGAAAATATAGGAATTTTGGGTGATCTCTGGTTCAGTCAGAGAGAAGTTAATATGCATGTGTGTTTGTTATTGCTGCTCAGTGTTTTCATTCCTAGAATGAGGTTATGTCCCTGTTTTGAAAATATTAACATTTATGTGTTCATTGAAGACTTATAAATTTAGTCTTAAACATAGGTTTCAGGCTGACCCCAAAAATAAAGTGACCCTAAGAAAATATTTATATAAGAAATGTTACATTAAACTTCAGTTACCTTGAGATAAAACGCAGGACAAAAGTGACTGATAGGAGTCTCATCCTAAGCAGATTGAGAGAAATGAAATTGTTCTATGCTGGGTTAATGCTGAGTAGCTTTAGCATCTTTAGATTCAAATTTATCTAGCATCAAGACTTAAATACATTGGGAAAAGCGTCATTTTAAAATAATTCATCCCATTGCTTTATCAAGTTTTTTCATATTGTATATTTTTTTATATTTATTTATTTTTAATTATACTTTAAGTTCTAGGGTACATGTGCACAACATGCAGGTTTATTACATAGGCATACATGTGCCATGTCAGTTTGCTGCACCCATCGACTTGTCATTTACATTAGGTATTTCTCCTAATGCTGTCCCTCCCCCAGCTCCCCTTCATATTGTATATTTTTCTTAAGGAATCTAGACTTGAGCTTTTTATTTTATTTTATTTTTATTTATTTATTTATTTGAGACAGAGTCTCACTCTGTCGCTCAGGTTGGAGTGCAATGGCAAGATCTTGGCTCACTGCAACCTCCACCTCCCAGGTTCAAGCAGTTCTCGTGCCTCAGCCTCCTGAGTAGCTGAGATTACAGACACCACGCCTGGCTAACTTTTTTATATTTTTGGTTGAGATGGGGTTTCACCATGTTGGCCAGGCTGGTCTCGAACTCTTGACCTCAAATGATCTGCCTGCCTCAGCCTCCCAAAGCGCTGGGATTACAGGCGTGAGCCTCCACACCCAACCTTGAGCTATCTAAACTGGAGGAAATTATTTTAAGTCTTTCCTCCTAAGTAACAATTAGTGTGAAGACCAAGAATTGTAAAGCTAGAAATAGCAATTTTCTTTTTAAATCAGTGTTTGGAACAATGGGTATGTATATTAGAAAGCTAATCGACAAGTTGTAATGTTATTTTGAAAACCTTCTCACATAGATTATTTTAAGCTACTTTTAAGCCATTTTATAAAGTTAGGGGGGCCGGGCACAGTGGCTCACACCTGTAATCCTAGCACTTTGAGAGGCCAAGGTGGGCGGATCACCTGAGGTCAGGAGTTCGAGACCAGCCTGGCCAACATGGTGAAACCCCATCTCTACTAAAAATACAAAAAAAGGCTCGGTGCGATGGCTCATGCCTGTAATCCCAGCACTTTGGGAGGCCGAGGCAGGTAGATCATGAGGTCAGGAGTTCAAGATCAGCCTGGCCAAGATGGTAAAACCCCGTCTCTACTAAAAACACAAAAATTAGCCAGGTGTGGTGGCAGGTGCCTGTAATCCCAGCTACTTGGGAGGCTGAGGCAGGAGAGTCGCTTGAACCCAGTTGGGGAGGAGGTTGTAGTGAGCCGACAGAGTGAGACTCCATCTCAAAAAAAAAAAAAAAAAATTAGCTGGGCATGGTGGCGGGCACGTGTAATCCCAGCTACTGGGGAGGCTGAGGCAGAATCTCTTCAATTCGGGAGGTGAAGGTTGCAGTGAGCTGAGATCACATCGTTGCACTCCAGCCTGGGCAACAAGAGCAAAACTCAGTCTCAAAAAAAAAAAAAAAAAAAAAACTTATAGGGAATAATTTTGTGACCTCAGTGAAAATGGACTAAATGTCTCATAGTAGGTCTTTTCCATCCTTGATTCCTCATTCAGGTTTTCCGTGGCCACCACATAACCAGATGAGGTGCTTCTCAGCTTCTCCTGGCCACCTCAGGAAAGAATTCCAAAGACTAGGATAGGACTTCATCTTTTATTCTTTTTAAAATCGACATTTTAATTAGATCTTATATTGTTTATGCGTCAGTGAAAAGGTAAAAAATAACAGAGGCTTAAAAGGGGCAAAAACCTGGTGAAGTTGGTCCTTCTTAGTAGTGATAGAAACTAGACAGTTAGTGTTATAGTTTGGTTTTATAATATTTGCTATAAGAAGAGGCAGTTGATATCATCATGGCTTTTATTTATGGGAGGAAATGACAAAGTTCCAGGTAGGTGTGGTCCTACTTCTATAATGATTCATGTGTGCAACAAAACAAATTTAGCCATACTTTCCCAGACTTATTTCATACCCTTAAATGAACAAAGGACATTCAGATTTTTCATTTCCATTGTGGTAAGACTTATATTCCATTATGGATGTATGTGGGAAACTTTAAATTGTGACTTTTTTTTTTTTTTTTTTTTTGGAGACAGAGTTTTGCTCTTGTTGCCCAGACTGGAGTGCAGTGGCGTGATCTCGGCTCACTGCAGCGTCCACCTCCTGGGTTCAAGCAATTCTCCTGCCTCAGCCTCCTGAGTAGCTGGGACTACAGGAGCATGCCACCACGCCCGGCTAATTTTTATTAGTAGAGATGGGGTATCACCATGTTGGTCAGGCTAATCTCGAACTCCTGACCTCAGGTGATCCACTCGGCTCAGCCTCCCAAAGTGCTGGGATTACAGGCGTGAGCCACCACGCCCGGACTAAATTGTGACCTTTGAGACTTTTAACTTGTGTAATTGTCTTAGGGACCCTAAGAAAAAAGAATTCTAAGGTTACACCTCATAACATTCTTTTGGCCTGGGTATCTGCATTTCTAATTCATGATTTTTAAAAATGTCTTTTCAGCCCTAGGGGATGTCATAACATTCTGTTGGCCTGGGTATCTGTGTTTCTATTTCATGATTTTAAAAAATGTTTTTTCAGCCCTAGGGAATGTCTATAGATAGATTTGACTCCATTAAATTCAGTTGTAAAAAGCCATATAATAATCCGCTAATCAATTATACAAGGTCAAGTGCGGTAGAAATATACAAACTCCCTCAAACTATTGGAGGCTGAGCGTGGTAGCTCACGCCTGTAATCTCAGCACTTTGGGAGGCTGAGGTAGGCGGATCGTTTGAGCCTAGGAGTTTGAGACCATCCTGGCCAACATGTTGAAACCCCATCTCTACCAAAAAAAAAATATATATATATATGTATAAATTAGCTGGGCATAGTGACGCTCGCCTGTAGTCCCAGCTACTCAGGAGGCTGAGGCAGGAGAATCCCTTGAACCCAGGAGGCAAAGGTTGCAGTCAGCAGAGATTGCGCCATTGCACTCCAGCCTGGGTGACGGAAGTGAAACCCTGTCTCAACAACAACAACAAAAAATCCATTGGAGTAGTTTAACTAAAGTAGCTAAATAAGGAGATTTGAGGTGACAGAGTGGTACAATGGTATACCAAGGGAAAAAGTAGAAAGATTTGGGTTAAATATTAAGCAGAGTCAGCAAGAAGAGAGAAGAGTTAAGAAGAGACATCTAAAGAGGAGGCTTAGCATTATGAAAAGTGTCCGGAGATAGCTTGCTTGTGTTTATCAGGGACCACTGAAAAACGTGACTGCCATCACTGGCTAAGATATAGTGGCAGAGGCCAGAGCATGAGGAACAACTAGCCAGTGAGATGACTACACAGGCCGACAGTGTTTGAATTCTCCCTCCAGAGACTTGTCCACAGCTTCTCGTTTACCCAAAACCACAGTCAAAATGTAGCTGAGGTCAGAAGACAACAGATTTAGATTCCAACTTTGCAGGTATAGTGTCACTTAAGATCAAATAGATTAATTATTCCTATATTTGATCAGTTATGCTAAATCTCAGAAAAGATATAGCAAGCTTAGAGCTTGCATACCTTGAGAATCTGAGCATCACTCAAAAGAAAAAAGCATTAGATTGGGTAGGTGCTGAATCACTGCACAGCTGGGGACTTTGAAGTGCTAGAAAACTTGGTGCTTATAGCACTGGTGGCTATACTTCAGCGGGGGACAAAGCTAGTACAGTTTACCCTTCCTGCAGAGAAAGGAATTGTTTGCTGTTGTAACCTATCTGGCTTTCAGAAATAATTAGTAGAAGAGATGAGGGGAAAAGTGGTAGATGAGATATTCATAATATTCCAAGGAAAAATAGTGCATTTCAGTGCTGTGATAAAAGGGCTTTTTTTAGATTCTACAGTGTTGAAGAACAAGTCATAGAATATAGAGTTGGAAGGGGATTAAGTGAAAAAATAGGACATTAAAAAGTACTGACTTGGGCTGAGCCCAGTGGCTCACACCTCTTGTCCTAGTGCTTTAGGCGGCGGAGACAGGCAGATCGCTTGAGACCAGCCTGGGCAACGTGGCGAAACCTCATCTCCACAAAAATACAAAATTATCCATGTGTGGTGGTGTGTGTTTGTGATCCCAGCTACGTGGAAGGCTGAAGTGGGAGGATCACTTGAGCTGGGCAAGTTGAGGCTTCAGTGAGCTGTGATCTCACCACTGCACTCCAGCCTGGGCAAAAGAGTGAGACCTTGTCTCAAAAAGAAAGAAAGTAGGCCGGGCATGGTGGCTCATGCCTGTAGTCCCAGCACTTTGGGAAGCCGAGGTGGGCGGATCATGAGGTCAGGAGATCAAGACCATCCTGGCTAACACGGTGAAACCCCATCTCTAGAAAAATACAAAAATTAGCCAGGCGTCATGGTGGGCGCCTGTAGTCCCAGCTACTTAGGAGGCTGAGGCAGGAGAATGGCATGAACCCGGGAGGCGGAGCTTGCAGTGAGCCCAGATGGCACCACGGCACTCCAGCCTGGGTGACAGAGCAAGACTCCATCTTAAAAAAAAAAAAAAAAAAAAAAGAAAGTAAAGTATTGCCTTACTGGTAAAGCTATCAGCGTGTGTATAAGGTTCTGTTTGGGAGGAGTTGTGGGTAATGTTGACTCCTGAAAGTGTACATAGGTAGAATGGGGTTTTCCTACTATGAGATTTTTTTTTTTTTTTTTTTTTTTTGAGACTGAGTTTCACTCTTTTTGCCCAGGCTGGAGTGCAATGGTGCAGTCTCGGCTCACCACAACCTCCGCCTCCCAGGTTCAAGCAATTCTCCTGCCTCACCCTCCCCAGTAGCTGGGATTACAGGCATGCGCCACCACCCCGGCTAATTTTGTATTTTTAGTAGAGACTGGGCTTCTCCATGTTGTTCAGGCTGGTCTTGAACTCCCGACCTCAGATGATCCACCCGTCTCTGCCTCCCAAAGTGCTGGAATTACAGGCATGCTATCGCACCCAGCTGCTTTTTTTTTTGAGACAAAGTCTCGCTCTGTCACCTAGGCTGGGGTTTAGTGGTGCCATCTCGGCTCACTGCAGCCTCCGCCTCCTGGGGTCAAGCAAGTCTCCTGCCTCAGCCTCCTGAGTAACTGGGACTACAGGCACGCATCACCACCCCAGCTAATTTTTGTATTTTTAGTAGAGACGGGGTTTCACCATGTTGGCCAGGCTGGTCTTGAATTCCTGACCTTGTGATCTGCCTACCTTGGCCTCCCAAAATGCTGGGATTACAGGCGTGAGCCACCACACCCGACCAAGATACCCTTAACATTTCTAAAATTGGAAAGTTGTATTCTTGATATATGTTGAATAAAAAGGTAGGACATGTAACAGTATGTATAGTACCATCCCACTAATGTAAGAAAAAGTGTATGCTTATTTGTGCATTGCAGAGGAATCTAGTAGGGTACATCCCAGCCTGCTGATAGCAGGGCACAGTAGGATGGTAGTAGTCAACTGGAAGAATTTGTGGTTTTTTTGTTTTTTGAGATGAAGTCTTGCTCTGTCACCCAGGCCAAAGTGCAGTGGCGTGATCTAGGCTCACTGCAGCCTCCGCCTCTCAGGTTCAAGTGATTCTCCTGCCTCAGCCTCCTGAGTAGCTGGGATTATAGGTGTGTGCCACCACGCCTGGCTAATTTTTGTATTTTCAGTAGAGATGGAGTTTCACCATGTTGGCCATGCTGGTCTTGACTCCTGACCTCAAGTGATCTGCCTGTCTAGGCCTCCCAGAGTGCTAGGATTACAGGCATGAGCCACCACGCCAAGCCAGAATTTGAGTTTTTAATCAGATTGTTGTTTTTGTTGGTATTTATTTTGGCGATAAAGTAGTTCTTAATATATATGCATATATAAAAGAAGCTTTTTATATAATAGTATATCTGGCTGCCCAGCTCACTTAATAAAGCAAATTCAGTGTTGTTGAATACTTTTCTACTTTCCTATTTTCTCTAAACATTTTGATAAGCCTGCCAATCATACTTTGTGACTCTTGGGTAAGTTACTAAATTTATGAAAACCTATTTTCTCCTCTATAAAATATCTCTGTGAGATTGTTGTTAAAATTAACAAGATTAGTAAAATACTTAATAAGCAGTGCATTATTACAGCCAGAAAAAAGTTAGATGTTACAAATCTATGAAATTCACTTATTCCACCGCTCTGAATAATGCCTGCCTGCTCTGTCAGGAATCAGATTGAATGTTAAGGAAACTATGCAGACATGCCGTGGTCCTAGCCCTCAAGAGCCTTAGAGTTCAGTGGCAAGGCAGATATAAAAGTGGGCTAAGAAATAGGAAGTAAGTGCAGTCCAGGTTTGCAGGTGCCTGGCATGACACAGGGCACAGAGCAAATGAGTGAGAGTGGCAGAGTCTATCCTGAGGAAAAGAGATGTTCCAGTCTTCTTAATTCACCAGCTAATAAACTTTCCTGTTACAGGATATAAATTTATTACTACAACATTATATAAATGGTAAAAGCTTTCAATTTATAAATTGGAAAATTGTTATTTGTGATGTAATAGGCTACTGATACTCTTATCTAAGAATCTTAACATTTTATTTTGGAACTATGATCTAAAAATTTATATTAGGCCCCATCCCAGGAGTATGATGAGATGGAAGCAGAAAGAGTTATGGTGCAAATAACTCCAGAAATACTAATTAGGAATTCTCTTCAGCTGATAATTTGGGGGTTATTCTGACACTGATAAAAGAACTAGTAGAAGACCCATTATAGTTAGCTCTTATTCCATTAAGCCAGATTTTTAAATGTTTTTAAAATTTTCTTTATTATTATTATTATTATTATTATTATTAGCAACGAGGTCTTGCTGTGTTGACCAGGCTGGTCTTGAATCTTGAACTCCTTGCCTTGAGCAGTCCTCCTGCCTCGACCTCCCAAAGTGCTGGGATTACAGGCATGAGCCACTTTACCCACCCAACGCAGCTTTTTGTTTGTTTGTCCTGGGTCCAGGCTTACAGATTTTTTTTTTTTGTAAAGCAACCTAGGCCAGATGTGTTAGCTCATGCCTATAATTCCAGCACTTTGGGAGGCTGAGGCAGGAGGATCACTTAAGGCCAGGAATTCAAGACCAGCCTGGGCAACATAGTGAGACTCCATCTTCAAAAAAATTAAGAAATTAGCCGAGCATGGTAGTGTGCACCCGTAGTCCCAGCTACTCGGGAGGCTGAGGTCTAGACTGTAGTAAGCTGTCATCGTACCACTGCACTTTAGCCTGGGCAACATAGCGAGACCCTGTCTGAAAAGAAAAAAAAAGCCAACCATATAAATAAAACTTTATTTGCAATATTTACTAACAAGATATTTGTAATAATTCATACATTCTTACTGAACAGAAAGTTTTAAGTAATGTAACTCATTTATGAGGCATATATGGTTAAAGTTACATATAATTATTTTAAATCTTTTCCTTATATTCTTGTATTATGTAATGTCATGGTCTCAGTAATTCTTATCTTTTTTGCCTATCTTTTATTCTCAATTAGCAGAAGGGGGGAAAGTTAGGCCTTGTTTAATTTGATTTGTGATTTGGAAACTTACTGGGAGTGAGTTTCCTAGTGCCCTGTGTGATTTTTGTCCTTTTCTGGTGGCCTCTAGAATTTGCACTTGCTGCAACTTGAACTTATGTTTGTTTTAAAGTAATATGTTTTCTCTTAAGTATTCATACTTTATTATCTCTATAATATAGATAGCACTGAAGATCAAAATAAGCATTTTGCAAGAAGACCTCTCAATAGCTAGATCACTGTTAAGGAAAGCTTTTCAAACAAAATAAGCCGATTGCACTGAGTCTTGAGTCTTAAGATACAGTGCCAGGGAGAAGTTTAGGGTTAGGATGACCATGTAAGCATTTCCAGGAGGAGCTCAGCCGAGAGCACAAAAGTCTGTCCTTCCCCTGGTAAACTACTATAAAAATAACATATGTAGCCCCTGGCAGCAAAGCTCCAGACTTTAGAAAGCCTAGTTAGCCACTGAATCTGTACCAGAAACTCACTGAAACAGCTGTCCTGGAAATAAATAAGAATGCTTAAGAGCTAGATGTTTAAATCAAAGCATCTGCAAAAAAGGCACGTTACATTTGTAAGGGTCTAAAAATCACATAAAAATCACATTGGCTCTAAAAAAGACCCAAACTGTTTCTGCTAAGTATTTGATTCCTACTCAGGTTCTCCCATGCTGATGTTTTGCACACTGTGGATCACTAGAAACTCAACCAGAGTGTGCACCCTCCCTTCCTCCTGTAGACTGAAGGGAGTGTGTGTTCAGTCTGAGCTTCATCCCAGCTGGGGATCCGGGGATCAGGGTTTGGTGTGCAGAGGTGTGAGCAATACCTGTCAGTCCGAGTGGCTGTGAGAAGGCAGTGAGGTGTCTTGACAGGATGCAGGACTGGCTGCTTCATCTGGGGAATATCAAGAATGAGACAGGCCAACAGACTTGAATAGAAATGGAAATCCAAGAGTACAATACTGGTATTCTGAGGGTAGGATAATCTTACAGGCGGAGGAGACTGCTGGAATTGGGAGAATGTGTGTTTCCTGGCTTCCTGCACCTTGTTTAGAGGCAGGAGGGCAAGGTGTGTTGCCCTTAGGTTGTGCCTCAGTTGTTTGACTTGGTCACGGTGGAACTGCTGCAGGATTGCTGCGCAGACATTTCTAGTACTGTACTGTGGGGGTGGAGTCCTTGTCAGAATCAGAAGCAGGCATCTGTTTTAGATGTAGTTGATGTTAGCCGTATTTTATTGAATATCTCAATATTGGCTGACATGGGCCATTTCTGAAGGTTTTTTGGAACACATAGGCAGATTCTGGACTGTGGGCTGGGAGCAAGTCAGCGAGGGCAGGTGAAGCAGGCAGTGTGCCAGAGAGAGAAGATAACTCAAGAGGAACTCAGCTCCTGTGCCTAGTTCATCCAGAGAGGCGGAACTTTGGGCGACCCCCTCTACTTGCTGAGAGGGGAGAGATAAGTGTGTGTGCAGTCAGCCAGAGAGCTCTGGCAGTAACAGTGAGAGGTGACCCTGAGGGGAAGGGTGTGGACTGAGACAAGGACAAATGTGGGCCAAGGTGCCTAGTGTAACCCGCAGAATGAGTTAAAGCCTTCCCTTTGGCTGGCGCCTTCAGAAGTCTGCCACCGGGAGCCCTCAGGGGGCTGGCCCTAGGTTCTCCTATTGCAGTGGTGGTGGGAGGGAGACAGGGCGGGGGCTGTGGCTGAGCTCCCCTCCCTGGCAGGGCCTCTTCCAATCGCGAGGAAGAAAGCAGTTGCTGAACACACCCCCTCCCGGCTCTGCAGCAGAACGGCTGGGCCCTCTGCCTGGCTCGCTCACTCTCGCTCGGCTCCCCCTCCTGCCATCTTCCGTTGCAAAGCATTTCTGGGAGCTGCATGTGGGTGACGCAGCAGCATTGTTCGCAGGCACAGGAAGCCGCGGCTGAGCTGAAGGGCTCGAGAAGGAGCCCAGATCGCTGCACGCTGCTCCCTCTGGGTAGTCTGAAGGGTCAGAGCTGGACTGCCCTGCCCTATGTGCTCTGGGAGATTCCAGAATATTCAAGTAAATCCGGATTTTCCCAGAGGCAGAATATCTAACTCCTTCAGGAGAACTTCCAATACAGAAAACAAAACAAAGACGCTGGGGAAACTTCACCAAGAGCCTCGGCAGCTCCAGAGCGACGGGAAACGAAAGGTCAGGGGGTCGATCGGCAAACCCTTTCTGGTTTGGGGTGCGTGTAACTATAGGGACTTTTGTCTCAGTGAAGAGGCAGAAGAAAGTGCCTGCCGGGCGAGTCCAGGACAATGCTATGTTACTTCGTGTTGCTTGAGCCGTCATTGCACTTGTTCCCTCACCTGGTGGGATGTGCTTTTGAATTGGGTTGGTTGGCTTTTGAGAATTCTTTCCCTCTGCCCAGGCACCTTCTGTTCTCTTTCCCTTCCTGTGATCTGTAGGGTGTGGGCCTATGTTTAAATGTTCTCCCGAATGCCTGGAGCCGAGATAGGCGTCAGCCTTTCCCGCACTCCACCCCCGCTCTCCTATCCCAAACCCCCTCTAGTGAAGGGTGGTGGCTTCTTTATATGGTTTCTTGTAGGGCCTCAGCTGGAGTCTGCCTTTTTTGATGAAAGCAGGGCGTGCTTGGTTGAATGGCCCCAGCAAAATCAGGCTTGGAAGGAAATCTGCATTTCCCTCCACACCCACACATACCCCAGTAACTGAGTCGTGTATGTGTGAACAGCTGCCGCCCCCCACACACACACCGACACAGTTTTCCGCCTACCCTTCCCTATTCCCCACAAAAATCTTGCAGGTAGAATTAGACTGCTTTTGGTGAACAGTTAAGTTCCTTTTCTACTCTTGAACAATCGCAGATCTTACTGTGCAGTCTGTTTTGCTGAAAGTGGAAAGTCCCCGTTTGTGGACAGCTCAGTTCACTTCAGCAGAGGAAATGGGCAGAGTCCTACTCTTCGGCAGTGCGAAGTGGGGGAGGGGAGCCATGCACTCCCTAGCACACATTTTGAATGGACCTGAATTTTTCACCCTAGGGAGATTAGGAGCCCATACCAGAGCCTTCTCCCACGTGGCACCACACCCCGCCTCTTCACCCCCACACTGTATGGTACTAACAGAAAAGGATGCCATAGCAACTTGAAGTAAATAAAACATCCGCAAATGAAATGAGTTTGGGGGAAGGTGAGAGGCATCTGGAGACTTGGCAGAAGGGGATCTTAGTAGAGGAGCTTCTTGGCTATGAGTTAAAGGGTCTTTCTGAGACCCAACTTTGGGATTTGGAGCAGGTTAAGAATGAAAATACATAAAAGTCCTGGTCTGCGGGGCAGAGCACACAGGATTATGAGAAAAATTATTAGCAATGGCCTAGACTTGCTAACCTGTCCAGGATCAGAGTTTAGTATTTGCTGAAACAGTTACCATCCTGTACATACATACCTAGGGTAGCCAGAATAGGAATCATGTAACTTGTCTCCCAGATTTGAGTTATTTTGCTGTTGGTGTTGCTTTAGGGCTCATAAGGTCAGAAGAAGAAGGAGTCCATTATACTAGAAGATTTGGGTTTCAGGAGTTTCTGTCTAAAACAAAAAGATTTGGCCAGGTGCGGTGGTTCATGCCTGTAATCCCAGCACTTTGGGAGGCCGAGGCAAGCGGATCACCTGAGGTCAGGAGTTCGAGACCAGCCTGGCCAACATGGTGAAACCCCATCTCTACTAAAAATACAAAAATTAGCCGGGTATGGTGGCAGGTGCCTGTAATCCCAGCTACTCAGGAGGCTGAGGCAGGAGAATAGCTTGAACCAGGGAGGCGAGGCGGAGGTTGCAGTGAGCGAGATAGCACCACTGCACTCCACCCTGAGCCACAGAGTGAGACTCCATCTAAAAAATAAAAATTAAAAAAAATATATTTGTTTCAAAATAACAGTCAACCAGTGTGATTCACTTAAGTGGCATTTTCTCACTGTAGCATTCTTCGTAAGTCATTTAAATTTTATTGGTAATGCCATGAGAACTTTTGCCCCTAAGATTGTTCCCTTCCCCATTTAGAGGAATAAAAGCAAATAGCAGACTCTGTGTGTGTGTGTGTGTGTGTGTGTGTGTGTGAGAGAGAGAGAGAGAGAGAGAGAGAAAGAGAGAGATTTGAGATTGAGATTTCTGTAATCAGCCTTAGAAGAAAAGAGCCCTGGGTTGAATCTGCACATTAGGCTGTACCATTCATCTCATTAATTCTGTATTAGCCAATCATTTTTATGCCACTTGGTTCACATCTGAGAAATGAAGGCAATACTTAATTACCTGATAATGTTCACTAACTGGTGTAGAAAAGTGAAGAAGCAATAATAAAGTTTTACTGTCATATGTAGAACTGTATGAGAAGTAACACTTGTCGCCACAGTAGGTTAGTTGTTTCAGTGTGTTAGTATAATTAGTACACAAGTAAGGGATTGGGAGCAAAGGTGAGTTTGAAGTCCTTTCTGCTCCCCCACCACCACCACCCCGCCCCCAGTAGAGATGCGTCTTGCTGTGTTTCCCAGGCGGGTCTCAAACTCCTGGCACAAGTGATCCTCCCACCTCTCACAGGCATGAGCCACTGTGCCCAGCCTCAAAGTTTTGATAATATTGCAGCAGCCTAAGTTTGAGTTTTCTCCTTCACCTTTGATTTATTTGTTTTCCAGTGAGTCTCTATATGAAGGGCGAATACAGACAGTTGCCACCCTGCCTCCCTTGCTACTCAAGGGTACTGAGGCAGAGTCTGGATGCTGTTCAGGGTGGTTGGCTCTTTGTTCACCCTGCCCTGATTTTTCCTTCTTTCCCCTCCTACCCTTAGATTTTGCTGGAGGAGCTTGCCAACAGTGATCCCAAGTTAGCCCTCACTGGAGTTCCTATAGTACAGTGGCCAAAAAGGGATAAGGTAAGAAACTATTTTGCTTGATCTTTAGGCTGCTTAAGCCTTTTGTTAGTTGATCATTACCGTTCTGGGGAAAACAAGAACAACTAGAGGCAGATGGCTTTTGGTGCATTAATACAAACTGACAGAAAATCATTACTCAGTTCTGTTTTGACTCGTAGGTCAGGGTAATTGGCTATCTTTGGAGGTGACCTCTCAACAGAACTATCAAACTGGGAGGCCTCCCTCCAGGTTCAGATGCCAAATTGTGCATTTGTTCACCAAAATGCATCCGCTTCTATCCTTGTGACCAGTTACTCAGTTATCTTCACAGATATGATTGAAAGCCAGTTCAAATAATTACATAGATATCTAAAAGGAGCAGAGTTTTTCTTTGACATAGTGAGATCATTCTCTCAAAAATCCCCTTACCTTGGACTTTGCAGTATGGAATGGAAAAGAGAAGAAAGGGGCCGGGCATGGTGGCTCACGCCTGTAATCCCAGCACTTTGGGAGGCCCAGGCAGGTGGATCACCTGAGGTCAGGAGTTCGAGACCAGCCTGGCCAACATGGTGAAACACACCGTCTGTACCAAAAATACAAAAATTAAGCCAGGCGTGGTGGCATGCGCCTGTAATCCCAGCTACTTGCAAGGCTGGGGCAGGAGAATCGCTTGAACCCAGGAGGCGGAGGTTGCAGTGAGCCAAGATCGCACCATTGCACTTCAGCCTGGGGGACAAGAGTGAAACTCTGTCTCAAAGAAAAAAAAAGAAGAAGAAAGGAATTACTGTCAGCTAATAATTGTCGATTAGAAATTTTCATGCCTCTTCAGTTTAGATCCTGTATAATTTTTTTTCCCATACTGTCCTCTATCAAGGTTATGTATTAAATAAATGATAGCATTCTGATCCTGGCCGTGAATTTGGCAAATAAATGAGGCTTCTGTTTCTTGTTCCCTAGCTGAAACTTGCAAAGCCATCACATTCCAGGGGTGTTTAGGCAGAATATAAAGGTATGGAGTTGAACAGTATATTTAGAGAATCACCTCCTCGTCCCTAGTGGGAGGAGTCCTACGTGGCCTCTGCTTGGCCACAGGTGACTGCCTTAAAACAATTCAGTCATTTCTGGTTGTTGAGTATTTTGTGTCAGAAAAGTGTTTAAGATATGGTAAGAAATTAAAGTAGTAGAAAACATGGTCCTTGTCCTTGAAAAGGTCACCAGCAGGGTAAATGCGAATGCTAAGAAATGTGTTCCACACTTAAATATTATTGGAGTGTCTGTTATGTACCAGGTCATATGCTTGGATTTGGAGTACTAAAGAAATGAACAAGACTAGTTTCACCCTAAGGGAGTTTACTGTCTTCTTTAGGAGTATAATCTGAGAAGTCAGGATGAGGAAATATTGGAGGGCTCCTGGAGTGACTTCGGTACATGGCACTTAACACAGAAAGCTCAGGGAGGGGTGAATCTTAACAGCTCTGCAAAAAGAAAGGGAAGCAGCTGAATTAGTAGGCCAAAGGGCTAGGACAAGGGCTGGTAAATTTTTCTGTAAAGGTCAAGATAGTAAATATTTTAGGTTTTGTACACCACACAGTCACAATTTCTCAGTTCTACCGTGGTAGCATGAAAGCAGCCATTGATTGGCCGGGTGTGGTGGCTCATACCTGTAATCCCAGCACTATGGGATGCCAAGGTGGGTGGATCATGAGGTCAGGAGATTGAGACCATCCTGGCTAACGTGGTGAAACCCCGTCTCTACAAAAAATACAAAAAAAATTAGCTGGGCGTGGTGGTGGGCACCTGTAGTCCCAGCTACTTGGGAGGCTGAGGCAGGAGAATGGCGGGAACCCGGGAGGCGGAGCTTGCAGTGAGTCGAGATCACACCACTGTATTCCAGCCTGGGCAACAAAGTGAGACTCTTTCTCAAAAAAAAAAAAAAAAAAAAAAAAAAAGCAGCCATTGATAATACATACACAAGATGAGTTGTGTGTCAATAAAATTTATTCTAGAAACAAGCAGTGGGCAGATCTGGCCATAGTGGGCCAAGCCCCAGGCTAGGTATGCTACCACGTAATCTTCTACCCTCTCCAGTCTTAAAGCAACCTGATATATTTGACCTCACTGCTTTCTCTTTCCAGCTTAAATTCCCCACTCGGCCAAAGGTGCGGGTTCCTACCATCCCCATTACGAAGCCTCACACTATGAAACCAGCTCCACGGTTAACACCTGTGAGGCCAGCTGCTGCCTCCCCGATTGTGTCAGGAGCCAGACGGAGACGAGTGCGATGTCGAAAATGCAAAGCCTGTGTGCAAGGAGAGTGTGGTGTTTGCCACTACTGCAGAGACATGAAGAAGTTTGGGGGGCCTGGACGCATGAAGCAGTCCTGTGTCCTCCGACAGTGCTTGGCAGTGAGTGATCTGCTGGGTAAAGAATTTGGGGGAGGGGTGGCAGTGCCAAAGGAACTGAAATACATATAGTGTAGAGTTAAAGAGACTTCAGAGTTGGAAAGAAAAGGTTTATACTCTTTTTTTGGCTTTATTTTGTACCTTTTTCCCCCAGGTTTAGATGGAAGATATCTAGTACTAAAAATCCGATTTAATCTTTAGGCTTTACCTAATTTTCAAACAAGAGACCAGCATTTGAAGGGCAAATCATGGCTTTCTTTCCCCTCTTCAAGTAGATTAGAAAGGACCAGGGAGGGCAAGTATAGGCCAACTGAACATAAACTAGTCTCTGGTGCCCAGGTGGTTGAGTCCTCCTCTTCCTCAGTCATTTTTCCTACCCAAAACCTCCGTTCTCCACCCTGCCTCCATGCTTCCAGGTATTTACTAGAGAACTATAGGACCCAAATCTCCCATCTTCAGTTTAAGGGAAACTGAAATGATAAGGATCTGAGTCAGTTCTCTTGGATTCTATCTTTGTCCTCTTGTAGCCCAGACTGCCTCATTCAGTCACATGTTCCCTCTGTGGAGAGGTGGATCAGAATGAAGAGACACAAGACTTTGAGAAGAAACTCATGGAATGCTGTATCTGCAATGAGATTGTTCATCCTGGCTGCCTCCAGGTGAGGAGAGCTATAAGGGGTTCCTGAAGTCTCAGCTAATGGAGCGAGTGACGCAACAGAATGGGACACTTGTGATGGGAGTGCCAGCATCCCTACTGTAGGCCATCAGCTCTGTGGTCACATAATGCAGTGGTCTAACATCAGCCCTTGATTCATATATGTACAATGTGTCAGGCACTGCGTTAGACCCTGAGGATAGAACAGTACACAAAATAAACCCAGTTCCTGTCCTCATGGAGCTTAGAATCTGGACTCTGGATTGGGTATGTAGAGTTCCCAGGCCATAATGGAACTGCATGGTGTGTTTTGGGATGCCTCAAGCCTTTAGGCATCTCTGATACATACTTCAGTGTACCTCTGGATATTAGTTCCTAAGGGAGAGTGAGGATAATAATATCAGGTAACATTTAATGTATCAGACTCAGTGCAGAGCTAAATAGCTTTAAAAAAAAAAAGTAATAAAAAGTAATAAATTCAGATCTCAGCCTCAGAGATTGAGTCCAGCATGGGCCTTGTGTTCCAAAAGCTCCTCTACTGATCCGAATTCTGCAGCCTGTGTGGAGAACCACTGTTTCCTTGGCCTTCTCAGAAAGTATCAGCTAAAATCATGACTGTCGCCTGACAGTGTTAATAAGACACTGTCATTCGTGAGAAGCAGCCCAATTTCAGAAAGGTTAAAATGTGAAAAGTATACCTTTTATAGATTTTTGGTTTTTTTGAATACTATGTAGCAGCAAATCTATAACAGAAACAATAGTAGGTCAGTATTTGGAGACATTAAGCATATGTTGAATGAAGAACCAGCTTTTTATTTTGTTTTGTTTTTGAGACATAGCCTTGTGTTGTTGCCCAGGCTAGAGTGCAGTGGCACGAATATACATTTATTCATTTAATGTTATAAATGATTCTTACGATATTTCTTTTTTTTTTTTTTTTTTTTGAGACAGAGTCTTGCTTCTGTCGCCCAGGCTAGAGTGCAGTGGCGTGACCTAGGCTCACTGCAACCTTTATCTCCCGTGTTCAAGTGATTCTCCTGCCTCAGCCTCCCTAGTAGTTGGGATTACAGGCACGCGCCACTGTGCCCAGCTAATTTTTGTGTTTTTAGTAGAGATGGGGTTTCACCGTGTTGACCAGGCGGGTCTCGAACTCCTAACCTCAAGTGATTCACCCGCCTTGGCCTCCAAAAGTGCTGGGATTACAGGTGTGAGCCACCGTGCCCGGCCTGATTCTTACGATATTTTTAACAGCATTACAATCTTTTTTTTTTTTTTTTTTTTTTAAGACATGGTCTCCCTCTGTTGCCCAGGCTGGAGTATAGTGGTGAGATTTTGGCTCACTGCAGCCTCCATCTCCTGGGTTCAAGCAATTCTTCTGCCTCAGCCTCCTGAGTAGCTGGGATTACAGGCATGCACCACCACACCCAGCTAGTTTTGTGTTAAGTAGAGATGGGGTTTCACCATGTTGTCCAGGTTGGTCTTGAACTCCTGGCATCAAGTGATCCGCCCACCTTGGCTTCCCAAAGTGCTGGGATTACAGGCATGAGCCACCATGCCTGGACAGCTTTACAATCTTAAAAGTTTGTTTGATTAATTATAACTTGGTGAAGATTTAAATGGTGCATATTACATCTATTAACATATCTCAAACCCACAGAATTAGTGAAATAGGGTATTAATTCCATGATGATGATAATGGCTAATACAAAGGGTTTTCTGTATGCCAAGTCCTTTGTTAAATTCTTTACACAATGAATAATCCTCACCACAACCCTATAAGGTGGGTTTTGTTGTATCTCTGGCAATTATATTGTTGTATCTCTGTGTATTAGTTCCTGAGGGAAAGTAAAGGTAATAATATCAGCCAGCATTTTACAGTGGAGAACACTGAGTCACAGAGACTAGAGCATTAGTCCCTAAACCCAAGCTATCAGAACCTGTGCCCCACTGTCAAGATCAGGTTCAGCACCATTGGCTATTTGGGGCTGGATTGCTCACAGTTTTTCTCCTTTATGGACCAATGTTGTTGAGACATGAGTAACTCTTCCCAACTGTGTTATTGTTGGATAAAGGAAGCTTGAGAGACAGGCTTTTAAAAACATCTCTGTCTTCCTATAGATGGATGGAGAGGGGTTGCTTAATGAAGAATTGCCAAATTGCTGGGAATGTCCAAAGTGCTACCAGGAGGACAGCTCGGAGAAAGCCCAGGTAAAGGAACCTTATCAGATTTGCACTGTGACAGAAAGGAGGCATCAAATGTGGGGGATTGCTACACGTTTGCCTTTGCATTAGTGTTCATACGGTTTCTCTGACCTAGGAGATTATTTTTGTTTAGTTTGGTATGTTTTTCCTTTGGTTAATTTTTAGTATTTTCTTTGTTAGAGTTTGTAGCATTGTGTGTGTGTTGTATTACTAAATACTAAATATTGTTCCACTTGGGATCTGCAAATTCCTAAGGTCCTTTTATACTCTGGGGCCCTACAAAAAGAGGAACCACCGCTGGGCTATTTGAGGAGAGAAATTAGGTGAGTAGGATCCCTCCTGAGGAATGTTAACTAGAGGAGAGGCAGTGGCCTGAGGCAGGCAGTGAGTGCAGCAGTGTACTTGAGCTTCCAGTTAAGCAGGTTCACATTTTTGTCATCTTCACTTTTGTGGCCTGACAGAAAGCCCTGCCCTGACCATCCCACATGCCCAAATGTGTCATGTGGAAGCAGCCCCTCCCCCAGAGAGGACCAGTGCTATGACCTTGGCCCAAAGGAGCTGAGGTTGCTGACCAGTGGTTGCCAATAATGTCAAAGGGCCAAAAGGACTGTAGTTACTCAGGCTGACAAGGCAAGACCAGCTGTGGACACACCTGCAAGAGGAGATGGCTTTCCAAGTGCCAGCCTTCCAAGGACCCTTGCACAGGAGCGGGGAAGGGGGCAGAAGGGAATTTTCTTACCTTTTTATTTCTTCCCACTTGGATACTAAGATAGTTGAATTTTTCAATCTATTTGTCTTTGAGGGCAAGGATTTTTGAAGTTGACTAGGGCCAAAGTTCTCCTAAGCTCTTGCACTAGTGGCCTTTACATGTGTCTTCATTAGTGATGTTGAGTGTTTGCATCTCTGCTGTAGCAGATGTGTTGGCAGATGGCTATGTTTTAGTATTACCTTCTAATACATTGGAAAAGGTACCACCCAAAAGGTGGTCATTTTCTTCCAACCATAATGATTAAAAAATGTAAGGAGGAAAAGGAGCAGAGACCAGGGTTGTTGCTTATAGACATAAAATGTCTCCTTGCAAAAAACCTGAACTACTGATATGGTTCCTAGTGGAACATGTTTACTGGGCTTTGTCATAGCATAGTCATAGTGGGCTCCAGGAAAGGGCAAGTATCTGGAGCGCACAAATGCCACAGATAAAGTTGGGGGCTCTTGTGGGATTCCTTACCATAATCATGAGTGAATCTCTCTGTAGCAACCCAGTTTCTCACAGAGGTTCTTGTTATCTGCTTTATTATTCACGTGGGGGATGGAGTGGAAGATGCAGCCTGGTGGAGTCAAACTTAGACTGTGGTAGAGCTGGAAGCCAATGGTGTTTACCACTGTCAGACTCAGGATCTTAGTTCAAATGGTATATGTGGGCTTTTTCCACCATGAAACAGAAATACGTCTCTTTGGTGAAAAGAGGTAAGTCAAAGACGCAATTAAAAATGGTCAGGCCAGGTGCAGTGGCTCACACCTATAATTCCAGTACTTTGAGAGGCCAAGGCAGGCGGATCACTTGAGCCTAGGAGTTGGAGACCAGCCTGGGCCGACTCTGAGGGAATGACCCCCTCTCCAACAGTGACCTTTCTTCTCTCTGGTCCCCTGAGAGCAAGGGAGGTTCACCCTGTCTGTTTAGAGGGTATGGAAGAAAGGAAGCACTGATGTTGCTTTTCTGGGCCTGTTTTGCAGAAGCGGAAAATGGAAGAGAGTGACGAAGAAGCTGTGCAAGCCAAAGTCCTGCGGCCCCTGCGGAGCTGCGATGAGCCTCTCACGCCCCCGCCTCATTCACCCACTTCCATGCTGCAGCTCATCCATGACCCGGTTTCCCCCCGGGGTATGGTGACTCGGTCATCCCCTGGGGCTGGCCCCAGCGACCACCACAGTGCCAGCCGCGATGAGCGCTTCAAACGGCGGCAGTTGCTGCGGCTGCAGGCCACAGAGCGCACCATGGTACGGGAAAAGGAGAACAATCCCAGCGGCAAAAAGGAGCTGTCTGAAGTTGAGAAAGCCAAGATCCGGGGATCGTACCTCACTGTCACGCTACAGAGGCCCACCAAAGAGCTCCACGGGACATCCATTGTGCCCAAGCTGCAGGCCATCACGGCCTCCTCTGCCAACCTTCGCCATTCCCCCCGTGTGCTAGTGCAGCACTGCCCAGCCCGAACCCCCCAGCGTGGGGATGAGGAGGGGCTGGGGGGAGAGGAGGAGGAAGAGGAGGAGGAGGAGGAGGAAGATGACAGTGCAGAGGAGGGGGGTGCAGCCAGGCTGAATGGCCGGGGCAGTTGGGCTCAGGATGGAGACGAAAGCTGGATGCAGCGGGAGGTCTGGATGTCTGTCTTCCGCTACCTCAGCCGCAGAGAACTTTGTGAATGTATGCGAGTGTGCAAGACGTGGTATAAATGGTGAGCAGGGATTCAGGGGGTCAGGAATTAGGGGTATGGGAGTAGGTGGCAGGTTTTCCATATGAGAACAGCATGCACCTTGGCATCTGAAAGCCTGTGGGGTCCCATGAGGAGTGAATTGACCCTTTTTCCCAAACTTTGGGTCCTGTTTAAAGATGTAGCCTGTTGTACCCGCAGATGTCATTAGGGAACTGGCCATTTGCCTCCTGGCCCTGCTCTATACTTTCCCATGTCTCTTTGTTATGGGGAGGGAGACTGATTTGGGGGATAGATTTGTAGTCTGTGCTAAAACTTGAGAGTCTTGCGGGCTGAAAATTTCCTCCTCAAGTCAGCTGAACTCATCACGTGTTGGTTGAGAGCCTATGATGTTCTAGTCACTCTTCTGGTGCTGATAACACAGATAACCTCACTTAAGCCCCTGACTCAATTACCTCTCCATTCAGTGAGAGAAGTAGGCATGCTTTTCAAGATGAATTTGAAGGTGCTTAACATTTTTCTTCAGTTTTAATGCTCATCCCCCCAAACCTGGATCAGAATTCCCTTTTCCAGCAAGCAGAGTCCAGTTTTGAAGCTTCCTTAATGAGAGCTACCATTTCTTCTTAAGTTGGACAGACAGTTGGGGGAAAAAATTCCTAGTGATGATGAACAAGGAGCTTCCCATTGGGCATTGTTGGTTTTTCCTTAAACTCTGGTATATATTTACTCCAGGATATATCCTTGTTATCTGGGTCACACACATCCTATTACAGTAGTGTTGGTGTCCTGACCAATGGCATTCACTCAGGAACTTTTTAGAAATGTCAACTGTCAGGACCCTCATAGGCCTCTTAAATCAGAACCTCTTGGGTGGGCCCAGCAGTCTGCTTTAACAAGTGCTCCTCCAGGGGACTCTGATGCATGCTCGAGTTTAGAGCAGCAAAATCTGCTGTATTGTCAGCAGCTTGCTTCTGCCATAGAAGCTTCATGTGGCACTGGTAAAATTGTTTCAGTCTCTAAATAGACCCTATTCTTTGCAAACATGAGTTTATTTCCCAAATCTGAATTAATGTGTAGTGTATCTAAATTCTCCTTAATATTTCTCTATCTAGGGCTAGTAGGACTGCTTGGCTCTACCTCTTGGTTTTCAGGGCAAGGCACATCAGATTTCCATTATGTGCTGTCTCTCTTCCCCTGCCAACCAGGCTAGGGGGCAGGGGCTATAAAATATTAAATGGAAGCCAGCATGTTGTGGTTTGTGGCCTGTAGATTTGTAGACTGCAGTGGAAAGCCAGGCCTATCCCTTTCAGTTCTGGTCTGGCCTGGCTAGAAAATGTCAGGATAGCACTGAGGCAGAACTTGAGGGTGAGAGAGGACTCTGTAAGCCTGATAAAGAGCCTCTTTTGACCTGATACAGTAATGGGCTGAAGGCAGGGTGAATTGTGGATGTGCTGAGTAGCACCCTGCATTTCAGGCAGCTGCGAGTGACTGCCAAGGGAGGGAATGGAACAGGCCTTCTTAGCTTTAGACAGTAAGAAGTCTAGAAACTTTAAGAGGCTTCCTTATATACACTTCAGCAAGAACCATGCCATTTTAATGCAGATGAAGGAGTTATAGACTGTTGCTTGCTGTGGGTCCCTAACAACTGTTGTGTTCTCAAACACTCCAGAATAAATCAGGGTAAAGTGGTCAAGTTATATACTATCAATATATAGGTTTGCAAAGCGTCTAGTTGTTGTAGAGTTCAAAGCAATTTTTTGCCTATTCTGTGAGGCAAAAAATGATAAGGTGTGATCCCTGTACACTTGTAGAAGAACGATCCTCCAGGTACTCTGCTTTTCCCAGAAGCCATAAGCAGCCTGTGATGGGAGCTCCACTGATCAAGTTAATGAAGGCGAGTTCTCTTCCCTTCTATCACAGGTGCTGCGACAAGAGACTTTGGACAAAAATTGACTTGAGTAGGTGTAAGGCCATTGTGCCCCAGGCCCTCAGTGGCATCATCAAGAGGCAGCCAGTCAGCCTTGACCTCAGTTGGACCAACATCTCTAAAAAGCAACTGACATGGCTTGTCAATAGGCTGCCAGGTAAGTGAGCAGCCCTGCCGCTGTCTTTCCAGGGGCCCAGAAGAAGCGGGCAAGAAAAGTTGCATTATTGGCAGTGCTTCTTAGCATCACTTGAGGGCACTGTAGGGCAGCAGTCCCGTGCCATTGTTGCTTAGCAAGAGGTTTACCCAGGGCCATCTTAAGTGCCAGTCTCCCAGGCAGCACTCTGGACTGGCAGGCTAATCACTGCAGTGGACAGCAAAGAGAACGGAATCAGTGTTGCTGCCAGCCCTGCAGTTCTCCTCAGCATAACCACTAAAGAGGAAATTTGAGTCAGATGTTACTTTGGTCAGCTCCTTATAAGCCCTTGTTCTCTTCAGCATTTTGAGCTCTTGGAAAGACAGGAAGTCACTCCTTCTTGTATTGCTCTGGTGGGAACTAAGCAATCAATTTACCACTAAAGCTAGAAGATGTAGTATAGGATACCATGGAAATCTTTGAGCTGGATGACTAAAAGATTAGGCATAGTCCTTCTCTCCTATTAGACTGGAAGTTTGTTCACTGCTCAGATCGTTAGGGCTCTGAGTATGCTGGGAAACAATGTATTATTACGTGTCTCATTCCATCCATTGCAGGACTGAAAGACCTCCTCCTAGCAGGCTGCTCCTGGTCTGCAGTCTCTGCCCTCAGCACCTCCAGCTGCCCCCTTCTCAGGACCCTTGATCTTCGGTGGGCAGTAGGAATCAAGGACCCTCAAATTCGGGACTTGCTTACTCCACCGGCTGATAAACCAGGTATGCTCTGGACCTGACTTCTCTGTGCTTGTCTTGGGGTAGCTTTGTCTTCCAAACAGACCTCGTCCTCAGAAGCTAAGGTAGTCTCAGAAATGATGCTGTGGAAGAATAGAAGAGCACAAAATGAAAACAGAATGATGGACTATGTACAAGAATAGGGTAACTATAAGCAGATAACTACCTACAAACAGTGGAGTAAGTCCATTTTGTGAGTTGGTGGAGTTTGGGGCCCAGAGAGTGTAAGCCTGAAAAAGTCTGAGAAGGCTTTATGGTTGAGGTGGAATCAAAAGCTGTTTGCATGATGGTCTAGAAAAGTGTGGTGGTATTGGAAGGGGAGGAGCATTCTGCACATAGCCTTTTGCTGTGTGCGTGAGGCATAATCTAGCAGCTTGAGAAGAAAGAAAACTTGTCTGGTTTCCTAGAAACTGCCTACACACAGTGCTCACACCCTGAAGGCAGGGCTGGGTGTGGGCAGTTCTACTTAACCCCTTCAAGGGGGCCTGGCCAGCAAGTAGCTGTTGCTGCCTGGAGCCTTGAAGCTGGATTAGAGAATTGAGTGTTTTGATCTAGGCTCTTCTCTTGCCTGTACAGGTCAGGACAATCGCAGCAAGCTCCGGAACATGACCGACTTCCGGCTGGCAGGCCTTGACATCACAGATGCCACGCTTCGCCTCATCATTCGCCACATGCCCCTCCTGTCTCGACTCGACCTCAGTCACTGCAGCCACCTTACAGATCAGTCCTCCAATCTACTCACTGCTGTCGGGTCTTCCACTCGCTACTCTCTCACAGAGCTCAATATGGCAGGTATGCCGCTACAGTTGTTCATAATCAGTGGTGCCCCCTGCCTCCAGCCCTCCCTGGAACTTGATCAGTAAACCAGAATGACCTTGGGTCTGTTGATTGACCCACATTAGCTCATTTCTTCACATCTGGACAAGGACATGGATTTCTATTCCTTTTTTAACTGATGGGGGACTGAGGCCTTGAGTAGTTAAGTCGGTTGCCTGTGTGCACAGCCAACATCCAGCTGGAGTTTGGTCAGCCTTGCAGCCCTTGTGCTTGTTGTCATATGGTGATGGGATTGAGGCAGCAGGGTCCCTTTGGAGGTGTTGATGGCACTTCTGGTCTCTGAGCCAGCTAGTTGTGGGACAAAGAGGGCTTTTGTTTAGCATTTTGAAGGAAAGATGGCTACAGGAATTGAATGGCAGAGGAAAGTTGTGTGTATGTGAGCACTGTCATTATGTCCACTTTCCCGACAGGTTGCAATAAATTGACAGACCAGACCCTGATCTACCTACGGCGCATTGCCAACGTCACCTTGATCGACCTTCGAGGATGCAAGCAGATCACTCGAAAAGCCTGCGAGCACTTCATCTCAGACTTGTCCATCAACAGCCTCTACTGCCTGTCTGACGAGAAGCTGATACAGAAGATCAGCTAAGACACACCCAGCCCAGACTCAACAGGAAACCGATCTTCCCCTGACTCCCCACCGAGGAGAGCCTCTCCTCGACCCTGCACGGGCTCTGAGGCCAGCGTCACACTCCCTCTCTGCTCTCCTGTCCCTTGAGCTCTTCCTCTACAGGTGGGGCAGAGAGGGTGGTGGACACCAGGCTTACCTGCCTGCTCCTCTCCCTCCTAAGGAAAAGGGAGAAGCAGATTGATCTGAGGGGAAAGCACAGGCTGTGCTGTCAAGGCGCCTGCTCGCTTACTCGCCTGCCAGGAGGCCGGGCTCTCAGTTTGGGGTGTTTGTGCAACCTTCATCTGCACTGGGCCCTGTGCCCCTCCTCCCCATCCATGGTCCCCAGCAGTGCCTGGTTCTGAGCAAACTCCCAGGGAAGAAAACGGCCCTGTCTCCATGGCCAGGTTCTTGTGGTGTCTAGTGCGCGTCTCTCCTCCATCACACTCTCCCGGCTTGCGCAGGAGGGGCCGGCAGCCCCAGGAGTCCCAGACCCGTGCCGATCACACTGGTGCTGTTGAGATGTCCCAAACCTCACGTCCTTAACTGTGCTCTCCCTCCTTTCCTCTCCCTTGAGCTTGGTTCTGCCCAGCACTCGTGCTCGTTCATATAATTAGGTTTCCCACCCCAGCCTACCCGACTTACTTGCTAGTCTCTATGAGGTCCTTATTGCACTTATTGGGGTTGAAGCTCTTCAGAGGAGCTGGAACTGTCTACCCCAGGGACACACCCATTTCGTTGCTACCCAAGTGGATTCTGAGACAGGCACCATCTCCTTGTTCCCCCCTCTCTCTTTTGTCTCCCACTGACTGCCCTTTTCCATGTGTCTTCATTCTGCCTGAAGAAGGCTTTCCCAGGATGCACGTCCTCAGAGGGAGCAGCCTATCTCCCCCAAGCTGGAGGCGGCAGAGGACTGGGCCAAGCCCCAACCTGCCTGTGTCTAGCCCCAGTGGCTCACTGACCTTTCAGGGCAGTCAGGGGGTCCTGCTTAGAAGCCAGTCACCTGCCCTCTGCCTGCAGCCATGGAAGGGGGTGTGCATGTGCCTCTGTGTGTGTGGCTGAGTGTATTCCGCGCGTGTGTGTGGAGGGAGGGAGCGAGGGGAGCATGGTGTCTCCCGCTCCACCGCCCTTTGTCGAGCCCCATCAGCTGCCCCCTTTTACTTTGCATTGAACGGCCTGTCCAAAGATCCTCTCTCTAGGGCAGCAGAGAGCTTTTTGCACTTTAAAAAAAAAGAAAGAAAGGTCGGAATTTCTTTTGGGTCAATATTTTTAAGTGTGTGAGGAGATGCTCAGTAGCAGCAGCCTATGGCAAGAGCTTATGATTGATGCAAATTTGCACTCTGCTCCCCCTCTGTAAGGATACTGATAGCACAACCTCTTCTTCCCCCCACCCCTGCCCCGCCTTCTGGTCCTCCATCCCTGTCCCTTTCTGGCCCTCTCCCTGTAGCCCAGTCTCAGGCTTTCCTCTTCCTGAAGCCCTACAGAGGTAGGGAATGGAGCCCAGGCACCAGGGGTCTGAAGTGTGAGCCACTGAGAAGAGAGACGCCAACTGCACCCTTGCCACTTCCAAAGCAATAGAGGCAGAGTGGTCCCCTCTTTGCCACCTAGGCCAGTTTTGACCCTGGCATTAACTGGCCTTAGAAGAAACTGGGTCCTGGTAGGGGGTGGCATTTTGTCTGTTTCTTCCAATCTGCTGAATCTTTTGACTGCACCTTACAAACAGCAGTCTGTTCCCATGACCCTCTGCCCACTTCCATTGGTCTCCAGGCCCCAATAATCTGGGGTTGAAACTTTGAGGAAATGCCAGTGACTTATTCCAGAGTGCCTCAGTTAGGGGAACTTCTCTGTAAAGAACCCTGGGTATTGAGCAAAAACCTTATTATTGTTAATGACCTATAATTGGAAGCTTCCTGCCTTTTTCTTTGGTTGCTCCTGTGGAAAATACTGAAAAGATTACTTTGTTTTATTTTGTTGTCTTTTTATAAAAGGGGAGGTGGAGAGACCCCTTCAGAGCAGGGATTGTGCCGGGAGAGTGCCTCTGACTTTGGGACATTTCATCCACAGAAATTTCCAAGCCAATGGTTTCTTTTGGGTTTTGGTTTTTATGTTTGTTTTTTGGGGTTTGGAAAAACATGCATTTTTACCGTGCACGTAAATTGGTCAGCAGAAAAGGGAGCCCAGAAGAGGCAGCAGATGGACCATGCCTTTGCTGGGTTTTCCTTTTCTTTGGGACTGTGAGGGGAAATGGTTTTTAGAGGTGAGGGTTGGTCCATGTGGAGGAAAGAAGTGTCTCTGTTGGGGGACAGAGGAACCTGGGGAGTCCATCGCATGTCCTACAATCTGCTCTTAGACACGGCCTTGCCAGGAGAGCCTGCCCTCAGACTGCAGGACCAGAACCCCTGCCTCCATCTTTCCAAGCACCGGGGCGAAAAACCACAAAGGAAAGGAAGAAAATTTATATATATATAATATAAAATCACTTGGTGATTAAAAAAATAACTGCTCCATAAATAAAACTCCTAAAGTCACTTATGTTTAAAGGGTTTGGTTGTGTTTTTTGTTTTTCGGAGAAATATTGTAAATATATATTTTTTTGTTGCTGATTTAGAGTCAATCTCCAATGTTGTGCTAAAAAGTTTAAATTAAATGTAAGCATTAAGGGGATAAGTCTTATGCTATCTCAGTTGACACATTGAGGTTATTTTGGGCCAGAGAAGGAGGAAGCTAGTTGGACTTTGTTTTGTTTTCCAAAAGTTCTCCACTATTGGTTTTAGAGAGAGCAAGGACGTCTTTCCTCTGACACGTGGGAATGGGTGATATTTGTGTAATAAAATTTTTAAAAGACAAAAAAAGAAATAGCCTCCAATGGGAAATATTTTAATTTAGGTTTTGTTTTTGTTTGGGGGTTTTTTGTTTTTGTTTTTTTAAAAAAATAAAAAGGCTTTAAAAACAAAAACTAAACCTTTTCTGCTTCGATGTGTGCGTGTGAGCAAGTCAGAAGGCTAAGGCCAAGGAGCCCTTGCTTCACCTCTCAGCAGCAGCAGCAGAACTAGGGGGCATGTTTACTGCTTGGATTTTCTTAGCTTATTTTTTAAACACCAAAAAGCAGCACTTGCTTCTAGAAACACAACGTTTACTTCATCAAGATGAACTGTTTTTTGTTTTTTTGTTTTTTTTTTTTTTGAGATGGAGTCTCGCTCTGTCGCCCAGGCTGGAGTGCAAGGGCACAATCTCGGCTCACTGCAGCCTCCGCCTCCCGGGTTCAAGCGATTCTTCTGCCTCAGCCTCCGGAGTAGCTAGGATTACAGGCACTCACCATCATGTCCAGCTAATTTGTGTGTGTGTGTGTGTGTATTTTTGTAGAGACGGGGTTTCACCATGTTGGCCAGGCTGGTTTTGAACTCCTGACCTCAGGTAATCCGCCGGCCTCCGCCTCCCAGAGTGCTGGGACTGTAGGCATGAGCCACTGCGCCCAGCCCCAAGGTGAACTTTGTAATGGATGTGAACATTTTAAGTGTGAGATTACCTGACATTCTCTCACCCAAAAAGAGCAGCCCTGCAGAGGCACCCAGGGGTACACTCCTTAGAATGGGCTGGGGCATCTCTAATCTTTCATCCCCACAACTGCCAAGCCATCCGCCAGGGCCAATTCCATCTGCTAAAGATGCAGAAAGTCGCTGAGCAGGGTCTGGCCCAGGCAGGCTGTGACCAGCGTGTCTCCCACCTCATCCTACTGCTTCTCATCGCCGAGCATGTTGAGTCCAAGTTTCCAGTCTTTAAATACGTGTGCCAGATGCTGCCAGAGAACTGCCTCCTTACCTGACTGCTGAGTCTCAGGAGGGATGCAGTCCCATCTGGGAGGGCCTGAGCAGGCTTCCATCACTACCTCCAAAGGAATCTGGGGATCTCTGCCCATCCTACTCCCCATACTGATAGTAAAGGACCATCTCCGATTCTGGAGCACAGTCTAGAGTGGACAAGGGCGTTGCACAATGGGCTGATTTAATGTTGGTTCCCCAAGGACAGATATGGATGTGGCCATGTTTGGATGTTTCCAGGGAAGGAAGAGTGTCAATTTTGCCCCTAAATATCTCAGAAACCCATCTGCCTCTTACTAATCTCATCCCTGCCACCCTAGTGGAAGCCACCACTGTCTAGAACCTCAACCACAGGAAAAGCCCCAAGGACCCCAGTCCAACCCCCTGTCCTCCATGTTGGTAGCCAGACATTTATCTTAAAAGATTGATTTGGCTGGGCACAGTGGCTCATGCCTGTAATCCCAGCACTTTGGGAGGCCAAGGCAGGCAGATCACCAGAGGTCAGGAGTTCAAGACCAGCCTGGCCAACATGGTGAAACCCTGTCTGTACTAAAAATACAAAAATTAGCCAGGTGTGGTGGCACATGCCTGTAATCCCAGCTACTTGGGAAGCTGAGGCAGGAAAATCGCTTGAACCCCGGAGGCGGAGGTTGCAGTGAGCTGAGATCGCACCATTGCACTCCAGCCTGAGTGACAAGAGCGAGACTCCATCTCAAATAAAAAAAAGACTGATTTGACTACTTCCCTCCCCTGCTTAAAACCCTTCATTGTGTTCATCTCAGGATAAAGTCTGAACGTGGCATGTAATGTGGCCCATGAGGCTGCCAGGCCCTCAGGCTTCATTGCCCATCATTTGTCCCTCCTCTTCCTCTCCACTCATAGCCAATTAACACCATCTCTGGGTCTTTGTATGTCCTGTTCACTCCACCTGGTACAGCTAACTCGGTTTACCTATTACTTTCTCTGGGAAACCATCTCCTCCTTTACTCCAGACTGGATCAGGCCAGGCACAGTGACTCACGCCTATAATCCTAGCACTTTGGGAGGCCAAGGTGGGAGGGGCACTTGAGGCCAGGAGTTCAAGACCAGCCTGGTCAACATGTCAAAACCCTGTCTCTACAAAAACACACAGCCGGGCACAGTGGCTCACACCTGTAATCCCAGCACTTTGGGAGGCCAAGGCAGGTGGATCATCTGAGGTCAGGAGTTCCAGACCAGCCTGACCAACATGGTGAAAGCCCATCTCTACTAATAATACAAAAATTAGCCAAGCGTGGTAGCGTGCACCTGTAATCCCAGCTACTCGGGAGGCTGAGGCAGGAGAATTGCTTCAACCCGGGAGGCAGAGGTTGCAGTGAGCCAAGATCACACCACTGCACTCCAGCCTGGGTGACAGAGCGACACCCGTCTCAAAAAAAAAAAAAAAAATTAGCCAGACAAGGTGGCATGTGCCTGTACTCCCACCTACTCAGGACGTTGAGGCAGGAGACTCACCTCAGCCTGTAGTGAGCTATGATCGTGCCACGGCACTCCAGCCTGGGCGACACAGTTGAGACTCTGTCTCAAAAAAAGACCAGTCTGTTCACCATCTTTCCAGGCCACAACTCTCAGAGCCCAGGTCCAGAAGGAAATCTCAGCGTTGACACCCATGTATGTGCAGGAAACTGACGGCAGGCCCCAGAGGTCAGGGACACCTGACTTTCCCCCGTCAATGCTGTCATCCAGCCTCTGCCTCCCACTCCACATCCACCCCAATCCAATGGGCAGGGAGTTCTACCTCCCCAGAGCGTGCCATAGGATAGCAGGCAGAGGGACAGGGAGAGAAACATACCTTGAAAGACCCAGAAGAGGAAAGGCAAAGAGGTAGAGAGGGACGGAGAGAAAAGAGACCATGGAGGAAGACGGGGGGAGACATAAATGAGGCCCAAGATAGTCTAGTGTGACAGTGGCCACTCGGCGCGTCGTCTCCCCAGCCCAACGCTTCACACATCTTTTTTTTTTTGAGATGGTGTCTCACTCTGTCGCCCAGGCTGGGGTACAGTGGCGCGAGCTCGGCTCACTGCAACCTCCGCCTCCCTTGTTCAAGCGATTCTCCTGCCTCAGCCTCCCGAGTAACTGGGACTACGCGACCGCCACCACGCCAGGCTGATTTTTGTATTTTTAGTAGAGACGCGGTTTCGCCATGTTGGCCAGGCTAGTCTCGAACTCCTGACCTCAGGTGATCCGCCCGCCTCGGCCTCCCAAAGTGCTGGAATTACAGGCGTGAGCCACCGCGACCGGCCCGCTTCACACATCTTATCTGAGTTAATCCTCAAAACAATCCAGTGAGGCCACGCGGGGGACGCCCTTTGTACAGATGAAAAAGGCCCTGCCCTAAGAAGTTAAGTAACTTGCCTAGGGCACCCAGCCGGTTCCTAGAAGGTGGCACCGGCATCCTACCCCAAGTCTTTCCTACCCCACCCCTCGACACATGGCAAGTACCAGCGGCCACAACGTGGGCCCAGTGGGAGCGACGAGACCGTGAGTCGGACACTCACAAGCCGGTTAGGAAGGTCGAGGGGCAAAGCGGCTCTGGAAACAGGCTGCTAGGCGGTGCCGAGGCGCATGCGCGCTGGGCAGGGCTCCTGGCGGGCCGGGCGGGGCTCCGGGATGAGGATGAGGGCGGGGGCGGGGGTTCGGGGACGAGGCCGGGCCTGGCAGCTCGCTGGGGCCCCGTCTCGGCAAAAACTCTGAGGCGGAAGAGGACCTTGGATCCGGGGACAGTGCGGGGACTCTGTGAACTTTCCAGAGAGTTCCAGGAGGAGGCGCTGCTCCTGGGAGGCGGGTCGAGAAGAGCTAGGGGTCTCGAAGCCCCTGCCATGGTTGGTGGGCTGGCGCCTGCAGGCTAACAACGCCCGCCCAAGGTCCCTGCCCTCTGCAGAAAGGAGCGAAGGGCCCGGGCGTCCTGGTGATGTTGGAGCCTCCCGGATAACCAGGGCCCTTTTTCCCTCAGGGCCTTTGCATCTACTGTTCCGCATACCTGAAAAGCTCTTTTCTCTGCCCCTAAAACAACTGCTTCCCTCCCATCCTCTGGCTCTGACAAAAACGCCCTGAGTTTTCCCTGACTTCACCTGAAGAGGCTCCTGACTCTTAGAACTTGTCACGTGCCTCATAGGGATGTTCCCGCTTTCGATGAGATCAGCTGGGCTCTGCAGTGCCCTGCACATAAGGAGAACCCAACACTTGTCAGCGGCTGTTAATCACGTATGGTTTGCCTCTAAGCTCCCCGCTTGTGTCTTCCCGTGTTGGATCCGCAAGGCCAAGCACAGGTGCCTGGCATGTAGTAGGAGCTCAACAAATACTGTCAAATAATCGGGTGAATGAATCAACTCCCAGCATCCCGGCTAGAGCCTGACACTGTCTGGGAACCTGACATCAGAGGAATGGCTGTCCATGTTGGGGAGGAGTGTCCCCAGGTCAATCTGGCACACACCTGCTGAGGTCAAGGAAGCCCCGAGCTCACCCTCCTGCTCTGCAAAGCCCAGGCTGGAGGCGGAGAAGAGAAGTCTCAGCAGAACAAAACTCGCACTCCTGGGCCTTGGCACATGCCACTTCCAACCTCTCTCATGCTCATGCACACAGTGTCATGTTCAAGACTTTACCCAACCCTCCCCGACCCCTCCCCTGACCTTCTCCCGAGTGCCCTCACTTCCTTAAACTATAGCTCTTGCCAGGTTAATTGGAGATATGTGTTTAAGGGTTTTCTTCCCCACCAGACTGGGCTAACACTGAGTCTCGATTCTTTTTGCAGCCCTCACTTTGTGCTGGGGATGAGGGGTGCAGCCGTGACCAGGACAAACAGAGATGCCAAGGGAGAGACCTCTGAGCAGGATCTCTTCCGCCCACAAGGTGGCAGCACGAGGAGGAGCCTGCCACTCCGGAAGTGGGGAAGGGCAGTCCAGGCAAGGGAGCTGTAAAGTTAAGGCACCAGAGGTGGAAATGGACTTGGCTTGTTGTAGTGACAGAAGGAAGACCAGAGAGGCTGGAGACTAAGAGGAAGGGGAAGAATGGAAATTGCTGCGTTAGAGAGATGGGCAGGCACCAGTCTGTGCGGGTCTCATGGGCCACAGGAAGTGGGGTGGATTTTATCCTAAGTGCAGGGGCAGTTGTTGGGGGTGGGCTTTGACGTAGATCTATAGAAGCTCAACCTGCAGGAACGGCACGGCATGCGGAAAGGAGGCTGGTGCAGGCATGCAGGCGAGAGGTGATTGAGACTCGGGCCAGGGTTTAGCAGGGCACAGTGGAAGCATCAAGGGTGTACTTCAGAGACAGATACGCCAGAGATGCTGTATGTATATGCAGGGGTATACATCGGGGTGGGGGCCAGGTGAGGAAAGAGAGGAATTGAGGACAGCTCCTAGATTTTGGGAAAATGGAGGATCCACGCCTGAGATGGGGAGGCGGGAGAGGAGCAGGTTGGACAGGGGCTGGGTAGTGGGAGCAAGAGCTCAGTGTGGGCCGCGCTAAGTTTGCAACATCTATTAGTCATCCAGTGGCGATGCCAAGTAATGATGTGTCTGTGGGGCTGCCAGCTGGGCGGAGATGGGGCTCTACTCCACTTAGCACTCCTAGCATCCTGGTCAGGGCCTGGAGCAGTCTAGGCACAGGACAAAGGTTTGTTGAGAGAAGGAAGGCCTGCCTGTGAAGGCAAGTTTGCAATCGACCTTCCCAGGACCAACAGAGGGCAACACTGTCCCCAAAACCAGTCTTCCCCAGGCGTAGGGCTCACATCAACCTCTTCCGAACCTGGGGCTTCCTGAAGTCACTTTTCCTGGGCCCAGGAATCAATGAAGGGAGACCAGCCCCCCTCAAAAGACCCCAGCTTCAGGCCTGGCAGGGGGTGTGGATTGGGCTGTGGGTGGGAGGGACTGAGTTTTTACGTGGGGATGGGAAGGTAAGGCCACCTCTTGGAATATCCTGGCTGGCATTCAGAACCCACACAGACTCTGGTCCAACAAGTTCATCAGGCAGAATTTTTTAAATGGAGGCTATTCCCGAAAACCCTGGCTGACATGTGGCTGTGCTCGCAGTCCAGAAGAGTCAGGACAGGGCTGTGGGGAGAGGAGGTTAGAGGCTTCATGTTGTGCCATCTGGCCTTGTTCCACCCCAAACCCCATGTGTTCCAAGAGCTCATTAACTCATTCATTCACTCATCAAACATTGATGCCTTTGAGTCGGGTCCTGTGGTGGGCACTGGGAGCAAAGGATGAACTAGGGGCACCAGTGACAGTGGGGGACAGTATGTCCTCTTTAAATATATATATCAGCATTTCCAACATCAGGATGCATTTTTCCAATTGATGTAGACATGTAACGAGGCTTCACTCCCCACTGTCGAAACTTGCAACAATGCATCTTGCAACTGAAAATGGAAAATAGGGCCTAGAAGGTGGTAAGTGTAGAACTGGAGATGTACATAGTTGGGGTCAGGGAGACTGCCTGGAGGAGGTGAGTCTTAGATGAGTAGGAGTTGGCCAGGGAGGAAGGTACACAGAAGAGCTTCCAGGCCCAGGAAACAGCAGAGGCACAGAAGTGAGAATGGATGGGTGAGTTGGTGGGGGAACTCCAAGTGCAGAGGATGGTAGCAAAACAAACTGGAGCATCCAAGGTCCAAGTCCTCCAAGATCTTGACTTGCAGATTAAGGAGTTTGTTCACCTAATCTGCTTTGGGCAGAGTGGGGTGAGTCCTAGAGACCCCTCTAGGTCTCTCACTCTCAGTAGCCCCAGAAGGCCTGGAGAGCTGCTTCTTGGTGCCAAGCAGGCAGTGACTCCATCAGATCTAGATTTGGGAAAAGCATCTCTGGTCAGGGCCTGCGTCAGGGCAGTGGCTGGCCATGAGGACCCTGAGAAGTAGACAGATTCACGGAGATTCTCAGGAGGCCAGACAGGAGACTATAGTGACAAATTAGATTAGAGAAGGGGAGAGAATGAAGGAGCAGTTGGGGAAAAGAAAACTGAGGCTCTGACATGGGTATATGGGTGGCGAGTCACTCGCCACCCACTAAGTGGAGAACCTCACAAGCTCTGACATGCTCTGGTTCCAGCTTCTGTTGGGGCTGATCCAAGATGGTAGCCTAGAGGTGCACAGAGATGGGGGCCTTGCTTTGCAAAAGGATGCTGGTTGCTGGCCCACAGCATGGTAATGAGATTTGAGCTCTATGTGCCCAGGGCTGGGAGGAGGGTCCCGTCACTTTGAAAGCAAAGAGAGGCTCTAGAGAGGGGCATGTTGAGATAGGAGTGCTGCCTTGAGACACCTGGCTTTCCCCACTCTGGGTGGGCTCTCAGCAGGGTGGGTTTCCCCTGCCAGGCAGCACTGAAACCTCTGTGCCCTCCCGGGCTGGGAGAGTTTTTACCCTACATGTGGAACCATCCTGAAGGAGCGTCTGGATGGGGCGGGGTACAGGGAAGGGAGCTGCCAAGAGTGCTGGCCAGGGACCTGGGTCTATGAGCCGGTTGGGGGGTGGGGTTGGGTGCAGGGTACTTGATCCTGAGTGGGCGTCCTGGGGCCAGGATTGGTTCTAGAGTAGGAGGGGTGGGATCGGGGATGGGGGAAGCCTGTAACTGGACTGCAGTTGTCAGGTCCCAGGTTCTGGGTGACCTACTAAGGATTCTGGGTCCAGTGTGGGTCCCAGGTTAGATGTCCTAGTCCTGAGTCCGTGTCCACAGTTCTGGGTGTTGAGTCTAGGACGGTGGTCTGGAGTTGATAGTCCAATCTGGGTCTGAGCCCTGACCCCAAGTCCAGAGTTCAGCGTCATCGTAGTGGCCTAGGGTCAGAATCAAGGTTGGGGTCAGTAACCAGGATGGGATCGAGGTCATGGTCCAAAATCTGGATCTGGGGACCTGTTGGGGGTCTGAGGTGAGCGTCACAGTCTGGGTATGGCGTTGGAGACCCAGGGCTGTGATCTGAGGTCACGGTTAGAGTCCGAGGTGGTGGGCCAAGGTTTGAGTCTGGGGTCCTGTTTGGAGTCTGGTGTCAGGTCGTGGACCGCGTCCAAGGTCAGGGAGTCTGGGGTTATAGCCAGGGTCTGAGATGAAAGTCCCGGGATGGTGTTCAGAGGTCTGAATCTGTGTCTTGGTGAGCGTCCAGGTTCCTTGTGATCACGTCTGGTGTCAGGGCCGCGGCCTGACTGGGGAGCCTGGGATCCAGAGATGTGACCCGAGGTTGTGGTCAGAGAATGGGTCTCGGGTCGTCTTCCATGCCGGGTCCCTGTCGTGTTCCAGGCCCGGGTCTCCGTCCAGCATCGAGGGCCGAGGTCACGGCCAGGGTCTGAGCCCGCGGTCGCAGGTCTGGTTCGGGGTCAGATTCCGCGCGGCCTCCAGGGGGCGCCGTCGCCCGCCCGGCTCGGCCCCTCGCGGGCTCGCTGGCGTTGTGCGCGGCAGGCGGGGCCGGAGGCGGCGGCGGCTCCGGGGCGCGGGCGCGCGGGCGGCGGCGGCGGCGCCCCGACTGCAGTCCCGGCGGGAGCGGAGCGCGAGCCGGGGCCGGGCCCGAGCCGGCGCCATGGGGCGGCGCCGCCTGTGAGCGGCGGCGAGCGGAGCCGCGGGCGCCGAGCAGGGCCGGGCGGGAGGCGTCGGCGCCCGAGGCCGAGCGAGCCGCGGCCGGGCCGGGCCGAGCGCCGAGCGAGCAGGAGCGGCGGCGGCGGCGGCGGCGGCGACGGGAGGAGGCAGTGCCGCCGCCAAGATGGCGGACCTGGAGGCGGTGCTGGCCGACGTGAGCTACCTGATGGCCATGGAGAAGAGCAAGGCCACGCCGGCCGCGCGCGCCAGCAAGAAGATCCTGCTGCCCGAGCCCAGGTGAGGAGAAGCCGCCCGCGGCCTCGGCCCGACCCCGCGGGCGCCCCGGCCGCGGCCCCGAGACCCTGGCCCCAGGCTCGACCCCGCGACCTGGACCCCTGGGGCCGGCTCTCGCAACCCCCTGTCGACCCCCCAGCCCGGAGCAGCCCGGCATTGGCGCCTGCGGGTCCAGACCCTAAGCCCCAGACCCTGGGCGCCTGAGCCCGGAGCGCCCCAACTCCGGAGCTCCTCTGCCCCATCGGCCCCCGGACCCACTCGGGTCCCCCTGGCCGTCCTGCTGCTTCCTTATCGCGCTCCACCGGCCCCCCGAAGTCGCTGTCAGCCCCTGGCTCCCGCCTTCTCTCACGGGGGCCCGGCGCGCCCCTTCATCCTTCTCGGAGCAGCCCTTGGTCCCTGTGGGGTCCCCTCCCCTCCGCCGGCCACCATTTACCTCGCCTGACGATGTCACCCACCCCTTTGCTGTCCCTGCTCACGGCAGCCGCCTTGGGGTTTCCACTACCCCCACCCGTCTCTCCTCCAGTCTACACTTGTGTGAGGTGTGGGGGGACAGCCAGTCTTCCGGACTCTTTCTTCTCCCACCCTCTGGTGGGGTCGCTGTCCTGGAGTTGGGCTTGAGAGTGTTTTCAGGGCGGCGTGGTGAGCAGGACCTAGGGTGCTGTGGGCACCCTCTCCCTCGGACCGCGCTCAGGTGGGGGAGACATCCCCTGTGCCCTCTCCCCCACATTCCTCCTCTGGCAGGCCCTGCATATGGTGCCCTGTGGGTGCTGTTGACCAGGGGCCCTCCCAGCACACCTGCAACGGCTGGACCTTAGCTGCCGCCTGTGTAAGACAACTGACATCACACCTGGTATCAAAGTTTAGACTGTTCAGGATGTAGGTGCAAAAGTACACAGGATGTGGACGATTGCTGCGGTTTGTCCAGCATTTTATGGCTGATAGAGTATCTCTCCACTGTGTGAGCCTCTCAGCAGCGCATGGGGTGGCGAGGACAGGTGTGGTTTTGTCCCTGTGGAACAGGTGGGGAAACTGAAGCTCCAGAGGTGAGTGGCCTGCCCCGAGTCACACAGGTAGTCCCAGGTGGCACCTGGCCAGCAGATCAGGGCTTCAGACTTCCGGTTCTACATTTCATCAGCTACCCTAGCCTGTGCCAGGGAGCAGACGTGCCCGCCACGATTCTTTGTGTTGTGTGGCAACTCCTTGTGCATGCCTGAGAGTTAGCCTCCTCCTGGTGCCCCAGCGGGCTGGGAATGGGGCCTGTCCACACTGCCGTGGTCTTATTTTGTGACTCTGGGTAAGTCCCTTCCCTCACTGGGCCTCGGTCTTCTCATCTGTGAAATGTGGATGGTGTGAAATAAGAACTGTGACTCTGTGGTGTCCCTCAGCCTTTGAAGCAGCCGTCTAAGCTCTGGCTGACGCTGCAGGGGTGCCATGCCCCTGGCCCTCACCGGCCCCCTCTGCCATGCCCTGCTCTGCTCACTGGGTGTTTGGATTGACTGAACGTCAGGCCTGGAGAGGAAAATTGGTCTGCATTTTGAAAAGGCCGTTAGGGCCTTTTTTTTTCTAAGACATTTGCAATCAGATTTCTCAAAACAGGAACCAGACTGACTGTCAGCTGGGGGCTGTCCAGGGAGCAGTGACGGTTAGTACAGAAATGAGTTCAGAAATGACAAACCCGCGAGGGAGGAAACGGGGGAGTCAGCCTCTAGGGCTCAAAACGGCTCTCCTTGGTGGCCGCAGCCTCGAGACCCTCCTGTAGGATGGAGTTCTGCAGCATGTGAGGCGGGGCCTTTTCTGGAACTGTCTGCGTTCGGGTAATCTCCCCCCAGAATGCATTGCTTGTGATGGGGCGCCGCCTTGGCTCTGCAGGTGTCAGAACCCTGAGAAACGAGATGTTCTTCTTTTCCTGTCCCCTTTCCCATCCATGGTAGTGATGGCGGTGATAGCAATAATGATAGGAATTATTACTGACTTACCTATTTTGACATCTGTCATCTCAATTCTTCCAGCAACCAACCTGTGAAGCTGGCAAGGCCATGCCTTGCATGTAGTAGTTGCTCAAGAAATACCAGGACCGTGTGACGCCCCCATGCAGTCCTGAGCAGAAACAAGGTTGGATAGGGTTCTAGGAGGACAGCAGGAGTCCGAGCCAGGCAGCCCAGGTTTTCACATTGGCAGCATGGCCTTCTGCAAATTGCCCACATCTGTGAAATGGACTGGAGGTGCGAGCGCCGAATGTCAGTGTGCTAAGGCCTGGGAAGGGCTACAGGCCACCCCTACATGGGGGTCCAGGCCCAGGGCATTAGGGAGCAGGCCACCCTTTGCATAATGCCTTGCCTTGCACACCCAGTGGGGCAGAGGACGCCCCCTCCCGCCCCCTGCCGCCCCAGTGGTGATCCTGACCATGTTTCATGTTTGCCCGACACTTTTCCGTTTGCAGAGTGCTTTTTACTCTGTTTTGTCCTTTTGACAACTGTGAGAGGCAGGCCCAGCAGTTGGGATTCTCCCCTTTAGCAGTTGAAGTTATTGAGGCTCAGGGAGGGGAGGAGTCGTGTCCTCGTCACGGAAGAAAGCTGGAATGGGGCCTCGGGTTTCTGGACCACACAGGCCAGTGCTGTTTCTCTGCTGTGCTTTATCCCCTCCACCCACCCCTGCACACCACTGTTCTCGCCTCTGTCCACATTTTGCGGTGTGGGTTGACTGGCACCCCTTGTCTGGGGCCATCGGCTGTCACAGTTCACAAGGCTCAGCCCTCTTCCCGTTGGCTGGGATGGAGAACTGAGCTGCCGTGGCAAAGCTACTGCACCGAGGGGCAGCTCCACTCCAGGGTCCCGTCAGATGCAGGAGCCTGTCTTCCCCATACCCACAAGGTCAAGGTCAGAGTCAGGGAGAGGGGCTGTGGCTTGTCCCCGTAACAGGGTGCCACTGGGAATTGTTCACACCTTTAGGTGGCCCACCTTGGCAGCCCCTCCATGGCTGGTGCCTAGGGATGTGGCTTGGCCAAGAACTGGGGCTGGCATCACAGCTCTGAGTTCCAAAGGCTAGGGAATGGGAGTAGTTAGGCACAGTGCCACATTGAGTTGGCACAGGGGCCTCCCCTTCTGTCACCCAATAGAATCCGAGGAAACAGTCCCTTTCCTCGACCTTCTTGTAGAAGGAGGCAGCGTAAGGCAGCATTGTATATCTGGAAGATGGGAGATCTGGCTTCTCCCTCTACCACCAGCTCACATGGGACCCAGACGAGTCCCTTAGCCCAACTGGGCCTGCCTCAGTTTCCACCTCTGTAAAACGAGGCGGCTGCCCCTTCACTCTCAGGGTCTGTGGTCTGGGCCTTGCCCTGAAGGAACCGCTGTCTCCCTTTCCCAGCAGCCAGTAGTCTTGTAATTATCATCATTTGCTTAATATGACCAACTGAGGCCTCGTGTAATTAATCTCTGGGTTCCTAGCTGAGGAGCCCTGCCTGGGCGCTCCCAGGAGGTTCCTCTGCCCTCCCCGGTGACAGTGGCAGCCCCAGCAGCAGATTGTCGGAGCTGGGTGCCTCTTGCAGCCTCCCGATTTCTTGGCTGTTTCCTGGTCCCTCCCCCACTGAGAGTTGCCTCCCTCCTGCCCCTTTCCGGCTTCCCTGTCTCCCCAGACCCTGCCCCTGTTCCTGCGCTGCCTCGTTCCTGTTAACTCTTTGCAGCCAGAACTTCCTGCCCTCGATTTGTGGGGGAAGGGGTGCAGCGGGAAGCTTTCTCCCTCCCTCCTTCCTTCACTCCTGCAGCACCAGCTGAAACCCTGCTGCTTCCAGCCTTTGTCCCTTACCCAGAACTTTCCACTTCAGTGGCAGCGTTCTCCCAACTCCTTTCCCTGAAAACAAGATGATCTTTCCTGCAGTCACTCCCTCTGGGCGTTTGAAGCACCGCCGTTCCCCAGGAATGGGTCTCTGTGATGTCTTTCCCATCTGTTTTCCTTTCCAGAGCATGCATTTCACTTATTTGCCATTAAGTCGCCCACCTGCCGTTACCTGGGTAAATGGATTTGAAGGGAGTGTGAGCAATGCAGGTTGGAATCTGTGCAGGGGAACCTGGGCTGTTAACCCAGAATGAGGTGTCCTATTAATGCACAATCAATTCCTAGTAGTAAGTTCCCGGTGACGTCAGGTGCAGGCGCGCTCCGCAGCGAGTGTCTCCTCCCCGTGCCTAGGTTGCACCCAGGTGGGCTTGGCAGAGGGGCTGAGTGCTCAGGCTGGTGGGTTTGGGCTCCACGCGCTTGGCTGTTGCTTTCAGGATGTGCTCTTGCCTTGGAACACACAGCAGGAACCAAAAGCACAGTGTAGCCCTTGAGGACGCACAGCCTCCCTCACACCTGCCCCTTCTTCCCGGGCCCCTTCCCTACTCCCCGCCGGCTCCCCATGGGTCAGTTTCCACTGCTGGATGGAGCTATATTCACATTATTTCTACTCTGCTGCAACTGAGATACTAAAAATGAGGTGTTTGGCTGCAGCTTTTTCTAAAACAGTAATATCCCTTCTCTGCTTTGCTGCTTACTGCAAAGGGACGCGTCTATGCCGACAGAAGTGGGTTTTCTGGTATTAACATGTTGGCAGCTCTGTTCCCAGGTGGGGGCAATTTTCTGACTCTAGAGCCATTTCGTGTTTGGGATGGGGGACAGCCCCCTCCTGGAAACCACAGGGCATGGAATTCTGGAAGTTTGTTCTTGGTGCATTCTAGTGTGCTGCGGATTACGGTCTCCATGTCGGCAGTACATTGCAGGGTGTGGGTGCTCATGTCATATTTGTGAAGAAGCCGTGACATTTGACAAGGCCGCCAGAGTGCCTCTTCCCGAGCATCCCCGCAAGGGAGCTGCTTTGTGGCCGACACGATGTTCCGGAGCCCAGGCTGCTGCAGACCTTGGCTGTGTGTGCGGGGCCAGCTGGCTTTTTCTCTCCCCTGCTCAGGGCTTACCTTGGACCTGACAGTTTGGGCTGGTCTTTCCTGTTTGATCTGTGGCCCCATCCTTGAGCTCTGAGGATGTTGTTCGCCCCAGGGAGAGTCATTGAGAAACATTAAGAAGCCCCAGGGGACTTCCTTCTGCTGCTGGCACCTTGGTGTCTGGTTTCCTGGAAATGCCACGGGGAGCACCTCGGCCACAGCCACAGGCCCTGCTGCACTGGTTGGTGAACGCTCGCCCGTCTCCCAGGGGACGGTTCCCAGAGTGGCCGCACCAGACCTGCCAGGCCTGTAGCCTTCATGCCAGCTTGCACCGTCCTGGCATGGCAAAGCTTTAGCATCACTGTCGCACGAGGGGCACAGGAACAATGGCCCCTGGCTGCCAGCTGCCAGCCAAGGCTGCCTCCCATCCTGGGTTCCGGGGAAGGGGGCCGTCCATCTCCTTCTCCTACAGCCCCTGGTCAGGGACGGGAGGGCAGCCAGGCCAGAGGCTGGGCACAAGTCAGGGTCCTCCGAGCCCTGCACCCAGCTCTTCCCCAGAGGTCAAGGGGGGGATGGAGGGTGCTCTAGTGGGAGGCCATTTCTCAGGGAGCCTTTGGACATTTTCTTTGCCACTAACTCATTGTGGGCCTCGGAGCACGTGGCCCAGCCAGCTTCCTCGCCATCAGCAAGAGTGTGTTTGCCTCTGACTTGTCACCCCCTCCTGTCCACACAGCTGCAGCCTCTGACCCCGAGCAGGAGACACCTGAGAGAGCCCAGGCCACAGGGGATGGCCTGGACTTTGCATTTCTTCTGAACCATGAGGTGCCAGAAGGAACCGGAAGTGCTCCCTCAGCACCCACTCCTTCCCTGTCACCCAGCGCTCAGTGCTGCAGCTGCTCACTGTCTTGGGCTGAGCCTGCTCCAGGAGCAGCAGGAGCTGGTGCGGGCTGCCCTAACTGCAGGGGTGCCAAGGTGGGACTGACCGCTCCTTCCCAAAGCTGGGTGGGCACCAAGCACCTCTGTGCCAAGGAGCCCTTGATACTTTGGCAGGGCAAGCCACGGGCTCTACCCACTGGGCCCGCAGTAGAGCCTGAAGCTGGTCTGTGAGCAGAGGAGTCCCAGCCACCCTGCTCAGCTCAGCCCTGGCCACAGGCCCCATCCTCTCCGAGGACACGGCAAATGTGGAGCAGAGGCTTGAGCAAGACCGGTTACTGTGTGATTCTAGCACGGACTATCGGTGAGCCATGGGGTGCTGAGAAATGGGGCTCTGACGGCTCTCTCCCATGGCCCAACAGGCGGGGCACGGCGGGCAGCATGGCCAGCCCCTTCTGCCGTGTCCACCCAGGCTTTGTAAATGGCCAGTGTGATGGTGGCGATTCAGCATCTCATTGACATCCTCATTTTACAGGTGGAGAAACTGGACATTTCAAGTTTGTGACCAGGTGGTGAGGGCCACTTGGAACCCAGGCACCCGTCCAACGGCCAGAGCAAAGGCGACTCTGAGGCCCTTGCCCAAAGCTGTTGGGAACCTTAGAGTCCTTCCATCTGGGACTGTTGAGGCCGCTTGGTTCTCCTGATGCTCCAGAGTGGATCTTGGGAGCCACGTTCCCCCGGATCTCAGGGTTGCTGACCTGGGTTGGGGGCAGGGACACGCTCTGGGCTCACTGCCTCTCCAGACTCTGCCGGTATCAGGGAGCAGTGTTGGAGACAAGGTGACCCAGCCCAGGAGGCCGTCCCACCCCTGTGCTCGCCCGTGCTTGCCACCCTGGCAGGAGCTGCCCCCAGTGACAAGTTCTTCCAACCTGCCAGTTCCCTTGGCGGCCAGACCCATGGGAATAGACAGGAAACCCTAAAATTGCCACTTTGGGGGCCTTCCATTCAAGGACTCTGCTCAGGCCTGACCTCGTGTTTGGTTTCTTGCTGGGGGGAGGGGGGTTGTTTATTTTATTTAAAAAACATTTTTTTCTTTTTAAGGAAGAAAGTGGAGTGCTGTGGGCTGGGAAGAATGTGGTGGCCATGCCCAGGCGTGGCTGCTGAGGGGAGAGATGGCCTCAGAGCCCCGGGTCCTGCTTCCTGCTGTTCCCAGGCCGGGGCCGACAGCAGAGCCCCTGGGAAGGAGAAAGGGCCTGCCCGGCAGGTTCCCCTGGCTGTGGCAGGCAGGGAAGCAAGCATGCTTCTCCCTTAGTGACTTTGCGTGTCCAGTTGAAAAGTGGCAGTGGCTACTCCCTGGCTCCTAGGTGGCCATTCCCTCTGCCAAGCTGGCACCATTTTTTTTTTTTTTTTTTTTTTTTTGAGACAGAGTACTTACTCTGTCACCCAGGCTGGAGTGCAGTGGCATGATTTTGGCTCACTGCAACCTCTGTCTCCAGGGTTCAAGCAATTCTTCTGCCTCAGTCTCCTGAGCAGCTGGGACTACAGGCGCACGCCACCATGCCTGGCTAATTTTTATATTTTTAGTAGAGATGGGGTTTCACCGTGTTGGTCAGGCTGGTCTTAAACTCCTGACCTCATGATTCGCCCACCTCGGCCTCCCAAAGTGCTGGGATTACAGGCGTGAGCCACTGTGCCCCGCCAAGCTGGCACCATTTTTGCAAGCTCCTAGGAAGCAAGTCTGGGGCTCAGTGGGGCTTACTGCTGAAGCCCCGTGGCCCCCATTCCCAAGATACTGCCCATCTCCTGGTGGGTGACCCCTACACGCTGGGATTGCTTTGCCTGTCATCTGCATCTGCCTGTCGCTACCTTCCACTTGACCAGCACCTGATCGTAGCCATTTGACCCTCCACTGCCCCGGAAGACTGGCATTTTGTGATTTTTTTTTTTTTTTTTTTTGCTTTTTTTCGTCCCCTTCTGTGGACCAACATATCCCAAAACTCAAAAATCTGGTGCAGAACCAGAGTCCCGCCTTCCTTGCCCACCTCCAAGGTGAGATGCAGGCCTCTGACCTTGGGGTTTTGTCCACGCTCTGGTCTCCCAGTGCGCAGCCTGTGCCCCGAGGGTCGCCCAGGGCCCAGGCCTCCTGTCTGCAGGTGCCGAGGGCAGGGACCGTGTCTTTCTCAGTTCAAGAGATTTTTATGAAGCCCCTGCTGTGTGTGAAGCACCACGATCTCCGTCTACCGTTTCCTGTGTCCCTGGGAGTCCCACATGCCAGGAAACATGTCCTTGACGGTGGCTGGTGGATGTGAGCTGGCGTGTGGCCCGAGGGGGGGGTGGGTGTGCTGGCGTGGACGCGGGGCCCATCCTCGGAGCTCCTGTCAATTCTCAGAGGGCATCCTCACTCCCCAGTTCGGGGCATGGGCCCTCCTCTTCCCATCCAGGCAGGGTCTGTTCCAAAGGAGTCATAGGATGCGAACTCAGGGTCACCTAGGCCCATCCTTGTCTTCAGTGCCCTGCTTCCTGCTGGAGACAACTTTGGAAGAGGCCGCGGCCCCTCCCAGCCTCTGAGGGTGGGGAGTAGGCCAGGGGGTCGCGGCCTTGGAACCGTGCTCATGGCAGCCCTGCTGTGCTCGTGCTATCTTGCTTGGCCTTTCCTGAGGAAGGCTGGAACCAAGTGAGATCAGGGGCCGAGGCCCGGGAGTGCACTGCAGCCCTTCCTGGAAGGGCAGTGCCCAGTGGAAGCGGATAGGAGCCCCCTCTCGAGGCCGAGACCAGAGGCCAGGCAGGGTCCACAGGCCAGGTCCGCACTGCCTGGAGCTGCTCTCCACGGACAGACGGCTCTTCTGGCTGAAGCTGCCGTTCTTCCAGACCCTCGGGCCCAAAGCCTGGAAGCCCTCATGGGGCTGGCCTCATAACCCTTCTCCCGGTCCCCGACAGCCTGAGCCTTCTCCCACCCACCCCTTCCCCTTCTTCCTGCTCAAGTGTCGCTTCTGCCTGGGCTTCCTCCGCGTGTCGCCTCCAGTGGAGTTGGGCCACCCGCTGCCCTGGACCGAGCCTCCTGAGTCCTGCTCTCCTGCCCACTCCTTGGCTGTGAAGCCCCCTGGTTTGCAAGGCCCTGCCCTCCCCCTCACCGTGGCCTTTGTGTACCCTCTCCCCTGCGCCATTGGCCTCTTGCTCATCCCTGGACATACTGTCCCCTGCCTGTTCCCATGTCTACCGACCTCCCTGGCTTTGCCACCTGCCGAGATCCCGCTTGCACTCCAGGAACCCAGTGGAGTTCCACCTTCTTCACACAGCCTCTCCAGACCCAGAAACCTCTCCTTCCCAAGGCTTCTGCACACGCTGTCTGGTATCACAGGCTCAGAACCATGCCCTGGGCAGGGCTGCTTGGAGCAGGGGGTGGCTTTGGCATGAGGTACACAGTGCCTCGGGTAGATGTGCAGCGGGTCCTCGTGACCACAGCCTGGGTGGCCAGTCCAACCAGCCCTGGGCTGGGCTCCTAGGGGCAGGCAGGGCTGGGGTGCAGAGAGGCGGGGGCCATGCCAAGCACAGGGAACCTGGACTTGCGGATCCAAATCTCCACCAGCTGCAGTCTTTTCACGGGAGGCCTGCTGGTGGCCCCATAGATCTGCAGGGCCATGTGAGCATGACATGGGCTCGGGTGTGTTGGCCCTTCAGGCCCCCAGCCCTGCACATGCCCTCAGTGTGGCGGCTACATGTTACCCCCGGAGCCCAGACTAGTGAGGACCAGATGCAGGCCTCAGCTGGCTGTTGGGACAGACCAGCAGGGCTGGGCTGGAGGTGGGCCAGGAGACGGCAGGAGGGGACAGTAAGGTGGTATTTGAGGCCGGGAGTGTAGCCTGGTGTGGCTCTCCCAGACAGCACTCAGTGTGGGGTGAGATAAACAGGGTGGGGGATGTCGGGTTGGGTTTTGAGGGTCACAATGGCCAGGCCCTCCCCTATGGCCATACAATGCAACCCAGGGCAGGGGTCACATTTTATATCCAAGTACTAGGGATACACGAACCAAGGCATGGCCTTTTCTTACGATTTAAAAAATTGAGATGCAATTCATGCAAAATTCATCATTTTATTATACAATGTAGTGTTTTTTAGTACATTGACCGTGTTGTACAATCCTTACCCCAAAAAGAAACCCCGTCCCTACCGCAGTCACTCCTCTCCCTCTCTCCAGCCCCCCGGCAGCCACGGATCTGCGTTCTGTATCCATGGATCTGTTCATATGAGTGGAATCTCACAATATGTGGCGACCCTTTGTGACTGGCTTCGTTCAGCCTCATGTTTTCAAGGCTCATCCACGTTGTGGCCCCTGTTGGTGCCTCATTCCTTTTTACAGCCGAGCCATGTGCCGCTGCGTGGAGATGCCACATGTGTGTCTTTTCATCCGCTCACAGACCAGGCTTGGCTTTTGTGACTTGGCCAAGTTCCCAAAGCCAGCCGGTAGCAGCACTGGGACGAGACCTCACAGGCGGCGGGCCTCTGAGCAGGGGGCCACCTGCCGGCCACCCTGGCCTTTGAGGACACAGCCTGGCGGGGGCGGTGCAGGCAAAGGCTTCCTTGAAGCCCTCTGGTCTGACCTGTGGTTGGGATAAGTGAGTAGGCCCGACGGGCTGGCCTCCTTCTTGGAGGGAGTGGCGACACCACCACAGTGCCCTCACCTCGCGTTTCTGGGCCTGCAGCCCCCACGGGCTCTGGGGGCTTCTGCTTACTGCGCCCCCCCTGTCCCACAGCATCCGCAGTGTCATGCAGAAGTACCTGGAGGACCGGGGTGAGGTGACCTTTGAGAAGATCTTTTCCCAGAAGCTGGGTGAGTATGGCAGTGGCTCTGCCAGCCACAGGGCTTGACTTCTTGCCCCTACCCCAGCCAGCCCAGCTGTGCTCCCCACTCTCCAGAGATTTGGCCTCCCATCCACTCAGGGTGGAGCAGCCAGCGAGACCCCAGGGGTTGCTCCAAGTCGCCGCGACCCTGCTTGCCTCCTTGCCCCTGGCTGTCGGCCCAAGGAGCCCCGTGGTGGGGGTGGGGGCCCAGAGTCTTCCACGGCCGCCAGGGAAGTTCCTCCTTTGGGGTTTTTGTTTTTGAGAGTTGCAGCTTCCCCTTGGCGAGGCTGCAGCTGCTCTGGGCCGTTGGTAGAACTGACAGGAAGAGGCGGGGCCCTTCCTGTGGCGCCTGCCGAGCTGCGGTTGGCCCCGCCCCACCCCATGGGCCCTCTTTGTAAGCAACCTGCCTGGTGCTGGCCCTCCATTCCTGCTCCAGCTGGTGTCTGATGCCTGCTGTCAGAAGCTTCATGCAACCCACCCTGCGGACCTGGCCTGCCCTGGCCCGGAGGGCAGGCTTGGGGCAGGTCTCGGGAAGCAGGCTCCAGCCCCACGTGGCTCTGATTTGGCCTTCCCGAGAACAGGAGCTCAGCTCTGGACAGGCGGTATCCTGGCCTGATGGGATCAGGCATTGGAGATCAGCCTGGGGGAGTCAGTGTGTCAAGAAGCACAAAGTTTGGGTCCCAGGCCTGTGCCGTGTGTCCTTGGGCAAGTTGCTTCACCTCTCTGAGCCTGACGGTGTCCTCATCTGGGAGATGGGACTCATGAGTCCCACTGCGCAGGCCTGTCAAAGTCAGATGGGAGCACTGTGCCCACTGTGAAGCCTGGCCCCCATTCCTCAAAGGCCCTGCACTAAAGGCCAGGCAGTCAGGACTGAAGTGATGGCCACAGCTCTGACCCAGGTGCCCAGGCAGTGCCCCCGAAGGCATGGGAGGCCACCCAGCTCGAGCCGGGTCACCCATGTCAGACTGGAGGCCTGAGGAGGGCCTCTGTCCCCTGGTAGTGCTCGGGGGCCAGGGGCCAGGCCCCTTACTCAGGCATGAGGACACCCTATCTGGGGTCCCCTGAGAGCCCCTCCCACAGCCCACCTTGCTTCTCCAGTTCCCTGTGGCTTATAACCCTTCTGTGCCCCCTGCCCTGAGGCCCCAGCCCACAACCTCTTTCCCAGGGACCTGCCACTTGGTGGAGTAGCCCTGAGTTCCACTTGAGCCTCTGCCACAGACAGTGTGTCTGACCAGCTCCCTGAGCCCTGGTTTCCCCAACTGGACCCACCCTCCCTGCCTGTTTCTCAGGCTGCTGTGCAAATCAGCCAGACAATGGAGGGGGGCAGGGTCCAGAGGAGTGGTGTGGCCTCTCAGAGCCCCCTGCTAACCTTTCCCCCATGCTGCAGTCTGACCTGGCCCCGGTGGCCACAGCATCCCAGGGCCCCCAGACTGAATCGTGTTGCACCTGCACAGCCCGCCCCGGTGAGGGGTATCGGCCTCACAGAGCAGGCACAGGGCCCTGGGCTGCAGTGAGTGGGGGCCCAGGTGCCAAGCCAGGGCTCCCTGATGCCAGAGCCAACCCCGCTCCTCTGCCTCACCCTGCTGCCCATCGCCGTCCAGCTGCCACCTGGGGAAACAGATTTCAGGAAGACGGTAGAAACACAGGGGCCCCAACCCAGAATCCAGGAATCTTCAAGTTGGCAGCAGCCTTAGCAGCTGCCTGGCTCACCCCTTGCCTGGGGCCGAGACCACCTTTGCCACCTCCATAGCCACTTCTGCCCAGGGAGCCCAACCCACACCATCCGCAATGATGGGAAGGCCTCTGAGAGAGGCGTGGCTCTGTGACCTTACACTGTTGCCTTCAGGGTACCTGCTTTTCCGAGACTTCTGCCTGAACCACCTGGAGGAGGCCAGGCCCTTGGTGGAATTCTACGAGGAGGTAAGACTCAGAGGCCCAGGCCTTGCTCTGCCCGGAGAAAGGGGAGGAGGTTGGGGCGGCTTTGTGGAACCCACAAGCTGCCTGGCGTAGGCATCCCCATTCCCTGCTGGGCTCTAGATGACCTGCAGGAATCCTGTCCTCCAGATCAAGAAGTACGAGAAGCTGGAGACGGAGGAGGAGCGTGTGGCCCGCAGCCGGGAGATCTTCGACTCATACATCATGAAGGAGCTGCTGGCCTGCTCGCATGTGAGTGTCCTCAGCTGGCCCTGTGTGCTGGCCCAGAGTCACCTGCAGATTGGGAGGGGAAGAGAGGACCCTGCTGAGAATTCATGGCCACCTCTGTCTTCCCCAGCCCTTCTCGAAGAGTGCCACTGAGCATGTCCAAGGCCACCTGGGGAAGAAGCAGGTGCCTCCGGATCTCTTCCAGGTGTGTGCCTCCCGGTCCCTCCCCAGGCAAGGTCACCTTGGACAGCCCTGGGTCAACAAGCCTGGTCAGCTGGGGGCGGGGCCTGGGCAGCCATGGTCTCTTGGGGCTCAGTCACCAACTTCCAGCTTCCTTCGTTAGCCATACATCGAAGAGATTTGTCAAAACCTCCGAGGGGACGTGTTCCAGAAATTCATCGAGAGGTGAGAGCAGGGCAGTGTGGGAGAGGAAGGGGGAGGGAGGGGGCCGCTCTCAGAAGGGGTGTGGCTGGCGTGGAGGGCAGAAGCCAGCCTTCATTAGGCCCTGAGCAGGCAGGTGGCTGGCCCGTCAGTGGCCCCCTTGCAAGGACTCCTGAGAGGTCAGACAGGCTGCAGGTCATCTTCTCCCACCCTGTCCTCCTCAGCACCAGGCAGCTCAAAGCCCATCCCAGGCAGTCTCCTAGCTCCAGGGAGCTAGGAGAGCTGCGCCACCTGTGCCTCTCTCTCCCGTGGGCTGTATAGCACCTTGCTGGCCCACCTGGACTGAGAAGCATCAGAGTCGTGATAGGGGTGGGCCCAGGAGAGCACACGGCCCCCGTGACCCTCACAGCCAGAGTTGGCGCTGTGGGTGGGAATTGTAGGCAGATTTCAGCCAGTTTTAGGGAGCAGCTTTTTTAGGGTCACTGCTGCCCAGCCATGGAGTGAGCTCTGTGTCACTGGAGGTATGCAAGCAGGGACGGGAGACGCACTTGTCAAGGATATGGTAGCAGGAAGTCTGGGTTAGACTAGAAGACCTCCTTTCTGTGCGGATCTGATTCCAGCAGGAAGCCACAGCCAGGTGGCCGAGGGCCATGCTGGGCACCCAAGCAGCCCTGACTGGTGCTGTGGGTGGGCAGGCCCTCAACATATCATTCTTGGAAGAGGACATTAACACTCGTGATGTTTCCACATCTACCCTCACGGGACCCCAGGGAGTGGCGGCTGGGTGGGGAGGCTCACGACAGCATCATCCTTCCCACATTCTGAGTGGCCCCTGAGCCCAGATTCTTCTTTTCCAGCGATAAGTTCACACGGTTTTGCCAGTGGAAGAATGTGGAGCTCAACATCCACGTGAGTGGGCTTGGGTGGGGCATGGAAAGCCGTGCACCCTCCTGCTCCTCTCCCGGGAGCTGGGCTGGGAGCGGGGAGGTCAGGGGATGTCTGTCCTTTAGCCTCCAGGGCCATGGCTATGGGGGTCAGGGCCGGGATCCCAGCATGGGGAGGCCAGAGCAGGTAAATGTGTGGCGAGGATGGCCAGGACATGGGTATGGGGACCCTGGCATGGGGCCAGCCCCTGCTGCCCAGGTGCCTCTGCCCCGGGGCTGGGCAGAGGCAGCCTGTGGTGACCGCAGCTGTCGCTGCCCCTCAGCTGACCATGAATGACTTCAGCGTGCATCGCATCATTGGGCGCGGGGGCTTCGGCGAGGTCTATGGGTGCCGGAAGGCCGACACAGGCAAGATGTGAGCACCCTCCTCGGCGCGGTGGGATGCCTGGGGGAGCCGGGCTCCTGGGGGACCCTGACGGGCCGGATTCCGCACAGGACTACCTGCTGCCCCACGCACTCCTGTCTTGCCGTGCTGTTACCCCCTGCAGGCTCCTCTGGCCCCAGCCCTCCCTGTCTCTGATTTGTGTCACACGCTGGTCCTGGGTCTAGTCTTTCCCTCAAGCACCCCCTGAGGCAGCCCTGGGCCCCTGCTCCAAGGGTGGGTGTTGACCGTCGCCCTCTGCCCCGCAGGTACGCCATGAAGTGCCTGGACAAAAAGCGCATCAAGATGAAGCAGGGGGAGACCCTGGCTCTGAACGAGCGCATCATGCTCTCGCTCGTCAGCACTGGGGTGAGCTGGGTGGGCCAGGCTGCCGCTGAGGCTCTGGAACCCTGGGCGCCCCTGCTGACTGCCCCTCCCCTCCCCTCCTCTCCCCTCCTAGGACTGCCCATTCATTGTCTGCATGTCATACGCGTTCCACACTCCAGACAAGCTCAGCTTCATCCTAGACCTCATGAACGGTGAGTGCTGGCCGGGCCCTAGGGTGGGCTGGGCCCAGGCACGGGAGGCTGGGGCAAGACACTGAGTGCTGCCTGTGGGACTGCCTCCCTCAGGTGGGGACCTGCACTACCACCTGTCCCAGCACGGGGTCTTCTCAGAGGCTGACATGCGCTTCTATGCGGCCGAGATCATCCTGGGCCTGGAGCACATGCACAACCGCTTCGTGGTCTACCGGGACCTGAAGGTGAGCGCCCCTGCTGTCCACAGGCTGGACCTTCGTGGCTGTCCTCTCCTTCCTCTCGACATCCCGGCCACCAGGCCCAGAGGAGTGGGGCTCCTGGGATATGGCCGCCCCGTGTCTTCCCATCTCCGCCCCTGCCTTTCCCACCGAGCCACTCTCTGGGTCCAGGTTGTAGCTGGGGACAGGAGAGAGGACCCCACCTTTGCCCTTCCTTGGGGACCCATCGTCCTCTCCAGTGAAGCAGTGACCCAGCTGGCATCTTGCCTGGCTAGGCCCCATCCTGAGCTGCCCCAGGCAGCTCACTGGGCTTCCTCCACAGCCGGCCAACATCCTTCTGGACGAGCATGGCCACGTGCGGATCTCGGACCTGGGCCTGGCCTGCGACTTCTCCAAGAAGAAGCCCCATGCCAGCGTGTGAGTGCCCCCCACCCTCTCCCTCCCCACCCCTTGCCACTCCCGCTCATGGCCCCCTTGCTCTCACAGGGGCACCCACGGGTACATGGCTCCAGAGGTCCTGCAGAAGGGCGTGGCCTACGACAGCAGTGCCGACTGGTTCTCTCTGGGATGCATGCTCTTCAAGTTGCTGCGGGGGTGAGTGGCCTGTCCCAGGTGGGAAGGTGGGTTGGGGCTAAGAGAAGTTTCTCCCCAATCCAGGTGGGATGCCAAAGGAGGGGAGCCCATAGCTACCTTGGTGTTAGGGGTGGCACCGTCTCTGACTTTGGCCACAGCTCATTCATGCTGCCTGCCTCCCTTTCCCCATTCCTGTCCTTTGACGTTGGTTTTTGGCCTCTCTTGCCCAGGCACAGCCCCTTCCGGCAGCACAAGACCAAAGACAAGCATGAGATCGACCGCATGACGCTGACGATGGTGGGTGCACGTCTCAGTGCAGGGCCGCGGGGGGCTGTGGGGAGCTCCTGTGGGTGCCAGGGCATGACTCTTGCTTCCCACCAGCCAGCAGAGATCTCGGCCACTGACCCCTACTCTGGCCTCTGAGACAGAATTCCTGCCCCATAGGCTCTCGCCCTCCCCGTGCTGTTGGAGCATGACTGCTGGGCGAGCTAGGAAGCTGTGCCCCATCTGTCCCTCTGCGGGGGCCTGGACCCCTCTCTCTCCTGAGCTGGGATGGGGTCAAGGGCTCTTCCTAAGCCCCTGCTAATGTCCCACTCCTCTCTAAAGGCTGTGGAGCTGCCCGACTCCTTCTCCCCTGAATTACGCTCCCTGCTGGAGGGGTTGCTGCAGAGGGATGTCAACCGGAGACTGGGCTGCCTGGGCCGAGGGTGAGTGCCCTGGCGCCTTGGGCATGCTGCTCGCTGTGCCCCCGTGAGGACAAGGGCTGTGTCCCATCACCTGGAACCCCCTCCAAGGTCCCAGCCTCCTTGGAGGAGCTCATAAGTTGGGGCATGGCCAGCCCTGTCCAATGTTCTCAGGGTGGAGGGGCTGCCCTGGCGGTTGGAGCTGCTGGAACCAGCTGGTAACTGGCTTCCAGAGGGGCCCTTGTCACAGATGATGATGATAGCAGCTTTTTATGTTTATTGAACATTTATTAAGCACTGGGCATAGGGTTGCAAAATTTACCAGTGTTAAAACCCACAACCCTATGATGTAGGAACTTCTATTCTCCCATTTGAAAGATGAAGAAACAGCTCAGGCTTAAGGAACTTGCCCAAGTTCACAGAGCCAGAAAGTGGCTCAATCAGGAGTTAAGCCCAGGACTCAGGGTGGGGCTGAGCCCAGATGACTGGCCTCTCCCTACAGGGCTCAGGAGGTGAAAGAGAGCCCCTTTTTCCGCTCCTTGGACTGGCAGATGGTCTTCTTGCAGAAGGTAACAGTCTGCGGCAGGGACTCGGGGTACTCTGCAGCCCCACCCCCGAGCTAATGCCCATGATCCTTGTTCTGCTGCAGTACCCTCCCCCGCTGATCCCCCCACGAGGGGAGGTGAACGCAGCCGACGCCTTCGACATTGGCTCCTTCGATGAGGAGGACACAAAAGGAATCAAGGTACTGGGCTTTGCCTGGCCTCTTTTACCTGGGCTGTGATCCTGGCCTGGGGGAGGATCCCTCTCCCTTCTAATCACCTGTGAGACCCTGTGCCAGCCCTGCCAGCTTGTAGGCCTCAGCTCCTCCTCGGCCAGCTTCCCTGGGGGTGGCAGTTGCACTGACCATCCCTACCCACGGCCCTGGGTCTGGGCAGCCTGTGGCTTATGGTATTCTGGCATCTCTGTCCATCCATGTGTCCCTGCCCCATCCACCTGGTAAAGTTACTGGACAGTGATCAGGAGCTCTACCGCAACTTCCCCCTCACCATCTCGGAGCGGTGGCAGCAGGAGGTGGCAGAGACTGTCTTCGACACCATCAATGCTGAGACAGACCGGCTGGAGGCTCGCAAGAAAGCCAAGAACAAGCAGCTGGGCCATGAGGAAGGTGAGGGCCGCTGCGGCACCAGGCCCCTGCCTGCTTAGAAGTGAGCAGCTGGCTCGGGTTTAAGGAACTCGCCCTGGATCACAGCCAGAAAGTGGCGGCTCTGGGATTGAAACTCAGGCTGGGGCCCGGCGTGGTGGCTCACACCTGTAATCCCAGCACTTTGGGAGGCCAAGGAGCGCAGATCACTTGAGGTCAGGAGTTTGAGACCAGCCTGGCCAACATGGTGAAACCCTGTCTCTACCAAAAAATACCAAAAAAATTAGCCGGGCATGGTGGCACACGCCTGTACTCCCAGCTACCTGGGAGGCAGAGGCGGGAGGATCGCTTGAACCTGGGAGGTGGAGGTTGCAGTGAGCCAAGATTGTGCCACAGCCCTCCAGCCTGGGCAACAGAGTGGAGACCCTGTCTCAAAACAACAAAAAAGAAACCCAGGTGGGGCCGGCTGAGTCTCCTCTGTCTCTCGCCTCAGACTACGCCCTGGGCAAGGACTGCATCATGCACGGCTACATGTCCAAGATGGGCAACCCCTTCCTGACCCAGTGGCAGCGGCGGTACTTCTACCTGTTCCCCAACCGCCTCGAGTGGCGGGGCGAGGGCGAGGCCCCGGTAAGGAGCCCGTGCGGGGGTCCGGGAGCCGGGCTTCCGGGTAGCTGGCCGGCCCGGCTCTTACCTGCACCACCCATCCCTGGCCCTGCAGCAGAGCCTGCTGACCATGGAGGAGATCCAGTCGGTGGAGGAGACGCAGATCAAGGAGCGCAAGTGCCTGCTCCTCAAGATCCGCGGTGGGAAACAGTTCGTTTTGCAGTGCGATGTGAGTGAGGGCTGAGCCAGGGATGGGAGGGCTGAGGGGCCAGGCCAGGCAGGCTCGGGAGAGCCCCAGCTGACAGAGCTGGGCTTGGCATGTGCAGAGCGACCCTGAGCTGGTGCAGTGGAAGAAGGAGCTGCGCGACGCCTACCGCGAGGCCCAGCAGCTGGTGCAGCGGGTGCCCAAGATGAAGAACAAGCCGCGCTCGCCCGTGGTGGAGCTGAGCAAGGTGCCGCTGGTCCAGCGCGGCAGTGCCAACGGTCTCTGACCGCCCGCCCGCCTTTTATAAACCTCTAATTTATTTTGTCGAATTTTTATTATTTGTTTTCCCGCCAAGCGGAAAAGGTTTTATTTTGTAATTATTGTGATTTCCTGTGGCCCCAGCCTGGCCCAGCTCCCCCGGGAGGGGCCTGCTTGCCTCGGCTCCTGCTGCACCAACCCAGCCGCTGCCCGGCGCCCTCTGTCCTGACCCCAGGGGCTGCCCGCTCCCAGTGTCTTCCTGTGGGGGAAGAGCACAGCCCTCCCACCCCTTCCCCGAGGGATGATGCCACACCAAGCTGTGCCACCCTGGGCTCTGTGGGCTGCACTCTGTGCCCACGGGTGCTGCTGGGTGGCCCAGCCTCCCTCACCAGGGGCAGGCACAGCACAGGGATCCGACTTGAATTTTCCCACTGCACCCCCTCCTGCTGCAGAGGGGCAGGCCCTGCACTGTCCTGCCCCACAGTGTTGGCAAGAGGAGGGGCCCGTTGTCTCCCTGGCCCTCAAGACCTCCCACAGTGACTCGGGCTCCTGTGCCCTTATTCAGGAAAAGCCTCTGTGTCACTGGCTGCCTGCACTCCCACTTCCCTGACACTGCGGGGCTTGGCTGAGAGGGTGGCATTGGCAGCAGGTGCTGCTACCCTCCCTGCAGTCCCCTCTTGCCCCAACCCCCAGCACCCGGGCTCAGGGACCACAGCAAGGCACCTGCGGGTTGGGCCATACTGGCCTCGCCTGGCCTGAGGTCTACCCGATGCTGGGCTGGGTGCGACCCCATCTGCCCAGGACGGGGCCGGCCAGGTGGGCGGGCAGCACAGCAAGGAGGCTGGCTGGGGCCTATCAGTGTGCCCCCCATCCCGGCCCATCAGTGTACCCCCGCCCAGGCTGGCCAGCCCCACAGCCCACGTCCTGTCAGTGCCGCCGCCTCGGGGCGCCGCCTCGCCCACCGCATGCCCCCTCGTGCCAGTCGCGCTGCCTGTGTGGTGTCGCGCCTTCTCCCCCCCGGGGCTGGGTTGGCGCACCCTCCCCTCCCGTCTACTCATTCTCCGGGGCGTTTCTTTGCCGATTTTTGAATGTGATTTTAAAGAGTGAAAAATGAGACTATGCGTTTTTATAAAAAATGGTGCCTGATTCGGCTGTCTCAGACTCTTTTTGTACCTGGTGACCGCTTTTCAGCTTCTGCTGGGCTGGGGCCTGAGGGGGAGGGTCTCGGTGGTACCAGGTCTCCTCCACCGCCATGGCTTCCAAGGTGGTCTGCTCGGGCCCAGGCCATCTTCCGGGTGGGGTGAGGCAGTGGGTCCCACTCCCCTCCTACCCCTCCCAGCTGACAGTCCTCTCCACCTAGTGGCTGTCCAGTGCCCATTCCTCACCTTTTCCCAGGGAGGAGAGAGCAGCTTCTGCCACTTCCCAGGTAAGCAGGAGGAGGTGTCAACAGTGTTACGCCTGGCGCAGTGTCTGGGCTGACTGGGACTGTCTCAGGCCCACAGAACACCCCTGCACAGCAGGCACCAAGCTGAGGCCCCTCCCCAGAAACAGTCACAAGGCACCTCTTCCCTCTAGGTCACACCACAGCCTCTGGAACCTTGGCCATCTCTGGCTTCAGCCTCCTCTCTGGCCTCATTGCACAGCCCTAGTAGGGGTCCCTGAGGCCTGAGGGGAACCCCAGCACTAGGCCTCTCCTCTACCCAGAGGCTTCTGGTCAACTTCCCTTTCCCCACGTCCCTGTCCTAGCCCCCGGGGTGACTAAATGGGGAGATAGATACGTGTTGCTGCCCACTCCACACAGGGCTTTGCTGGGCATGGCTGGGGCCCATGGCCAAAGCACAGCATGCCAGGCAGAGAAGGGAGGCAGGCAGCTGGGCAGGGTACTCAGGGCTGAATACAAGAGTCCGGGGCAATGGCCTTTGAGCCAGGCCTCCGGCATTGGTGTGGGAAGGAGGGAGGACATTTCTGAGGCAGGGAAGAGCCAGGCACTTACGAGTGGCCCAGGCTGGCTGGAGGACTATGGGAAGGAGCCATGCCTGGAGGCACTGAATGCCAGGCTTAACCTATCCCAGAGCCAGGTGTGTGCTCGGGGACTGCAGAATGAAGATACAAACGACATGGAGTCCAGACCTGCCGTACTCAGGGAGCCCTTGAAGGTGTGGCACAGGGCTGAGGGTGGTGAGAGCTGGCTCTAAAGTGATTGCCTGGTTACTGAGTGCAGGATGTGGGGAGGGAGGTGAAGGACAGGAGGCAGGGAGACAAACCGCCGCAGTGGGAGAGGAAGAGATGAAAAGAGGCCAGACAGGAAGAACGTGGTCCAGCAGAAACAGGCTGGACTTGGGGCTGAGCGAGGCGGGAGTCTGGGGAAGAGGGTAGGTGTGGTTGGGTTGGCCTCGGACATACTGATGGGATAGCATGGGACCCCCTGGGCACAGAGATGTCCTGGAGTAAGCTGAAATGTGGACCTGGGGGTGGCATCAGGGTGACAATGGGAACGGACAGGCTCTCTCCCAGGGACGTGGGAGTCACGGAGAGAGAGGAGCCCGTGGAAGAGGGTTGAGAAGGCACTGTCATGGAATTAAGGGCCAGTGGGGAGCTGTGTTCAAGATGGCAGAAATCAGGAGAGGCTGGAACCAAGAAAGTCCTGTCGGGGTTGAGTTTGGAGAGGGCTCAGGGAAGGGACCGCCTCTGAGAAAAGTGGTGGCCAGGGAGGGCTGCAGCAGTGGTGAGCAGGTGAGCTCTGGGTATTCAGAAGCCTTCGGGCTGCTGCCAACCCCAGGACCTCACAGATGAGACCACAGCGTGGGGTGGCAAAGTGACCCCAGATGGCACAGGCGCCATGTGACTACAGGGAGAAGGCAGGGTAAAAATGGCAATCAGGCCTTCCAGCCCAGAGTCTCAGAACTGAGGACGCCCTACAGCAGGAAGTGATGCTCAAGCTAGCTGGCCCTCCTCAATCATGTTCCACGTAGGGAAAGGGAGAGTAGAGGGTCAGCCTTGGCCACCTAGCAAAACCAGGGCCCGAGACCCCAGGCTGGGCCTCCAGTAATCAAGGGCCGGAACTGAGCTGACGGAGGCCTGCACCCTAGTTCCGGTGTGGGTGGAGGGGCCGGCCCTGATTTCGAAACTCGCCTTCCTCTCCTGACGCTGGCAGCCAAGCGCAGCGTCTGCAAAAGGGACTCGTGCGGCGGGCGAAGGCAGCCGTTCGCCGCGGGCGGTCCTCCGCCGGGACGGCTCTGCCGCTGCCTGGGCCTGCGCCCCTCTCTCCCCGAACTCCTATCCCTGACTTCAGGGCCCCGGGGGCCACCTCCCCGCATCGCTGGGCCTGCAGACACCGGCCAGGTTCCAGAGGAAGGTGCTTCCCGCTCAGCCGGCAAGCACTTAGTGGCGCCTGCTCGTTGCTCGTCTCCAGGCCGGGTGCTCGGTGATGCGAGGGGAGCCGGGGCGCCCCACTTCACCCGCACACCCCAGCAGAGTCGGTGACCGCGGGACCTGGGGTAGGAAGACCGGGGCGAGCGAGGGTATCCGCGGGGGAAACGCAGGTATCACGGCTGCAGCAGGACCGCGGCCCGCCGCGCACGCGCGTGCACGACCGAGGGGCCCAGTGCCCGCCCCCCCGGGCCCCGCCTTCCCCTTCCGGACCCGGCTCTGGGGGTCTGCGCAGGGCTCGGGACGCCTCCTGCGGGTCGCGGGCGGAGCTGTAACCGGGCATCGCCTTCCAGGCCGCCCCAGCGGACCCGGGCCCGACCGAGGTCGGGGCGCAGACCCAAGGCCGGGCATCTCCTCGGGCGCTTGAGGTTGCTCTGCCGCGCGCTGGCCTGGCCGCGGTTGCCATGGTTGCGGGGGGACGGGGCCGCGCGCGAAGCCCCGCCCCGGCCCGGCGCAGCCCCGCCCGCTCCGCCGCCCGCCCCGCCCTCCCTGCCGCCGCCGCCGCCGCCGCCGCTACTGCTGCGGGGGCCGCGGGGGGCGCAGCTGGGGCGCGGCTCGGAGGGGAGGCTAGGGGGCCGTGCCAGGCCCGAAGCCGAGGCGGGGCCGGGATGCGGCGCTGAGGCCCAGCATGGCCGGCCCGGGCCCCACCTTCCCGCTGCACCGGCTCGTCTGGGCGAACCGGCATCGCGAACTGGAGGCCGCACTGCACAGCCACCAGGTGAGGCCCTGCTGGGGCACCAGGCCCGTCCCCCGGGTCCCCCACCCAAGGCTGTGGCCTCGGTCCTGGAGGCCGCCCGCCCCTGCTCAGCTCCGCAGCCACGTCCTGGGCCTTCCTCCCCACGATCCCAAGCCCAGGTCACCGGCCCCTCGCGCCTGAGCCTCTGGCCTCTTCTCCCCTGCGCTGGGCCTTGCCCTGCTCGCCCGAACTCGCTTCCGCATCCTTGCTGACCCAAGCTGAGAACAAGAACTCTGGTCCTGGTCCCCAGGCTCCGCCACACTCCTGACATCCTGCACCTCTGCCTGACCAGGCCCCGCCGCCAGACCCCCGCTCTGCCCCTGCCCTCCGTCCTGCCCCCTCCCCTCCCCTTCCAGGACACGCAGGCCACCCTCTGCCATCTCCCTGGTCAGTCCGCCGTCCTTATTTCCCATAGCAATTCCCAACCCTGCTTGCCCTGGCAGCCTCCCTGCCTTGCCCTCTTCTCTCCTGCCGTTTGTGAGTGTCCCGTCTCCCCCAGCACGACATTGAACAGGAGGACCCCCGCGGGCGGACCCCACTGGAGCTGGCCGTGTCTCTGGGAAACCTGGAGTCTGTGAGAGTGCTCCTTCGACACAATGCCAACGTGGGCAAAGAGAACCGCCAGGGCTGGGCAGGTACTGCAGAGGACAAGGGGCTCCCCCTAAGTCTGGCAGGCGGGGGGCAGTGAGCAGCCAGGCCTGGGGTCATCTGGAGGGCTCCCCTCAGCAGCCTGGTGCCCGCAGTCCTGCAGGAGGCAGTCAGCACTGGAGACCCCGAGATGGTGCAGCTGGTGCTCCAGTATCGGGACTACCAGAGGGCCACTCAGAGGCTGGCGGGCATTCCGGAACTGCTCAACAAACTTCGCCAGGTACAGCAGGGCACACAGTTATGGAGGTGGGGTACCATGGCAGGGCACCACCCTGGTTACTGTGCCAGGCCTGGCCTTGGAAAGGCACCCAGTTTGTGCAGTGTGCCTCCTGCCACCAGCAAGGAGATCTGTCTATCTTGACCCCAGCCCAGGGTCACGTAGGAAAGAGAGACGGCCAGGCTCACGTGGGAGAGACTGGGCCCTTTGGAAGAGAAGCCTTGCCAGCTTTGGGCCTCCTGAAGAATGCCGATTACCTGGAGCGGGGACTTCAGGTTGACTCCGTGGATTATGGCCTGAGCCCCTGGAATACTTGCTACTATGCGCCCTTCTGGAAGCACGCGGAGGGGCCTGGCTGGCAGAGCATACTACCTCATACCCCCTACCCCAGGGGCAGGCTCGGAGGGAGCCACTGTGCCCCCTTTACAGAGTAGGACTCTCAGACCCAGTGGAAGCAAAGGCTCCCCCAGGGCTTTGCACAGGCTCATGGCCAGGTTGAGGCTGGCCCTCCACCTGCAGGTGCTTACAGCCTCATTGCCCGAAGACCATTGTAGTGCTCCACTTGGCCCACCCTCTCCAGGGCAGAGTGGTTGGGCGTAGCTGAGCCATAGCAGTGCGTCAAGACTTGATGAAGGGCCAGGCGTTGTGGCTTACTCCTGTAATCCCAGTGCTTTGGGAGGCCAAAGTGGGTGGATCACTTGAGCCCAGGAGTTCGAGACCAGCCTGGGCAACATGACGAAACCCGTCTCTACAAAAAGTACAAAAATTAGCTGGGAGTGGTGGCACACACCTGTGGTCCCAGCTACTCGGGAGGCTGAGGTGGAAGAATCACCTGAGCCCAGGGAGGCAGAGGTTGCTGTGAGCCGAGATTGCACCACTACACTCCAGCCTGGGTGACAGAGCAAGTCTCAAAAAAAAAAAAAAAGACCTGATGAAGGGCTGGGCTGGCTGTGGACAAGGGGCTCCCAGGCCTGCTGGAGCCAGCAGCAGGCAGGGCCCTGACAAGCAGCTCTGATTTCTCTTAGGCCCCCGATTTCTATGTGGAGATGAAGTGGGAGTTCACCAGCTGGGGTGAGTGGGGACCTCTGGGCTCCCAGGGATTTGGGGTGGGGCCTTTGGAAAGACCCGCAGTGACCCCTGTGCACCCTGCAGTGCCCCTTGTGTCTAAGATGTGCCCGAGCGATGTGTACCGCGTGTGGAAGCGGGGTGAGAGCCTGCGAGTAGACACCAGTCTCCTGGGCTTCGAGCACATGACCTGGCAGCGGGGCCGGAGGAGCTTCATCTTCAAGGGCCAGGGTGAGCTCTGGACGCACTCACTGCAGCTCCTCGGCCTTCGGGTTTCCTGCGGCTTGGGAGGACGGTGCTGCCCTTTCTCTCCACTTTCCAGATTTGGAAGCTGAGGTTGGGGATGGAGGGATATCCAGGGGCCAAGGGTGACCCACTCAGCAGGTGGCTGAGGGTACATGATCGCCCTCTCTGCACCGCTGGCGCCTAGCACTGATTTGCACCCCCTCTGTCCACCCCTACCGGCCGGCAGAGGCAGGAGCCCTGGTGATGGAGGTGGACCATGACCGGCAGGTGGTGCATGTGGAGACGCTGGGGCTCACTCTGCAGGAGCCCGAAGCACTGCTGGCCGCCATGCGGCCCAGCGAGGAGCATGTGGCCAGTCGCCTCACCTCTCCTATCGTTTCCACCCACCTGGACACTCGTAATGTGGCCTTTGAGAGGTCGGTCGGGGCCTGGCACACCGTGGGTGGGATGGGGACTGATAGCAAGAGCCACCATTAATGAGGGCAGGGCGATCCTTGAAGATCCTGGTTCAGGCCTCTGTGCTCACCCACCAGGGGCTGCTCAGGGGCAGGTGGGTTGCTGCAGCCCGTGTCTCACTCAGACTGTCGGGGTGGTTGGGCTCCTGTGGCCACCTTTGTCGGGAGGGGTCAGGTCAAGATGTCCCCAGTTTCTTGACTTCTGACCTCATATGTTTTCCCATTAAGACAAAGATTTAGGCTGTGGTTCATGGCAGCTCTTTGCACCAATGTTGGCTTGTCATTGGTGTGGCTGTGTTGGGGGCAGAATCCTTTGTGGGTAGCCTAGGAACCTGACCCTTCCAGCAAGAGTTTCTCTGACAACACATGCCCCCTCTTGCCTTAACAGTCAGTGGAAACACTTAAAAAAAAAAAAAAAAAAAAAGCCTTATTGAGATATAATCTCATATACCATATAAGATCACCCATTTAAAGTATACAGTTCAATGACTTTTAGTATATTTATTCACAGATTTGTACATCACCACAGTCAATTTTAGAACATTTTTATCACCTCAGGAAGGAACCCCCTACCCTTTAGCTAACTCTTCGCCAAACTCCTCATCCCCTCTCCCAGTCCTGAGCAACCACTAATCTACTTTCTGTTTCTGTAGAATTCGCTACTCTGAGTTCTCATATGAATGGAATTTTATAATATGTTGCCTTTTGTGTCTGGCTTCTTTCACTTAGTATAATATATTCAAGGTTCATCCAAGTTGTAGCATGTAACTACTTCTTCCCTTTTTGTGGCTATTGTATGAATATACCATATCTTGTTTATTCATTAACCCATCGGTAGACATTTGGGTTATTTGCATTATTTGGCAGTTATGAATAATGCCACTCTAAGTATTCATGTGCAAGTTTTTGTGTAGACGTATGTTTTAATTTCTCTTTCATATGTTTTCATTTCTCTTAGGTATATACATAAGAGTGGAATTGCTAGGTTACTGATAACTCATTGTTTAATTGACTGTTTACCAAACGAGCTGTACTGGTTTACATTCCCACCAGCAGCATGTGAGGGTTCCAGTTTCTCCACATCCTCATCAACACTTGTCATTATTCACTCATTTGTTTTTGGAATCTAGCCAGCCTAGTGGGTGAGAAGTGATAGCTCACTGTGATTTTGATTTGCCTTTCCTTGATGACTAATGATGTTGAGCATCTTTTCATGTGTTTATTGGTCAATTGTATATCTTCTTTGCAGAAATGTCTATTCAGATCCTTTACTCATTTTTTATTTAATTTAATTAACTTACTTATTTTGAGATGGGGTCTGGCCTTTCACCCGGGATGGAGTGCAGTGACATGATCATGGCTCATTGCAACCTCCACCTCCCAGGCTCAAGTGATCTAAGTAGCTGGGACTACAGGTGCATGCCACCATGCCCAGCTAATTTTTAAATTATTTGTAATTATTTTATTATATCATTTAATTATTTTGTTTAGTTATTTGTAGAGATAGAGTACAGACTGGTCTTAAACTCTTAGGCTGAAGCAATCTGCCTACCTTGGCCTCCCAAAGTGCTGGGATTACAGGCATGAGCCACCACACCTATCCCTTCACCCATTTAAAAAACTGGGTCATGTTTTGATTATTGAGTCATAAGAGTTTTATAATTTTAGCTGTTACACTTAGGTCTTTGAGCCATTTTAAGTTAATTTTTGTGTATAGTGGAAGGTTCTTTTGCATGTGACTATCCAGTTGTCCTAGCCCCCTTTGTTGAAAAGACTATGTTTTTCCCACTGAATGGTCTTGCCACCCTTGTCGAAAATCAGATGACCATAGATAAATGGGTTACTTTCTGATTCCCACATTAGTTCCATTGGTCTACATGTCTGTCTTTATGCCAATATTATACTGTCTTAATCACTGTTGCTTTGCAGTAAGTTTTGAAATTGGAAAGTGTGAGTCTTCCTATTTTGTTTTTCTTTTTCAGGGTTATTTCAGTATTTTGGGACCCTCGCATTTTATATGAGTTCTATTTTCTTTTTTCTCACAACCCAGTGTAGGCAGAATATGTGAATTCTAGATTCAGCTTGTCAATTTCTACAGTCAGATGGGATTCTGATAGGAATTGCACTGAATCTATAAAGCAGTTTGGGGAATAGTACCATGTTAACAATGTTAAGTCTTCTAATCCATGAACATGGGATGTTTTTCCATTTATTTGGATCTTCTTTAATTTCTTTCAACATTATTTTATGGTTTTCAGAGTGTAAGCTTTGCACTTCTTTTGTTACATTTATTCCTAAGTGTTGTATTCTGTGTTTTTTTTTTGAGATGGAATCTCACTCTGTTGCCCAGGCTGGAGTGCAGTGGCACGATCTAGGCTCACTGCAACCTCCACCTCCTGGGTTCAAGCAGTTCTCCTGCCTCAGCCTCCCAAGTAGCTGGGATTACAGGTGCCCACCACCACTCCTGGCTAATTTTTGCATTTTTAGTAGAGACAGGGTTTCACCATGTCGGACCAGGCTGGTCTCAAACTCCTGACCTCAGGTGATCTGCCTGCCTCAGCCTCCCAAAGTGCTGGGATTACAGGTGTGAGCCACCGTGCCCGGCCACTAAGGGTTTTATTCTTTTTGATACAATTATGAATCAAATGTTTTTCTTAATTTTATTTTTTGATTGTGTATTGCAAATGTATAAAATTACAATTGATTTCTGTATGTTGACCATGTATCCTGCAACATTGCTAAACCCATTCATTCAAGTAGATTTTTAGTGGATTCCTTTCCTCAGTATTTTTTTTAACATATGAGATTATGTTATCTGTAAATAGATTTAGTTGTATTTCTTCCTTTCCAATTTAGATGCCTTTTGTTTCTTTTTCTTGCTTAATTGCTCTGACTAGAACTTCCAGTAGAATATTGATTAAAGGTTGTTAGAGGCTGGGTGCGGTGGCTCACGCCTGTAATCCCAGCACTTTGGGAGGCCAAGGTGGGTGGATCACGAGGTCAGGAGATCGAGACCATCCTAGCTAACATGGTGAAACCCCGTCTGTACTAAAAATACAAACAATTAGCCAGGCGTGGTGGCGGGTGCCTGTAATCCCAGCTACTCAGGAGCCTGAGGCAGGAGAATGGCGTGAACCCAGGAGGCCGAGCTTGCAGTGAGCCAAAATCACGCCACTACACTCTAGCCTGGGCGACAGACCAAAACTCCATCTCAAAAAAAAAAAAAAGGGGGTTAGAGCAGGCTGGGCATAGTGGCTCACGCCTGTAATCCCAGAACTTTGGGAGGCTGAGGCAGCCAGATCACTTGAGGTCGGGAGTTTGAGACTAAGCTGGCCAACATGGTGAAACATCATCTCTACTAAAAATACAAAAACAAAAAAAAATTAGCCAGGCATGGTGGTGGGCACCTGTAGTCCCAGCTGCTTGGGAGACTGAAGCACAAGAATTGCTTGAACCCAGGAGGCAGAGGTTGTAGTGAGCCCAGATTGTGCCACTGCACTCCAGCCTGGGTGACAGAGCAAGACTCCATCTAAAACAGTAAATAAATAAATAAAAAAGAAAAGAAAAGTGGTTAGAGCAGACATCTTTGTATTCTTGTCTTCTTCTTCATCTTAGGGGAAAAACATTCAGTCTTACCATTAAGTATGATATTAGTTGTGAGTTTTTGGTAGATACCCTTCATCAGGTTAAGGTAATTCCCTTCCATTCCTCATTTTTAGAGTGTTTTTATCATGAAAGGATGTTAGATTTTGTGAAATGCTTTTTCTGTGTTTATTGATATGATCATGTGGTTTTTAAAAAAATTCTATTGATACATCAATTGACCTATGGATATTGAACCAACCTTGCATTCCTGTGATAAGTTCCACTTGGTTGTGGTGTATAATTCTTTTAATATGTTGCTAGATTTGGTTGGCTTGTATTTTGTTGAGGATTTTGTATCCATATTCATAAGCGATATTGGTCTGTAGTTTTCTTGTGATATATGTCTGGTTTTGGTATCTGGGTGATGCCTCATAAACTGAAGTGGAAAATGTCACCTCTTTGTCTATTTTTTTGAATAGTTTGCAAATAATTGGTATTAATTTGTCTTCAAAAGATTGGTAGGATTCAGTGGTGAAGCCATTTGGGCCTGAGTTTGTGTGTGTGTGTGTGTGTGTGTGTGTGTAGTTTTTTGTTGTTATATTTACCAATCAGTCTCTTGACTTGTTATCCATCTATTCAGATTATCTATTTATTCTCAAATTAGTTTTGGTAGTTTGTGTCTCACTAGGAATTTGTCCATTTCATCTAAATTATAAAATTTGTTGGTGTACAGCTATCATTATATCCTTTTATAATGCTTTTTATTTCTGTTGCTCCCCCTTTCATTTCTGATTCTGGTGAGTAATTTGAGGTTTTTGTTTGTTTTTGTTTTGTTTTATTTTTTTTTGAGACAGAGTCTTACTCTGTCACCCAGGCTGAAGTGCAGTGGCATGATAAGAGCTCACTGCAGCCTTGAACTCCTGGGCTTAGGTGATCCTTCAGCCTCCCAAGTAACTGGGACTACAGGCATGTACCACCAAGCCCAGCTAATTTTCTTTTTTTGTAGAGATGTGGTCTCACTATGTCATCCAGGCTGCTTTTGAACTCCTGGCCTCAAACAATCCTCCTGCCTTGGCCTCCCAAAGCACTGGCATTACAGGTGTGAACCACCACCCCCAGCCAAGTCTTCTCTCTCTTTTTTTGCCCACCGTGGTCAACCTAGCTAAAGGTTTGTCAATTTTGTTGATGTTTTCAAAGAGCCAGTTTTTGGTTTCATTAATTTTCTCTATTATTTTTCTATTCTCTATTTCATTAACCTTTACTGTAATATTTATTATTTCTTTCTGTTCTTTCTGGTTTAGTTTGCTCTTTTTCCATTGTCTTAACATGGAAGGTTAGGTTAAGGTTATTGATTTGAGATCTTCTTTCTTAATATAGGCATTCACACATATTACATTTACACTTCTAGGCATGTCTGTCTTTTCTTTTTTTGACATGGGGTCTCACTCCATCACCCAGGCTGGAGTGCAGTGGTATGATCTCAGCTCACTGCAACCTCTGCCTCCCAGGCTCAAGTGATCCTCCCACCTCAGCCTCCTGAGTAGCTGGGAACACAGGCTCCAGCTAATTTTTTCTGTTTTTAGTAGAGACGGGGTTTCACCATGTTGCACAGGCTGGTCTCGAACTCCTGTGCTCAAGCAATCTGCCTGTCTCAACCTCCCAAAGTGCTGGGATTACAGGCGTGAGCCGCCAGGCCTGGCCTGGCCTTTACCTGTGTCTCATAAGTTTTTTTTTTTTTTTTTTTTGAGACGGAGTCTTGCTCTGTTGCCCAGGCTGGAGTGCAGTGGCGCGATCTCGGCTCACTGCAAGCTCCGCCTCCCGGGTTCACACCATTCTCCTGCCTCAGCCTCCCGAGTAGCTGGGACTACAGGCGCCCGCCACCACGCCCGGCTAATTTTTTGTATTTTTAGTGGAGACGGGGTTTCACCGTGTTAGCCAGGATGGTCTCCATCTCCTGACCTCGTGATCTGCCTGCCTCAGCCTCCCAAAGTGCTGGGATTACAGGCGTGAGCCACCGTGCCCGGCCATAGGTTTTGATATGTTGTGTCTTTATTCCTGTTTATCTCAGAGTATTTTCTGATTTCTCTTTTGATTTATTATTTGAGACACTGGCTGTTTAGGAGTATGTTGTTTACTTTCCACATATTTGTGAATTTCCAGAGTTTTTTTTTTCTGCTATTGATTTCTAATTTCATTCCATTGTGGTTGGAAAACACACATTGTATGACTTCTATCCTTTCAATTTTATTGAGGTTTTCTTTTTTTTTTTTTTTTTTTTTGAGACTGAGTCTCGCTCTGTCGCCCAGGCTGGAGAGCAGTGGCACTGTCTCTGCTCACTGCAAGCTCTGCCTCCCGGGTTCACGCCATTCTCCTGCCTCAGCCTCCCAAGTAGGTGGGACTACAGGCGTCCGCCCCCACGCCCGGCTAATTTTTTGTATTTTTTAGTAGAAACGGGGTTTCATCATGTTTGCCAGGATGGTCTCGATCTCCTGACCTCATGATCCACCCCCCTCGGCTTCCCAAACTTCTGGGATTACAGGCATGAGCCACCGTGCCCGGCCTTATTGAGGTTTTCTTAATGGCCTAGTATGTGGCCTTGAAGAGTGTTCCGTGTGCGCGTGAGAAGCGTGTGTGTGGTGGTTGTTGGGTGGAGTGTTCTAACCTGTTTATGAAGTCTAGCTGTAGTGTTGTTCTTATCTTCTGGTTCTTTGTTGATCTTCTAGTTGTTCTATCCCTTATTGAAAGTGGGGTACTGGAGTCTCCAACTGACATACTTTTATTTTAGCTTTTTATTTTGGAAAATTTCAAACATATATGAAAGAAGAGATAATGTACTTAACTCATCACCCAGCTTCAACATTTATCAACATCTTGCCAATCTTATTGAATCTATCCTTCCTTACCTTTTTTAAAAATGTTTCCTAGAGTATGTCAAAGCTCATCCCAGATGTCCTAATGTTTCTAGTAAATGCTTCTGCACAATTCTAAAAGACAAGGATGTTTTTAAACCCAGCCCCGACACTATCATACCTCACAAGATTCATGCTAATTCCTCAGTGTCTTCTAGTCCCAAGTCCATGCTCAAGTGTCCCCCGCTGTCCAGGCACCCTCTTCAGGGGTCCTCCATGTTTCATAGTGAGAAGGGACCCTCAGGGTTGGGCACCCCGGGCAGGCTGGCTGGAGGGGGCTTTGGAAAGGAAGGCTTTGGCGAGGGTGTGAGGGTGCAGGTCCTCACCAGCTCCTGTTTGGTCTGTTTCAGGAACAAATGTGGTATCTGGGGCTGGCGGTCGGAGAAGATGGAAACTGTTAGCGGCTACGAGGCCAAGGCAGGAGAGGCCGGGGGTGGGGGCCAGGGGTAGGCGATGAGGTCCAGGAACTCAAGGGTGGGGGCGGGGGTAGGCGATGAGGTCCAGGAACTAGCTCCTCTCCACATCCATCCCAGAGTAGCCTTTGGGCTCTGGAAACCCTGAGCATTTGTGGGAACTCAGCGGGCCTGAGTGCCCAGCCCCTGTGGAATACATAGGGCTCACCCACATCACGGACCCCTACCCAGGGTACTGAGATCAAAAGAGGAGTGTGTTCCTCTTGACCCTGGGGCTGCATCTCCTCGTTGGTGACTTCCCGGGGTTCAGACCCTGCCACCTCCTCCATTTTGGGGAGCAAGATCTCATCTGTCTCTGGGACAGGAGGACCTGGGTTCTGCACTGGTGAGGCTGAGTGTGGGAAGCAGGCTCTGAGCCCCCAGCTCCCCGTGTCCCCTGCTCCCCAGGTGTATAGTGCCACCAACGTGGAGCTGGTGACACGCACACGCACGGAGCACCTCTCTGATCAGGACAAGTCGAGGAGCAAAGGTAAACCCAGGTGCGCCTGCCTGCTGCCCGGTCACACCGTGTGGTGGGGTCACCCTGGCCTGGGGTCAGGGGCCAGAGTTTCCGGGGATGAGCTGGGAGGCCTCCCCATTCCCATCTGACCCCTCTTCCCCCAGACAGGAGGCTCCCGGGGTGGAGGTGGGCGGGGGAAATGCGAGCATAGTGGCCCCTCACCGGCTCCCACCCCTTCTCCGTAGCGGGGAAGACTCCGTTCCAGTCCTTCCTGGGGATGGCCCAGCAGCATTCCTCCCACACCGGGGTGAGCCGGGGCTGGGCTGAGACAGGGCCGGCGGGGGTGCCGAGCCTGGGTGGGAGGGCGCCCTCTGTCGCCCTGATCGCTGAGTCTGCCCTGGGACCCACGCAGGCCCCCGTGCAGCAGGCAGCCAGCCCCACCAACCCCACAGCCATCTCCCCTGAGGAGTACTTCGACCCCAACTTCAGCCTGGAGTCACGGAACATTGGCCGCCCTATCGAGATGTCCAGCAAAGTACAGAGGTGAGGTCTGAGAGCTGGCTGAGGACTTGCCTCGGGACGAGGGCTCTTGCAGACCCCTCGCTTGCTGGGCCTGTCGTAGTGAGGGACCCACTCCCTCAGCTGGCTTCTCTCTGGACTCCACTCCTGGAGGGCAGGAGTCATGTCTGCCTTATCCATGGTCCTCAGCCCTTAGCAAGGGGCTTGGCACAGAGAACCGGTAGCTTGTCTTTGATGAATGGATGGTGCCACCCATGTATGGTTTTCTATTGAATTTCATGAGTACCTGCTGGGGCCAGCGTGGCACAGTGGGAAGGGCCCCCAGCGACGTGGCCTGGGAGTGGAGCGTCTGCCTTGGTGGAACAGAACAGTTACGCTCTTGCCTCATGAGAAGCCCTGAGCAGGTGTAGGCGGTAACAGCAGGCACAGTGCCTGCACAAGCCTAGCGCTCTCAACACCATCTCAGGAGGATTCTCTTAGCCACCCAACAGTCGCTGGGATTCGAACCCTGGCAGTCTTGCCCTGGGGTGTGCTGGACATAGAAGTTTGGCAACACGTGAGCTGGTGGCCAGCTCTGGGCTGAGGAGGAAAACGGGGCTGTGGGCCAGGCCCAGAGAGAAGCCCACAGCCTGGCACCTGGCCTCCTTGTCCAGACCAGATGAGCTGGTACGAAATCCTCAGGATCCCCAGCCTGGGCCCAGGGAGGAGGGCAGCTTGGGCCACGTGGCCAGGACACCAGCTCCCGGGGGAGGCGGGCAGTGGCATCTGAGCAAAGCAGGGCACTCCAGGCCAGGCAGAAGGTGGGTAAAGGCAGCTGCCCACGAACCAGAGGGCAGTCCTCAGTGGAAGGGCCACCAGCGGTGCCTCACCCATGTCCTGTGGTCGGCTGGGCAGGTTCAAGGCAACACTGTGGCTGAGCGAAGAGCACCCGCTCTCCCTGGGTGACCAGGTGACGCCCATCATCGACCTAATGGCCATCAGCAACGCTCACTTTGCCAAGCTGCGCGACTTCATCACCTTGCACCTTCCACCTGGCTTCCCCGTCAAAATTGGTGAGAGGCTGGGCGCAGGCAGCGGGAGGACCTCCGGCATGGCGCCCTCCCTCAGCGCAGTCCCTGGAGAGCTGCAGCGGCCGGAGGCACAGGTGGCTCTCCGCCAGGGCTCAGGCGTGGCTGTCTCCTCACAGAGATTCCCCTTTTCCACGTGCTCAACGCCCGCATCACCTTCAGCAACCTGTGTGGCTGTGACGAGCCCCTGAGCTCCGTGTGGGTGCCGGCCCCCAGCTCTGCTGTCGCCGCGTCAGGTACCCCCACGGGAGGAAGAGGGAGCCTGCACAGCTCTCTGGTCACCAAGCCCCGCGGGTTGAGCGTGGCCCCTCTGCCACCTGCCTAGGGAACCCTTTCCCGTGCGAGGTGGACCCCACTGTGTTTGAAGTGCCCGAGGGGTACAGCGTGCTAGGCACGGAGCGCAGCGAGCCCCTCCGAGACGAGGACGATGACCTCCTGCAGTTCGCCATCCAGCAGAGCCTGCTTGAAGCGGGCACCGAGGTGGAGCAGGTGGGACTTGCGCAGGGGGTGGGCTCTGGCCTCTGCAGCCACAGGGCAGAAGTGACAGTTGTGGGCTCCGGTGGCTGCAGGTGACCGTCTGGGAAGCCCTGACCAACACCCGGCCCGGTGCCCGCCCTCCTCCCCAGGCCACGGTTTATGAGGAACAGCTTCAGCTGGAGCGGTGAGCTCCTCATGGGGCTGGCTGGGTCCCTGTCCCCCCAGCCCTGGCTTGGCGGGGAGGGGGATAGCAGGAAGGTGCTAGGACCCCAGGCCCTCTGCAAGGCCACCCTCTGTCAGCAGCGCTATCTGCCACCAAAGGTGGTGTGAGGGGTGGGGAAGCAGGGCCCTGCCTTGTCTCCTCTGCTTGCCACCCTGTCTTTGCCTTTGTCCTCAAGCCGGTCCCCAGCCCCTCGGCTTCTGCCCCAGCCTTGGTGCTCACTGGCCTGCTCTTCCCTCCCCTGCCCTGCTCTTCCCTCCCCTGCCCTGCCTGGAAGGGCCCTCCAGGAAAGCCTGCGGCTGTCCACAGAGCCCAGGGGCCCAGGATCCCCTCCCAGGACACCCCCAGTCCCCGGCCCACCCAGCTTTGAAGAGCAGCTGCGCCTGGCCCTGGAGTTGTCTTCACGGGAGCAGGAGGAGCGGGAGCGACGCGGGCAGCAGGAGGAGGAGGACTTACAGCGGATCCTGCAGCTGTCACTCACCGAGCACTGAGCCACAGCCCCGGGAGGGCTGGCCAGGCCACTCCCTGCCCGCTTTTGTAATTTATTTATTTATAAACTCTCTGCTGCTGAGCTTGGGGCCTGGAGCCCCAGGAATGGGCAGGCAGGGGAGACTGAGATGGAAATAAAGAGACTGCCGCAGCAGGGCTGCTCTGCTCACTGGGCTGGAGCGGTGGGGACCCTGAAGGTGGGGCGCTGTGGAGAGACACTGTGGGTGGCGGCCTCAGACCTAGGCTTGAATCCTGGTCATGGTCCGTCCCCTTAGCCTATCTGAGCCTCAGTTTCTTCAGTTGTAAAATGAGGCGACCACCCCCCACCCTCCGCCCCTCAGGGCTGAAAGGAGCAGGCGTCCTGTGAAAGTCAGATCCCCTGTGCCCTGTCCCACCTGCTGGGGACCCGGTTCGTCCTGCCACCCAGCCTGGTCTTCTGGAAACCGGCCCACGTGCATGTTGGGGAGGAAAAGCCTGGGTCCCCAGGCCCCATTCACCTCCAGCTGGGAAGAGCCCCGACGCCAACCCCTGCAGCCAAGCCCAGGCCCTGGCCCTGACTGCGGCTTGTTCTCTGCGGGTGGGTTTGCGCAAGTCACTTCCCCCTGCGTAGCTGGAAGCCCTGCCCTGCTCGCCTCCGAGGTGGACCTGAGAGCCCCTCCTGAGCTTCCTGGGTTATTTGTAAACCCCAGGCCGTTTTCCCCGGAAGCCTGTCTCCCAGTGGTTCCTGCGGAGTGGGAACGAGAAGGCCGAGCAGCAGGGAGAAATGTTTGGGGTGGGAGCCCTTGGCCGAGGGCGCGCCGTGCCTGATCCTCTCTAGACCTGTCCCCCACCTCCCCACCTCCGCTCTACCTCCCTAGGACCCGCCTCTGCAGGGCACCGGACGCTGGAGGCCCAGAACAGCTCAGGTGCTCCCGCTGGGCCGGCCCCTGCCGGGCGCTTCCTGGGAGGGGGACCAAACTCCCGGCCTTCAGCTCTTGCCCTCCGGGTCTCCGGGCTCCGCACCTGCGCCCGCCCCCGGCCTCGCCCCTGACCTGTGCCCAGGGGCTGGGCGGGCCGAACCGCGGAGACCGGAGGGGCGGGGCCCGGCCGCCCTGAGAAGCTCCGCGGGCCCGGCTGGGCGAGTGTCTGGCCCTTTAAGGGCCGCCCCCGAGGAGGTGCCAGGCCCGGGTGGCGCCGTCTGTCCTTCCTGGTCCTGAGGGGCCAGGACTGTCCGCGGGGTTGAGGGAAGGGGCCGTGCCCGGTGCCAGCCCAGGTGCCCGCGGCCTGGCTCCATGGCCCTGGTCACAGTGAGCCGTTCGCCCCCGGGCAGCGGCGCCTCCACGCCCGTGGGGCCCTGGGTGAGTGTGGTCCGGCCGTGGTGCCGCCCACGCAGTTGCTGCCCCGGCTCGGGAGCGCGTCCTGCCCGCCAGCGGGCTCCTCTCGAACGGGGACATGAGGAGGGGGCCCCGGGGCTCGGGCTGGAGGGCGCTGGGGGCCTCGCGGGTCTCTGGTACCGGCGCCAGGGCACAATCCAGAGCCCTGCGCGCCGCCCGGGCTGCGGAGGCCCCGATCTGAGCGCGCCCCCCGCCACCCTCGGCGCCCACTCAGCCGACCTGGCCTTGGGCCGGGGCTCCACGGGGCCTCCCGGTGGGGCGTGGACTGGGGTGGGAAGACCATTGGCATCTGGCGCCTTTTCTGGCCTCCCCCAACCCTAGAATTCCTGAGAGAGGGGAGGGGACAGCCCTCCCCGCCCTCACCCTCCCCTGGGGCTGCTCTCTCGGCAGGACCGGGCGGTCCAGCGAAGGAGTCGACTCCAGCGAAGGTGAGCGCCGCCTCCCCCACGCAGACACTTCAGTCTGCCCCGGGCCTGGCCACGGCCGTCCTGGACTCCGGGTGCAGGGACAGAAAGCTCCCCGGAGGACGCGCAGCCGAAGCCCACTGCCAGATTTGTGGGGCAGCGTTCCCGGTGGGGCCGGCTGGTGGGTTGGCGGTAGGGCGGCCTTTGCCTTCACCCTCCCCCTGGTCAGCTGGGGCTTCCTCATCCACTGCCCTGGGCTTGGGCTTAGGTGGTGGCCACGGGCCGAACGGCAGGAGGGCATGATGGGCCTGAGGACTCCTGGGTCCCCGACCATGTTCCCAGCAGCCCTTGAGTTAAACAGGTGGGAGGGGAAAGGGAGCAGCCCCCTCTCCCCACAGATGAGCAAGAGTAGAGGGGCTGAGAGCTTGGAAGCCCCCAAGACTGGTTCTCAGCAGCATTGCCAAGGGGCCAAGGGGTTAGAAATGCAGATGCTGAGGCCTCCACTCCAGACCTATCGACCGCGTGGGGGCCCATGAATCCGTGTAGACAAGGGCTGCAGGTGAATGCTAGACTTTGAGAGCCCCTACCCTAAGGGGAATGAGGGGCCATGACAGCTGCCCACTGCCCTGCCAGGCAAAGCTTTGCCGTCCTCCGCGGGGCTGTCCTGGGACTGCAGGATGGAGGGAACAAGGATGATGCAGCAGAGGCCAGTCCTGAGCCAGCAGAGGAGCTCCCGAGTGAGGAGGAGCTCCTCGGGGACCAGACAGACTTCGGGCAAGGATCCCAGAGTCCCCAGAAACAGGAGGAGCAGAGGCAGCACCTGCACCTCATGGTGCAGCTGCTGAGGCAGCAGGACGACATCCGCCTGGTGAGGGCCCGTCTGGAGCTCCGGGAAGTGGGGGGAAGAGACACACCTGAGGGCAGAATGGAGCCCTGTGTATGTGTCTGCTTGGGGAGCAATGGTGTGAGGGCAGGGGGCAGCCTGGGGAGTGTTGGGGTTACCCATACCCCAGTGACCCTGCTGTTTCAGGCAGAGATTTTTTTGTTTTTTTTTGTTTTTTTGAGACGGAGTCTCGCTCTGTCGCCCAGGCTGGAGTGCAGTGGCGCGATCTCCGCTCACTGCAAGCTCCACCTCCCGGGTTCACGCCATTCTCCTGCCTCAGCCTCCCGAGTAGCTGGGACTACAGGCGCCCGCCACTACGCCCGGCTAATTTTTTTTGTATTTTTAGTAGAGACGGGGTTTCACCGTGTTAGCCAGGGCGGTCTCGATCTCCTGGCCTCATGATCCGCCCACCTCGGCCTCCTGAAGTGCTGGGATTACAGGCTTGAGCCACCGCGCCCGGCCTGGTCAGAGATGTTTTGACAGGGCAAGGTCATGGCTGCAGGTCTCTGGAAGGGAAAGAACAGGGGAGGTTTGTCCTGTGTGAGCCAATAGGGCCAAATTAGGTCCAAGAGGTGGGAATTCCAGAGACATGTTTCTCCTCAACCAGTAGAAGGCTTTCCTGATGACGTGAGCTGTCCCTAAATGGACCAGTGCACAAGGCAGGCTTGCTAGACACCCACTGGGGGCGGGTGTGCTAGAGGGACCCAGGCAGAGGGGAGGAGGATTCCAGCCACATGGAGGAAGGGAGTCCAGGTGGAGCCGGAGCGCTCGTGCTGAAACACTTGTGAAGACAGCTCGCCGTCTTCAGCAAGACGTGGCAAACAAGATGCAGTGAATCTTTTGTAAAACTGAATTTACAACAGAAGTATCATCCCCTGTCATGAGATTTTGTCCTTAATATTTCTTTGGTGATAAACGCTTCTCAAATGAAATGATAGCAATGGCAAGTGACAGGGTTAAAAAAAAAAAAAAAACCGGCCGGGCGTGGTGGCTCAAGCCTGTAATCCCAGCACTTTGGGAGGCTGAGGCGGGCAGATCACGAGGTCAGGAGATCGAGATCGTCCTGGCTAACACGGTGAAACCCCGTCTCTACTAAAAATACAAAAAATTAGCCAGGCATGGTGGCGGGCGCCTGTAGTCCCAGCTACTCGAGAGGCTGAGGCAGGAGAATGGCGTGAACCCGGGAGGTGGAGCTTGCAGTGAGCCAAGATTGCGCCACTGTACTCCAGTCTGGGCAACAGAGCAAGACTCCATCGCAAAAACAAAACAAAACAAACAAAAAAACAAACAAACAAGGAAAAAACCTCCTTCTTGCGGGGCACAGTGGCTCACGCCTGTAATCTCAGCACTTTGGGAGGCTGAGAAGGGAGGATTGCCTGAGTCCAGGAGTTCAAGACCAGCCCAAGAAACATAGGGAAGATCTCATCTCAACAAAAAACTTAAAAATTATCTGGGCATGGTGGCATGGGCCTGAGGTCCCAGCAACTTGGGAGGCTGAGGTGGGAGGATCATGTGAGCCTGGGAGTTTGGGGCTACAGTGAGCTGTGATGCTGCCACTATACTCCAGCCTGGGTGACAGAGTGAGACCCTATCTCAAAACAAAAACAAAAACAACCTCCTTCCTCAGCAGAAACAAAAAATGTGCAACCTATGTCAGTCCCATTCCCCGCTTTTTTCCACACAGTCCCTCTTTACCCACTGATTTTACATCTGGGAAGAGGGGGGATGGGAGAGGAAGGAGCAGGGTCAGCACTGTTCTGGACCTCGGGTGTCTAGGTGGGGAGCAGGGTCCTTGGGGCCACTGTGACCCTGGGTTCCTCATCTCCCCCAGGCAGCCCAGCTGGAGGCAGCCCGGCCTCCCCGGCTCCGCTACCTGCTGGTAGTTTCTACACGAGAAGGAGAAGGTCTGAGCCAGGATGAGACGGTCCTCCTGGGCGTGGATTTCCCTGACAGCAGGTTCGAGCAGGGAGAGGAAAGGAGGGGCAAAGAGGTGAGGGACAGGGGGGACAATGGCTTTCCCTCTGTCCCCTGCCAGCTCCCCCAGCTGCACCCTGGGCCTGGTCTTGCCCCTCTGGAGTGACACCCAGGTGTACTTAGATGGAGACGGGTAAGCAATGGCAACTGAAGGTGGGGGCAGGAGGGTGGAATAACTGAGTGTGACGGATATGATGGGGCCTGGGCACCGGGGTACAGTAGAACTTTAGGCTGGGACTCTGGGGCCTGCTCCCAGCTCCACATCAGATTCACCGTGATCCTGAGCAAGGCACCTGACTCCTGGGCCTCGGCTTCCTGTATCCGGCAAAAGGATGGGTTCTCTGTCGCAGAGCCTGGAGTCTGGCCTCACGTGCGTGCGCGCGCCTGGTCTCCCGCAGGGGCTTCAGCGTGACGTCTGGTGGGCAGAGCCGGATCTTCAAGCCCATCTCCATCCAGACCATGTGGTAAGGACAGAGACTGCCTGGACTCAGGCCAGCCTCTCCTTCAAAGGAGGCTGCAGGGCCTGGGGAAGGGCAGCAAGGGAACAGTGTGACCCAGCCTCTCCTCCTGTCTCAGGGCCACGCTCCAGGTATTGCACCAAGCATGTGAGGCAGCTCTAGGCAGCGGCCTTGTACCGGGTGGCAGTGCCCTCACCTGGGCCAGCCACTACCAGGAGAGACTGAACTCCGACCAGAGCTGCCTCAACGAGTGGATGGCTATGGCCGACCTGGAGTCTCTGCGGCCTCCCAGCGCCAAGCCTGGCCGGTCAGTGTGTGGAGGGGAGGGACTGGGTGGAGGGGGAAGGCAGGATAATGCAGTGCGGGGCATGGTGGAGAGGGGAAAGGGCCCCTTGACTGAGGGGCTCTGCTCCCAGGTCCTCAGAACAGGAGCGGATGGAGCAGGCGATCCGTGCTGAGCTGTGGAAAGTGTTGGATGCCAGCGACCTGGAGAGTGTCACTTCCAAAGAGGTGGGCAGGGGGCCCGGGGACCGAGTCCCCTCCAGCAGGGGCCGCAAGCTTGCCTTTCCTGGGAGCCCTCCCCACCTTGCCTGTCTCCAGTCCTGAGCCATTCCTGGATGCCTTGGCCTTGGCCCGAATCCATCTAGATGGGACGGGGTGCTGTCCTCAGAGGTCCCAGAGGGAAGGTGGCAGGCTGGGCACTAGGAGAGCCCCAGCCTCTCTTGCCCTGGGCTCTGCCTGCAGATCCGCCAGGCTCTGGAGCTGCGCCTAGGGCTCCCCCTCCAGCAGTACCGTGACTTCATCGACAACCAGATGCTGCTGCTGGTGGCACAGCGGGACCGAGCCTCCCGCATCTTCCCCCACCTCTACCTGGTGAGCCGCAGCCAGGCCTGGGCCATGGGGACCGCTGGCAGCTGCGAGGGCGGCAGGCCAGGAGCAGAGGCTGGAGGAAAGGGGAAATGTGCTGTCCCTCTCTCCCAGGGCTCAGAGTGGAACGCGGCAAACCTGGAGGAGCTGCAGAGGAACAGGTAGGGCTACGAGCCCCTCGGGCCACCCACCCCCTCTTCCCTTCTCCTGGCCTCCCTGCATTGGGTGGTAGCCAGCTTCAAAAACCCCTGGACCACCCTCAGCAGCTGCTAGCTCTGCTTCTAACTCTGTCCTGGGGCTGTTGCCCTGGTGTGGGCTCCCAGGTGGGGACAGGAGACCCGCTGGCCAGCCCCCACCCACTCTCCTCCCCTCCCCACACTGCGAAACAAGGACAGAAACAAAGGGCCTCAGCCACGCCAAGACGAGAAGCAGCAGTGCATACTGCTGTAACTGCCCTGGACAAGCAGAAAAAGGCTCCTCTTGCGTGCGCCTGTGGTCCCAGCTACTCAGGAGGCTGAGGCAGGAGGATCGTTTGAGCCCTGGAGATTGAGGCCGCAGTGAGCCGTGATCACGCCACTGCACTCCAGCCTGGGCAACAGAGAGAGACCCTGTCTCTAAAAAATAAGAAAAAAGAAAGAAAGAAAGAAAAAGCCTTTTCTCCACCTTGCCCCGTCTCAGGGAAGAAGGAACTGCCCTTCTCCCCATGGGGACCTGGCTGCCTGCTCCGGCAGGTACCTGTCATCTGCCCGCCATGGCCTTCTGGGAGACCTGCTGTAGCCCCTGCCACCCACTGCTGCAGACCCACCCACCCTCAGCTTAGCTCAAAAGCGGTTCTCTAACTCATTTCTGAGAATAATGGAAGGGCTGGAGTTGCAGTTGACCCAGCTGTCTGGACCAGATGGGGAAGCAAGCCCAGCAGGGCAAAATGATTGGTCCAAGGTCGCAGCCAGCTGACAGCTGGGTCGCTTCTCCTCCCACTGTCACTGCTGCCTCCATCTGACTTGAAACTCAGAGCTAAAGCGAGGCCCAGGGGCTGCCAGGTCCGATGGCCAATGGGCCTGGTACCTCTGCCCACGTCAGCCTGGCCTTGGGCCCTCTGGGACAGGGTCACCCACATCTTGAATATGGCCCGGGAGATTGACAACTTCTACCCTGAGCGCTTCACCTACCACAATGTGCGCCTCTGGGATGAGGAGTCGGCCCAGCTGCTGCCGCACTGGAAGGAGACGCACCGCTTCATTGAGGCTGCAAGGTCGGTCTCCTGGCTTTGCTGCCCGCCCCACTGTGGCTTCAAGCGGCCCCCAGTGCCCTCCTCCTGCCCACTCTGCCATCAGCTGTGCCATTCCTTCCAGCCGTCAGTGTCCTTCCCTCCTTCTCCTCTACTCTCAGTTGGTTGTGAGCCCTTTACCTGCCCTCCCCTGCAGGAGGCGGGGTCCTTCATGGTGAGGGGAGGGTGCTGAACCTGGCCTGCTTCCACAGAGCACAGGGCACCCACGTGCTGGTCCACTGCAAGATGGGCGTCAGCCGCTCGGCAGCCACAGTGCTGGCCTACGCCATGAAGCAGTATGAATGCACCCTGGAGCAGGCCCTGCGCCACGTGCAGGAGCTCCGGCCCATCGCCCGCCCCAACCCCGGCTTCCTGCGCCAGCTGCAGATCTACCAGGGCATCCTGACTGCCAGGTATGGGATGGGAGCGAGTGGCAGAGGGTGAGTAGGTGGGTTTGCTGGGAGTGGCTGCTGGGTCACTCAGAGCTGACTCAGGGCCACCTCCTCACAGCCGCCAGAGCCATGTCTGGGAGCAGAAAGTCGGTGGGGTCTCCCCAGAGGAGCGCCCAGCCCCTGAAGTCTCTACACCATTCCCACCTCTTCCGCCAGAACCTGGGGGTGGTGGGGAGGAGAAGGTTGTGGGCATGGAAGAGAGCCAGGCAGCCCCAAAAGAAGAACCTGGGCCACGGCCACGTATCAACCTCCGAGGGGTCATGAGGTCCATCAGTCTTCTGGAGCCCTCCTTGGAGCTGGAGAGCACCTCAGAGACCAGTGACATGCCAGAGGTGAGGCTGGGGCTGGGGGAGCTCAGCTTGCAGGGGTGGGGGCCATAAGGAGGGAGATGGGGAAAGACCAGGATGGGTGTTTGACTGTAGACCTGAGCAGGGCGTACCCGGGCTAAGTCTGGCCCGCCCATGCAGGGTGTCCTGGGAGGACCCAGGGGGCCTGGTCCCAGCCTCCTTCACAGTCAGCCCAGTACCTCTTAGCACCCGGTGTCTCCAGCCTGTCCCATGAGTACCCCTGAAGACGGGGACCAGCCACGTCCTGGGCCCCTGAGAGCAGCCGAGATCCAGTGAGGGCAGGCGGAGGTGCTGTAGGCACAGGCTGGAGAGAGAGGTCACGGGGGCAGGGCAGGAAGCAGCGCCTGTTTCCAGGGCTCCTGGGTGAGCCAGCCCCGGCCGGGGTCGCAGGCAGGTTCCAGCCTGACCACAGGACTAGCTGTCTAAGGGGCAAGGCTGCCTCCCCAGGCCATGAGCTCCACAGGCCCCTGCCGGCCCTGGGGGCGATCTCTAACCCCATGGTGGGGAGGCTAAATTAATCTCTGAAGCCCCTCCCGGGTCTGAGGAGCAGCACCTCAAAGGATGGGGTGGGGAGGAGTCTTCGCACCCACGCCGCCCAAGTCCTGCCTAAGTGAGCACCCTCGACGCTCAGTGCTGCGGGCACAAGCCTAAGACTGGGAGCCAGGCCCTGTCTGGGACTCAAGCCCAAATGGCTGACTTGGAGGAAGGAGCGTCACTGAGGGCAGGAACATTTGGGAGAGGCTTCCTGGAGGAGGTGTGGGTGGGGAAGGATAGGGAGGCATGGTGGGTTGTTGGGCGGGTGTGGGCGTTGCTAAAGGCAGGAGGTCCTCACCCAGCACCGGAGACACGCATCCACCCAGCCCAGGTCAGGGGCTGGTGCCAGCACGGGTTTCACCCGCCGGCTGCCTACGTAAAGGCAGAGGAAGGATAGGAGGAGAGGAGGGCAGGGAGGCCTGGGTCTCCAGGGAGCTGAGGAGGGCTTCTGGGGGCCAGAAGGAAGCTACAAGCAGGTAGGGTTCAAGGAACGGGGCAGCAGGGCTGGGGTGTTGTCCTCCCTCCTGAGGAAGCGTGGCTGTGGACAGCTTGGCTTTTGGCGTGTGTGCCACAAACATTCCGGCCCTCGCCTCCTCCCAGCTCTGTGCTTGGCACCCCTGCCCCAGATCTTCCCGGCTCTGTGCTTGGCACCCCTGCCCCAGATCTTCCCGGCTCTGTGCTTGGCACCCCTGCCCCGGAAAGGCCCCCCATGGCTTCCGTATCCTCACACCTGTCCAGGTCTTCTCTTCCCACGAGTCTTCACATGAAGAGCCTCTGCAGCCCCTCCCACAGCTCGCAAGGACCAAGGGACGCCAGCAGGTGGACAGGGGTCCTCAGCCTGCCCTGAAGTCCCACCAGTCAGTGGTTACCCTCCAGGGCACTGCCCTGGTGGCCAACCGGACCCAGGCCTTGCAGGAGCAGGAGCAGGAGCAGGAGCAGGGGCAGGGGCAGGGGCAGGGAGAGCCCTGCATTTCCTCTACGCCGAGGTTCCGGAAGATGGTGAGGCAGGCCAGCGTGCATGACAGCGGAGAGGAGGGCGAGGCCTGAGCCCCCACACACACCCACGTTCCCCTGACACTAAATAGAGGATCCACAACTCCTTGGAGAAACACCCTCACGTCTGTCGCCGCACACATTCCTCTCAGCTCCGCCCCACACCCGTCACTACAGCCTCACCTCCCACCCCTGTCACTACAGCCTCACCTCTTACAGCCTTAAGTCCCAGACCCATGTCCGCTTGTCCAAGGGCTCAAGACTTTCTAACTGGGATGTGGTAGAGGGACTGAAGGTGTTTCTGGGGGCAACAGCACCCTAGTTTCATTCTCAACTCTAGCCCTGAACACTCACCTGTGTCACGGAATGAAAACAGAGCTTCCAGTGCAAAAAAGGTCATGCCTCCCACCCCTGCCCCCTCCCCACACCTCCTATCCTCTCCCAGTTCATTCCTGGGACCAGCCAGGCAACCAGTGGCCCCCAAAGGCAGGCAGGATCCTCAGGCCCCAGCCGCAGGAGGCTGGAAGGGCTGGCAGGTCGCTTCCCTCGTCCACCTTGACCGGTCCAGGTCCTTGCTGCTGTCCCCAGACCTCCTGTGACACCACACCAGATCACAGGGCACCAGGCCAGAGATAGTCTTCTTTTTGTCCTTTCTGGCCTCTGGCTAGTCAGTTTTTCATAGCCTTATAGTATCTGGCTTTGTACTGAGAAATAAAACACATTTTCATATTTGGTTATTTTCAATGTGACGATGAAGCCGTCTGTGTTGCAGTCAGACCCTTCTCTGCTGGCCGGGGAGGGCGGTCGCCCCTTCCTCCCAGCAGTCTCCTCACAATTCCCAGGTGCCTCACGACAGACCTATTTGGGGGAGTGCCGTGTTTGGGTGTGGCATGGGAGGAAGATTGGGTAAGAGAAGAGAGGAGGTCAGTGCTATCTCCCCATCTCCTGGGGCAGGGCCTGGTAAATATGACCTGCTCACACCCTCTCAGACAGGTCGGGCAAGAGAACAAGTCGTCAGCGGGCAGCAGGCGTGTGGCTCCACTGTGAGAGCTGGAAGGGGTTACTCATGAGGAAGTGCCTACCTGGACAGGACCAAGCCTGTTCCAAAAGCGAAGCCTCCTTGGGACACTCGGCGCCAGGTTCTCTGGCATGTTTTGGGTCCCAAGAATCACCTTCCTCCTGCTACAAAGCAAAGGGCCTGACTTTCCGAGCCAGGCTATTGCTGCCTGGGAAGAAGGACCCTTGGTGACGCTTCCCCTCCTGCCCAGGGGTTCCTTCTGCTCAACTTTAGCGTCCAAGAAGAGTTAGTCGTTCCATCTTTTTTTTCTTTTTTTGAGACAGAGTCTGGTTCTGTTGCCCAGGCTGGAGTGCAGTGGCACGATCATGCCTCAGTGCAGCCTTGAATTCCCAGGCTGAAGAGACCCTCTCACTTCAGCCTCGCGAGTAGCTGGGACCACAGGCACGCACGTGCCACCACACCTAGCTAAGTGGCTGTATCTTTGTCACTTCCTCTTTTTTTTTTTTTTTTTTTTTGAGACAGGGTCTTGCTCTGTCACCCAGAATAGAGTGCAGTGATATGATCTTGGCTTTCTACAGCCTCAACCTCCCGGGCTTAAGTGATCCTCCTGCCTCAGCCCCTGAGTAGCTGGGACTACGTGCACATGCCATCATGCCTAGCTAATTTTTATCTTTTATTTTTTGTAGAGACGGGGTTTTACCATGTTACCCAGGCTGGTCTCGAACTCCTGGGCTCAAGCGATCCACACATCTCGACCTCTCAAAGTGTGGGGATTACAGGCGTGAGCCACTGCGCCTGGCCCATCTTTGTCACTTCTATCCCTCTTCCCAAGATTACTTACGTATGCTCTCTGCTCTATGATACACTACCCTGGTTTGGGGAAGGGGCCGGATTCAACTCCTTCCCTCAAAGCAGTCCTCAGAGATGGGAGCTGGCACCAAGCATTCTCAGTGACTGAGACTTCATGCCCAGTTTTAAGAATAAATCTCTCACCCAGGCCCTGGTGGGACTCCCAGCACTGCTCTAACCCTGAAGTGCGCAGTGGCAGGAGACTTGGATTTAGCCCCAGCTTCACCACTTATGAATTACTTTGCTTTGAGTCTCTGTTTCTTTCTGTAAAATAAAGGGATTAGACCTGGAAATCCCCCAGTACCCCTTTTCACTTTGATGTATTTTATTTTATTTATTATTTATTTATTATAGAGTACAGTGGGGTGATCTCAGCTCAGTGCAACCTCTGCCTCCCAGGCTCAAGACATCCCACCTCAGCCTCCTGAGTAGCTGGGACTACGGGGCCACCACGCCTGGCTACACTTTGATACATTTTAACAATACATGCTATCTAGACATTGCTAAAACTTAGCCTCTACCTCCCTTCCAGAAGAGGAATCCTTGGCACCTATCTGGGTGGTATGCCTAAGGGTCACAAGATGTGGGGTACAGGGAAGCTAGTTCTGATTCTTGATCCATCCTGCTGAGCAAACACTGGGGGCTACCCCCGATTCTGTGGCCAACTAGGAGTCCTACCCAGGCTGCCCTTTCAGTACTCCTAGCCTAGGGCTGCAGATGGGTGGCTGGTGGTGAGAGTGTCGGGGGAAGCCAAGGCCAGGCCCTGCCCTCCTGCAGCCTGTGCATCTCAGAAGCAAGGTCCAATCAGGAACTCAGAACTGTGGGGGCTCACTAGAATCCACTAGAATCCAGGAGGATTCTAAGAAGTAAGAAGTCAGCAAACAGGGAAATGAAGACTGGAAGGGAAACTGCATCAAAAATACAGACAAGAGGGTGCCGGGTGTGGTGGCTCATGCCTGTAATCCCAGCACTTTGGGAGGCTGAGGCAGGCGGATTGCTTGAGCCCAGGAGTTCCAGACCAGTCTGGGCAACATGGTGAAACCCCATCTCTACAAAACAAAACAAAACCTACAAACAATTAAGAACCCTATGGGCTGAGTGCAGTGGCTCACGCCTGTAATTCCAATACTTTGGGAGGCTAAGGTGGTTGGATCACCTGAGGTCAGGAGTTCGAGACCAGCCTGGCCAATATGGCAAAACACTGTCTCTACTAAAAATACAAAAATTAGCTGGGCATCATGGCGTGCGCTTGTAATCCCAGCTATTTGGGAGCCTGAGGCAGAAGAATTGCTTGAACCTGGGAGGCAGAAGTCGCAATGAGCCGAGCTGAGATTGCACCATTGCACTCCAGCTTGGGTGACAGAGCGAGACACCGTTTCCAAAAAAAAAAAAAAAACACCCTATGTATACACAAAGCTCACACAAATTGCTAAAGGGGCAAAAAATAATAAAGAAAGATATAAAATGAAAAGTAAATCTCACTCCTACTCTGTCCTCCAGTCCTTCACGTCTACTGGCAATGACTTGTTACCAGCTGCCTTCGACGCCCTCCAGGTACCCCATGCTTATGTAATCAAATATATCGGTATGTGTATTTTTTAAAAATACAGACAATAGCACGTTAACATACTATTCTACACTTTGAAAATTTGTTCATATCACAGAGTTCCACATCGGTACCGTGGCGTTATATATACACTGGTTTTCATCCAGGCTCCTGGCTCATAACCCTCATAGCCCTTGTTCAGTCTTTTGTTCTAATGTTGAGTGTGTCAGGCCTCAGGAGCAGGCCGCAGGAAACAACCTCTTGACATTCTGCCCTCCTTTCCCCTGCCCCAAGGCAGGGCTCTACTGTTCCCCCTCACTTTCAGATTGTGGGTTATAAGACCCTCCCCAGAAAGACCCTCCTCCTCACCCTATACCCTGGTGTAAGGAATGCTGATGTCATGAAGCTTCCATTAAAAACCCAAGAGGACTGGCTTCTTGGAGCTCTGGGTAGCTGACCATGTGCAGGTTCCTCGACAGTGGTGCACCTAGGGAGGGCATGCACACTCCGCACCCTCCTCCATTCCTCACCTGACACATCTCTTCATCTTTATCCTTTTTGGTATCCTTTATAATAAGCCACTAAACATAAGTGTTTCTTTGAGTTCCGTGAGCTGCTCCAGCAAATTAATCAAACCCAAAGAGGGGATCGTGGGAACTCCAACATGAAGCTGGTCAGGCAGAAGTTCTGGAGGCCTGGACTTTTGACTGGGGTCTGAGGGGAGGGAGATGCAGTCTTGGGGGCTGAGCCCTCAACCTGTGGGATCTGACACTATCTCCTGGTAGACAGAGTTGGAATTGAATTGGAGGCCACCCAGCTGGTCTGTTGCTTGGTGTGTGGGGAGAAAAACCCTACACCTTTTTTTTTTTTTTTTTTTTTTTGAGATGGAGTCTCACTCTTGTCCACCCAGGCTAGAATGCAATGGCGCAATCTTGGCTCACTGCAACCTCCACCTTCCAGGTTGAAGCGATTCTCCTGCCTCAGCCTCCCGAGTAGCTGGGATTACAGGTGCCCACCACCATGCCTGGCTAATTTTTTTTTGTATTTTTAGTAGAGATGGGGGTTTCACCATGCTGGCGAGGCTGGTCTCGAACTCCTGACCTCAGGTGATCCACCCGCTTTGGCCTCCCAAAACGCTAGGATTACAGGCGTGAGCCACTGCGCCTGGCCAACCCAATACCTTTGGTCACCAAAGTCTTACGTGTTGATAATTGTGATGGTGTGAGAGCAGAGGAAAAACACCATTTGAGTTTTCCCCCCAAATAGTACATAAAAGATTTGCCTCATTTAAAAAATAACCACACGTTCTGTTTTACGGAATCCATCAGTTAAGTGGTCATTTATTGATGAACATTTAGGTTGTCTGAGGGTTTTTTCCCCCCCATTCCAGGTAATGCTTTATAAAGCACCTTTGTGGCCGGGTGCGGTGGCTCACGCCTGTAATCCCAGCACTTCGGGAAGCTGAGGCGGGTGGATCACGAGGTCAGGAGATCGAGACCATCCCGGCTAAAAATACAAAAAATTAGCCGGGCATGGTGGCGGGCGCCTGTAGTCCCAGCTACTCGGGAGAATGACGTGAACCCGGGAGGCGGAGCTTGCAGTGAGCCGAGATAGTGCCACTGCACTCCAGCCTGGGTGACAGAGAGAGACTCCATCTCAAAAAAAAAAAAAAAAACCTTTTCTTTTTTTTTTTTTTGTGCCACGACGCTGGCTAATTTTCCTATTTTTAGTAGAAGAGGGGGTGTCGCCATGTTGCCCAGGCTGGTCTCTAACTCCTGACCTCAGGTGATCCACCCCTTCCGTCTCCCAAAGTGCTGGGATTACAGACGTGAGCCACCGCGCCTGCCCCAATACCATCGTTTTCTAGAAATGAGGAAACTGAGGCTCAGAGAAGTAACTACTAATCTGTAACAGAGCCGGAATCAGATCCTAGGTTTCTAGATTCTCATTCCAAGAGCCTAACTCGGGAGCGGGGAAGGTGGCTCCTGGGCAGTCAACTGACTGCACAGTTCCGCCCAAGGCGGGACCTGCATCCAGAAGTGCTCGGAGCTCGCGGGTGGGAGGATCAGGATGACTGCTGCTCCCGGAGCCCGATTTCAACTCCCACCGGGCATAGGAGCCTCTCAGCAGCGCGAGGGGTCGCCCAGCCTGGACCTGGAACCCTTGCAGCACGACCGTCAAGCGCTTCCCTCCGGAACCAGCTCCCACCGTCAGAGCCCCCTCCCTCGGCCGCTCCCGGCTCAGCCCAGGCTGGGGCGGGGCCTCGGAAGCAGCTGCCCTCGCCCTAGCCAGGGCGGCCCCTCGTTAGGCCAAGTTTTCAAACGGCAAAATCAACCGCGCTGAAGAGACTATGCCTCCTTCTTTTCACTCCGCATCCCAGACGCTTCAGAGAAACTACCTTTCAGACCTTCGCGGCCTCTCCTGCGCCCGCAGCGCCCGGGAGCTGGGGACCCGGGCTTAGCCACATCGACCGCAACGTTCGCGCGCCACCTTGTGTCCATTCCTTTAGCCTCCAGGGACAACCCGGAAACCACATTTCCCAGCGTGCCGAGCGCCTCTGCGCAGGCGCAAAGAGTTTCCCTCGTTGCCATGGGAACCTCGCCCCTTCTAGAGTCCCGGCCGCTTGACTCAGCGAAGCGCGAAGGTGTTGTTTCTTCTTGAGGTGCGCTGGGGCTGGGACCCGGTCTGCAGAAGGTCCAGGGGACGGCGTAGGGGGATTGAGGAGAGGAGACCAAGCCGGCCTTGCCTCCGGGACCAGCGCTTCCAAATTCTCAGGGGCGTCCCGGCGCGCACACGCTCCTGAGGCCTCGGCGTTCTGAGGAAAGGGGCTGGCGTGGCGACCCGGGTCCTCGAGGCCGCGATCCGGCTGTGGCCCGCGAAGCGCCGCTCGCCCGCGCCAGCGTCTTGTCACCCCGAGCCGAGGGCCTGCGCGCGGCCGACAGGTACTCCCGGGCGCTGGCAGCCCACGGGGAGGGTTCGCGGCGCAGGTGAACGCGGAGGTAGAATCAGACAGGGCAGTGAGTGCGCCCGGGGCTGGATCTGGCTGAGCCGCTGGTGGATTCGGAACCCGGGAGGCCCCCAGGCCGGGTGGGCTTCAGTTCCCCCGCTCTGTAAAATGGGGCTTGGACTGGAATTGTAGTGTCCATTGCGATTCTGTTGCAGAGCAGCCCCTGGCTCTGTGTGACCTACGAGTTCCTTCGTCTGTAAAATACGGAGGCTGACACCGATGATCCCTAACATCTCTTCCTACGGTACAGTATGTTACACACTGCTGGCTCCACTGCCCCTTATTGCACCCCAAGTGCAAGAAGAAAGAAGGGGACCTGGGATGATCTGAGCAAGACTCTCAGCTTGGGATCTAGAGTCAGAGAGACTTGGGTTTGTGACTTTGGGCAAAGTTATGACATATCTTGAGACTCAGCTTCTTCATTTGCAAGACTGGGGATAATGTTAATACTACCTCAGGTTTTTGAGGATTAATTGAGATGACGCATGTAAGTTTTTAGCCCAGGGACTGCATAGAGGAGCTGCTATCTCAGGTCCCAGCTATCGTTTCTGATAATTTCTACAACAGTCCCTAGCCACCGTAAGACCTTTTCTTAATTTTTGAATTCACTTTATTTCGGGGCAAGTTCATTCTCCTCAGCAGGATGGTTTTTTGTTTTTTGTTCATTTGTTTGTTTTGAGACAGTGTCTCACTGTCACCCAGGCTGGAGTGCTGTGGCGTGATCTCCGCTCACTGCAACCTCCTCCTCCAGGGTTCAAGCGATTATCGTGCCTCAGCCTCCTGAGTAGCTGGGACTACAGGCGTGTGCCATCGCTCCCGGCTAATTTTTGTATTTTTTGGTAGAGATAGGGTTTCACCATGTTGGCCAGGCTGGTCTCAAACTCCTGGCCTCAAGAGATCTGCCCGCCTCGGCCTCCCAAAGTGTTGGGATTACAGGCGTGAGCCACCACACCTGGCTAGGCAGGATGGTTTTATAGGCTGATTTTGATGGGGAAACTTGAGTCTTTTTACCCAAGGTTGGATGCTCAAGGCCAGTGTATTGCCTCCCTTCAGCTGTAGGCTGAATTATAGTGTTACCACACAGCATTTAGGGAGGATGCAGGCTTAATGCCACATAGTGGGGTGGATACTTAAGATTCATAGAGGATGTGAGTACTTATGATGCAAAAACAGCTGAATATAGAATTATGTATTTACATAAGACTGGTTACTTTCATGGTTATAAAGAATGCATAAGAATTCTATGCTGCTTGCATTGAGTTCAAGCTTTGTGTTAATTGAGAAAATTGTAACAAGGAGTTTTAAATTAATGAAAAAAGTATATATTTTAAAAATCTGGGAACATCCAATAATTTCACAATCAAGCCTTCATTCGTCCAATAAACATCTTTATATGGAAGCTATAGTCCATGAATTTTTTTTTTTTTTGAGACGGAGTCTTGTCTCACTTTGTCTTTCAGGCTGGAGGGCAGTGATGTGATCTCGGCTCACTGCACCCTCTGCCTCCTGGGTTCAAGCGATTCTCCTGCCTCAGCCTCTCAAGTAGCTGAGATTACAGGCACACGCCGCCATGCCTGGCTAATTTTTGTATTTTTAGTAGAGATGGGGTTTCACCATGTTGGCCAGGCTGGTCTTGAACTCCTGACCTCAGGTGATCTGCCCACACCTCAGCCTCCTAAAATGCTGGGATTACAGGTGTGAGCCACCACGCTTGGCTTTCCATGAATATTTTTTGAGCACCTACTGTGTACATGGAACTGTGCAGGGTGCTGTGAGGGATATGAAGATGTATAAGACACTCTCTCTGCCCTCAGGAAATACAGTCTAGTAGAGGAGATCAATTATGCATTTAAAACATATAAAATTCAAGTAGAAAGTGATTTGTCATAGAGAGGTCCAGGTTACTGCTCTGAAGATTCAGAGGCAGGAGAGATCGCTGCCGAGTCACACTGTATAATGAGAGAATCAAGAAGACAGCTTTCGAACCTCCTAAAGCATGTAAACAATGTGGATATGCCAAGAAGTAGGGAAAAGACATTCTGGGCACCCATTCCATAGCTTTGAGATACATGAAGGAGAGCTATCTGCAGCCCTGATTAAATGGTGAGCTTCTGGGAGGCAGGGACTAGATTGTGGTCAGCGTTTTCCTCCCCTGATTGGCACATGGTTGCCATGGTAAATATTAGTGAATGAATAGGGGCTACGAGTTTCCTGCGGAGAGGAATGGAGCTGTGGTCTCTACATTACCCTGAAGCTCTTTTGTTAGACTCACATGCTGTGTCAGAGCCATTCTTCTAGGGGAAGGAAGCGAATGGGCAGATGATTACGGGGCAAAGGCCATATTGTTGGCATCTTTAGTGCAGTACCAGCTGAGAGCCCAGGGAACAAGGTCTCATCAATGGATAGGGGGTTTGTGAGCCTTTTTCCCTGGATCTAAGGTGAAGAAACATGAGGGAAGGAAACGGAAGCATAGGACCATGCAGCAGTCCTCAGACCAGTGATGGACGCTCCCTTGACTCTTGTGTCCATTCTTGGCTTTTTTCTTTTTTCTTTTTTCTTTTTTCTTTTTTGAGACAGAGTCTCGCTCTGTCACCCAGGCTGGAGTGCAGTGGCACGATCTCTGCTCACTGCAACCTCCGCCTCCCGGGTTCATGCCATTCTCCTGCCTCAGCCTGCCGAGTAGCTGGGACTACAGGCGCCTGCCACCACGCCCGGCTAATTTTTTGTATTTTTAGTAGAGACGGGGTTTCACTGTGTTAGCCAGGATGGTCTCGATCTCCTGACCTTGTGATCCACCCACCTCGGCCTCCTAAAGTGCTGGGATTACAAGCCTGAGCCACTGCGCCCGATCATGGCTTTTCTTTTTCTACGGCTCCTTCCTAGGGAGATTTCTCTCCCATGTGTGAGCTAGGTGGGAGTGGGAAACTGTGTCCACCATGCCAGCAGATTGCCAAGGCCTGCCACTGCTGCACAGGAAGGAAGCTGGCTTCAGCACACCATCTTCAAGCTGACTTCCAGGGCCCTGCCCTTCTCCAGTTCTGTCCAGGGCTGAACCTGCCGTAGGAGCTAGCCATGAAGGAGACCCCTTAGAGACAGGTGTCTAATGGCCTGTGGAGGGGAGAACGACCTCAGGAGCTGGGATAGCAAAAGTAGAAAAGGTTGAAAGGAGAATGGCTTGAGGACAGGGCAAATCCTCCCAAGTCCTGTTTAATTCATCGAAGGTCTAGATTCCCCTTGGAATCTTTTGTTGCTCAGAAGGTGGAGTCATCCTCAGAACAAGGAAGCTGGGGAGAGATTAAGCAGGTGCAACCAGACAGGGGATAGAGCACAACTGACTGTCCTTTTTGTCCCTAGATATGGGATGCTGGAGGATACCTCGGGGCCACAAATGCTCCTTCTCCTGGAGACGCAACTCAAGGTGAGCCTTTACACCATCCTTCTGTCAGCCCGTGCTCCCTCTCCAGAGAACAGTTGTTCCTTTTCATCCTCCTTTCCCACTTCACTCCTGCTCCACGGGCCGCAGGTAAGGGCCTGCAGGGTGTATCAGGATTTCCTTATAGCTAAGTGCATGTGAAGCCTGAGTAGCTCCAGGCCTGGTACTCGATAAGAGGTTATGACAGCCCAGTGCCCGCCATGGAGGCTTCTGTCCACCTACTTCAAGGGCGTTATGCATTATGGTCCTATACAGTTTACTAAGCACTGGCACTTACATGTGATCTCATTTGATCTCAACAGCTATAAGGTCTTATATTGTGACTTTCACTTTTCCACGAGGGATCTGATTTCTTAGGTTGTAGGTCAAAGAACTAAATGATGCCACTGAGAGCAGTGATCTTTCCACCACCTCCATAATCACTGACGGGTGCCATCTGCCTGCTAGTGAGAGCATGGTCCTAGGTTAACCTGAAACTAGACCAGGACTCTCCTTTTTTCCCATTTCAGCTAGAATTTCCTGCCCATTTTCCTCAGTGTCCTATCCCAGCACAGCTTTTCCCTGTCATTGGACACGTTTGATCTGAGTTTCTCACTCTGATGCCCTCAGTACATGCTGACTTGTTCTCAGGGCAGCAGGTCCCATCAGAGAGCTTGTGCTCTTCCCCTTGACTCTGCCAGATGCACCCTCTCCCAGATAGGCACCCTGGGTAGCTGTGAGACTTCAGGGGATTCTGTAACTGGGTTAGAGAACCAGGAATAGGAAAACTGTTCCCCCACTGGGTGGGGAAGGAAGTTAGCAGAAGTTTGCCTGATGGGATTGGCCTGGATAGTAATGCTACACCCTATGCGACCCCATCTCATTGGCAGCCCTGGCGGAGCAGCTCAATGAGCCATAGAGGTAAAGGTGGAAAGTGAGTGTGACAGGGAAGGTAGAGGCTCAGGCTAAAGGCTAAAGCAGGGTCCCACCTGCTGGCATAACTCAAGCAAGAGCCATGGAGGCGGAGGTGGGAGACATGTTTGGGTAAAGGAGGATGCCCCTGGGGAGACGGAGCTGGTTATATGCATCCTACATAATTTATCTTCATATGGCCTGAGAAGGCTTGGAGCTGGCCTGCTTTGCCCAGAACAGCAGCAGCCTGTCTCCCCAGGCAGCGCACACTGCTGTGCAGCTCCTCTCTTGGTTTGGCGGACCGACTCCCATCCTCTGCTGGCCCTCGAGAGACCTTTTTCACACCCTCCAACCTGCTTGGTGGCTCAGCTAGATGCTTCCCCCAGCTCTGTCCGCCGTCTGAGATCTGATCATCCCAAATGTTCCTATGCCAGGCTGAACTCTGCCTTCTCAGAATGTCCTCACTCCTGCCAACCCAAAGCTCTTATTTTCAACACAGAAATGGGAAATTGGGAGGGAGGCTGAGTGCCATGGGGCCTAGAGTATGTGGTTTGGAGGCAACCAGTGGAATCATTTTGGGGTCAATGGGATGCCTGAGCTGATAAGCAGAGATCCCCCACCCCTACTCCTGAATATCCCTGTGGTGGGCGGGGCTGTGTAGAGCAAGGCCTATATGCAGCAAGATCCGCCGGTGGTCCCCACTTGCCTATCCCACCATCCTGCTTCAGCTTCACCCTCACCCTCCACCTCAGCCCTGTTCATTCCTCTCTTCCTTCTTTCCCTCCTCTTCTCCCTCTAGGTAGTGCAAGCAGCAGCTGTTGACCCTAGGGGCACATATGCTTGCCTGGCCTATCTGCACTTGAGCTTCCTACGGGTGTCCATCTTGGCCTGCATGCTGCAGGACTTGTGCTTCTGGGCAGATAGCTCTGATTCTTCTCCTCTTCAAAAGGAGAAAGGACTCACATTAGAGAAGAGGTTAGGGAAAGAAGACCTGGAACTACATGGAGGCTAGATAGGAAGGAACTAGGTTGAAGGGATGCAGTCAGAGAATAACTGAAGGCACCAGGAGCGCAGGGTAGCTGTAAGGGCCTAATGGTCTCTGGGACTGGGTTGTGACGCCAGATGAGGCTGGTCTGATGGAGGAGCTGTTCTTGGAAGGAGAATTCTGTTTCTGGCTAGACCCTTGTTTGAGTACAAGGAACTGTGAAGGATCCATTTGACAGGAAGCTTAGGATAAAACTAAACTCATTCTTTTTTCTTACAGCTCACCTCTGAGTGTTGAGCTCCAAACCAGCCCCTCCTGCTGACTTTTCCATTACCGCTAGTCTCCTATACCCAGATGTAAATCTCAGGGTAATTCTTACTTTCCACGTTTAATCAATTATCAGATTCCCATAGTCCTTCAAAAAACAGTTGCTTTTTGCCCCCACTTCCTTTACCCAGCCCAAGTCCCTGTTCCTACGCCTCAGCTACTGTGGTAACCTTCCAGCTGGCGATGCCCTTCAGTCTGTCCAGAGCATCTTAACTATGCAGACGTATTCATCCCTTCGCATGTGTTACTCCTGTGGTAAATGCCTTTGGTGGTGCTCTCTATTGCCTGCCAAGTACAGTACAGACTGTATTCTTTTTTTTTTTTTTTTTTTTTTTTTTGAGACGGAGTCTGGCTCTGTCATCTAGGCTGGAGTGCAGTGGCGTAATCTCAGCTCACTGCAACCTCCATCTCCCAGGTTCAAGTGATTCTCCTGTCTCAGCCTCCCAAGTAGCTGGGATTACAGGCGCGTGCCACTGTGCCTGGCTAATTTTTGTACTTTTAGTAGAAATAGGGTTTCACCATGTTGGCCAGGCTGGTCTCAAACTCCTGACCTGGTGATCCGCCCGCCTCGGCCTCCCAAAGTGCTGGGATTACAGGCACGAGCCACCGCGCCTGGCCCAGACTCTATTCTTTTGCTGAAGGCCTTTATCAATCTGATGCCAGCCTACCTTTCTGGCTTTATCTCCCAGAACATCCTAGCATGTACTTTTTACTCTCATCAAACTAGACTACCGACTGTTTCTTGAAAAACTTTTTCCACCTCTTCACCTTTGCTCATGCTTATCTTTCTATCTGGGAGGGTTCCTTCCACCATTCATCTCTCCATTTAAAAATATTTTTTGAGCACTTTTTATTTTGAAAAATTTCAGTGCAGAGAAGTTGAAAGAATAGTACAGTGAACAGTTATGTAACCTACACCTAGACTCACCAGTTGTTATTGCCATGTTTCTTTCTTTTCTCTCTCTTGTTTTCCTGGACCAACTGAAAATAAGTTGTGGGCATTATGACACTTTACCCCTAAATATTTTGGTCTGTGTCTCCTCATAATAAGGACATCATCCTACATAACCACAATCTTTTCTTCTCCTTTTTTTTGAGACTGAGTCTCACTCTGTCAGCAGGCTGGAGTGTAGTGGTGTGATCTTGGCTCACTGCAACCTCCGCCTGCCAGGTTCAAGCGATTCTCCTGCCTCAGCCTCCCAAGTAGCTGGGACTACAGGCGCACACCACCACGCCCAGCTAATTTTTGTATTTTTAGTAGAGATGGGGTTTTACCATGTTGGCCAGGATGGTCTCGATCTCTTGACCTCGTGATCTGCCTGCCCTGGCCTCCCAAAGTGCTGGAATTAAAGGCATGAGCCACTGCGCCTGGCCAGTCTTTTCTTAAAAAAAAAAAAAAAAGTCTGGGACTGAGTGTGGTGGCTCATGCCTGTAATCCCATCACTTTGGGAGGCCAAGGTGGGAGGACCGCTTAAGGCCAGGATTCAAGATTAGCCTGGACAACATAGTGAGATTCCCATCTCTACAAAAATATTTAAAAATTAGCCTGGGTGACAAAGTGAGACCCTGTCTCAAAAAAAAAGAAGAAGAAGAAGAAAAAAAAAATGTAATTATTAGGCCAGGTGTTGTAGCTCATGCCTATAATCCCAGCACTTCGGGAGGCCAAGGCAGGAAGAGCACTTGAGCCTAGGAGGTTGAGGCTACAGTGAGCAATGTTCTTGCCACTGCACTCCAGCCTTAGTGACAAAGTGAGACCCTACTTGTAAAAAAAAAAAAAAAAAAAAAAAAGTTAAAAATTAACTGGGCACGCCAGGTGCGGTGGCTCACACTTGTAATCCCAGCACTTTGGGAGGCCGAGGTGAGTGGATCACAAGGTCAGGAGTTCGAGACCAGCCTGTACAACATGGTGAAACCCCGTCTCTACTAAAAATACAAAAATTAGCCTGGTGTGGTGGCGAGCACTTGTAATCTCAGCCACTTGGGAGGGTGAGGCAGGAGAATTGCTTGAACCCGGGAGGCGGAGGTTGCAGTGAGCCGAGATCGCGCCACTGCCCTCCGGCCTGGGCAACAGAGCGAGATTCCATCTCAAAAAAAAAAAAAAATTTTTTTTTAACTGGGCATACTGGTGCATGCCTATAGTCCCAACTACTCACGGGGCTGAGACAAGAGGATGGCTTGGGCCCAGGAGTTTGAGAGGCTACAGTGAGCCATCATTGCACGACTGCACTCCAGCCTGGATGACAGAGTGAGACACTGTCTCTAAAAAACAACAAGAAATAAAAATGTGGTAAAATATACATAAAATTTACTATTTTGCCATCTTAAAGTATATAGTTGTGGCATTACATACATTCACAATGTTATGTAACTGTGACCACTATCCATTTCCAGAACATTTTCATCATCACAAACAGAAACTGTGTACCCACTGAATGATAGCTCCCCATTCCCCCCCAGTAACCTCAATTCTATTTTCTGTCTGTGAATTTGCCTCTTCTAATTACCTCGTATAAGTTGAGACACACATTATTTGTCCTTTGATGTGTGGCTTATTTCACTTAGCATAATGTTTTTAAGGTTCAGCCATGTTGTAGCACATGTTCAGAATTTCAGTCTTTTTTTAAGGCTGAATAATATTCTCTTATATGGATAGACCACATTTTGTTTATCCATTCATCTACTGATAGACGTTTGGAATGTTTTAGCCTTTGGCTGTTGTGAATATGCCGCCATGAGCATTGGTTTACTAGTATTGGAGTCACTGCTTTCAGTTCTTTAGGGTACATACTAAGAGTGGAATTGCTGGATAATATGGCAATTCTGTTAACTTTCTGAGAAACTGCCACACTGTTTCAAAAGTGACCAAGAAATAAAAATGCAGTATTATTATCTAGACTACAGATCATAATTACATTTCTCTAAATATCCCTATGTTTTCCATTACAGCTTTAAAAAATATCTGATTCAGGATTGAATGAGGGATCACTGATTGTATTTGGTTGTCATGTCTCTTGATTCTTACTTAATTTAGAATAGTCTTCTTGTCTTTTTGTTTTTCATGACATTGACATTTTTGAAGAATCCAAGCTAGTTGTCTTGTAGGATATCCTTCAATTTGGGTCTCTTTGAATGTTTCCTTATAATTAGATTCAGGGTAAGCCTTTTTGCAAGAATATAATACTACAAGAATACTAAGGATATTGTATAACATGTTCTTCCTATTTGTTGCATTACTTTAGTCATGTAATGTTGCTTTATCTCATTATTGATAATACTGTGTTTATTTTATTTTTTATTTTTATTTTTTCTTTTGAGGCAGAGTTTCACTCTGTCGCCCAGGCTGGAGTGCAGTGGCACGATTTCGGCTCACTGCAACCTCTGCCTCCTGGGTTCAAGCGATTCTCCTGCTTCAGCCTCCCTAGTAGCTGGGATTACAGGCATGTGCCACTATGTCCAGCTAATTTTTGTATTTTTAGTAGAGACAGGGTTTCGCCATGCTGGCTAGGCTGGTCTTGAACCCCTAACCTCAGGTGATCTGCCCGCCTTGGCCTCCCAAAGTGCTAGGATTACAGGCGTGAGCCACTGCACCCAGCCGATACTGAGTTTATTTACTCGGTTAGGATGGTATCTGCTAGATCTCTCTATTGACAAGGAACTCTTTTCCACATGTAAAAATAAATAACTTGGGTGGTAAGCTGAGACCATGTGAATATGCTTTTCCCCAACAATTTATCAGCCATTGGCCTTAGCATTAATAATCCTTGCCTAATTTATTTCATTGTGTTTGTAATTTTTATTTTTTTATTTATTTAATTTTAGAGACAGGGTCTTGCTGTGTTGCCCAGGCTGGAGTGTAGTGGCTATTCATAGGTGCAGCCATAGCATAATACTGCCTCAAACTCATGGGCTCAAGTAATCCTCCTAATAATACGTAATATTTACAGATGGAATTTTTTTTTTTTTTTTGAGACGGATTCTCACTCTGTCGCCTAGGCTTGAGTGCAGTGGCGTGATCTCGGCTCACTGCAAGCTCCACCTCCCGGGTTCATGCCATTCTCCTGCCTCAGCCTCCTGAGTAGCTGGGATTACAGGCGCCCGCCACCACGCCCGGCTAATTTTTTTGTTTTTTTAGTAGAGACGGGGTTTCACCGTGTTAGCCAGGATGGTCTCGATCTCCAGACCTCGTGATCCGCCCACCTCGGCCTCCCAAAGTACTGGGATTACAGGCGTGAGCCACTGCGCCCGGCCAGAATATTTTTTTTTTTGAGATGGGGTCTCACTCTGTCACCCAGACTGGAGTGTAGTGGTGTGGTCTCAGCTCATTGCAACCTCCGCTTCCCGGGTTCAAGCTATTCTCCTGCCTCAGCCTCCTGAGTAGCTGGGGCTGCAGGCATGGGCCACTACACCTGGCTAATTTTTGTATTTTTAGTAGAGATGGGGTTTCACTGCGTTGGCCAGGCTGGTCTCGAACTCCTGACCTCGTGATCCGCCACCCCCCTCAGCCTCCCAAAGTGCTGGGATTACAGGCATGAGCCACCCGGCCTACAGACAGAATCTTTACAGAGGTGTTTTTTTTTTTTTTTTTTTTGGTTGGAGTCCCGCTCTATCACCCAGGCTGGAGTGCAATGGCGCGATCTCAGCTTGCTGCACCCTCCGGCTCCCAGGTTCAAGCGATTCTCCTGCCTCAGCCTCCCAAGTAGCTGGGTCTACAGGCACACACCACCACACCTGGAGATATTTTGTATTTTTAGTAGAGACGGAGTTTTGCTGTGTTGGCCAGGCTGGTCTCGAACTCCTGACCTCTGATAATCCACCTGCCTCGGCCTCCCAAAGTACTGGGATTACAGGCGTGAGCCACCGCACCTGGCCTACAGAGGTTTTAAGTTAAAATGAGGTCTTAGGGTGGACCCTAATCCTTTATGACTGGTGTCCTCATAAGAGAAAATTCAGACATAGACACATACAGAGGAAAGATGATGTGGAGACAGCCATCTATAAGCCGAGGGGAGAGAACAGAACCTAGAACAGATCCTTTTCTCATGGCTCCCAAAAGGAATCAGCCCTCTCAACACCTTGATCTCAGACTTCTAGCCCCCAGAACTGTGAGAAAATAAATTTCTGTTGTTTCAGCTACCCAATCTGTGGTTCTTTGTTACGGCAACCTGTCTTAGTCTGTTGTGTGATGCTGTAACAGAACATCTGAGACTGGATAGTTTATAAAGAACAGAAATTTATTCTCTGTTAGTTCCAAAAGTGTTCAAGTCTTCTGATTGCATCCTCACATGGCAGAAGGTAGAAGAACAAGAGAGAATGAACTCTGTGTCTTCACATGGCAGAAAAGCAGAAGGGCAAGAGAGAGTGAACCCACTCCCACAAGCCTTCTTCATAGTGATATTAATCCATTCATGAGGGCGGAGTCTTCATGATCTAAAAAATCTTAGAAGACCCCACCTTCTAGGCTGGGCGCGGTGGCTCACATCTGTAATCCTAACACTTTGGGAGGCCGAGGCGGGCGGATTACCTGAGGTCAGGAGTTCAAGCCTGGCCAACTTAGTGAAACCCTGTCTCTACTAAAAATACAAAAATTAGCCAAGCTTGGTGGTGCATACCTGTAATCCCAGCTACTCAGGAGGCTGAGGCAGGAGAATCGCTTGAACCCTGGAGATGGAGGTTGTAAGGAGCTGAGATCGCGCCACTGCACTCCAGCCTGGGCGGCAGAGCAAGACTCCATCTCAAAAAAAAAAAAAAGACCCTACCTTCTAACACTATTGCGTTGGGGACTGAGCTTTCAACACATCAATTTTGGGGGACACATTCAAACCATAGCACAACTCCAGCAAACTAATGTAGACCTATGCACAACCATATTAATAACTACTTTCAATATAAACACTCCAATTTAACACTCCAACTAAAAGACAGCAGCCTGGGTGACAGAGTGAGACTCTGTCTAAAAAAAAAAATCAAGATCCAACTATATAATATCTAAAAGAAATATACAGTTGACCCTTGAACAGCATGGGTTTGAACTGCCTGGATCCACACAAGTCCCTCCCCTCCCCTCCCCTCCCCTCCCCTCCCCTTCTTTTCTTTCTTTTTCCTTCTTTCTTTTTTTTTTTTTTTTTTTTTTGACGGAGTCTTGCTCTGTCGCCCAGTCTAGAGTGCAGTGGTGTGATCTTGGCTCACTGCAACCTCCACCTCCTGGGTTTAAGCAATTCTCTGCCCCAGCCTCCCCAGTAGCTGGGATTACAGGCACCTGCCACCACATCTGGCTAATTTTTTTTGTATTTTTAGTAAAGATGGGGTTTCACCATCTTGGCCAGGCTGATCTTGAACTCCTGACCTTGTGATCCACCCGCCTTGGCCTCCCAAAGTGCTGGGATTACAGGCGTGAGCCACCACACCCAGCCAGGTATTTTTCAATAAATATATTGGAATTTTTCTTTAGAGATTTGCAACAATTTGAAAAATGTACAAACAAACCACATAGCCTAGAAATATTGAAAAATTAAGAGAAAGTTTGGTATGTCATGAATGCACCAAATATAGCTACTGGTCTATTTTATCACTTACTACAATGAAATATAGATAAATCTATTATAAGAAGTTAAAATTGGCTGGATGAAGTGGCCAAGACCTGTAATCAGAGCACTTTGGGGGGCCAAGCTGGGAGGATCACTTGAGGCACGTGCGTATAGTCCTAGCTACTCAGGAAGGTGAGGCAGGAGGATCACTTGAGCCCAGGAGTTTGAGGTCACAGTGAGCTGTGATCATGCCACTGCACTCCAGCCTGGGCAACATAGCCAGACCCTGTCTCTACAAAAAAAATTGTTTAAAAAATTAGCTGGGCATGGTGGTACACACCTGTAGTCCCTGTTACTTGGGAGATTGAGGTGAGTGAATAGCTTGAGCCCAGGTTAAGGTTGCAGTGACCCATGATCATGCCACTGCACTCCAGCCTGAGTGACAGAGGGAGACCCTGTCTCAAAAGAAAAAAAAAGAAAAATTTTGATGCCGTATTAAATCATAACTGCATAAAATTAGTACATACTGTACTACTGTAATAATTTCATAACCACCTCCTGTTGCTATTGCATTGAGTTCAGTTGTTTCGAGTATCCACTTAAAATGCTGTGACACTAATCATCTCTGCATGAGCAGTTTGTCTGTCTAGTAACTTGCCTATTGCAGTAAAAAGGTGATCTCTTGCAGTTCTCATGGAGTTTTCATTGTCTCGTGCAATGCCATCAACCTTGAATTTCGGCATAGGACCCGTATGAAGTGCCACTATTAATGCCGGGAGCACTCCAGGAAGCAGAGAAAAGTTATGACATTTCAAGAAAAATCTGAATTGCTTGATATGTTCCATAGATTGAGGTCTGTACCTATGGTTGCCCACTATTTCAAGATAAATGAATCCAGTGTAAGAACTACTGTAAAAAAAAAAAAAAAAAAAAAAAAAAAGGAAATTGGTGAAGCTATACCAGGGGATGTGAAAATCTCGCACTTTTTGCAAAATAACTTTTTATCTCATATTGAAAATTCACCTTTTATGTGCAGGGTTGCTATAAGAAAGGAGTACATGTAGACTCTAATATGATTTGAGAAAAAGTGAAGTAATTATATGACAAAGCAAAAGGAAGGTGAGGATCTAACGCTAGAGAATTTAATGCCATCAAAGGATGGTTTGGTAGTTTTAGAAAGAGGTTTGGCTTTAAAAATGTCAAGAGAGGCTGGGTGCGGTGACTTATGCCTATAATCCTAGCACTTTGGGAGGCCAAGGTGGGAGGACTGCTTGAGCCCAGAAGTTTGAGACTAGCCTGGGAAACATGGCAAAACCCTATTTCTACTAAAAATACTAAAAATTAGCCAGGCGTGGTGGCATGCACCTATTGTCCCAGCTACTTGGGAGGCTGAGGTAGGAGAATCACCTGAGTCCGAGAGGTCGAGGCTGCAGTGAGCTGTGTTAGTGCCACTGCACTCCAGCCTGAGTGATGGGAGTGAGATTCTGCCTCAAAAGAAAAAAAAAAAGGTCAAGATAACAGGAAAAGCACCTTTTACCTACCAAGAGACAAAAGATGAGTTCTGAGATGCCAATAAGAAAATAACTGAGGCCCGGTGCGGTGGCCTACACCTATAATCCCAGCACTTTGGGAGGCCGAGGTGGGTGGATTGCTTGAGTTCAGGAGTTCAAGACCAGCCTGAGCAACATGGTGAAACTCCATCTCTACTAAAAAAAAAAAAAAAAAAAAAAAATTGACCAGCTGTGTTGGCAAATGCCTGTAGTCCCAGCTACTCAGGAGGCTGAGGTGGGAGGATCACCTGAGTCCAGGAGGTTGAGGCTACAGTGAGCTGTGATTGTGCCACACTGTACTCCAGCCTGGGCAATGGGAGTGAGAACTTGTCTCAAAAAAAAAAAAAAAAAGGAGAAAAGGTACCTGCCTGAACAGGTTTTTAATGCAGAAGAAAAGAGAAAACCACAAAAGACCTTTATTAGTAAGGAAGAGAAGTGAGCAGTAGGATTTAGGAAAGAAAAGATAGACTAACTCTACTGTTTTGTGCAAATGCAGTCAGTTTTATGATGAAGGCTGCCCTTATCTATAAATGTGCTAACCCCCAAGCCAAAGGGAAAAGAAAAACACCAGCTGCCAATTTTTTGGTTGTACAACAGGAAAGCTTGGACAACGAAAACCCTTTTTCTGAATTGATTTCATTGATACTTTGTCCCTGAAGTCAGGACATACCTTGTCAGTAAGGGGATTGCCTTTTTTGTTGTTTTTTGAGATGGAGTCCTGCTCTGTCACCCAGGCTGGAATGCAGTAGCATGATCTCGGCTCACTGCGGCCTCCGCCTCCTGGGTTAAAGCGATTCTCCTGCCTTGGCCTCCTAAGTAAGTGGGATTACAGGCACGCACCACCATGCCCAGCTAATTTTTGTATTTTTAGTAGAGACAGGGTTTCACCATGTTGGCCAGGCTGGTCTCAGACCCCTGACCTCAAGTGATCCACCTGCCTCATCCTCCCAAAGTGCTGGGATTACAGGCAAGAGCCACCACACCTGGCCTGGGATTGCCTTTTACAATTCTCTTGTTATTGGACAATGCCCTTGGCATTGAACCCCATCAGTTCAGTACCGAAGGTGTCAAAGTGGTCTACTTGTCTCCAAACACATCATCTCTAATTCAGTCTCTCGATGAGGGGATCGTAAGGACCTTAAAGGCTCATTACACATATACACGGTACTCTATGGAAAGGACTGTCAACTCTATGGAAGCAAACCCTGATAGAACATCATGAAAGTCTGGAAGGATTATACCACTGAAGATGCCATCATTGTTATGCAAAAAGCCATGAAAACCATCAAGCCTGAAACAATAAATTCCTCCTGGAGAATACTGTGTCCGGATGTTATGCATGATTTCACAGGATTGATGATAAAGCCAAGCAAGGAAATCATGAAAAAGATTGTGGATATGGCAAAAAAGATGGGGTGAAGGGTTTGATGTGGATCTCAGAGAAATTGAAGAGCTTAATAGACACCACCCAAGATGAATTAACAGAAGATGACTTGATAGAGATGAGTGCTTCTGAACCTGTGCCAGATGAAGAAGAAGATGTGGAAGCAGCAGTGGCAGAAAATAATTAACATTAGTCTAGAAGAAGGGTTCTGATTATTCAGGACCACTTTTGACATTTTTTATGACATGGACCCTTCTGTGATGCAGACACTGAAACTCAATCAAACAGTGGAAGAAGGATTAATACCATATAGCAGGGGTCCCCAACCCCCAGGCCACCGGAACCAGGCCGTACAGCAGGAGGTGAGCGACGGGTGAGCAAGCGAACACAAGCTTCATCTGCATCTACATCCGCTCCCCATCACTTGCATTCCCACGTAAGCACCACCTCTTGTCAGATCACAGGAGAGCGAACCCCATCATGAACTGTGCGTGTGAGGATCTGGGTTACCAGCTCCTTATGAGAATCTAATGCCTGGTGATCTGTCACTGTCTTCTATCACCCCAGAAAGGACCATCTAGTTGCAAGAAAACAAGCTCAGGGCTCCTACTGATTCCACATTATGGTGAGCTGTCTAATTATTTCATTATATATTACAATGTAATAATAATAGAAATAAAGCACACAATAAATATAAAGTGCTTGAATCATCCCGAAACCACCCGCTTAAACCCATCTATGGGAAAAAAGTCTTCCATAAAACCAGTCCCTGGTGCCAAAAAGGTTGGGACTGCTGCTATATAGAAACATTTTTAGAGAAATGAAAAAGCAAAAATGTCAGACAGAAGTTACAATGTATTTCCGTAAAGTTACACCAGAGTGTGCCTGCCTCTCCTGCCTCCCATTCCACCTCTTTTGCCTCTGCTGCCCCTGAGATAGCAAGACCAACCATTCCTCTTCCTTAGCCTACTCAACGTGAAGGCGACGAGGATAAAGGCCTTTATGATGATCCATTTCCACTTAATAGTAAAAATACTTTTATGATTCCCCTGCCCTCCCCGCCCCTCCCCTTCTCTTTTTTTGAGACAAGGTTTCATTCTCACCCAGGCCAGAGTGTAGTGGTGCGATCTCAGCTCACTGCACTTCAGCCTCCTGGGCTCCCAGGCTCAAAGGATCTTCCCTCAAAACTCCAGCTCCGGTTGAGCATGGTGGCTCGTGTCTGTAATCCCAGCACTTTGGGAGGCGAGGTGGGCAGATCACCTGAGGTCAGGAGTTTGAGACCAGCCTGGCCAACATGGTGAAACCCCGTCTCTACTAAAAATACAAAAATTAGCCAGACATGGTGGTGCACACCTGTAATTCCAGCTACTTGGGAGGCTGAGGCAAGAGAATCACTTGAATCTGGAAGGCACAGGTTTCAGTGACCCAAGATCGTGCCACTGCACTCCAGCCTGGGCCACAGAGCAAGATTCTGTCTCAAAAAAAAAAAAAAAAAAAAATTAATTAATTACAGAAAAAAAACCCATCTCTACAAAAAAATGTGAAAAATCAGTTGGGCACAGTGGCTGTAATCCCAGCAATTTGGGAGGTTGAGGCGAGTGGATCACTTGAGGCCAGGAGTTCGAGACCACTCTTGCCAACATGGTGAAACCTGGTGTCTAGTAAAAGTACAAAAAAAGGCCGGGTGCGGTGGCTCACGCCTGTAATCTCAGCACTTTGGGAGGCTGAGGCGGGCAGCTCACTTGAGGTCAGGAGTTCAAAACCAGCCTGGTCAACATGGTGAAACCCCATCTCTACTAAATATACAAAGAAATTAGCCAGGCGTGGTGGTGGGCACCTGTAATCCCAGCGACTTGGGAGGCTGAGGCAGGAGAGTTGCTTGAACGTGGGAGGCAGAGGTTGCAGTGAGCCAAGATCGCATCATTGCACTCCAGCCTGGGCAAGAGCGAGACTCCATCTCAAAAAAAAAAAAAAAAAAAAGAAAATTAGCTGAGCATGGTGGCGGGCGCCTGTAGTCCTAGCTACTCAGGAGGCTGAGGGATTGCTTGAGCCTGAGAGGTGGAGGGTGCAGTAAGCCAGGATCTCACCACTGCACTCTAGCCTGGGCAATAGAGCCAGACCTTGTCTCAATAAATAAATAAGTAGGCCAGGTGTGGTGGCTCACACCTGTAATCCCAGCACTTTGGGAGGCCAAGGCGGGCGGATCACAAGGTCAGGAGTTTGAGACCAGCCTGAACAACATGGTGAAACCCCGTCTGTACTAAAAATACAAAAATTAGCCAGGCCTGGTGGCACAGGCCTGTAATCCCAGCTACTTGGGAGGCTGAGGCAGGAGAATCGCTTGAACCTGGGAGGTGGAGGTTGCAGTGAGCCAAGATTGCGCCACTGCACTCCAGCCTGGGCGACAGAGTGAGACTCCATCTCTAAATAAATAAATAAATAAATAAGTAAGTAACCAACAAATACACAGTTGTCAGAGATTTGAAAACCTTTTGGCCAGGGCGCGGTGGTTCATGCCTGTAATCCCAGCACTTTGGGAGGCCAGAGTGGGTGGATCACCTAAGGTCAGGAGTTCTAGACTAGCCTGGCCAACATGGTGAAACCCCGTCTCTACGAAAAATAGAAAAATTAGCCAGGCATGGTGGCAGGCGACTGTAATCCCAGCTACTCGGGGGGGCCAAGGCAGGAGAATCTCTTGAACCCCAGAGGCAGAGGTTGCAGTGAGCCGAGATCATGCCATCATACTCCAGCCTAGGGAATAAGAGTGAAACTTCGTCTCAAAAAAAAAAGAAAACCTTCTTTTGGCAATTAATAGAACAACTAGACAAAAAAGCAGCTGCATATAGAAAACCTGAACAATACCATCAACCAATTTGATATAGCTGACATTCAAGAAACTCCACAAAATAACTGCAGGTGATCTGCCCACTTCACCATCCCAACGTGCTGGGATTACATTTTTTTCAAGCACACATAGAACATTAGCCAAGCTAGATTATATCTGGGCCATAAGATAAGTCTCAATATATTTCTAAAGATTAAAATCTATTGCTTAAGGCCAGAAATTCAAGACCAACCTGGGCAACGTATTAAATAGATAGACCCCATCTCCATAAAAAGTAAAAAACTTAGCTGAGCATGGTAGCACTTGCCTATAGTCCCAGCTACTTGGGAGACTGAAGTGGGAAGATTGAGCCTAAGGAGTTGGTTGCTGCAGTGAGTATGATTATTGTGCCACTGCACTCCAGCCTGGTTAAAGAGTGAGACCCTGTCTCTATTAAAAAAAAAAATAAGGGAAAAAACCCCAAACAACCTTACAGAATACTCTCTGATCATCTGATCACAATGAAATTAAATTAGAGACAAATAATATTAATAGTAACATATCTAGAAAGTCCCCAAATGTTTAGAAATTAAAGAATATATTTCCAAAGAATATATTTTTAGGCCAGGTATGGTGGCTCACACCTGTAATCCCAGCACTTTGGGAGGCCGAGGAGGGAGGATTGCTTGAGGCCAGGAGTTTGAGACCAGCCTGGGCAATATAGCGAGATCCTGTCACTACAAAAAATAAACAAAATTAGCTAGGCATGGTGACACATACCTGTAGTCCCAGCTACTCAAGAGGCTGAGGCAGGAGAATCGCTGGAACCCAAGAGGCGGAGGTTGCAGTGAGCTGAGAACAATGCCATTGCACTCCAGCCTGGGTGACAAGAGTGAAACTCTGTCTCAAAAAAAAAAGAAAAAAAAAGTATTTCTGTGTAACTAATGAATCAAAGAAGAAAGCACAAATGAGAAAATATTTCAAACTGAAGCATATGAGGCATAGAATATCAAAATATGTGTGGTGCAGCTAAAGAAGTACTTAAAGGAATGGATAATTTAAAGTACCTACATGAGAAAAGAGAAAGGTTTAGATTTTTGAGGGGGTGGTCAGAGGGACAGAGTGGGACACTGGAGTGCAGTGGTGTGATCTCGGTTCACTGCAACCTCTGCCTCCCAGGTTCAAGCGATTCTCATGCCCCAAACTCCTGGCTTCAAGTGATCCACCCACCTTGGCTTCCCAAAGTGCTGGGATTACAGGCATGAGCCACCATGCCCGGTGGAAAGGTTTAAATTAATAATTCTATGTTTCTACCTTAAGAAGCTATAAGAAGTTTGGCAGTTTCTCAAAAAGTTAAATAGAATTACCATATGACTCAGCAGTTCTACTCCCTAGTATATATGCAGGAGAGTCAAAAACATGTTCATACAAAAATATGTACACAAATGTTCATAACAGTGTTAGCCAAAATGTGGAAGCAATCCAACTGTCCATTCACAGATGAATGAATAAACAAAATGTGGTATATCCCTATAGTGGAATATTATTCAGCCATGAAAAGGAGTGAAGTGGTTATATGCTACAAGATGGATAAACCTTGAAAACCTTATGCTAAGTGAAGAAAAGCAGACACAAAATGATTCCATTTATATGAAATTTTCAGGGCTGGGTATGGTGGCTCATGCCTGTAATCCCAGCACTTTGGGAGATTAAAGTGGGAGGATTGCTTGAGCCCAGGAGATCAGCATGGGCAACATAATGAGATCCTCTCTACAAAAAATAAAAAATTAGCCAGGTGTGGTGACATACACCTGTAATCTTGAGGCATGAGAACCCTTGAGCCAGGAGGCCAAGACTGCAGTAAGCACTGCTACACTCCAGCTTGGGCAACAAAGTGAGACCCTGCCTCAAAAAAATTGTAAAAAATTAATTATAAAAATGAAAATTTTAGAATAGACAGATCCATATAGACAGAAAGCAGATTAGTGGTTGCAAGGGAGGAATTGGAACTGACTGCCATTAAGCACAGCGTTTCTTTCTGGGGTGATGAAGATGTTACAGAATTAGATAGTGGTAATGGTTGCACAACATAGTGAATATACTAAAAATCACTGAATTTTACACTTTAAAATTGTGAATTTTGGAGGCTGGGCATGGTGGCTTATGCCTATAGTCCCAGCATTTTGGGAAGCCGAGGCGGGTAGATGGCTTGAGTTCAGGAGTTCGAGACCAGCTTAGGCAACATAGCAAAATCCCATCTCCACAAAAAATACAAAAATTAGCCTGGCATGGTGGTGCGTGCCTGTAGTCCCAGCTGCTTGGGAGGCTGAGGCTGGAGAATTGCTTGAGCCTGGGAAGTCAAGGCTGCAGTGAGCCGCGGTCCTGCCACTGCTCTCCAGCTCAGGTGACAGAGCAAGACCCTGTCTCAAAAAATAAATTAATTTGAAAAATGGTAAATTTTATATTATGTGGATTATAGCGCAAAAAAAAAAAAGAAAGAAAAGAAACAGCACAGTGCTGTGCACCTGTAGTCCCAGCTACTCATGGGGCTGAGGTGGAAAGATTGAGCATAGGAGTTCGAGACCAGCCTTGGTGACATAGACCCTGTCAAAAAAAGAAGAAAATATTTAATTTTATTTAATTTTATTTTTTGAGACAGAGTTTCACTCTTGTTGCTCAGGCTGGTGTGCGATGGTACGATCTTGGCTCACCGCAAACTCCGCCTCCCGGGTTCAAGTGATTCTCCTGCCTCAGCCTCCCAAATAGCTGGGATTACAGGCATGCGCCACCACACCCGGCTAATTTTGTATTTTTAGTAGAGACGAGGTTTCTCCATGTTGGTCAGGCTGGTCTCGAACTCCTGACCTCAGGTGATCTGCCCGCCTCGGCCTCTCAAAGTGCTGGGATTACAGGGTAAGCCATGGCACCCAGCCTAAGAAGAAGAAAATAAAATAAGCTAGAAAAAGAACAAGTTAAGTCCAAAGGAAGGAAATAATGACAAACAGAAGTTAATGAAATAGAAAACACACAGAGGTTGGGAGCAGTGGCTTATGCCTGTAATTCCAGCACTCTGGGAGGCTAAGGCAAGAGGATCACCTGAGCCCAGGAGTTCAAGACTAGCCTGGCATAGTGAGACCCCATCTCTACAAAAAGTAAATTTAAAAAATTAGCTCAGTGTGGTGGGTCATGCCTGTAGTCACAGCTACTTGGGAGGCTGAGGCGGGAGGAACCCTTGAGCCTGGGAGATGGAGGCTGCAGTGAGCCATGATTGCACCACTGCAGTCCAGCTTGGATGACAGAATAACACCCTGTCAAAAAAAAAAAAAAGTAAAGAAAAGAAAATACATACACACAGACACAAAGACACATACACACATACACACACACACACACAAAACAGAGAAAAATAGCAAAGCCAAAAGCTGATTCTTTGAAAAAATAATAAAATTGATAAAACCATATCAAAACTGATAAAAAAAAAATACAGGCTGAGCATGGTGGCTCACACCTGTATTCCCAACACGTTGGGAGGCCAAGGCTGGTGGATTACTTGAGGCCAGGAATTCAAGACTAGCCTGACCAACATGGTGAAACCCCTTCTCTACTAAAAGTACAAAAAATTAGCCAGGCATGGTGGTGCACACCTGTAATCCCAGCTACTCAGGAGGCTGAGGCACGAGAATCACTTGAACCTGGGAGGTGGAGGCTGCAGTGAGCCGAGATCATGCCACTGTACTCCAGGGCAACAGAGCAAGATCTTGTCTCAAAAAAAAAATTACCAATTATTAGTAATGAAAGAGTAGATATCAGTTTAGATTGTTATGTATTAAGATGATAAAAAGGAGTATTGTGAACAACTTTATGGAAATTGACAACTTGAATGAAATTACCCCTTTTTAAAATGTTTTATTTATTATTTATTTTTAAGACAGGGTCTTACTCTCTTGCGCAAACTGGAGTGCAGTGGCAATCATGGCTCACTCCACCTCTGGGGCTCAGGTGATTCTCCCACTCCAGCCTCAGAAGTAGCTGGGACTACAGGTGGGTGCCACCATGCCTGGCTAATTTTTCGTACTTCTTTGTAGAGATGGGGTTTTGCTATGTTTCTTAGGTTGGCCTTGAACTCCTGAGCTCAAGCAATTCACTTGCCTTGGCCTCCCAAAGTGCTGAGAGTACAGGCGTGAACCACTGTGCCTGGCCAGAATCTTTTAAAAACCACTAGAATAAAATGGATTTACCAAGGTAACAGGATACAAAGTGAATATACAAAAACCATTTATATTTCTATGTTCTAGCAACAAACAATGGGAAAATGAAAATTTTTTAAAAATCCACTTATAATAGAATAAAAACCTTGTTAGGAATAAATTTAGCCAAAGATAAGCAAGACCTCTACACTTAAAACTAGGCTGGGTACCATGGCATATGACTATAGTCCCAGCACTTTGGGAGGCTGAGGCAGGAGGATCGCTTGAATCCAGGAATTCCAGACCACAGACCAGCCTGGGTGACATAGTGAGACCCTGTCTCTACAAACAAAAGAAAAAAAAAACACCAGTTTTTTAAAACTAACTAACTCTATATGATTTCAAGCTTTATTGTGAAGCTACACAAATCAAGACAGTGTGATGTTGAGATAAACATATCAATGCGAAAGAATAGAGAGTTTAGCAGTAGTCCCACACTTATATGGCCAAATTATTATTATTATTTTTTTTTATTCAGACGGAGTCTTGCACTGTCGTCCAGGCTGGAGTGCAGTGGCACGATCTCGGCTCACTGCAAGCTCCGCCTCCTGGGTTCACGCCATTCTCCTGCCTCAGCCTCCCGAGTAGCTGGGGCTACAGGCATCCGCCACCACGTCCGGCTAATTTTTTTGTATTTTTAGTAGAGACGGGGTTTCACGGTGTTAGCCAGGATGGTCTCGATCTCCTGATCTCGTGATCCACCCTCCTCAGCCTCCCAAAGTGCTGGGATTACAGGCATGAGCCACCGCACCCAGCCATGGCCAAATTATTTTGATGACAGTGCCAAGGTAATTAAGTGGGTAAAAGGTCTTTGAGCAAATGGGGCTGGAACTGTATATCCACATTAAAAAAGAAAAAAATCTTTTTGAACCTTGAGCTGTACCGCTAAATGAAATAGAAAATACACAAAAAAGTGGAGAAAATTAGCAAAGCCAAAAGTTGGTTTCTTGAAATAAGTTAATAAAATTGAGGCTAGGCGCAGTGGCTCACACTTGTAATCCCAGCACTTTGGGAGGCCGAGGATGGTGGATCACAAGGCCAGGATTTCAAGACCAGCCTGGCCAACATGGTGAAACCCTGTCTGTACTAAAAATACAAAAATTAGCTGGGCATGGTGGTGGGCACCTGTAATCCCGGCTACTCAGAAGGCTGAGGCAGAGAATTGCTTGAACCCAGGAGGCAGAGGTTGCAGTGAGCCATGATTGCGCTACTGCACTCCAGCCTGGGCGACAGAGCAAGACTCTGTCTCCAAAAATAAAATAAAATAAAATGAAATGAAATTGGTAAGTCCCTAGTAAGACTAAGAAAATAGAGAAAATATAAATCCCCAATTATCAGGAATGAAACAGTGAAATTAAAAATAGATCCTAAACCTAAATGTAAAAGCTAAAACAATGAAGTATCTAGAAAAAAATAGAAAATATTTGTTACTTTGGGGTAGGTAAACATTTCTTAGGACATAAAAAACAGTAACAAAAAAAAAAAGATAAACTGGATTTCATCAAAATTTAAAACTTTGGGCTGGGTGTGGTGACTGATGCCTGTAATCCTAGCACTTTGGGAGGCTGACACAGGTGGATTACACGAGGTCAGGGGTTTGAGACCAGCCTGGCCAACATGGTGAAATCCTGTCTCTACTAAAAATACAAAAATTAGCTGGGCGTGGTGGCACATGCCTGTAATCCCAGCTACTTGGGAGGCTGAGGTAGGAGAATCGCCTAAACCCAGGAGGCGGAGGTTCCAGTGAGCCAAGATCATGCCATTGTACTCCAGCCTAGGCAACAAGAGTGAAACTCCATCACACATACAGACACACACGCACGCACACACACATTTTAAAACTTTCGTTCTTCTAAAGGTACTATTAAGAAAAAAATTCTGGCCGGGTGCAGTGGCTCTTGCCTATAATCCCAGCACGTTGGGAGGCCGAGGCAGGCAGGTGGATTGCTTGAGGTCAAGAATTTTGAGACCAGCCTGGCCAACGTGGTGAAACCCCATCTCTACTAAAAATACAAAAATTAGCCAGGTGTGGTGGCACACGCCTGTAATCCCAGCTACTCGGGAGGCTGAGGCAGGAGAATCCCTTGAACCTGGGAGGCAGACATTGCAGTGATCCAAGATTGCCCCACTGCACTCCAGCTAGGATGACAAAGCGAGACTCTGTCTCAAAAAAAAAAAAAAAAAATTCCAAAAATTTTGTCTGGAACCACTAAAGACCCCAAATAGCCAAAGCAATCCTAAGCAAAAATAACGAAGCTGGAGGCATCATACTGAGTTCAAAATATACTACAAAGCTATAGTAACCAAAACAGCATGGTACAGTCATAAAAACATACACATAGACCAGTGGAACAGTATAGATAACCCAGAAATAAATCCATACAACTGATTTTCAGCAAAGGTGCCAAGAATATACATTGGGGAAAAGATGGTCTCTTCAATAAATGGTGCTGGGAAAACTGGATATCCACATTCAGAAGAATGACAAAAATTAACTCAAAATGGATTAAAGACTTAAATATAAGACCTCAAACTATAAAACTACTAGAAGAAAACACAGGAGAAATGCTTTATGACATTGACCTAGGCAAGGATTTTTGAGATAGGACCTCAAAAGCACAGGCAACCAAAGCAAAAGTAGACCAATGGGATTACATCAAAAAGCTTCTGCACAGCAAAGAAAACAATAGAGCATGGCCAGACACAGCAGCTCACACCTTTAGTACCAGCTACTCTGGAGGCTGAGGTGGGAGGATTGCTTAAGCCCAAAAGTTTGAGGCTGCAGTAAACTGTGATTGTGCCATTGCACTCCAGCCTGGGTGACAGAGCAATACTCCATCTTAAAAAAATAAAATGGTAGAACCACTTCAGAAAACAGACTGGCAGTTTACTCTAAAGTCAAATATATATATATGATATATAACGTAGCAATATGATTCTTTGGCATATAGCCAAGAAAAATGAAAACCTGCCCACACAAGGACTTGCACATGAATGTTTATAACAGCTCCATCCATCAGAGTCTAAAACTGGAAACAACCCAAATGTTCATCAGCTGATAAATGGGATAAATACATTTTAGTATATTCACACAATGGATTTTTTTTTTTTTTTTTTTTGAGACGGAGTCTCACTCTGTCACCCAGGCTAGAGTGCGGTGGCACGATCTCGGCTCACTGCAACCTCCACCTCCCAGGTTCAAGCAATTTTCCTGCCTCAGCCTCCTGAGTAGCTGGAATTACAAGCACACGTCACCACACCTGGTTAATTTTTTTGTATTTTTAGTAGAGATGGGGTTTCCCTATGGTGGTCAGGCTGGTCTCGAACTCCTGACCTCGTGATCTGCCTGCCTTGGCTTCCCATAGTGCTGGGATTACAGGTGTGAGCCACTGCGCCTGACCAATACACAATGGAATATTATTCAGCAACAAAAGTGAATGAACTTGGCCAGGCATGGTGGCTCATGCCAGTAATCCCAGCACTTGAGAGGCTGAGGCAGGAAGATTGCTTGAGTCCAGGAGTTCAAGACCATCCTGGGCAACATAGCGATAATTAATTTTTTTTTTTTTTTTCACATAGAGATGGTGTTTCACTCTGTTGCCCCAGACTGGTCTCAAATTCTCTTGAGCTTAAGCAATCCTCCTGCCTTGGCCTCCCAACATGCTGGGATTACAGGCATGAGCCACTGCATTTGGCCCTTATTTTTTTTTTTGGGAGACAGAGTCTTGCTCTGTCACCTAGGCTGGAGTGTAGTGGTGCAGTCACACCTCATTACAGCCTCAACCTACCAGGCTCAAGGGGTCCTCCCCAACCTCAGCCTCCCAAGTAGCTGGAACCACAGGTGCAAGCCGCCACAGTGGGCTAATTTTTAAGTTTTTGTAGAGACAAGATTTCGCTATGTTACCTGGGCTGGACTTGAACCCCTGGCCTCAAGCAACCTCCCGCCTTGGCCCCCCAAATATTTGGGATTACAGGTGTGAACCACTGCACCTGGCCCAGTCTCTTATGGATGACAGACTTTTAGGCTATTTATATTCTTTGCTATTACAAAGAGTTTTATAATAAATAACCTTACATATGTTATTTTACATATACCAACGTATCTGTAGGATAAATTTCTAGATATAGACTGAAAAGGATAGGTGCATTTATAATTTTGATAAATAATGCCAAATTAGTGTCCTTGGAGTTGTACAAGTGAATACTCCAGCATTGCAGGACTGGAATAGTCAGATCCTGGCCAGCCATTCTCCCGAGAGCATGTGGAGAGATGGGCTGGATGGCTCACTGCAGTGATGACCGTCTCTACTCTGCACCTCAGAGGACCTCAGCTAAGCACTCCATGGCCAGCCCACTGGAGGCACAGGCTTCAAAACAGGCAATGAAAAGGGCCTGCTTCTGCAGTTGACAGCTTTGATGCCTTCCTCACTGAGAAGGCCTTAGGAAAAGATGGCTCCTGCCATCAAGGCCACACAACCCCTATGGAGAAGTGACTTAGAGCCCAAAGAGTTGCATTTACAACTCTCACACAAATGATTCTCACGAGCTAGACAGGATCAAAAAGTAGGTGTGAGTAGGCCGGGCACAGTGGCTCACGCCTGTAATCCCAGCACTTTGGGAGGCCGAGGTGGGCAGATCTCCTGAGGTCAGGAGTTCAAGACCAGTTTGGCCAACATGGTGATACCCCGTCTCTACTAAAAATATAAAATTAGCTGGGCATGGTGGTGCCTGCCTGTAATCCCAGCTACTCGGGAGGCTGAGGCAAGAGAATCGCTTGAACCTGGGAGGCAGAGGTTGCTGTGAGCCAAGATTATGCCACTGCACTCCAGCCTGGGGGACAGAGCAAGAGTTCGTTTAAAAAAAAAAAAAAGTAGGTGTGAGTGAAGTGGGACAATTTGGTCAGCTCTTTTTTTTTTTTTTTCTTTTTTTTTTTTTTTAACAGGGTCTTGCTGTGTTGCTCAGGCTGGAGTGCTGTGGTGGGAATATGGCTCACTGCAGTTCAACTTCATGGGCTCAAGTGATCCTCCTGCCTCAGACCCACTAGCTGGGGCCACAGGCGTGTGCCACACCGAGCTAATTTTTAATTTTTTTTTTTGTTTTTTGTAGAGACAGCATACCCCTTTGTTGCCCAGGCTGGTCTCAAACTCCTGGGCTCAAGTGATCCTCCTGCCTCAGCCTCCCAAAGTGCTAGGATTACAGGGGTGAGCCACTGTGACCAACCTCAGCCAGCTTTGAGCGCTTACTATGTAGCCAACCTTGTGTTAGGTATACACCAGCAGAGATAAAATATTCTCTAGCACTGGAAACAATGAAGCGTATTGTTGTGGCAATGTGACATGCTGTAATAAAACAGAAACAGGTTACCGTGGGAAGCAGAGGGGAAATCCTTACCTTTCTTCAGGGAAGGCTGCACAGAGGGAGAAACATCCCGCAGTCAAGGGCAGGGCCTGCAGGCATAGGAACCATTGGCGCCTCTAGGTGAGGTAAAGGGGCATCCACGAGGTCAGGATGGAGGCTCACATCCCAGAGGGAGCTCCCAGGAGATGCTTTTCCTTCAAGAGACAGGACCAAAGTTGGGCTCAAGAAGGACTCAGACCCCAACACATGGTCTACCATCACTTGTTCACCTGGAGGGCACCCCTACTCATCCTTACATACTCAGCTGAAGGTTGTCATAGGCCAGGCCCAAGCCTGTCTTGCAGCATTGTTTGAAGTATACCTGCACATCTGTTTTCTGTCTCCCTACTACAGTGAGCTCTTGGGGCTTAGGGCCTGGAGTTCTAATCATTTGCATCTGCCATGACTAGCACAAAGTTATGGTTTTCTAGCTTAGGACTCAGGTGGATAGACTCAGGTGGGTAAACTGCGTGGAAAACTAGGAATCATTTTGAGAATCTCAGAGATTCTCAATTTTGAGAGTCTCTCATTTTGAGTCCCAGAGGTGGCAGTAACCCAAATTGGCCTCAAGCTGGCACTGTTGTAGTTTTCTTCTGTTTCTAGACCAATTCAGAAACTTGCTTCTTTCCTATGTTGACTTTAGTTTCTTGGTAAATTAGCTCCTTAAACCTTCAAGCTACTAGTGAGTTTGTCTGAGGGTGGATAAATGTTGCCACACCTGAGTCAATAAAGAATGAATCAGTGTGGCCTTCACAGAGGGGTGTGGTACTGGTAGTTACCATGACAGCCAAAGACACTAGGGAGAACTACAAAACGGGGATAGAGGGAAGTGGGAAATGGAGGAATGGAATGAGGGCAAGTCCCCTCCATGCTTCCTGACAGTATCTTCCTTGATGTCTTTGCAGCATCACACCGGAGACCTCTGGGACGCTGCTCTGCCTTGGTTCTCCTGCCACTCTGAGCACTCTTCCCCTCTGGTTTGCTGGATCTTCTTCCACCATTTTCTAGAGAGAATTTTTCCCAAGTGCCATGCTTGGTCTTCTCTTTGACTGTCTCTCTTGAATCTTTCATCTGTGCGCATGGGTCAGTTCTATGCAGGTGACTTCCTTGTCCCCTGGATACCGCCCCTCCCCTGACCTCTCTGCTGGACTTGAGCTCTGTTTCCATTTCCTACCAGATGTTTCCATTTGGTGTCCTGTCGTCATCTCAAACCAAGCGTGTATAAAATTGAGCCTGTCTTCCCCCTCCCAGTTTCCATTTTTCTTCACATGGCATCAGCATTCTCTCACCCACCCAAGCTCAAAACCTGAGTCATATTTGACACCTCCTCCCCATTCTTCCCTTACCAAATGCAAGTTTTGCCAACTTCTTTTGCAACATCTCTTATAGTTCTTTGTCCCTTTATTTTATTTATTTTTAATTTTTTTGAGACGGAGCTTCACTCTCGTTGCCCAGGCTGGAGTGCAGTGGCACGATCTTGGTTTACTGCATTACCGCAACCTCTGCCTCCCAGGTTCAAGCGATTCTCCTGCCTCAGCCTCCTGAGTAGCTGGAATTACAGGCGTGCACCACCACGCCCAGCTAATTTTGTATTTTTAGTAGAGACAGGGTTTCTCCACGTTGGTCAGGCTGGTCTTGAACTCCCAACCTCAGGTGATCCACCCTCCTCGGCCTACCAAAGTGCTGGGATTACAGGCATGAACCACCGCTCCCAGCCAAATGCTAAGTTTTTTTTATTTTATGTGGAAACATCTGTGGTATATACTTCACAGCTCTGTGTTCCTAGCCTGTGGCACACACATGATTCCCTCCTGCTTGCCTTTGTTCAACTCATTCCCTTAGTCTAGAACACTATTCTCTGGCTGGGTGTGGCAGTTCACTCCTGTAATCCCAGTACTTTAGGAGGCCAAGGCAGGAGGATTATTTGGCCTCAGGAGTTTGAGACCAGCCTGGGCAACATAGCAGGACTATCTCTCTAAAAAAAAAAAATTTTTTTTTTTTAATTAGCTGTGTATGACACGTGCCTATAGTCCCAGTTACTTGGGAGACCAAGGCAGGAGGATGGCTTGAGCCTGGGAGTTTGAGGCTGCAGTGAGCCATGATTGCCATGATTGCACCACTGTGCTCCAGCTTGGGCAACAGAGCAAGACCCTTTCTCCAAAAAAAAAAAAAAAAAAAAAAAAAAAAATATATATATATATATATATATATATATATATATATATATATGCTTTTTAGTATTTCTGAAGTGCTGTTCAAACTGAGTGAGGTGATATAGTAGATGTATCAGGGGTACCTGAAAGCAGCCATAGGCCACATGTGGCACATCTTCCTGGAGACTTCATTTTATTTAATTATAAATAATTTCACCTACTTTTATGTTAATACAACTACTCCAGGCCGGGCACAGTGTCTCATGCCTGTAATCCCAGCATTTTGGGAGGCTGAGGCGTGAATCACTTAAGGTCAGGAGTTCAAGACCAGCCTGGCCAATATGATAAAACCCTGTCTCTACCAAAAATACAAAAATTAGCCGGGAATGGTGGTGGGTACCTCTAATCCCAGCTACTTGGGAGACTGAGGCACAAGAATTGCTTGAACCCTGGAGGCAGAGGTTGCAGTGAGCCAAGATCATCCCACTGCATTTCAGCCTGAGTGACAGAGTGAGACTCTGTGTCAAAAAAGAAGTACAACTACTCCAGACATATGGAGTAGAATGCAAAATTGGTGAAGGAAATGACTAAGAACGTTCCACATGGTGCTGTCCCCTACAGTGGGGACTCTGCATTCGCCCTGCAGTGGAAGGTGGAAGGTGAGAAACAGGGACCCCTGATTAGAAGGGGCTAGGTGCAGATGAGGTGCAGCAGGGGGAATACAATGCAGCGGGAGGGAGGTGGCAGTCCCTGTGCTCGAGGCCCCTGCAGCTGGTCCCTGTCACCTGTGGTGCTCTTTCCTTTCTGAGAACTCAAACAATTCAGTGTCTATGCCACTCTTAGGTTGCCTCAGGAAAGCATTCATATTACATGGTTTTCTAACTTGCCACATATGTAGTCCTTATCTCCTCAACAACATTCTTATCCTCCAACATCTGGAGTGCAGGTGTGGGGTGAATTCAGGCCCTGGTGTTTACTGATTGAACAAGGCACTTTTCCTCTCAGCCTTGGTTTCCTTATCTGTAAAACATGGATAGTACTTCCCTAATGAGATTGTTCTCAGGATTCAACTAGATAACATGTGTGCAGCATTTCACATAGCAGATGGCATGGATAGGCACTTAGTAAACATCAGAGCCCTCCCAGCACGCCAGGCTCTTAGTAAACATCTGATTCTTGAATATTCCCATCCCCAAATATATCCCCCTACCTGAGGCTCCTCTCATGTTGTCTGCCTCCCTTCCTGTCACAGTGCATGTGTCTACTGAAGGCCACCCTCTTCCTGTATCCTGGTTCCTGGCCCTCCTCACCCTCACAGATATCTCACTCACACAACTGCCTCCTCATCTCCGGTAACCTCAGGTTCCCTCACTACTGGATCTCTCGGATCACTTCTCTCTCTACACTCACTCTGGGGATCTCATCCACTGTTGCAGCTTTCAAGGCCATCTAAAAGATTCCCAAGTTTATATTTTAAACCTAGAATGCCTCAGAATCCGAGACTTACATATCCACTGCCTATACCCCATGTCCCTTTGGAAGTGGCACAGATACTTCAGCATGTCTAAGATGGAGCTCCAGATTCCCGCCCCACCCTTCCCACAATTTTTCCCATCTTAGTAATGAGAACTCTGTCCTTCCAGTCGCCCAAACCAAAACCTTTAGAGTTATCCTTGTCTCCTCTCTCTTAAATCCCACAGTCGACCAATAGGCAAGTCCTGCCAGTCAGCTCTTCATTCAAAATACAGAGCGTACCTGGCCACTTCTGAGCAGTCCACCTCCCCACGCTGGTCCAGATCACCCTCAACTCTCATGAGGCCAACTTCAGTAGCCTCCTGAGTGGTTTTGCTACCTCTGTTTTCCCCAGCTCCACAATCTTGTTTTCCACCAACAGAGTAATGTTTTCGAAACATAAGCTTGACTCTGTCATTTATTGGCTTCAAGCCCTCCAGTATCCTCCCCTCTCACTCAGAACCAAATCCAGATTTCTTATCATGGCCCTAGGGACCAGCCCACTGCCTGTCTGCCCTCAATTCCCACTACCCTTCCTCGCTCCCTGGCCCCCAGCCTCACTGGCCTCCTCAGTGCCTTTCCTGGAGCAGGCTGGAAACACTTCTTCCTCAGGGAGCTTCTCCTTGCTGCTCCTTCTGCCTGGAACACTCAGGTGCAGACCTTGCTCCCTTCCTTCCTTCAGGTCTCTGCTCAAATGCCACCTTAGCAGAGGGCCTTCCCTGACCAGTCTCTCTAACAGCGCCCCTGGCATCCTTGGACCCTTTCTGATCCCAACTCTGATTTTGCTTACTACTGACTGCTACCTGTCATAATTAACTTACGTGTTTGTTTTTGCCCATCTCCTGAGCATTAGTAATACCCCAAAGGGACCTTTGTTGCCTGGCACATAGTGAGTGCTCAGCAGCTGGGCAGGAGGTATGGCATAGTCTGGAAGAGCTTAATGCAAGTGGCCCCTGGTCACTGCACTGCCTCTTGCCTGCTGTGTGCTTTTGGGCAACTTTACTTAACCTTTCTTAGTTTCAGTTCCCCTCTCGGTAAAACCTACCTGGAAGGTTTTTTAGGAGGATTCGAGGTAATACATTTAAAGTACCTGAGACATGATCAGTGCTCAGTAAGACAGGGCTACACAGCCCACTTAGCTGCTCTCTAGGCCTGTTTTCAAGAACTTACTAGTGCTGCCTCCATCTGCCCCCAGGATAGACGGCTGCTACAGTAGATGAAGGTAACGCTATAGAAGCGGTTACTGACTCTATTCTCCATGTCATACCCTGACCCCGGGTCCCCTGAGCATTGTTTCTGGCTCCAGCCAGTTCTCCTCCATCCCCCAGCACCATCAGTTTCTTTTTTCTTTTTTTTTTTTTTTTTCGAGATGGAGTCTTGCTCAGTCGCCCAGGCTGGAGTGCAGTGGTGTGATCTAGGCTCACTGCAAGCTCCACCTCCCAGGTTCACGCCATTCTGCTGCCTCAGCCTCCCGAGTTGCTGGGACTACAGGTGCCCGCCACCACGCCCGGCTAAGTTTTTTTGTATTTTTAGTAGAGACGGGGTTTCACTATGTTAGCCAGGATGGTCTCGATCTCCTGACCTCCTGATCCACCTGCCTCAGCCTCCCAAAGTGCTGGGATTACAGGCATGAGCCACTGCGCCCAGCCTTTTTTTTTTTTTTTTTTTTTTTTGAGACGGGGTCTCTCTCTGTCACCCAGGCTGGAGTGCAGTGGTGCGGCGGTCTCAGCTCACTGCCAGCACCGCCTCCCGGGTTCACGCCATTCTCCTGCCTCAGCCTCCAGAGTAGCTGGGACTACACCCGGCTAATGTTTTGTATTTTTAGTAGAGACGGCGTTTCACCATGTTAGCCAGGATGGTCTCAGTCTCTTGACCTCGTGATCCGCCCGCCTCAGCCTCCCAAAGTGCTGGGATTACAGGCGTGAGCCACCGCGCCGCGCCCGGCCATCAGTTTCTTACCAAAGCTCCTCAGATGATGGCCACGTCTGAGCAGGTCCTGCAAGTTGAGACCCTCGCCAGCCCTGCTTCTGCTTTGGATCAAGGTGGCCCCCGATGTGGGAAGCCAGAGGTGCTTGCTGGGAATGTATAGATGTGTTTGGACTTCATGAGCTATGGACCCCAGGGCTCCTCTCTGGCAAAGCACACATGTTTGTGAGGTGGGCACCGCTTAGCAAGGCAGGTGGCTGGCTGGTCAGGTAGGTTTTCCCTGGCTGCTCCAGGAAGGTGAGTCATGAGTAATTTCCCTATGGGCCACCAGGGGGCACCAGAGGTCACTCAGCTCTTCTGAGGACTTGATCGGTCTCAAGATGACTGTCTCCTCCCTCTCAGGCCTAGGACCTTCTTGAAGGAAAAGAGCTATGGTGGTGCCTCTCTCATCTCCTAACTTGCTATGGACTGCCAGTCAAAGCAGGGCCACAGTAAAGGACTGAAGGTCAGGATTCCAGGCTCAATATTCTTTATTGATAAGCATTAGTGAACCCCTTGCCCTGGGAGCTCAGCCAGTCCTGCTCTCAGATTCCTGGCCTTAGGTGGGAGAGCATCTTTTCCTCATGGATCAACTGTCCATGTCTGACTGTGCCTAACTTGCCACACCATGGGTCAGGGAGACAGGCAGTAGGTACTGGAAGGTGATGGCCAGGTCCTTTTCCCCAGTGACCACTCTCCATCTAGACGCACTCTGCTTCAGCTGCGCAGGCTCTTCCAGAGGGCTCTGGGAGCCTGCTGGTTAGATGGAGGAGTTGAGCCTCTGACACCTCCAGGTTCTGCCTGCCAAGGGTTCCTCCGCAGCAGGGCTGAGCTGAGCAGGAGCAATGGGTTCTCGCTTCTGTCCTGAGGTTCTTGGGTGGTGAGCAAGAGAGCTAAAGGCAGGAGGTCCTACGTGGTGCCTCATAGGGGATAGAGATGCCAGAGACTGTGGAAGATGGGGTGGGAGGGAGGGATACCCCAGAGAGAGAGAGAGAGAGAAAGAGAGAATCAGTTGTTAAGTCCCTGGATCTGATTTCACCAGCTTATTCTTGGCCATGCCCATAGTCCTTGGGAAACCCCTCAGTTCTAAATAGATAGTTCCTTGGGTCCTGGGTGTACCTTTGCCCCCCACTAGCTTGCAGAGGTAAGAATTATTGGCCGGGTGTGGTGGCTCACGCCTGTAATCTCAGCACTTTGGGAGGCTGAGGCTGGTGGATCACGAGGTCAGGAGATCAAGACCGTCCTGGCTAACACGGTGAAACCCTGTCTCTACTAAAAATACAAAAACAAAATTAGCCGGGTGTGGTGGCGGGCGCCTGTAGTCCCAGCTACTCGGGAGGCTGAGACAGGAGAATGGCGTGAACCCGGGAGGCGGAGTTTGCAGTGAGCCGAGATCGCGCCACTGCACTCCAGCCTGGGCAACAGAGCAAGACTCTGTCTCAAAAAAAAAAAAAAAAAAAAAAAAATTATTATTATAGTAGCGTGTCCTCCTGAGCCAGGCACCTCATATAACCTTCTTGCCTGTTCATCAAGGCCTTCCAACCCTCCCATCCATTTCTCCCTCAGGTCAGGACAGCAGGGTGATGGTGCCTGGAGAAGGCCCTGGCTCCCCTGAAAGCCCTCCCGGCCTGTCTCTGACCTGCACTGGAAGCGGGGGTCTCCGGGGTGGGTCTTCAGCACCTGCCACACCTCTGGGGGAGGCTCCAAGCCCATCTGCTTGGCCCGACACCAGCGCTGCAGCCGTGTGATCCCTACCAGGGTGGGAAGACGACTCTGGAGACTTGTGGGGGGTGGGGTAGAGTCTGAGCTGGAGAACGTGTGTGTTGGGGGGAGACAGTGCCTGAGGGTCAGAGTCACGCAAGCGCTTGGGTGACTTCAGAGACGTGTGGGTGACGGGACTGCCTGGGAGAGGCGCCTCCGTGGGGCTGGGTGGGTTCTCACCGGTGCAGGGCCCGTACTGCCAGGCCAGGTCAAACTGCCTCAGCAGCTCCAGCTCCGCTTCCTCCTCGTCGCGGGGCTGGGGCTCCTCCCCTGCAATGACAGCTGCTCTTCAGGGCGAGGCTGGCCTCAGTCTCCTGCCCCTCACCTCCCAGCCTTCCTCACCACCGCTTTGCTTCTGCCACCCAGCAGCTAGACCTGGTGTAGGGAGGGGAGGACAGGCCACCTTTCCCTTTCCATTGGCCCCTCCGCCCACGTCCTCTAGGCCCCTCCGTGTCCACTCCTCCTGCCTCCCTCACGCCTCAGAGACCTAGCTCGGGTGCCAGCTCCCCCTTGCTGTGCCCAGCGGGCCCCTCCCTCCTCTTCACAACCGGGTAGGAATCAGTGATGAGCCGCTTCCGGCCCATGGCGGCCACCCAGGCAGGCAGAGAAGGAGGCAACTGCGGGGAAGAGGAGAGACCGGCCAGTGGGCGCGAGAAAGACAGCTGCTGAGAGAGACAGACGGGGCCAGGCCAGCGGCGGGCAGACAAGATGACCCAGACAAACCGAGAGAGGAAGTCGCCGGGGTCCAGGGAGGGACGCCTCCCCCACCCCCAAAAGCACGCAAACAGGAAAGACTTCAGCCAATCACAGGCCGCCTGTGCGGGGCGGGGCCCTGGCGCTAGCCAATGGTAGGCAGTGTAGGGTGAGGGGCGGGGCGGTGCCACAGCTGTGGGCCCCGGGAGGAGGGGCATGCTGGGGCGGGGGACCTGTCGGGATGCCCCGACTTCACCACCTCCCCCGGCCCCCATTGGTCTGCTGTGGGTCCCGAGAGACTTCAGAAGAGTTATCTTCAGCCTCTCACTTCCCGTTTTCCCTTCCTAGGCAAATGTTCTTTTCAGCTTCGCTAATCCCCGTGGCCAGTTTGTAACTCCCCAGAGTCCAGCTGGAGCCTTCACTCGGTCCTTTGGCCCGCCCCGCGTTGTGGGGGCAGGTCTGGAGGTCTGAAGAGAGTTTGGGCTAATCCAGGCCCCTTCCCGGCTCCCACCCAACCCCCACCGGCCCCAGGAGACCTGGCTGGAGAAGCCCATGGGTTCTGAAACCTCCTTTCTCACAGTCTGTGCCCAAAGATGCTGCCCACTCTTAGTCCGAGTAAGTGTTTGCCGTTTTGACTCTCCTGGGGTCCCAAGTCCTGCCCGGCCCGCCCCACCAGTCAGGAAGATTCCATACTGAGTAGGAAGGCAGAGTAAGGGTCTGGTCCCCCCAACACAATGTGTTTGTATCCCCAGTTCTTCGTTGGCAAAATCTGCCCTGTCTCTCACAATAATGTGAGTCTGAGCAGAAAATATGAACAATAAACCTAACACTCATATTGCACGTACCATGTGCCAAGTACTGTTCTAAGCACTTTCCCACACGTTAATTAAAATAGATGTCAAAAAGTTTTTGAAAGTAGGAAGTATAGCTAAATGATTATCACTGCTAGTCACAGGCATTGTAGGGCCCCAATCAAACCACAGTCTCTTGCACCCCAGGAGCTCACTGTCACAAGGCAGACAGATGCACAGTTGTCAATGAGAGGCTATAATTCCTACCAGAAGAGGGAAAGGGTGGGTCAGAGATTGGTTAGGACCACAGGGATGATTAGCATTGGAAGGCCTCCTGGAGGAGGTGGACTGCTGTAAACAATGTCTCTCAATTCTCCACCCATGACCTTTGTCCCTTGGGCTCCTGTCATCACTGACTCACCCATACTGCTGCCTCCCCCTCACCAACTTCCTGGCAGGAGGCAAAAGTACTGGCCAGTGGGAGTCTGGGAACCAGCACAGGGACCAGCCCAGCTCTAATCACCCTCCAGAGATCCCATCCGGTTCTTCCTTCCAGGGATACTGGGAGGGTGGGGCACAGACTCCTGGGCTGCTGCCTGCTCAGAGGCCTCTGCCTCCTCCTTTCCCTGCTCTGGGGTCTGGGTGCTCTGCACTGGAAGAGGGCTAAGCCACTGGTACATGTGGGCACAAGGGAGGAAGCTGCTCTGGAGAGGAGACCACCAGACGGGAGGCAGAGGAGCAGGCCATGTCTTCAGGGTCCACGTCCTGCCTGGCTCTCCCCATCGGCGTCCTGGAGGAGGGAACTTGTGGGGGCACTGCATGGAGCTGGAGGGCCCTTTCTGCTGTATTGTTTGTGCTGGGCCTGGTCTAATCCCCCCATCTGCCTTGTGGACTAAGTGGGGCTCACATTCAGGGAGACAGTGTCCCTGTGGAGTTAGTGATGGAAGCAGGGAGGCCCTCTCTACCAGGGCTGGGAAGGGCCTAGGTGCTGAGTCCAGTCAGGCGCTGAGCATGCTAGGTAGGGATGGTGTCTAGGCTCTGGGGGATTGACTACCCCCTCCCCAGAGGGCCTCAGCAAGGGTTTCTGGGCTGTTTCCAGAGGTGTGTGGCACCCACCTCCTGAGTCCACCAAGCCCTGAGGGAGTAGGGAGCCATGGGTGGGGCAGACCCCTCCTCATTCCCAGACCCTCCCACCCCTGAAAGCTGATAGCCGTGGGGCCCTGCCACCGCCCAGGGAGCGTGAAATGGGGTGTGCTGCTGGGCAGCCACAGTAGCTCCTACCACCGCCTGGGCCTATTGCCTTTTCTCCTTGGGCAGCCTCTGGCATCCTGAGCTGCTCTGTAGATGTTGGCTGGGCTGTCCCCGCCAGCTTCCCCAGCTTTGCCTGGCTCAGGCCCCCACCCAGCCTGGAAGATGTCTCCCTTAGGCTTCGGCTACCCCTACACCCAAGAAAAAGATTCAGAGTGGTCAGCTCAAGTGCAGGCACCCTAGGCCTGGCTTTCTGCCTTGGAGTTGAGGGAACTCTCTGCAGGCAGCATTGCTGTTCTCTCTTAGATGGCAGTAGGGTGGAGCCCCTAGGAAAGAGTTGGCACCCAGGGATTTTGGAACCATCCCTGTCCAACTGGCATGCCCTGACTCAGCACCTGGATCCCTAAGGTGCGCTGGTGACTAGGCTGGACCTTGGCCTTCCCATCCTCAGGTCTTTTCCTTCTTTGCTGTCCAACCCCATCCACCTTCTGTACCTTCTTGCCTAGAACCCCTTCCCCTACTCAGGCAGCATCCTGGCCTCATTCCCTAAACTGCTGTCTTGGAGCCTGTTCAGGCTTCAGGCTGGATGGCCAGGCCAGAGGTCTGGGTTGGGTGCTGAGTTCTCTTTCCCTGGGGGAATGTCCTGAGACCCTTGTGTCAGCCCCGACACCCAGAGGCTGGTGATGAGACTAGTAGGAGTGACCTTTGCACCTCAGCCTGGTAATAATACCCAAGACCCTTGTTTCAGGGCCAAGCCCAGAATCCTGGGGGTCCAGCAGAGAAAAGAACTGAAACAGGAACCCAGCACCTTCCCAGGGGCTGAGGCCTACCGCTGACTGCACTCAAGGGAAGGATTAGGTCTGGCTTAGCTCAGACAATGTGGCAGAATGGGGGCCTCAGCACTGCGCCTGCATTCCCTTCCCCCACCTCACCATGAGGTTTGTGGGGAGAGCCAGGCAGAGCTGGGAAGGTGGAGGCAGGTGGAGAGAGGGGAGCAGCTGCCTGGGGCCCAGTGGGCTGTGGGGTGGATCCAGCTCTTCTTCCCTCTCGCCAGTACCCTCCTTCCTCAGGCCCTTGGGCCCTGCCACCCACCCTGAGCTGGAAGTCAGTCCTACTTAGGGGATTCTGGGCAGCCAGAATACCCCTGGCCCCGGCCCCCAACATACTCACACACCGTGGGCCCCATTCCTCACCCTGTGGGCCAGAATTCTTTCAGGCTGTCCTTCCTAGTCCCTCACTGCCTTCCCAGACACTCCCTCCTCTCCTGGTCCAGGTTCTCTGGCCTAATGTGCTTCCATCTCAGCAGATTGAGGGGAAAGGAAGGGGTCTCTGGGTTTTTCTACCACTGCTGTCTTCTTTCCTGCTCCTACCACCCTCCACACCTCCTTCTCTAGTCACCTCCTCTTTCACCTTGGCCATCCGGGCTCTGGAGCAGTTCGGGGAAGACTTGAAAAGGGGCCTTCTGGCCATTCCTCACCTTGGCCACCAGGTGTCAGACTTTGCCCAGCTGGATGGGAGGAAGGTTCTAGTTAACCATTTCCACCCCATCAGCCTGGCTTCAGAGAGAGATCTGGGCAAGTTGGGGAGGAGCCTAGAGGTGACCACTGAAAGGGCAAGGCTGAGGGACCCTGAAGCTGGAGACTGGGAAAAGGACTGGAACTCTGACTCTACAGCTTTCCCCCAGATCCCCCTCACTGCCTCTGCCCCCACACCACCCCACTGACAAGGGCTTTGTCCCCTGCTGGGAAGTTCAGGAATGAGGCTGAGTCAGGGAGCTTGAGAATTGAAGGAACAAAGGCAGGGACAGTTGTAGCTCCACAGCAGAAGGGGAAGCTGAAAGGGAGCTGCCCATCGGAGTGCCCAGCCAGGACTGAGTCACTAGCCCTTGCCCTCTAGGTTAAGGGGAACAGAGGGCCTCCCTTTGCCCTTCCCCATTTGGGGTGGCTGTGGCAAGTGAGAGTGTGTGTGTGCGTGTGTGTGTAAACTCAGTGCTTGAACGAGCCTCTCATATCATGAGGCGGCCTATAAGTCTTGGATGGTGGGTCAGTCTTTGCAAAAGTGGAAAACTGGCAAGGTCTGAGTATTGTGCCATCTCCCATCAGAGCCTCCTCTAGCCCCACTTCCCCCAGAGGTTGCCCCTGTCTCAAGTGATAGTTCTCCATTTTATGCTCATTCTTTCAAACATAGGTGTGTTTCCAAGCACCCAAGATGACGACGAGATTTCTAATCCTTACATGCTATCTGGAGATGATGGAGAGGAGGGTCTTCTCTTGCCCACTCTCCCTATCCTTGTGGGGACATAAGGAATACTAGAGATAACACACCCTCCACCCTTTGACATTGCAAGGCCTTAGAGTCTCATGTTAGCCTCTGGATACCTGGGCCTCTGACTCTAAGGCCATACTTATGAGGTAGAACCTCGATAACCAACAAAACTCATCGAATCTCCTGAAGCAGCTCTGGATGGAAAACCAATGACTCACTCACAGAAAACGCCAGTGCCCTGTGATCTACCAGGGGCTCCCTGTGCTGTGGTGCTGGCGTTTTCACAAGATGCCTGTGGGACACAGTGCCAAAACACGAAGGAGCAGCTCACATCCTCTGTCACCTTCATAAGGGGCTATTTGAGAGAGTTCAAGAACTCACACTCTGAAGTGCCCTCTCTGATGGTGTTCTCATCCACCTCTCCCTCCACCACACCACCGCCACCGTGGTAGCGGGAGCGTTCTGCGTCCTCAGCATGCAGGAACCCCAGCGCTCCCCATTCAGGATTCTTCTCCCGGCCTGTTCCCCTCCTCTGTTTCCCTCCACTGACCACTCTTCCCTTACTGCCTGGCTCTGGCTCCCAGCCAATTCCAGTAGTTTCCAGCAGCCTAGAATCCCCCTTGATTCTCTGCCATTCCTGCCTTGCCAATCCTCAGCCTTGGAAAATGCCCTCTTCTCCAGTCTGTCCCTCCCTCTGAAATGCTAAGGAATGTCACTGCCCATGGTGACAGGTCCATGGCAAAGGTGCCTGCTGATACCACCGGGTTCTATTTGGCTGCCCAGACACCCTTTGGCTCTCCTCTGGTCGTCTCCTTACTCCATTCTCCAAACCTCCCCATTTTTCTCCACCCGCCCCCTACTCACTCAGCAATAACATGTTTAGATCACTTCTATTTAACAACAACAACAACAACAAAACAAACAAAAGCCTTCTGTGATCTTGCTAACCTTTCTAGATGGTGTTTGTTTGTTTGTTTGTTTGTTTGTTTGAGACGGAGTCTCGCTCTTGTCACCCAGGCTGGAGTGCAGTGGTGGGATCTTGGCTCCCTGCAGCCTCCACCTCCCAGGTTCAAGCGATTCTCCTACCTTAGCCTCCTGAGTAGCTGGGATTACAGGCATGCACCACCAGGCCTGGCTAATTTTTATAGTTTTAGTAGACATGGCCATGTTGGCCAGGCTGGTCTCAAAGTCCTGACCTTATGTGATCCACCCGCCTTGGCCTCCCAAAGTGCTGGGATTACAGGTGTGAGTCACTGCGCCTGGTCTCTTTACCAGCAAACTCTGAGGGACTTGATTTACCCCTTCTACTTCTGCCCACCATGGCCTTCATTAATCTCACAACTCGGTGGCTGCCTCTCACCTGCTGTTTCACAAAGGTTGCCTGAGACTTCCTGATTGCCAAAGCCAGTGGATTTTGCTCAGAATTCTTCTTGAGCTCCTCTGGGGCATCTGAAACTGTAGATCAGCTCCTTCCTTCACCCAGGCTGGAGTGCAGTGGTGTGATCACAGCTCACTGCAGCCTCGACCTCCCAGGCTCAAGCGATCCTCCTGTCTTAGCCTCCCTTGTAGCTGGGACCACAGGTGCGCTACCACAGCTGGCTAATTCTGTTTTGTTTTGTTTTGTTTTTTGTTTGTTTGGGTTTTTTTTGAGATGGAGTCTCACTCTGTCACCAGGCTGGAGTGCAGTGGCGCAATCTTGGCTCACTGCAACCTCCGCCTCCTGGGTTCAAGCGATTCTCTTGCCTCACCTCCCGAGTAGCTGGGACTACAGGCATGCGCCACCACATACAACTGATTTTTGTAGTTTTAGTAGAGACGGGGTTTCACCATGTTGGCCAGGATGGTCTCGATCTCCTGACCTCATGATCCGCCCGCCTCGGCCTCCCAAAGTGCTGGGATTACAGGCGTGAGCCACCGCGCCCGGCCAATTTTTGTGTTTTTTGTAGATACAGGGTTTTGCCATTTTGACCAGGCTGGTCTTGAACTCTTGGGCTCAAGTGAGTCTCCTGCCTCAGCTTCCCAAAGTGCTGGGATTATAGGTGTGAGCCACTGTGCCTGGCTTTTTCTGTCAATTTCCAAAACACTATTGTCTTGACACACTTTTTAAATTTTTCCCTAATATAGCAACCCTATTAACTGATGTCTTGACACTCTTTAAATCAGTTTAAGTCAAATTGTCAAGGTTTGGCTGGGTGCGGTGGCTCACGCCTATAATCCCAGCACTTTGGTAGGCCGAGGCAGGTGGATCACTTGCGATCAGGAGTTCGAGACCAGCCTGGAGAACGTGGTAAAACCCCATCTCTACTAAAAAAAATACAAAAAAAAAAAAAAAAAAAATAGCCGACGTGGTGGCGTACGCCTGTAATTCCAGCTACTCAGGAGGCTGAAGTGGGAGAATTGCTGGAAATGGGAGGCGGAGGTTGCAGTGAGCCAAGATCGCGCCATTGCACTCCAGCCTGGGGACAGACTGGGACTCTTGTCTCAAAAAAAAGAAAAAAAAATTATCAAAGTTTTACTGTGCCAGGCATTACACTAAAATGCTGTAGGGCTGGGCACAGTGGCTCACGCCTGTAATCCAAGCACTTTGGGAGCTCGCGGTGGGCAGATCACTTGAGGTCAGGAGTTCAAGACCAGCATGGCCAATGTGGTGAAACCCCATCTCTACTAAAAATACAAAAATTAGCCAGGCATGGTGGTGGACACCTGTAATCCCAGCTACTTGGTCGGCTGAGCTAGAAGAGTTTCTTGAACTTGGGAGGCGGAGGTTGCAGTAAGCTGAGATCATGCCACTGCACTCCAGCCTGGGTGACAGAACGAGACTCCATCTCAAAAGAAAAAAAACAACAAAACACTAAAATGCTGTAGGGATGCAAAGATGAATAAATCGTGGGCCTTGCCCTCAAGATGTTATTTGCTTGAAAAAGACAAATACGCCGGGCGCGGTGGCTCACTTCCGTAATCCCAGCACTTTGGGAGGCCGAGGAGGGCGGATCAAGAGGTCAGGAGATCAATACCATCCTGGTTAACACGATGAAACCCCGTCTCTTCTAAAAATACAAATAATTAGCCGGGCGCGGTGGCGGGCACCTGTAGTCCCAGCTACTCGGGAAGCTGAGGCAGGAGAATGGTGTGAACCTGGGAGGCAGAGCTTGCAGTGAGTGGAGATCACGCCACTGCACTCCAGCCTGGGTGACAAAGCAAGACTCCATCTCAAAAATAAATAAATAAATAAATAAATAAATAAATAAATAAATAAATCTCAAACATAAATAAATAAATAAATAAATAAAAAGAAAAAGACAAATACACTTAGCTCTTTTTTTTTGAGTTGGAGTTTCACTCTGTCGCCCAGGCTGGAGTGCAATGGCATGATCTCAGCTCACTGCAACCTCCGCCTCCCAGGTTCAAGCGATTCTCCTGTCTCAGCCTTCCTAGTAGCTGGGATTATAGGCATGTGCCACCATGCCCGGCTAATTTTGTATTTTTAGTAGAGACGGGTTTCTCCATGTTGATCATGGCTGGTCTCGAACTCCCGACCTCAGGTGATCCGCCCGCCTCAGCCTCCCAAAGTGCTGGGATTACAGGCGTGAGCCACCGCACCCGGCCACACTTAACTAACTGTTATTCTGCCCCATCTCCATCTGTCTGAATTCTGCCCATCCTCCAAGAATGGTGTCAAATCCCACCGCATGCATTTATGGAAAAGGTAACTACTGAGCACTTGCTGTGTGCTCTGCACTGGAAATACAGCTATGGAAGTCAGCAATAACTTCAGATGCTGTTTTCTCCCCTAACAGGGCTCACAGCCTAGAGGGCCTTCACCTAACTAGATGCAGTCTCTCTTTCCTAGTCTTCTGTAGTAGTTTGCCTGGATCTTTCTGCATTTAATCGAATTCTGCCTTGCATTCTACCATTCAGGGAAGGGTTTCTATTCCCTTTTCTAGATTGTTTTGTCCAACACACTCATTGAGCACCTTCTTTTGGATGGAGTCTAAGCTGGGTGCTGGTATAGTGAGAAGAAGAAGACTCAAAAGCTGTCCCCAAGAAACTCAACAGGATAGTACTGTGTAAGCTCTCTGATGATAAGACCTCCTCCTTACTTACCTCTGTATTCCTTATTGCCCCTACTGAATGCTTTGCATATCACAGGCCACAGCTTATTTTGGCTATGTATGGAGACAGCCCTGATACCCTCTCCTGTCTATCTTGTTACGCAGAGGGCAGGGCCTGCAGGTGCCCCTGGCCATGCCTAGGCAGATGTCTCGACCTGAGGAGCCTGGACCCCTCAGGGTGGGGCATGTTCCCTCTAACTTGGGCCAGATGACTCAGGGACATTCAGTAGAGCTGGCTTGCCTCACCCACAAGCAAGTTAGTAGCTCCTGCACCTACACTCTGACCTCTCCCTTTTCTAGTGATTCTTGCACTTGCTGGCAGTTCTACGTCTGCATCGCACAGATATGCCTGTGGCCCTTATTATTTCAGGTACATTGACCTTTTCTTCCCAAGTAGATTAGAAGCTCCGTAAGGGCAAGAGCCAAATTAGGCTTTAGGCTTCTTTTGGCTTTTCTACACCACAGGCAGGTAATTAGATCTTGAAAATATTTGTCAACTGATTGACATTGCCATCATTTCTTACTTTCTTCGCTTAAGGCATTATCTCCAGGAGGCCCTTATAAAATATCCATGTAGGATGCGAGGATGATCTGGCTGTGACATCTGTCACCGCACTGATCACCAGGGTTGATTCGGCTGGTCTGGCTGTCTAGGCGGGTGTCCCCTTCCTCCCTAATGGTTCCTCATGCGTCCCTCCCGAAGCTGCGCGCTCTGTTGAAGAGGATGACCATTCCTGATAGAGGAGGAGCAGTCTTCAGGCAAGGGTATACGAGTAGCCTCGCTCCCCTGCTAGAACTTCCAAACAAGCTCTCAAGGTCCATCAAATATCCATGTATTACCTGGGAGCTGTTCATCCATTGACTTACCCAGTGGTTCCTAACTAAAGTGTCATGACATGCTGCTAGAGCCCAAGTAATGTGTAATGACTACAGCTGCTGCTGCTACAGCCAAGCAGCTGCCCTTTGTTGTTCCTGTTATCCTTTCCAGCAGTCTTAGAAGGGTATTTAATTATCCCCGCTTTACTGATGGGGAAACTGGTCACTCATAGGTTATGAGTCTGAGATTTGAGCTTAAGGCATCCCTTGAATAGCATCTATCCCATTCTCTCACAATCTGAGTTTTTCTCTTTTCCCGAATATGCTGTCTTACATTGGAGAGAAAGGAGTAGAATGTACAGCTGAGGATTGTGACTTGGTCACAGTCTGTTTCCCTCCTGAAGAGAGGAAGGGTGTTGAAGTGAGACTCACTGCTCCTGAAGCCCCAGTGGACAGAGACAGGCAGGAGTCCTGGGGAAGCTGGGGAGTGAAGTCCAGGAGCTGACTGCTCAGGGTAGAGTACCAGAAGCACAGATGAATAGCTTTGCTCATCATAAGGCGGCTGGGCCAGAGGGCAGAAATAGAAATTCAGGGTGGGAAGACAGACCTGTGAGGCCATTAATGCAATCCAGGAAGGTGAGGCTGGCGGGGCGAGGTGGCTCACACCTGTAATCCTAGCACTTTGGGAGGCTGAGGTAGGTGGATCACCTGAGGTCAGGGGTTTGAGACCAGCCTGGCCAACATGGTGAAACCCCGTCTCTACTAAAAATACAAAAAAAGCCAGGCATGGTGGTGCACCCCTGTAATCCCAGCTACTCGAGAGGCTGAAGCACGAGAATCATTTGAACCCAGGAGGCAGAGGTTGCAGTGAGCCAAGATCACGCCACTGCACTCCAGCCTGGATGACAGAGTGAGACTCTCTCAAAGAAAAAGCAAGGCCGGGCGCGGTGGCTCACGCCTATAATCCCAGCACTTTGGGAGGCCGAGGTGGGCGGATCACGAGGTAAGGAGATCGAGACTATCCTGGCTAACACGGTAAAACCCCATCTCTACTACAAATACAAAAAGTTAGCCGGGTGTGGTGGCAGACACCTGTAGTCCCAGCTACTCAGGAGGCTGAGGCAGGAGAATGGCGTGAACCCTGGAGGCGGAGCTTGCAGTGAGCCGAGATCGCGCCACTGCACTCCAGCCTGGGCGACAGGGCGAAACTCTGTCTCAAAAAAAAAAAAAGAAAAGTGAGGAAGACTGAGCAAAGGCGGGGTGAGGTGAGGGAAACCTGGGGTGGACAGAAGCTGTATGGGAGGACTGGGGGATCAAGGGGTTGGTGGTGGCAGCAGGAGTGGGCAAGTCTGAGGTGCACCCATCGCCCCAATGCGGGGAGGAAGAGGGCCTCTTCCCAGAGCTCTGTGCAGCTCCACCAGAGGCAAGCAGGGAGTGGGAGCTGGGGGCGGCAAGAGTCTGATGAGCACCAGGAGGGGTGAGGCTGGGCAAAGAGACTAAGTTCTGGGGCAAGCATTTTATTTGTTAATACAAGAATAGAAATTCTGCAATAAATATCATCTAATAAATAACATCTCCAAATAAATAAATATTAATACAACACACTTAGAGTCATGAGTGGGTGGGGCTGGGGGGCAGGGCCTGGGGGAGCTGCCACCCCACACCCCAAAATGCTACTGCAATGTAAACTTTCAGGAAATCCTGTGGTGTGGCTATGGTTGCCCTCCCCAGCCTGGCAACCCACAGATACCCTGGGAAAGGGGGCAGAGAGGAGGTACCGTAATGCTGGAAGACAATTTGAGGCAAGGTCCTGATGCTCAGCTCGGGTTTTTTTTGCCACTCTGTGCTTTGGAGACTCCTGGGTCTGGTCTGGTCTGTCCCTGCCCCTGTACTTTCAGTATTTTCTCTTCTGGTTTATAGGGCACCTCCAATGCAGACCCCACCCCTGCACTGTTAATCTCATCTCTTTTTGTGTAGAATTGCCACCATGTTTGTTTCCTGAATTGGATGTATAGAGTGATTTGGGGGTAAGGGAGCAACACCCATCCAAGGAGAGTGGGGCAGCCAAAGGGCTTCACCCCAGAAAGGCATGTGTGGTGGTGGCCCCTCAACCCCTGCCCTCCAGATGTGCCACCTGAGGGGCTGGGTAGACACTGGCCAAGTGGTGGGCAAGAAGCAGGAGGCCATGACAGCCTCTGCACCAACTTGAACCACTTCAGACTCCCTCGAGCATGACTTCCTGTAGCAACAGGACAGGACAGGGCCTATTGCACCTCCTCCCCAGCTTGGTAGACCTTTGGGAGGTGGGGAGGAGACAGGGCTGATCGCATCACACGCCCAGCCGGTCCAGGAAAAGGCCAGAGGCTCACAGCTTCTGTCTCCTGGCTCAACGCGTGTTGGCATACAGGGCTGGCTCTCCCAAAGTGGGAGCAGGGTTTGAAGGGGGAGCGAAGAGAAGAAGGTCAGAAGTCAGAAGCCATGAGCTCCCAGGTGCAGGGTGACTGCAGCTGCTGGAGGCTGCATCTTCTTCTTGAGCCGGTTGAAGTCCTTGGCCGAGCGCCACAGCCAGGTCTGCAGCTCCTTCAGCAGCCAGAAGTCGTCCATCTTCTGGAGGAAGTCACTGTGGGCAGGGCCAGGAGTCCAAGTGGGTTCAGTCCCAGGCAGCGGCTGGGGCAGTGGGTAGCCCAGAGCTGCCATGACACCCGCAATGCTGCCCAGCAGGCCCTGGAGGCTGGTGCAGAAGTGGGCCAGGCTGCGGCGCAGCTCAGCAGTGGCAGCCTGACGGTTGAGGCCACGCAAGTAACACAGAAGGTGGCTGTAGGCCTCATAGTTCTGGGTCAGCCGCAGTTTGTCATTGAGGCTTCGCCACACCTCCAAGTCAACAGTGGCCCTGGGCAGAGTCTCTGCCCCCAGGCGGGGAGGGTTGAAGTCAGGCTCGTTGAAAGGGGGGCCCAGGTAGTTCAGCTGTGAAAAGGAGAGGGTGATGGGGAAGGAGGAGGGCAGAGCCACTGGCTCACCACCGAGGAGATACCTGCTCCCAAAGTTTCTATTTTTTGTGTCCCCTGACACTGGCCCTGTCTCCATGCTAGGCTTCTTTGTTCATGGCCTCCCTGAGTTTCTCCAATAAGGATATCATCTGTATGCAGGTGACAGTTGAAGCAGTGGCGGTGATGAGCTCTGCAATGGAGAGGCGTAGAAAAAGGAGGAGGAGGAGACGCACAAGACGCTCAGGAAGGACGTGCTGATTGGCTGGGTGGGCAAACCTTGGGAGAGTGCCCGCTGTGGGGGCAGGACAGAGAGGAAGAGGAGCCTGGAGGAGCTGGATAGGTAGAAGGTGGCCCAGGAGAGTGCAGAGACCAAGGAAGAGGAGTTCGAGAAGGCAGCAGCGCTCAGCAGTGTGGCTGCAAAACAGACAGCAAGGAGAATGAGCCTTCAAAACACTGTCGGGCTTGGCAAGGAGGTGCCTGACGACCTTGGAGAGAACTACTGCTGGGGCCTGGAAGCCAGATTGCAGGGGGTTAAGAAGTGAGTGGGTGGAGAGGAAGTGGAGGCAGAGGGTGTAGACCACTCCTTCGAGAAATTTGGCAGGGAAAGCCAGGAGAGAAAAAGGGTCGGGAACTAGAGAGGGCAGTGGAGTGAAGCAAAGGTTTTCTGCACAAGGAACAAGGAGAGATGAGAGTGGCCCATTGGCACCAGAGCCCCATTTGCCGCTGACACACCCGGGCCCACCAGCTGAGGAGCTGGGGAGAGACGGGTACTCACTAACACTCCAAAGGAAGGGTTCAGCTGATAGGAGCAGGGCTGCAGAAGGAAGAAATGGAGGCAGTCTCATGAGTAGGACAGGAGGAAGGCTATGGAAGACAGCATGGTATAGGGAAGAGGGCAGAGCCCTTGCCAACCCTCGGGGGAGTGGCTGGGGCCCAGGGAAAGGGATGAGGGAGATGTATAACTGGGAAAGAAGGGAGAAGCAAGGGGAGAGGCCTGGGATAGGCAAGGGCCCAGGGGGAGGTTCACACGCTGACAAGCACAGAGACAAACTAATTTCCTCGGTGTATCCTGGGGCTGGAGCCAGCTCCCCCGCCACCCTCCTCCCTTTTCTTTCCCTGGCTCCAGAGTAGGGTCTGGGATGTGGAAGAGGAACACGGGAAGAGGGGGCCGGTTCCCCATAGTCCTCGGCTCCTCCGACCCTCCTTCCTTCTCTCCTGGGCTCTCTGAACACCTCTGGACCACCCCCAAATCCTTACAGCATAACCTCCATCCACACCCTAAACCCCCTGCCACTACTGCCTGGGTTCCCTACAATCCCCTTCCCCCATGAGCCCCCTAGGAGGCCCAGCTAGGATGGGAGAGGCAGACGGAAGGGAGGCCCCTGGGTCCAGATCTGGGGGCAGAGGCGAGCTGGAACGCAGGCATGGGAGGTGGGGCCCCTCCGTCCCCACCCAACCCCACCCGCGCAAGAGACACCACAACACGGTGTAAACAGAGGAGACTTCCCCGGCCCCCAGGGGGAGGCGGGCGGCTGGGCTGGCAGCCAGTGGGGCAATGGGCCAAGGCGGGTGCGAGGCCTGCCCACATGCCTAGTCCTGGGGCCAGGGATGGGGAAGTGGGGGGGCCACCTAAGAGGGAAGGGCAGGAGATAGACCAGACAGGGGGACTGGTGGGAGCCAAAGAGCCCCTCCTCACCCCATCATTTACCAGGACCCTCCACGGTTAGGACTCTCTTCCCCCAACTCCTCACTCCTCCCCAACTCCCAGACTCCTACGCTGGATACTCACATAGGTCCCAGCCAAGCTGCGGAGTTGGTGCTCCAGGTAGCGGGTGAGGTCATAGGTTTTCTGGATGGAGAGGCCAGGCCCTGGGTCCCCTGTGCGATTGAGAGCTGGCACTGCAGGGAGGTGCCAGAGCACCGTGCACAGGCACGCTAACATCCCCCACGAGTCCCCTGTGGGCAGGATGGACGAGAAGCATGAGCACGGCCCGGGCCCACACAGGGAAGCAGCTGGCAGCCCCTCAGGTGTCTGTCCCCACCTTGGGCTGGGAGGGGGGTGAGGGTGGGACACCAGATGGGAGGCAGAGGGGATGGAGGAGGGGAAACACTCCTGGCGAGAGGGGAGAGAAAGAGAGGCGTGTGTGTTTGAGGATGAGGACTTGGCACGCATGAGTGTCTATCAGTAGATACTTGAGAATGGATCTGTGTGTCAGCTGAGAGAGTCTTTGGCATGTGTGCCACTCTGTGTGTGCCAACATGTAAGTGTGTGTACATGGAGGGACGGGGCCAGGCCTAGGGACTGCAGGTCGACCTGCCTGTGTTCCAGTTGTACCCTAGCTTCCTGCGAGTCTCCCAGTCCCACTGCAGCTTGAGGGGAGTCAGAGGGTGGGAGACAGAGCTGGCAGGCTGAGCACAGTCAGCCCTAAGGGAGGAAGCAGGAGAGAGGCGGCCGCCAAGAACACAGTTGCCCATAGGAAGCAAGGTATAGGGTTAGACCACCAGGGTCGGGCTGCCTTATGGGGCTTAGATTTGGGTATATTCTAGGATGTGATTCCTGAGTGTGGGAAGCATAGGGTGGGGTTAGACTGAAGGAGATTTAGTGCTCACTCTCAGGGAATGGTGGCAGTGTGGAGGTTCACCCCATTCTTGGTGTTAGGTGGGGAAAAGTTGGACTTTAGTGAGGCCTTTCCATCAGCCTGCGAGGGTGGGGACAGGAAGGGAGAGAGGTGCATTTGACGAGTCGGGCTTGTCGGCTGATGGCACTGCAGAGTTTGGACATCCCAGGATACCAGGAGTCCAGAGGCCAGGGTTGGGTGCTGTAAGGAGGGACATGGGCAGTGGGGAAATATGCTTTTCTGGGATTTTAAGTGAGGACCAAGGTGAGGATTCAGTGGACACTTTGGACTGTCAAAGGCAGTTAGGGTTTGGCTAGGGTAGATATAATTGGCATTGGGCTAGGTTAGGTTTAAGGACTGGGTTACTTTAAATGTTTCAGATTAGTTTAGACTTGGGATTTGGTTGATTTAGTGCGGTTGAGGTTTGAGTCCAGCAGGGGATGTGGTGAGGTCTGGGCAGGCAGAGGGTGAGTTGGAGGGCTGTGACTTGGTCGGTTTAGTTATCAGATGGGGCGCTGCTTGTCATGTTATGAAGAGCAGGGCTAGTTTGGGTTTTCAGCTTGAATAGGTGTGAGGTCATGAGTGGTTTCTTTCCTATAGTTCTTTTTTTTTTCCTTTTTTTGCTGCCACCTTCTCTTTCCACCACCCCTATAGTTCATATTTTATACTCAGATTTTTCTATAACGACATAGGTTGCTTTAGTAGGTAGAAATAACTTAGATAGGTATAACGCTTTGCCCATGGTTAGGATGGGGTTTGGATTCAAGAAAGAATGAAGACTAGGTTAGGTCTAATCACAGTGCTGGGGCAGAGTTTTGGAGAGGGCTAATAACTAGGAAGGATGCAAGACTCCATTTGTATAAAACATCTCATGCAGGACAGGGGTCAGTGAGGACTACAGCAGTGGCGCACTTGGTCAGTCTGGACTCTTTCAGATGTGTGACTGGCCGGCTTTACTGAGGGAGCATGGAGGTGGGGTACCACCAGTCACAGGGTCTTGGTTTGAGGCGAGTGTGTGTGTGTGTACACGCGTGTGTTTTTTAGGACAGAGAGTAGGGTCAGGCACTCAACTGCTCCCTGGGGAGACCAGCTCACCCTTTCCTGTCCCCTCTGAGCTTGTGGCTTCCTCCTGGATGCTGCTTTCCTCACTCTTCCTTTCTATCCCCAGCTCTTGCCTGACTCAGTTCCTTTCTCCTCCCTGTTCCTCACATCCCAACACAACTCCAAGCCTGGGGATCTGGCAGTCACCTCTAGGATCCTATGGGTACAGAGTAGCATTAGTTTTGGAGATTGGAGACCTGCTGAATTGGGCAGCGGCCCTCCCAGCCTTGAGGTCGCTTTCAGCATCAAGTCTGGCTTCACTCAAAGTTAGTGGCGAGACGGAGGGTCCCAACTGAAGCCGGAGCTAGGCTTCCCTCTTTACCCACATGCTGGCCGGAGTTCTAGGCTCTGCCTTTGTCATGGCCAAGAAGTACAGCCAGGAACCCAGCTTGGGACTTACCCTCTCCCATTCTGAGCTGTGTGGGACATCCCTAGGGGAGATCAGCTCCCTACACAGGGACAGCAGGGGGAGAAGCCTTTGGATAGACAAGAACTAAGTCATCTGGGCAGAAAAAACGGCTCATGAAATTAACCAGACGAGGCCGGTGTTTCCAGGAATATTTCAGTTCTGAGGTAACTGTGTCATTGCAGGCTGCGGGTGAGGGGCAGGGGAGAACAGAAGGATCCGATGGCCCACAGAGAGAACCAGAAAGAGGGAAGGGTTCTCAGGAATCCAGAGGGAGAAGAGGTTAGGAGAGGAGAAAGGGGGGTAGAAGGACAGGGCTCTGCCCCTGCTACGACAGCTTCCACTCTGGGCAAAGCCGTGCCCGTGTCTCAGGCAGCAGGAGGGAAAGCAGCATGGGGTGAACACCTGCGGTTTAGTCGTGAGCTCGGGAACCCAGCACAGCTCGCCTGCCTCCTGAGGAGAGTGCGTGGTGGGCTTCCTGGAGCCCTCATCCATCCTCCCTCAGGCTCATGTTGTGCAGGTGGACCCCGGCCACTGGGGCTGTGTCCTAGGTCCCCCTCTCCCCCTCACCACCAGTCCTGGCCCCCAGCCCGGCCCCCGCCCCAGCTCTGCCTCTGGCTGCTGCCCACTGATTGTTTACATCCCGTGTTCTCTGTGTGTTTATAAATCCGGCTGAGCACGTGAGGAGCTAACGAGTACAGCTCACGTTTCCTGCAGCAGCCCCCCACCCCCTATCCTGGCCCCCACCCCCAGCCAGCCCCTAATTCCATCCAGATCCCTGGGCTCTGGGAACCAAGGCTCTCCTCATGAACACACACACACACACACACACACACACACACACTCTCTCTCTCTCTCTCTCTCTCTCTCTCTCTTTCCCCGCCCGCCCCCCCCCCCCCAAGGAAGTGACTGGCCACCCAGACAGCTGCACAGGCAGGCGCACCCGTGAGCACGTCTTTAGCCACCTTAGCCAGCTGCCCCTCAGTTCCTGGCCTGGACGCCCCCAGGCTGACCTTTCCCAGTGAGGGTGAGGGTTCAGCCGTGCACATGTGCCAGGGTGGTTAGGGTGGTAGGACAAGTCAACGGGAGTCTCTGCACCTGGGACTATAAGAGCTACGCTAAGAACTGTAAGCCCTAAATGTTGCAGCCGGGGAGGCACTGCAGAGCTCTAGAGGTGGGGCATGGTGGCCTCAGGCTGGGCTGAATATGGGAGCCAGGAGGAAAGGCCAGACCAGGACCAGCGCTGGCTGCGGTTGGAGGGGTCTGTTGAGGGGAATTGAGGGATGGAGTGGGTTAGGCGGGTGGAGTGGGTAAGGAGTGGGCTAGGGATGGAGTGGGTTAGGCGGGTGGAGTGGGTAAGGAGTGGGCTAGGGATGGAGTGGGTTAGGCGGGTGGAGTGGGTAAGGAGTGGGCTAGGGATGGAGTGGGTTAGGCGGGTGGAGTGGGTAAGGAGTGGGCTAGGGATGGAGTGGGTTAGGCGGGTGGAGTGGGTAAGGAGTGGGCTAGGGATGGAGTGGGTTAGGCGGGTGGAGTGGGTAAGGAGTGGGCTAGGGATGGAGTGGGTTAGGCGGGTGGAGTGGGTAAGGAGTGGGCTAGGGATGGAGTGGGTGAGGTCCAGGTATTGTGATGGTAGGAAACTGCCCTAGGGGCGTGTCCTGACCTGCCTTCCCAGGCAAAGGCCCACAGAAACCCATCTTCCTTCCGCCGTCTGGGCTGCTGCCTTCCCCTCTCTTACTTCTCTCCCTTCTGCCTTTTCCTTGGTTCCCTTTCTCCCAGGCCACTGAGAAGTGGCTTGGTGGGTGGGGACACATGGGCCTGGGAATCGGGAGACCTAGCTTTGCCACCAACCCGTCTGGTGACTGTGGTCTTGCACAAGGAGGTCACACTATGCATGCTCAATTCCTCCTGAGGAAACACCCGGGGCTTCCTCTCTCCTCTCCAGCATCCCCCTTCGTGCCCTTCTCCTCCAGCCTAAATGACAGAGGTCACTGAGGCCCAGGGGAAGAAGCTGAGGGTGGGCCAGCCCCACTGCCTTATGAAGTCAGTAACCAAGCAAGCGAGACAGGAGTTGGGCTTTGGCTGGAGTGAGAGGGTTCCTGATTGTGCCACAAGAGGGCCCTGGGTGTGCTCAGGAAGGCCAGCGGGGAGCCGGGGGGAGCCCAGCAGCCCACTGAGAGCCAGAGGCAGGGGGAGCAGTGAAGGAGGAGTCCAGGGCAGTGGTGGGTGAGTTGGAAAGGGTATTGTTATCAAGAGGGGTGCGGGAGGGGCTGGGGGAGAGTGCAGGAGCCAGGTGTGCACAAGAGGTGGGACGTGGGGAGGAATGTGAAGTGTCAGTGAGCCAGTGGCTGGTGTGCAGGAGTGGCGTGCAGGGGTGGCGTGCAGAAGTGTGACGGACAAGAGTGTGAATGAAGTCTGTGAATGAAGGGGACAGGGAGCCACTGCACCCATCAGCAGTGTCACTTCTGGGGCTGCCGGGTGACAATTGCTGTCTCTGCTTCCTCCCCGGTGGAGTGTGTGGCTCCAGGGCAGCGAGGGTGTCTGAGCTGACCAGGAGCGCGTCTAGTCTGTTAGGGGAATATGTATTCGCGTCCTGTCCGGTGTGAGGGGCAACGTGTGCTCCCGAGCTGCGGCGGAAGTCAGTCGGGGGCAGTGAAAGCACAGAGGTGTCCCTGGGTCAGGGTCAGAAAAGGAGGACCCAGTAGAGCAGTGTGCTCAGTGCCCCCCACCCCCAGCCTCTCTCCAAGGCTTAGCCTGCACCCGCCCGTCTCCCCTCCTCTCCTGGTAGCCCCTCACACCCCGGGGGGAGGACCAGGCTGGGAGCTGGGGGAACAGGGGTCCTCTGGGATTGGGGGGGTCTGTGGGGAGGGCTCCAGGAGCCCAGCACGGAGTTGTGGAAAGGAAGGTGGGTGGGGAGAGCAAGCATGAGGGGACCTCTGGCGAGCCCCGGGGACTCTTTCGAAGGTTTCCTTCGAGGGGCTCGGCCGGGAAGCTGCACGGCGGCGGTTGCCAGCTGGCCCTCCCTGCCGGCGGTGACCTCTGGCTCCGGGACCCCTCCCGGCGCTGCGCCTTCCCCCTGTGTGGCCGCGGCGCCCCCGGCCCCGCCCCCTCCCGCTCCCGCCCGGTCGCTCCTTCCCGGCGGCGGGGGCGGGGGCGGGGTCCGGGGCACCGGACTCCGGGCTCTGCACGGCGCTGCCGTTTCCCGCGCGTCAACTCCCCTCCCGCCCGGGCTGAGCGGCTGTTCCCGCCGCTCCCTGGCCAGTGACAGACTTTTTCCTGCCGGGTCCGGCCCGGCTGCGCCCGCCCCCCACCCAACAATAATCACTCCCAGGCCACGGTGGCCCGGGGGACTCGCGGCCGCCGCCCGCCGCTCCTACCTGCCGCCGGCTCCCCGGCCGTGGGCACCATGGAGGGTTCCGGCCGCGCGGCGCGCAGCTAGGAAGCCGCGAGTCCCGCGGCGCGGCGCGGCGCGGCCCGTCCGGCCCGGCCCAGCCAGGCTCGGCGCTGCCCTCCGCCCTCCTCTCCGCCGCCCGCCCTTCCTCCCGCCCGCCCGCCCTCCTACCCCTCCCGGCGGGCCGGGGAGGGAGAGCGGCGCAGCCCGAGGTGTCGGCCTCCCCTCGCCTCCCGCCGCCCGGCCTCGGGCTCCCCCGGCCTCCCTCCCTCTTCCTCTCCCAGCCCCTCCTCCCACCCGCAGCCTCGCTCCCCGCCTCGGACTCTCTGGCCCCGACTTGTGCGCGGAGCTCTGGGGCTGCGGCTCCTGCGACCCGCCTCGCTGGGGCTCCAGGTTGCCGCCTCCCCAGGTCTGCGATCGTCCAGGCTCCCCGCCGCTCCCGGCCAACTCCTGGCCCCGCCGTGCGGACTCCAGGAATGCCGCGTCCCCGCCCGGCCCCTGTCGAGGGCGCCCAGCCGTGCCTCCCCCGGCCCGAGCCCAGCTCCCTGGCCCGGCCCCGGCGCGGGGCTCCCGGGGGTCAGGGCAGGAAGGGAACCGGATCTCGTGGCTGCTCCGCGGGGCGGGGGCCGGGGCCTCGGCCGCCTGGCTCCTACCTGCTCGGAGGTCCATGGGGCTGGGGCCGGGCCGGCCGGGTGCGGCTCCTCTCCCGGAGGCTGGCGGAGTGGGAGGGCGAGCCGCGGCTCCGGCGAAGCTTTAATAATCCCATCCGCCAGGCCCACTCGCAGGTTTTTTTCGCTCGGTTTCGGGTTTTTTTTTTTTCGGTGTGGGACATTCTGCAAACTTTTTTTTTTTTTTCTGACGTGTAAAGCTGTAACCACAAATTGTAGCGGCCCTCCCCGGGGTGGGGGTAGGAGGGGGGAGGAGGGAAGGGAGGGCTTCTGGGGCTCCCTCTCCCTCCCACAGCACCGAGGGGGGGTGAGGTGAGGCGAGGCTGTGGCGGTACCACCCTGGGCCTCCTGGGGGAGGGGGCGGGGAGGCCATCAGTCCGTCTGAGGACTCCCAGGAGCCGGGGGACAGCGCCGGCTTCGGGTGGGCTTCTCCCCTGGCGTTGGCCTGGGGACACCGCCCCCTGCCCCCTGCCCCCTGGCCGGTGCGGGGTCCCTGATCCCACCCTACCTCTGCCCGTGCGAGGTCCCTGCTCCCACCCTACCTCTGCCTCCTCATCTCTAACCTTCCCTCCTCCCCTCCCTTGAGTAAATGCAATGACACATTCTCACAAATGCCAGCGAGCTGGCCTGGGAGCAAGTGATGGTGTTTTTCCTGCTGCCCTTTGTCTGGGCTGACCGCCCCCCTTGCCTATTGTCCCGCCGCTTGTCCCATTTCCAAAAGCTAGAGCTAAGCGAGGCGCTGGGGCTGGGGCAGGTGACTAACCAGCTCACAATGCCCCCTGCGGGGGAGGAAGAGGGCACCGCAGGCCCACTGCCCGGCCCAGAGGCGAGAAGAGGCCACTTGGCGGGACTTTTTCCCTCAAGTTCACAAGGTTCTTCATTCTTCCTCCAGTGACCAGGGAGAATGCACATGGGTGGGGGATTTGTAATTCATTAATCAGCACGAGGCACCGGACCAGTTTCAACACCACAGGCTTCTTGGGTGACTCAGCGGGAATGCTCCGATTCAAGGCGATGGACCGCCCGAGCGTCCCCATTTGTGAAATGCTTCCCCGTGAAGATGCCTGGCATTCTCCTTCCTTTGGGGTTTCGGGTTGTTGGTTTTTCCGGTGGTGAGGTGGGGGTGGCTTGGCGGTGAGGGCTCCCCCTCCTTCCCGCAGGCCTGGGTTGGGATTTGCTGGGCAGGATACCTGGGGGTATGCCTGGACCCTCCCAGAGGGGTCCCCTCCTCCCTCTCCAAGGGCTGCCGGGGAGAACACGCTCAGAGGAGGCAGCTCTCACCGAGGGCTGGGGACTGCCTTGCTTCATGATTTTCCTGGGGGAGAGTCATGTGGTCCCCAAGGCTTGGGTGCCCTATAGCCACACCACCAATTAAATCACTGGGTAATAAGTTGCTTTTGTTGTTGTTTATTTATTGTTTCAAAGTGGGAGAGGCCAGTGGTGGGCCAGACCTGCAAGGTGATGCCTCTCCCTGGAGTGGCATCAGAGATTTGTCCCCCAGTCCCTCCTGGTGCCCCTGGAAAGGGAGGGCACTCTGCCAGTCCAGCCCCAGCGCCTCCAGCCTGTGGCCTGGGCAGGCATCCTGATCATGGCCAGTGCTGGGTCCCGGGGCAGCTCTTCCCTTCTCTGTACCGCGAGCACTGAGGTGGGGGGGTGGGGGGGTGGGGAAGAAGTTTGTTTTCAATTACCTCACTGGAGTGGGACAGACTTTGTTGTTGGGTTTTTTTTTTTTCTCTCTCTCTCCTTTCTTCCTTTTTTTTTTTTTTTCTAAACAAGGAGAAAAAGGGCTGGGAAAGGAGAGCTGGCTTGGGGTGGGGGGCAGGGAACTTTGAGGGACCTCAGTAGCAGCTCTGATGAAAACTGCCTGGAGGGACCCTTGTGAAAAGTGCTCAGGGCCTCCCTCTGCCCCCCCTCCCCCCCCCGCCCCGCACCTCCTCCCTGCCCCCACCAGCCAGGACTCTGGAGTTTCAGTGACATTCCTGGTGGATGAGCCCAGTGATTTCTTGATGCCCATGCCAAGGTGAAGAAGGCAGATGCCCATGGGTGCATGGCACAGAGGCCAGCCAGGAGGTCCCTCTAGCTGCTACCCTTTCAGAGGGAGGGGGCCAAGAAGGAGGGGAGAGGGAGAAGGGGAGCCGCTTCAGCCTCTCCCTCCACCTCGAAGCCGCTCCTTGTGGAGTCTGCACAATGTGGTTTGGATTTGGCTGAGCCCCTCAGCACCTTATAAAGCACCTTGCTGAGTCAGGGAGAAAGCAGCCCCAGTGTGGGGGAAGCGGAGGGGAGGGGGCGCTGAAGAAAGGGGCGGGGGCGAGAGAAGAGGGGTGAGACCAGAGAAGGGACAAGACTGGGAAGGAAAGAGGAGACACAAAGAGGCAAATGGGTGGGAGTGAGAAAGAGGGGAGGAGGGAGCTGGGAGGAAGAGGGGGAAGCAGTGGATGCGGGGAGAGGAAGACACTGAAGCAGAAGGTGGGAGTGGACAACGCCATCCCCAGCAGACATCCACCTGGGGCAGCCAGAAAGCACTGGTTTGCAGGAACTGAGGGCTGCAGCTCTGAAACAGGGACCCAGGCCAGGCGGGTACAGGGACAATTGGCTTTACACACAGCCCCCCAGCCCCCAGTTTGTCTTCGAATCTTAATGTAGTGACCCTGCAAGCTGGGAAAGTTGTGTTCTACCTCTGCCTCTTGTCTGGACTTGCCTCCCTGCCCTCTCCCCTCACCTAGTGGGGGCCAAGCTGCTCCCCTCCCCTCCCCCACCTTCCACACTGTCAAAGGGAAAAGCAGCTCCATCTCCAAGCTGCCAGTGCCCCTCTGCCATGCCTGGGCAAAGGCAGCAGGCTGGGAGCTGCCAGTTGGGTTGGGTCGGGGGCTGGAATAAAGACTGTGCCTTTATCCTGCCAAGTCCCTAAATGGGGGTAGCTGCTGGGGTTTGGGGAAGAAGGAAGAGAGGAAAGACGGAGCAGGAGTAGCCCCTCCAGGATTTCCGTGGGATGGGGCAGGACAGGTGGCTGCCCTCTGATTTCCAGCTGGGGGACCTTGGGAAAGTTCCTGCTCCCCTGTGGCTCTCAGAAAGAGAATCTTGTTAGGGGCCCTTCCAGTGCTAACAATCTGGGGTTGCTGGTGGGAGGGCAGAGCTTAGAGGAGACGCCAGTCCCCCCAGCTCCAGACAAGCATGGGAAAGAGAAGCGCTCTGTCTGCTCCAGGGGTACATTGTGCAGGCACTTTCTCAGTCTCTGCCAGGTCCTGTTAAGGACAGAGAGAGGGTAAGGAAAACCCATCCCTGCCTTTAGGAATTTCACAGTTGGGGCTTACATCTGTAATCCCAGCGCTTTGGGAGGCCCAGGCAGGAGGATTGCTTGAGGAATTTGAGACCAACCTGGGCAACATAGAAATCCCATCTCTACCAAAAATTTAAAAATTAGCCCGGCGTGGTGGCGCATGCCTATAGTCCCAGCTAATCAGGTGGCTGAGGCTGGAGGATTGCTTGAGCCCAGGAGTTTGAGGCCGCAGTGAGCTATGACCACTACACATGGTCTTTGTTGCCTGGGGCAACAGAGCAACACCCTCTCTCAAAAGAAAAGAAAAGAATTCCACAGTCTAGGGACACTCATTAAACTGTCTGACATCAGCCATAGGTGGCAGTGGGTACATTTAGGGGCAAGGAGGATGGTGGGAGGAGAGCTTCCTGGAGGAGGTAGAGCTTTGGGGTAGAAATGTAGATGGATTGAGCTAGAAGAGCAGTGGCAACCACAGGCAAAGTGCCAAGGTAGCACCAGGTACAGCCCAGGGTTCCCTGCAGCAGGCACAGAGCTACTCTGGGAGTCAGGAAACCTCCATTCCAATTGGCCAGTGTGACCTTGGGACAAGCCTGTCCCCTCTCTGTGTGATGGCGTCTGACCACCTCTGCCCTCCTCTCCATGGGATGATGGGAGTAGTCTGTGAGCTGACGAGGGGCCACTGGCTTGCTGCCTTCTCTGGCCTTTTAGATTCCAGGCTTCACCATCCACAGGGGGGTGGCAGGTCAGGCCCTCAAGAAGTGTGGCTGGCTGGGGGCCAGAGCTGGCACCAGGTGATGACTGAGCTGCCCTCCAAGGGGGGAAGGTGAGTCAGTGTTGGCTCAGGGACCGGCTAGTGTCCCACCCTTCCTCCCCACATGGTGATATCCCCAAGGAAGGCTCTCCAGGCCCCCAAAACACCATGTCTCACACAGCTGCACAATTAGCACCGATGGGACTCTGGCCCAGGGAGTGTCCGGGTTCCTGAACTAGGGGAGCCTCTAGCTGGCCCCCTCCTGACAGGTGTGTTGGAGAAACCCACAGAGGTGAGTAGGGACACTCACTCACTCATTCATTTGTTCACCAAACATTCCCTAAATTTTGGTGCTGGGGACACAGAGAGGAGCCCTAGCGGGTGGGGTGGAGGGGCGGAGGCTGACCTGTGTGTTGGGAGGAGAGGCAGATGCCTGCTACAGCCACTCCTCCAGCCTGCTGTGATGCTGGTATTTCTCACTGACATTTACTTTGCTGAAATACTAACAATAGTTTACGCGCACGCAGCTGTTCCCCACATCAGGCACAGTGCTAAGGCTTTTGTGGGCTATTTTATTTCATCTTTTTTTTTTTTTTTTTTTTTTGAGACGGAGTCTCGCTGTGTTGCCCAGGCTGGAGTGCAATGGCACGATCTCGGCTCACTGCAAGCTCCGCCTCCCGGGTTCACGCCATTCTCCTGCCTCAGCCTCCCTAGTAGCTGGAATTACAGGTGCCCGCCACCACGCCCAGCTAATTTCTTTTTTTTTTTTTTTTTTTTTTTTTTTTTTAGTAGAGACGGGGTTTCACTGTGTTCGCCAGGATGGTCTCAATCTCCTGACCTCATGATCCGCCCACCTCAGCCTCCCAAAGTGCTGGGATTACAGGCGTGAGCCACCGTGCACGGCCTAGTTTATTTCATCTTTACAGTAACTCCGAGACGGGAGCTATCATTTCCCTACTTATACATGAGGAACCTGAGGCTTCATAAGACAGAGTCACTTGTCTGAGGTCACACAAGCCTGGCAGTGGTAGAACCAGGACTGGAACCCAGTGCTGTCCAACTTCAGCAACATGCTCTTTTAACTCCACCATGCAGGTGCCAGCCCGGGGAAGGGGGCCAGAGGCTCATCTTGGAAAGAGGAGTCCGGGCGCTGGGAACTTCAGCAACAGCAGGACTTGGTTGAGTGCCCCTGGCTATGAGGCATCTAGCCTGGCACAGCTGGTCTCTTCAGGTCACTCAGATGTTGCTTGGGGCATAAAGAGAGTCCTCCAGTGCCTGGAGAGTCCTGGCCTGGAGCACAGGGAGACCTGGGTTTCCTGCCCACCACCGACCCCTTACGTGAACCGGCAATGTGCGGATGGGCCAGGTGCCTCACGTCGCCTTCCCACACTAGAGGGCTCAGCTAGAATTCTGGGTTCCATTAGCAGGGAGTTGGGACTCTTGGAATGAGCATTAAACTGGGAGTCAGATGACAACCACCCCACCAGCAGAACAAGAGCAAGGGCTTCCCTTTGCTGCCTGAGGGCAAAGTCAGCCCTAGGCAGGTTCAGAGGTCCCACCCAGGACATCCCCTGGGATTCGGCGTCCCCAGGAGGAGGCCCTCCTTTCCACTGCCTCGTGTGCACACCCTCCAGTGTGCATGTGCAGGCACCACTGGGGCCCCCGAGGGCAGGAGGGGGAAGGAAAGGCAGGGTGTGTGTGTGTGTGTGTGTGTGTGTGTGTGTGTGTGTATGCACACACTTTCCCTTGCCCTCCAGTAGGCAGGAGCCCAGAGGGCCCTGCCTCACCCTAAGCTGGCTGTGATGTCAGCGGAAACCCGGAGGCAGAGGGCCTCTTCTGACCTCAGCGATGGCCCTACCCTGCCCTGGGTCCCCACCCACACCTGACCCAGCTCAGGCTTCCCAAAGGACTCCCCCCAACACCCCCTGCTTCCCGGGGAAGCCAGAGAGAAGCTGAGAGGAACAGGGCCTTCTGCCTGTCCCTCTCCTGCCCTAGCTGGGCGCTGCCTCCTGATCTGCCAGGGTGTCTGGGTGATGGGTGTGTGGAGGGCAGGGCAGAAGGGATGCCCCCAGGTGCCCCACTCCTCCCTCGCCCGCCAGGAGCTTTCCCCGCCATTCTCTCAGGATGTTCCATTGCCCTGGCCAGCCCATGCCGCGGGCTCTGTGACTCCGTCTCCCCTGGCAGAGGAGTGGGGTTGCCTCTCCCTGGGCTGGAAGATCTTTATCCTGCCCTGCTGAGTCATGCCGGCTCCTCCCGAGCTCTCCTCCCCTCCTACCCCGCTGTCCTCCCCTCCGTCAGGCTTCTCCCAGCTTTCTCCAGACTGTCTGGGCTCCCGCTCTAGGGGTCCCCGGGGTCAAAGGATGGACACCGCCTTCCCTGGGGCCATCCCAGTGATGGGAAGTCCCATCTCATGGGCCTGCCATTCCAGCACCACTGGGAGAGTGCCTGCTCTGCCTCCACCAGCTGTGTGACCCCCACCAAGTCTCTAACCCCCCACACCTCTGTTTTCTCCATGTAAAATTGAATGAGGGACAACTGAGTGAATATAAGTCAAATTGCTGGCACTTAGAAGCAATCAATGATGTTTTATTTATTTATTTATTTATTTATTTTTGAGACAGAGTCCAGGCTGGAGTGCAGTGGCATAATCATGGCTCACTGCAGCCTCGACTTCCCAGGCTGAAGCGATCCTCCCACCTCAGCCTCCTGAGTAGCTACAGATGGATGTCACCATGCCTGGCTAATTTTTTGTATTTCTTTTTTTTTTCTTTCTTTTTTTTTTTTTTTTTTTTTGAGACAGAGTTTGCTCTGTTGACCAGGCTGGAGTGCAATGGTGCGATCTCGGCTCACTGCAACCTTCACCTCCCAGGTTCAAGCGATTCTCCTGCCTCACCTTCCTGAATAGCTGGGATTACAGGCACCTGCTAATGATAGAGACGGGGTTTCATCATGCTGGCCAGGCTGGTCTCGAACTCCTGACCTAAGGTGATCTGCCCGCCTTGGCCTCCCAAAGTGCTGGGATTACAGGCATGAGCCACCACTCCCGGCCAATTTTTTTGTATTTCTTCGTAGAAACAGGGTTTTGCCATGTAGCTCAAGCTGGTCTCGAACTCCTGATCTCAAGCAATCTGCCTGCTTCAGCCTCCCAAAGTGCTGGGATTACAGGCGTGAGCCACCTCGCCTAGCCAATAATGTTAAAGAATCTTGTTACCTACCCCTCATACTGTATCCCTCTGTCTTTGCTAATGGTGTCCTCTCTACCCAAAATGCAGCTGCCCCTGGCGAGCTCCCCATGGCTACTCATCTAGACCCTTTGTTCTTCTGCCTTCTTCCTGAAGCCTGTCACGATCACCCCAGCTCTGCTCCCCAGACTTCACTCTCCAGGGCCCTTGCTGCTCTCCACTTCGTGTTACAAGTGCTCTCTAAGGACCCGTCTCATCTCTCTCCTCTTTTGTCCCCGAGAGATTCTTGTAGGACTTCAGTGGGTTGAAGAGGGCTGGAGGTGGGAAGGATGGAGTCTCAGGGCACAGTCAGCTCTGAAGGCATGAGAGAAACCAACCAGTCATGACCCAGCCCCGTGCTAGGCTTTCAGGTTGTCTAGAAGACATGGGTGGTTTAGGTCTATGAAGAGCTCAACCACTTTCTTTTTTTTTTTTTTTTTTTGAGACAGAGTCTCTCTCTGTCACCCAGGCTGGAGTCCAGTGGCGTGATCTTGGCTCAATGTAACCTCCCCCTCCCGGGTTCAAGCTATTCTCCCGCCTCAGCCTCCCGAGTAGCTGGGAGGCAGGCACCCATCATCATGCCTGGCTAATTTGAGCTCACCCGCTTTCTAGCACCCACAGCCATCTTTCTGAGGCCCACCTTGTGGTCCTTAACAGAGCACTCTGTACATATTTCCGTTTCAGCCTTTGGCTGTTGCAAAATTTCAAAATGAAACAGGAACTTAAGGAGATATACAAAGGGCTATGATGTAGAGAAAGGAGAGGTCAGAAGAGGGAGACGTTAAGGGAGATTTTGGTGATGCGGCAGGGAGAATTTGAGTGGCAAAAAGTGGGGGACCACACCTGGCCTGGAACCAGGACAGGAGCTGGGGAGGAGCTGGCATTCAGACCCATGAAATCCCGTCACCTCCCAAAAGCTTTTGGAAGCCCCTGCTATATATGCCTTGCTGAACAGTGTGGACCTACAGGGAAACACAGCCTGCCTGCCAGGGACTCAGGAGCTGGTGGGACAGAGGGCAAGATAACTTCAATACCAACTAGAGATATGGGCGGCCTGCCAGGAGGCTCAGTGCAGACAAGGGCACCTGGAGCAGGCCTCCTCCAGCCTCCAGCTCAGCAGGGAACTTGAGAAAGATCCCTGGATTCTTTAGCATCAGAAAGCCCAGATCTACCACTTATAAGTGACCTGACTGGGCAACATAGCAAGATCCCCCCTACTTCCCCAAAAAATTAGCCAGACATGGTGGCACACACCTGTAGTCCTATCTACTTGGGAGGCTGAGGTGAGAGGATTGCTTGAGCCCAGGAGTTCAAGGCTGCAGTGAGCTATTGAGCCACTGCACTCCAGCCTGGGTGACAGAGTGAGACCCCGTCTCCAAAAAAAAAAAAAAAGTGAGCCTCTTAGCCTCACCGAACCTCCAGGGTTCGGTGAGGCCCAGATGAGATAATAAAGTAAAAGGGCTTTGCAAGCTCCAGAGCTCTAAGGAGCTCTAAGGAGACGGGAGAGACCTTGGATTTCCCCACGGTGTAGGCTTTCGCTCCCATTTACTGCGCTCTTCCCAGTTCTCTGGCACTGCAGTGAAGCATTTGAATACGGCACGCAATGTCACATGGCCCTTCTGAGGCCAGTGCTGTTGTAGTTGCCATTTTACCATGGGTAAACTGAGGCACAGAGTTATATAACTTTTCCAAGTTACACAGGCAGGCAGCCTGGCTCTGGAGCCACCCGGCTCTTAATTAGTAGCCTCCTCCTCACCCTGCCCCTAGTTCCCAAAAATCTCCTCCTTGCCCCCATCTCCCCAGTAATAAGCCTGTCTCAGCCTGGGAGGATGCCCTCTCTGTCCCCTTCTGTCCCACCCGGCACAACCTGAGCACAAAACTGCCCCCACGGAGGCCTGCCCAAGGCGGATCAGCAAGTTCTCTGTTCCCGAAGCTGGGACTGGACACGGTGTCTGTCTCCCTCTGCTGGTCTCTTAGGGGACAGCCCAGCCGGGATGCTTTCCCTGAAGCTGGTGGCACCTTATCTCTCCCAAACAGTGGATGCTGAGTATTGGGGAGGTTGAGGAAAAGGCCAGGGACACAGGCCAGGCTCTAACTTACGAGACTCCACGTTGCCTCTTGGGGTCCATGTTGCCAGAAGCCTGCCTCTAACAGGAGTGCAAAGAGGGGGTCCTAGGGAGACCAGGCCACCTCCCTGATGCCTGCCCTGGGGGACGGGCCTCAAACAGCCTCCTTCCCCTTCTAACCCATGAATGGAGCCATCATCCGTGGATGTATCTAAATCTTTTATGAAGCTGTTTCTATTTCCAGCTGAGACGACATCTTGGGGTAATGAGTTCCATCAGCGTCCTCCCCTGCTGGGTGAAGCACGCTGCCTTTGATTTGTCCTAAACTTACCTCACTTGCGCTCCAAGGGGGCCTGTAATTCCAGGGTGCCAGGTTTTGGTGAACAAGCCTGAACTTCTCCCTTCCCATCCTCACTGTGTGTTTAAAAAAATTCATCCCGGCTGGGCGCGGTGGCTCACGCCTGTAATCCCAGCACTTTGGGAGGCCGAGGCAGGTGGATCATGAGGTCAGGAGATCGAGACCATCCTAGCTAACACAGTGAAACCCCATCTCTACTAAAAATACAAAAAATTAGCCGGGCGTGGTGGTGGGTGCCTGTAGTCCCAGCTACTCGGGAGGCTGAGGCAGGAGAATGGCGTGAACCCGGGAGGTGGAGCTTGCAGTGAGCCGAGATCGTGCCACTGCACTCCAGCCTGGGCGACAGAGTGAGACTCTGTCTCAAAAGAAAAAAAAAAATTCATCCCATCTCCCCTCCACCTCCAGCCCTGCAGACTCAAAAGACCTGGTCCCTCATCTGCGCACAGTGCCTGGCAGTGTGGGCACATCCATTATCTCATGCCAGGCTCCAGCAGCTTGGGAGGAAGGCAAGGGCTCACATTCTCCTCTTGAGGCACAGGACACGGAGGGCCCAGAATCATGGGGCAGCACGTGGTGCCACTGGAGGCAGCAGCAGCAGCAGCCTCTCTCCGGAGCCTCTTCCCCATGGGCTGACTCTTCTGACCTTAACCAAGAGTCTTCATTTTTTTTTTTTTTTGAGATGGAATCTTGCGCTGTTGCCCAGGCTGGAGTGCAGTGGAGGGATCTCGGCTCACTGCAGCCTCCAACTCCCGGGTTAAAGTGATGCTCCTGGCTGGGCGTGGTGGCTCATGCCTGTAATCCCAGCACTTTGGGAGGCCGAGGCGGGCAGATAATGAGGTTAGGAGATCGAGACCATCCTGGCTAACACAGTGAAACCCTGTCTCTACTAAAAATACAAAAAATTAGCTGGGCGTGGTGGCAGGCGCCTGTAGTCCCAGCTACTCAGGAGGCTGAGGCAAGAGAATGGCATGAACCTGGGAGGCGGAGCTTGCAGTGAGCCGATATCGTGCCACTGCACTCCAGCCTGGGCGACAGAGCGAGACTCTGTCTCAAAAAAAAAAAAAAGTGATTCTCCTACCTCAGCCTCCTGAGTAGCTGGAATCACAGGTGTATGCCACCACGCCCGGCTAATTTTTGTATTTTTTTTTAGTAGAGATGGGGTTTCACCATGTTGGCCAGGCTGGTCTTCAAGTCCTGACCTCAAGCAATCTGCCTGCCTCGGCCTCCCAAAGTGCTGGGATTACAGGTGTGAGCCACCGCGCCTGGCCAAGAGTCTTCGGAATATTTTCCAGTTTCTGGACAGCAGGACTTTTCTCTGTAATGTTTCCTTTCAAGACTTTCCTCCTGGGCTCCTTGTGTGGATTCACCCTGGCTTTGTCCAAGCTGGTGGTTTGTTTTGTTTCCAGTCCCGGCCCAAGGATACTGTGAGGATGACTGGAGCTGGAGGGGCAGGACGCAGCAATCGTAGTCACAGCAGTGCTAACAGCACATTCTAAGAGCTGCGTAAACATTAAGTTACTCCTCACAACAGCCCTTTGAGGTGGAAACAGGCTTGGAGAACATAAGCAACTTGTCCATTTTTGCACAACTTGTTAAGTGATGGAGAATGCGGCTAGGCTGGATTCAGACCTACATGGGCTGGCATCCACAACTGCATTCTCAACCTCAACAGACAATCGTGGGTTCAAGTCCCGAAACCTCTCTGAATGCCGTACTCTTCAGTCATTCAGCACAGACTTATTACACCACTGCTGTGTGCCAAACATCATTCTGATTTCTGGGAGAAATGCCAGGGAACAAGAAAGGCAGGGGCAGAGCTTGGCTGGGGGGCTGGCAGCACTTGGAATGCCACAAACTCATTACAAGCAGGGCAGGTGCCCCGCCAGCTCAGAGCTGCCTTGCCTGCCTGGTTACCCCACAGTAACCATACAAATGCCAGTCCCTGTGTGTGTATGATGAGATGAAGACAAGCCAGAATAAACTCCCAAACCCTAAACTCCTCTACTCCTCTGCCCCTTCTGACTTTTAGTTACCCCGATCTGGAAAAACGCCAGCCATGAGTAATCCTGTCTGTGCTCCTGTGTCTGTAAGGAGGGCTGCCCGGGGCATCCCATGGTGGGACTGAGCAGCGCCTGGCAAATGAGCCCCAGCAATGGCTTCTCGGCAACTGTGCTTTCCTAGCCAACCCGTGCTCTAACCTCACCCCTCTCAGACTGTTTCTTCCTCCAGGAAGCTCTCCCTCGTGCCCCTGAGCAGGTCTTCCCAGGGACATACTCGCAGAGCCCATGTCGTCATCATTCCTGATCCTTCTCAGAGGCGTAATTTCATATTTACCTTGATGTTTCTTTGGCTAATCTCAGTCTTCCCCTACTAGACCCCCGCCCTCCCCAGCTCAGGAGACTGGACTCTGCAGAAGGTACCAACCACCCACACTTCTGCTCAGAGACTTGGCACTGGCCATTCCCTCTACCACAGCGCTCCTTCCCAGACATCTGCACTGTCCACTCCCTTGCCTCCTGCAGGTCTTTGCTCAAATGGCGACTTCTCAGTGAGGCCAACCTGGCTGTGCTAGTTAGAATCGAAGCCCTTCTCCCCCGGCACTCCTCTCTCCCTCTCTGGGTTTTCTTTTTTTTCATAACACCCACCATGTTCTTGCGTACTATAGGGTTTCACTCTGTCGCCCAGGCTGGAGTGCAGTGGTACGATCACAGCTCACTGCAGCCTCTGCCTCCCAGGTTCAAGGGATCCTCCCACCTCAGCCTCCTGAACAGCTGGGACTATAGGCATGTGCCACCATGCCTGGCTAATTTTTGTATTTTTGGTAGAAACCATGTTGCCTAGGCTGGTCTCGAACTCCTGGACTCAAGCGATCTGCCCACACTGGCCTCCCAAAAGTGCTGGGATTACAGGTGTGAGCCACCGCATCCGGCCAGGATTTTTGTCCTGTGCTTTCTTTCCTATAGTTAAAAAAGTGCATCCAGGATATGTTGAATGAATATATGTGGAATGAATGAATGAGTGAGCACCAGGGTCTCAAGCTTCCATTCCATATCTGCCCCCCAACACATTCACACATACTTACATGCCCACCTGCTTACATGAGGCCACCACGAATGGGGGTATGCCAAAGACCAAAAACTTGGTGTTTTTGAATTTTTTTTATTTTCTTCATTATATAGACAGGGTCTCACTATGTTGCCCAGGCTCATCTCTAACTCCTGGGTTCAAGCAATCCTCCCTCAGCCTCTCAAAATGCTGAGATTACAGGTATGAGCCAGCATGCCCAGCTGAAAATTTGGTGTTTGAAAGAATCCTGGCTAAAAAATTAGCTGGGCGCGGTGGCATGCACCTGTAGTCCCAGCTACTCGGGAGGCTGAGGTAGGAGGATCATTGAGCCCAGGAGGTTGAGGCTGCAGTGGGCCAGGATCATGCCACTGCACTCCAGCCCAGGTGACAGAATAAGGCCCTGTCTCAAAAAAAAAAAGCTCCTGAGAGAGCATCTCATTGAATGGCCTTCATTTTATTCAGGAAAAACCTGAGGCTCAGACAAGGGCCTGATGCCATCTGAGTAGGGCTGAAGCTGCATCCAGGTCCTTCACTTTCAGCACAGACCCCAGGTCCTCTTGGGTTTCCCATACCTATCTCTCACCCACACACAGTGTTCCTGGTCACTCCCAGCTCCTTATCCCCCTGTGTGCCCCACTTTCTGCACCTGAAGTGGGTTACTGGATATGCCAAATGCAGGCCTGGAAGGGATCCTTGGCTCAGATTGGAAAGCTACCTTCCAGCCCCACAGCCCATGGGCCAGAGGGTGGGGGGAGGCAGGACAGCTTCTCCCCCAAGCTGGGGTGGATGAGGGGCATAGGGGAGCCTCGGCGCCCCTTCGGGATCACAGCATGTTAAGGTTGGAAGGGACCTCAGTGAGTACCTCCTACTCTCCCCAGCCCCCACCATCACATCATACAGATGAAGAAGCAGCCGAGACAGGGAGGGATTTGCATAAATCACACAGCGGGGCAGGGACATATCCTACCACAGCTACTGACTTCCCGCTCTAGGCTTCTTGCTGTTCTAAGCCCTTCAGAAAGTTCCAACGAGTTCTGACTTTTGGCAAGGGGATGGGAGGGTGACTGAAAAATAATACGAGTCGAAATAGTGTATGTCAGCTGGGGGCAGTGGCTCACACTTGCCCTTGGCTGATATAAAGGGCAGACATGGTTCCTGCCCTTGTGAGGTGGACACACTAGTGGAGAAGACAGATATGAAACGTATGAAAAAAAGCGTATGTGTCCCTTCTCTTCTGCCTAGGGTCCTCAAGGCCATAGGACCCCATAACCCCATAGGTGTCAGGGGGCAGAAACAGGACTGTGTGAAGATTCACAGCCTCCCGCTCCCTTGCCTTCATGGAGCTTCGGCATCTACCCTTATTCCAGGCGGCTGCTCAGGTAATGAGTAGGAGGCAGAGGTGGGAAGGCTGTCCTGGTTTACACGTGGTGGGGGAGGGGTCCAGAGCGCAGGAGGAGGCTGAGAGCATGGGGTCAGCTGTCAAGCAGGGACAGATGGAACTGTGGGTGGAGGGCTGGAAGTTGGATGTTTCTCTCAGCACTGTGCTAAGAGTGACTTAGAGACATCTCAGCTGCATTTGGCTCACATTGATTTATTTCTTTGTTTGTTTGCTTATTTTTCCATGCCCTTTGTCAACAGGAATGGTTTATATTTATTCATTCATTCATTCATTCATTTTTTGAGACGGAATCTCACTCTGTCGCCCAGGCTGGAGTGCAGTGGCGCGATCTTGGCACACTGCAACCTCCACCTCCCAGGTTCTAGCGATTCTCCTGCCTCAGCCTCCTGAGTAGCTGGGATTACAGGCACGTGTCACCATGCCTGGCTTGTCGGCCAGGCTGGTCTTAACTCCTGGCCTCAGGTGATTCACCTGCCCCGGCCTCCCAAAGTGTTGGGATTACAGGCGTGAGCCATCGCGCTCGGCCTATTTTTTTTTTTTTTTTTTTGAGAAAGGGTCTGGCTCTCTTACCCAGGCTGCAGTGCAGTGGCGCTATCTCAGCTCACGGCAATCTCCACCTCCTGGGCTCAAGTGATCCACCCGCCTCGGCCTCCCACAGTGCTGGGATTAAGCATGAGCCGCCGCGCCTGGCTGTTTTACACATTTTTAAATGTAACACCTATTTATTCATTATTTACTGAGTGCCAGACCCTGTGTGAGGTACACACAGCAACAAACAAAACAGACATGGATGCTGGGTGAGGTGGCTCACGCCTGTAATCCTAGCACTTTTGGAGGCTAAGGCAGGAGGATCGCCTGAGCCCAGGAGTTCAACACCAGCCTGGGCAACAGAAGGAGACCTTGTCTCTAACAAAAATTTAAAAAATTAGCTGGCTGTAGTGGCATGCGCCGGTAGCCCCAGTTACTCAGGAGGTTGAGGTGGAAGGATCGCTTGAGCCTGGGAAGTTGAGGCTGCAGTGAACCACGATCGTGCCACTACACTCCAGCCTGGGTGACAAAGCAAGACCCCATCTTAACAAACAAAACAAAACAGAACAAAACAAAACAAAGCCAAGGCCGGGTGCAGTGGCTCACACCTGTAATCCCAGCACTTTGGAAGGGTGAGACGGGCAGATCAGTTGAGGTCAGGAGTTTGAGACCAGCCTGGCCAACGTGGCAAAACCCCATCTCTAATAAAAATACAAAAATTAGCCGGGTGTGGTGGCACACGCCTGTATTCCCAGGTACTTGGGAGGCTGAGGCACAAGAATTGCTTGAACCCCAGAGGCGGAGGTTACAGTGAGCCGAGATCACGCCACTGCCCTCCAGCCTGGGCGACAGAGCAAGACTGTCTTCAGATAAAACAAAAAGCAAAAAGCCAGACATGGTTCCTGCCCTTGTGAGGCAGACACACTAGTGAGGAAGACATATGTTAAACAGGCAAACACACGTATGAAATAATGTGATAAGTGCTGTGGCTAAAACAGGGTCTAGCTAGAGCGTACTGGGGTGCTGGTGGGGGCAGAAAAGACCGCACTGAGCCTGGAGGAAGAGAAGCATCACCACGTTAGAAGAGGTATGATGCCAAGTGGTGGGGACAGCTAAGGATGTGCTAAGATCCCCAAGTGGAAGAGGAAGTGGAGGGTGCAGGGAGCCCACAGGGTTGGCATGGCTGTGCAGGTGATCAAGGGGAGGTGACAGGTGGAGAAATGGTGGGGGCAGCTCCTGCAGGTTCAGGGCAGAGTTTGGATTTGATGGCAACCACTGGAGTGTGCAAACACGGGAGAGGCATGACACAACGGACATTTTAGGAGGGTCACTTTGCTGCTGTATGGAGAGTGGCCTGGAGGGGGCAGGGTGGAGGCAGGCGACCACTGAGAGCTGTTACAGTCATCCAGGTGAGAGGATGGTGGCCTAGGCCTTGGAGATGGAAGAGGAGGGCAAAGCTGCCACCTGTTAAGTTGCCACCTGTTTGGGAGGCAGAGTGGTCAGGACTTAACTGAAAGATTGGGTAGGGGTGAGGGCAAGCATGAGGTCAAGGATGACTCCCAGCATACTGTGCCGGATGCCCAGGGACAGGGGGCACTATTTCCATGGATCCCCCGGGAAGGGGAAGGGAAGAGTAACCTCCTCCCCCAGGGCTCCACGGAAGGGGCAAGGGCTGGTGACTAGGGGAGCAGAACAGAAGGAGAGGGAGAAACAAAGTATATGCATGTATCCAAATGTGTACAATTATTATGTATCAATTCAACTCATTTGAAAGTGGGTCTGGAGAGCAAGGGTCTCAGAGACAAATATATCTCCTGCACTACCACAGGACATGAGGGGCAAGGCACAGGCAGGCCCTACAGGAACACAGGGATGCCCTGGGCCCTTCCAAGAACCACCAAAGCCTTGGTACTACTGTGGGGAGAGTAGGGGTCAGTGAGTTTCTCCAGGACTCCCTTACATTTTACACACGTGGACCGGGAAGCCCAGGCGAAGGGGAAGACCTTCTAGCTGATGCATCCCCACCTGGCACACAGTCTGGCTGGGTTTTTTTTTGTTTTTTGAGATGCAATCTCGCTCTGTTGCCAGGCTAGAGTGCAGTGGCGCGATCTCGGCTCACTGCAACCTCCGCCTCCGGGTTCAAGCAATTCTCCTGCCTCAGCCTCCAGAGTAGCTGGGACTACAGGCGCATGCCAACATGCCCGGCTACTTTTTATACTTTTAGTAGAGACACGGTTTCACTATGTTGGCCAGAATGGTCTGGATCTCTTGACCTCGTGATCTGCCCGCCTCGGCCTCCCAAAGTGGTAGGATTACAGGCATAAGCCACCGTGCCCGGCCAGTCTGGGGTCTTTTAAAAATACAGACCCGGGGCTGGGCGCGGTGGCCCATGCCTGTAATCCCAGCACTTTGGGAGGCTGAGGCGGGCAGATCACTTGAGGTCAGGAGTTCAAGACCAGCCTGGCCAACATGGCGAAACCCGTCTCTACTAAAAGTACAAAAATCAGCCAGGCGTTGTGGCAGGTGCTTGTAATCCCAGCTACTTGGGAGGCTGAGGCAGGAGAATCGCTTGAACCTGGGAGGCGTGATCGTGCCACTGTACTCCAGCCTGGGCGACAGAGCAAGACTCTATCTCAAAACAAACAAACAAAAACCCACACACAAAAAAACAAAAAACAGGCCGGGTGCAGTGGCTCACTCCACTTTGAGAGGCCAAGGTGGAAAGATAGCTTGAACCTCACAGTTGAGACCGGCCTGGGCAACATGGCAAGACTCCGTCTCTACAAAAAAAAAAAAAAAAGCCGGGCGTGGTGGGTGTGCCTGTGGTCCCAGATACTCAGGAGACTGAGGTGGGAGGATCCCTTGAGCCCAGGAGTTCCAGGCGGCAGTGAGCCGTGTTCGCGCCACTGCACTCCAGCCTGGGTGACAGAGCAAGAATATGTCTCAAAAAAAAAAAAAAAAAAAAAAAAAAGGCACATAACCACGATCTACCTTCGTAAAACGTTTCCAGAGCGTCCCAGCGGTGCCCCTCATCATCTGGCGGCCCCTACGCCTCTGTGAGACTCACAGACCTACTCTCCTCTCCAGGGGGCGGAGCCCACACCGCTGAGCATTTACTCTTGTTCTTCCCTCTGCCAGGGGCACCGTTCTAACCCTTTCTGCCTGGAGAAACTGCCGTTTTTCCTTAAAGGATTCTCGAAGCCAGAAGGAGCAGCCACCTCCCACTCCCGGCTGCTGCAAGCAAGCTGCTTTGACCTCTTTCTAGAGTTGGGGATTGCTGCTGGAATCCGAGTCTCCGGCCCAAAGTGGGTGCGATGGTCTTGCTTGCACCCTGTATCCCCCGACAGACGCCCGGGAACTCTACTAAGTGGGTGACCCCAGAGAGCTCGCCCCCACACTCCGACTCCGAGTCCAGCACTCGGTCCACTACACAGGGACCTCGCGCCCCAGAGCTGCGTCCTCTTTGACCTTCGCGATCCGGTGCGCGGCCCGCGGAACGCCCCGATCTCCAGGGGCGCGGAAGGCTGAGGCGCGCCGGGGGAGCCAGGAGCAGCCAGCTGGCGGGCGCCGCAGGACTCCCCGGTCACGTGACACCCCGGGCAACGTGCGCCGTCACGTGACGGCTGAGCCTGTGAACGTTTTTCTCACGTGACGGAGGCGCCTGCACGTGGACCAATGGGGAGGCGGGGGCGGGACCGGCAGGGGTGGTGCGCGGGAAGGGACCCCAGATCCGGAGGTCGCGGAGAGCTGGGCAGCGTTGGCCGCTGGCGGAGCGCTGGGGCAGCATGAAGTGCCTGGTCACGGGCGGCAACGTGAAGGGTGAGTGCAGATCGGCCTGGCAGCGGCGGTGCAGGAGCCGCGGAGCCACCAGCCTAACCCCCTTCCGCTCTCCTCCCCGCAGTGCTCGGCAAGGCCGTCCACTCCCTGTCCCGCATCGGGGACGAGCTCTACCTGGAACCCTTGGAGGACGGGGTGAGGGGCTAGGGTGTAGGGGGCGGGTGGGACTCCAGCCGGGAGCGGGTAACCGGGACTCGAGTCTCGCCCCCACTAGGCGGGATGACCGCTGGCAGATTTGTCGGCAGAGTTTCAATTTCTTAGCCTGGCGTCTGTCATCTTCCCAGGCCGGTGTGTGAATTGAGGAAAGCTGCCCTCCTGCGAGCTCCCAGGGGGTGACGTGCACTTAGAGAAACTCGGGGAAGGCCTGGGTGTGCGACCCCTCCTCTGCGGCAGCAGCGCTGGGGCCGACTCTGAAGGCTTCATGGGGAAGGAGGGTTTTTCAGCAGGTGGTGGCGGAGCGGGAGAACGATAGGCAAGTGTGTGAGCAGAAGCAGCCAGAGGGCTGGGTCTGTGGCTGCCCCCTGACCATGTCCCTCTCCGTGCTCTTCGTGGCCCAGCTCTCCCTCCGGACGGTGAACTCCTCCCGCTCTGCCTATGCCTGCTTTCTCTTTGCCCCGCTCTTCTTCCAGCAATACCAGGCAGCCACCCCTGGTCAGGACCTGCTGCGCTGTAAGATCCTGATGAAGGTGAGGCCCTTCCCTCAGCAGTGGCATTACCCCACCCCAGGAATCTCCACCAGCTGCGTCTCTGCCCTGGGGTACTCAGTAGATGCTAAGTGGGGAGAGAGACATGTGCAAGGCCAATCCATGCAAAACACAGGGAGGGCAATGGTAAAAGCATCACAGCGGGGACCTCAGAGGGTGGTGACGCTCAAGTTCGTCAAGAAAGGTAAGCAGGTCTTTTGGCCGGGCGCGGTGGCTCACGCCTGTAATCCCAGCACTTTGGGAGGCCGAGGCAGGCGGATCACGAGGTCAGGAGTTCGAGACCAGCCTGGCCAACATGGCGAAACCCCGTCTCTACTAAAAATACAAAAATTAGCCGGGCGTGGTGGCATGCGCCTGTAATCCCAGCTACTTGGGAGGCTGATGCAGGAGAATTGCTTGAACCCGGGAGGCGGAGGTTGCAGTGAGCTGAGATCGTACCACTGCACTCCAGCCCTGGGTGACAGAGCAAGACTCCATCTCAAAAAAAAAAAAAAAAAAAAAAAGGTAAGCAGGTCTTTCAAGGCATTCCAAGCATAAGGAAGAGCATGAATGAGGCCTAGAAGGATGCCAGTGCCTGATGTGATGTGGGAGCACTTTTCCCAGAGTTACATGCTGGGCCCATGATGGGTGGGGGCCTACACGGGACAGGAGAGCTTGTCGCAGAGATGCGGTGCTAGGCTGAGGTGTCTTATCCCATGCAGTCTTTCCTGTCTGTCTTCCGCTCACTGGCGATGCTGGAGAAGACGGTGGAAAAATGCTGCATCTCCCTGAACGGCCGGAGCAGCCGCCTGGTGGTCCAGCTGCATTGCAAGTTCGGTGAGTGGGCAGCCGGCCAGCCAAGGGGTGCCTCAGCAGGGAGGTCGGTGAGGCCCACTGAGACCCTTTCGCCCATCCAGGGGTGCGGAAGACTCACAACCTGTCCTTCCAGGACTGTGAGTCCCTGCAGGCCGTCTTCGACCCAGCCTCGTGCCCCCACATGCTCCGCGCCCCAGCACGGTGAGCACACCCCTGCCTTCAGCTCAGCCCCGGGTCTCTCTCTTCCTTCTTTGGGGCCCCAAGGGGTTGATTTTAGAAGGTACTTCCTTCATTTTCCCTACAGAGTTTCTGTGAGCCTCAAAGACATCCCATGGCCCGCTATGTGCTCAGGTCCTTACCTGGCTCTTTAAAGGCAGACGGTGGCATGGAGGAGGGGCAGGTGCCTCCTGGCTTCATTCTCCTCACTGTTAGGAGCCTGCATTCTCCATCCCAAAGGTCTGACTTGACTTTCTGGCTGCTCAAACCCATTCCAATTCCTTCTCTAGGGAGCACATTTCTGGCCTGCCACCAAATCTCGTCTGGCTTGAGTAACCTTGAAGGTCTGCCCATAATCTGTGGCTCAGAGGCTCAGACCCCTTCTCTGGCCTGGGCATCCTTCCAGAGGTGTTCTCCATTCAACGGCAGCCTCTTTTCCTGACTGCCCAGGACTGAGGAGTCCCCAAGGCCAGGGCAGGAGGCTGGAGGGAGGCTGAGTAATCAGCTATGGGGTGGAGCCGTTCTGGGCAGTCCGAGCACCGGGGGCTGTCTGGGGCCAGGGAAACGGGGACTCCAGTGGAAGCAAACATCCCTGGCGAGGACCAGCTCAGAGGAGTGGGCTCTCCCACTGCCCCACGCTGGTCACTGCTTACATTCAAGTGGCCCAAAGTCCTGCTCATTTCTCAGGGTGACTGAAGGTCCCTTTGGGTCCTGACATCTGTTTCCCCAGGTTCTCTTGAGCCAGCACTGCTCAGAGCTCTTTTGGGTAGTGAGAGACGGGGGCCAATTCCTTGGTCTGCATTTAGGGTGGTGTTTTTTTTTTTTTTGAGACAGTTTCGCTCTTGTTGCCCAGGCAATGGCACGATCTCGGCTCACCACAACCTCCGCCTCCCGATTCAAGTGATTCTCCTGCCTCAGCCTCCCAAGTAGCTGGGATTACAGGCACGTGCCACCATGCCCGGCTAATTTTTGTATTTTTAGTAGAGACAGGGTTTCTCCATGTTGGTCAGGCTGGTCTTGAACTCCCGACCTCAGGTGATCTGCCCACCTCAGCCTCCCAAAGTACTGGGATTACAGGTGTCAGCCACCGCACCCAGTCTCTTTTTTTAAAAATGAGCAATTGTTTCTCTTGTTTTGTTTTGAGATGGAGTCTCGCTCTGTCACCCAGGCTGGAGTGCAGTGGTGCAATCTTGGCTCACTGCAATCTCTGCCTCCCGGGTTCAAGCGATTCTCCTGCCTCAGCCTCCCGAGTAGCTGGGATTACAGGCATGCACCACCACGCCCGGCTAATTTTTATGTTTTTAGTAGAGACGAGGTTTCACCATGTTGGCCAAGCTGGTCTCGAACTCCTGACCTCAAGTGAGCCACTGCTTCGGCCTCCCAAAGTGCTGGGATTATAGGCATGAGCCACTACGCCTGGCCACTGTTTTTTTTAATCCTTGCGCAGGGGCCTTGCTCATCTTTTGCATGCTTCAGTTTTAGTATATGTGCTGCCGAAGCAAGCACTCTCTGTCTCATGAATAACTTCAAATATATGTAGAAGCAGACGCAGCTCCCGTCCCCACTTGACTTGAAGCAATTTCCAGATGTGATTTCATCTGTATGGCAATGGGTATCCTTAGAGGATAAGGATTTCAGGGCTCTTTCTGAAGGCTGGGTTTGTAAGGCGGCGTGAGTGCCATGTCCTGCCTCTGGGCACTCTCCCCGCTCTGCATGGTCAGGTGCCGCCTGCCAGGTTTGAGCGACCACTGCAACCTGCCCCCTCCCTGCCACCTTCTCTGGGCCTCATCCACAGTGCGCTAGGCCTGCGCACATCCATGTGTGTGCATGTGTCACCTCCACCTCAGGTCCTCCGAGAGCAGGGCCAAGCATTTGGGGTAATGCTCCGCCCTGTTCACAGGGTTCTGGGGGAGGCTGTTCTGCCCTTCCCTCCTGCGCTGGCTGAAGTGACGCTGGGCATTGGCCGTGGCCGCAGGGTCATCCTGCGCAGCTACCACGAGGAGGAGGCAGGTGAGGGGGCTGGACGTGGCCTGGGACAGCAGAGCGGCAGGTGGGAGAGGGGCAGGGCCCAGGTTACTCCTGTTCTTCCCCAACAGACAGCACTGCCAAAGCCATGGTGACTGAGATGTGCCTTGGAGAGGAGGATTTCCAGCAGCTGCAGGCCCAGGAAGGGGTGGCCATCACTTTCTGCCTCAAGGAATTCCGGGTGAGGATCCCCCTAGGCGCTCGCCGTCCCGTCCTCCCTGCCCAGCTCAGCCCAGCCCGGGGCCTCACCTGCTACCTCTTTCCTCCCAGGGGCTCCTGAGCTTTGCAGAGTCAGCAAACTTGAATCTTAGCATTCATTTTGATGCTCCAGGCAGGTAATTCCCAGCCTTGGGACAGGGAAGGGCTCTGGGATGGCAGGAGCTGAATGGGATGACCTAGCTTGGGGCCCCCTCCCATGCCCAGGCCCGCCATCTTCACCATCAAGGACTCTTTGCTGGACGGCCACTTTGTCTTGGCCACACTCTCAGACACCGACTCACACTCCCAGGACCTGGGCTCCCCAGAGCGTCACCAGGCAGTGCCTCAGCTCCAGGCTCACAGGTGAGGGCACCTCCCCCCAACTCCTCCTCTCTCCATGTCTGTGCACTCCAGCCTGAGACTGCAACTCCTAGCTTCTGCACCTCCCCGCAATGTGTTCTCTCCCGCCCCTTCCCTCCCGCTCCTCCTCTGGGTGTCAGGCCCCAGCCCCTACCCCTATAGTGCTCACAGCTGCCAGCCCTGCAGACTCAGCCTTCTTGGTTAGCTGTACTCAGAGACCCCTCCCACCCAGGGAAGCATCCCCAAGGCCCTGCCGGCTTCCTTCTCTGGCTGAGGCCTCCCCTCTGAGCCTCCTCCCAGGCCAAGGAGGGAAAGGGCTGCTGGGAGGTAGGAGCTGCCTGCGCTGGGGGAAGCAGGTGTCTGGAAGGGCAGGTGGGCTGGGGAGGATGGCCCAGTGCACTTTCAGCACAGGAAGTTGGGGCTGGCCCCCGGCCCAGCCTGTCCCTGGGCTCCTGTGCTATCCAGCTCCTGTCCCCTGGGAAGGTGGGGGCTTGGGCCCCATGTGGCCCAGTTCACAGGACTTGCTGCTCCTCTCCCCTAGCTGAGCTAAAGTAGCCCCAAGGATGCCTCCCTCAGGCCCCTACCTGAATTCTGATCAAAGAGATTCCTGGCCCACCCCCTCCAGGAAGCCACCACTTAACTCCTGCATCCTCTCCTCTCCAGCCAAATCAGGAAGTCATAAAACCAAGAGATCTTCAGTGGTCGGGGGCCCCAAAGCTCCCTTCCAGCCCTCCAAGGTGGGGCGCTGCCTCTGCTCCCCCAATCCCCTCCCTGCCCCTCCCTGATACTCCGATTCTGCCTACAGCATACCCCACCCAGACGACTTTGCCAATGACGACATTGACTCTTACATGATCGCCATGGAAACCACTATAGGCAATGAGGGCTCGCGGGTGCTGCCCTCCATTTCCCTTTCACCTGGCCCCCAGCCCCCCAAGAGCCCCGGCCCCCACTCCGAGGAGGAAGATGAGGCTGAGCCCAGTACAGTGCCTGGGACTCCCCCACCCAAGAAGGTAGGGACTGGAGGTGGAGGCAGGGGTGGGAGGTAGGGAAGGGAGCAGCCTCCAGAACTCACTTGTTCTCTTTCCAGTTCCGCTCACTGTTCTTCGGCTCCATCCTGGCCCCTGTACGCTCCCCCCAGGGCCCCAGCCCCGTGCTGGCTGAAGACAGTGAGGGCGAAGGCTGAACCAAGAACCTGAAGCCTGTACCCAGAGGCCTTGGGACTAGACGAAGCCCCAGCCAGTGGCAGACCTGGGTCTCAGCCCTGGGGATCAGAAAGGTGGGCTTGCTGGAGCTGAGCTGTTTCACTGCCTCTCGCAGGCCCCAGCTGGCTGTCACTAAGCTGTTCCACAGTGGTCGGGCCTGGGCCCTGTTATCTCCCCAGAACCCCCCACCAATCATGACTTTCCAGACTTGGCTCTGAACTACTGACGTTCCTACCTCTTATTTCCCATTGAGTCTCAGGCTATACTCCAGCTGGCCAAGGCTGGAAACCTGTCTCCCTCAGGTCCACCTTCCTAAGGAAAATGTCACAGTAGGTGCTGCTGGCCCCTGGTGATCCAGCTTCTCTGCCAATCATGACCTGTTCCTTCCTGAAGTCCTGGGCATGCATCTGGGACCCCCGTGGAGCTGACAGTTTTTCTTGCTTTCCTGATACTCTGGCGCTGACTTGGAATTCTAAGAGCCTTGGACCCAAGTGTGTGGCTAGGGTTGCCCTGGTTGGGGCCTGGTGCCCAGCCTCCCAAGCGGCTCTGTGCAGAAGAGCTGCCAGGCAGTGTCTTAGACGCTAGACAGAGGCCATGGCGAGAATCCAGCTTTGACCTTTATTCAAGAGACCAGATGGGTTGCCCCAGGATCCGGCTGCCAGCCCTGAGGCCAAGCACGGCTGGAGACCCACGACCTGGCCTGCCGTTGCCCTGAGCTGCAGCCTCAGCCCCAGGATCCTGCTCACAGTCACCGCAGGTGCAGGCAGGAAGCAGCCCTGGGGGACTGGATGCTGCTATTGATTCATTAAAAAAAAAAAAAAGAAAAATACACCAAGGCTCCATGTTCCCTGTGACAGGTGGGCCTGAGGGGCCGGGGTGACCCCCCCCCAGCATGGCAGCATGATTTCTGTACAATCAATCCATCATCTGGGGCACAGGGCGGTACGCGGGGGCTATTTCTTGGCTTTGGCGGAATTGCGGGGTGGGGTGATGGGTCGGCCTCCAGGGTTCAGGCCACTGAACTGCCCGTACTTCCCCTTGTTCTTGTCGGCGGGCTTGAGGATCTAAAAGAGACAGCGTTGGTCAGGCTCATGGGGCTGAGCCACAGGACCTAGCGGCCCCTTTCTTCCCCACACTCACCTGGAAGGAGCACATGAGGGTCTCGTCCACGCTCATCATGGCGCCAGCATTGTCAAACTCGCCACAGTAGTTGGGAGCTGAGAAAAGTGTCACCAGCTGCCGCTTGGCAAAGAACTCATAGCCATCTTCTACCACCTGGGCGAGGATGGGAGCAGTCAGTCCTGAGCGCAGGCACTGCCCTCCCTTCCCCCGCCGCAGGCCAGGGCCACCAGCCCACCTGGTGTGCTCGGCAGATGAGGTCCAAGTCGTGCTTGTGGAGGAACTTGGCCACCACCTCGGCTCCAAAGGTAAAAGAGACGCCACGGTCGTTCTCGCCCCAGCCCTGCACGTCCTTGTCAGGGTCAGACCACAGCAGGTCACACAGCAGGCCCTGGTCAGGCACATCTGTGGGCCGCATGATCCGCCGAATCTGCTCCATAGACTGCAGGTCCGGGGACAGGCCTGGGGGGCCGGGGGAAGGTCACTTCCTCAAACAAGGACATCCTCCCTCCAGAAAGCCTTGGCCAATGAGCCTCACCTTTCCCACCACCCTCCTGGTCCCGCCACTGGTCTCCTGGGCGCCTAGACAGGCAGAAGTCATCCCTTCCCCTCAGCTTTTTCAAGTTCCCAAATAGGCACAAAGGCATCCCTGCCCTCAGGAGCACAAGCTCCCGGGAGAAAGGAGACAAGCCCACCCCATGTAGGACGCACATCAAGGAAGTGAGTGCAGCCCAGCGCAGTGGGGTATGGGAGACACTTCCTGGAGGGGGTGACTTCCCAGAAGAGACCTAAGGAGAGCTGCCGGGTGCCGGGGGATGCGGCCAGGGCTCCTCCTCCCCAGCCATCCCCTCCCTCACCTCCGTGGCAGCAGAAGATCTTTTCGTCCACTATGGCTGCGATGGGCAGGCAGTTGAAGCAGTCAGTGAAGGTTTTCCACAGTTTGATGTTGTAGCGTCTCTTGCCTGCCCAGGGGGAGGTGGCTGTGAGGTGCCTGCCTACCCCACCCTCAGCCGGGGTCCCTGGGCTATTCAGCTGCAGCTGGGAGGAGAGTCAGGCACCGATGCAAACCACCCCCCACCCTTGCCGCCTGTCAGCCTTCCAGGAGCAATTCTAGTTACTTTTTATTTTAATTTTTAATTTAAAAAAACAGGATCTGGCCAGGCGCGGTGGCTAACACCTGTAATCCCAGCACTTTGGGAGGCCGAGGCGGGCGGATCACCTGAGGTCAGAAGTTCGAGACCAGCCTGACCAACACGGAGAAACCTCATCTCTACTAAAATACAAAAAAATTAGCCAGGCGTGGTGGCGCATGCCTGTAATCCCAGCTACTTGGGAGGCTGAGGCAGGAGAATCGCTTGAACCTGGGAGACGGAGGTTGTGGTGAGCCGAGATCACGCCATTGCACTCTAGCCTGCGCAACAAGAATGAAACTCCATCTCAGAAAAGTAAAGAAGCAGGGTCTTGCTCTATCACCCAGGCTGGAGTGCAGTGGCAAGATCATAGCTCACTGTAACTTGGAGCTTCTGGGTCCAAGTGATCTTCCCGCCTCGGCCTGCTGCCATTAGTAATTCTAAAGCACCCGAGTCCACTGGAAACTGAGTTCCAATCTGGACCAGCCTCAGGGTTGGCACTCCTCGCATGCCCCCACCCATGAGTTGGGCCAAGTCCAGGTCTGGTTTATCTCAGCTTCTGGACAGCAGAGCCCATCTGCAAACATCCTAAGTGCTTAGTAGCAAATGTAGGGGGAGTGTCACCAGGCAGGGCCCTGGGGGAAAGCACTAGAATCCGGGGCAGTCCTTCAGTCAGCAACCATTCCCCAGACCCCATGCCAGGAGGGGCAGGGCAGGCACGAGAACGGACCTGGGCCCTGCCTTCGTGGAGCGCACAGTCTAGCAAGTGTCTGTCAGATATCAGGCCAATGTGAAGGTCCCATTGAATGGCAAGGAGTGCGGTTCAGGACCCGGGCAGCCCCAGACGCTCAGACCACTCACACTCATCGTAGAAACCATAGATGCGGTTGATGCTGGCACACTCGTGGTTCCCACGGAGCAAGAAGAAGTTCTCGGGGTACTTGATCTTATACGCCAGCAGCAGGCAGATGGTCTCCAAGGACTGCTTGCCCCTGTCCACATAGTCCCCCAGAAAGAGGTAGTTGCTCTCGGGAGGGAAACCGCCATACTCAAATAGTCGCAGAAGGTCGTAGTACTGGCCGTGTATGTCACCTGTGACCCAGGAAACCGGGTAAGCTAGATGCAGGGTCTAGACCTGAACCCAGGGCCAGGACTGGGCTCAAGGGAGGAGGGCTCCAGGAACTCTGTGGGGTCCAGCGCCACTTTTAGGAAGGCAAGGGGACCTGGGCCGGGGGCTCACCGCAGATCTTGAGGGGTGCCTCCAGCTCCAGAAGAATGGGCTGGCTCAGGAAAATCTCCCGGGATTTCAAGCACAGACCGCGGATCTCGTTCTCTGTCAGCTGTACATTCTTGCCAGGCCGCGAGCCCTGCACTGGGGGCGCAATGGGGTGTCAGGACCCAAGAGGAGGGCGGGCGACACGGGTGGCCCCATGGATACCTTCGGGGGCGCCTAGGCCTCCTCGGCCCCTCCTTGCCCACAGGCAGCTGTTGCTGCTGAGCCTCCCGGGACCTCGGCCTCAAGCCTCCAGGGGAAGCCCCCAGCTACCCTCAGCGCCTCGGGAGGCGACTGTCGTTCGCAGGAGGCTGCCACCAAAAACCTCACAGCGCAGGACCCCTTCTTGGACCGGGCTTCCCGGGTTTCTCCCTCGCCCCAAGAGCCCAGGCAACCCTTGCGCCCCCAGCCCGGGAGAGGGGGCTGCTCCGCGAGCAGGAGCTGGCCCCGGACCTCTCAGGCGCGTCCGCGGGGGGTCAGCTGCGGCCACGGAACCTCGCGGCCCGTCCCCGCCCAGTCTAAGCTGGCCCCGGGGGCCCGCCCGCGCGCCACTTCCGGGCCGGGCAGGGGGCCAGGGCGCGGCGGACGCGGGCTTCCCTCGCCCCGACCAACCTTCCAGCAGGCGCCCGATGATCGAGTCCAGGTTGAGCTTCTCGCTGTCGGACATGGCGGCGCCGCCGCTCCAGCCCAGCAGCTCCTGGCCCGCTCCTGCCTCCCGCCCTCCGGCAGCCTCCTTCCGGCCTGGCTCTCCTTCCGCCCGCCCCAGTCCGCCCCCGGCCCGCGGCCCCGCCTCCGGGCCTCCCGGGCCCGCCCCGCCCAGTCCCCCGCGCTCTAGCGCCCCCGCTGGACGTGAGGCGCGGCGGCCCGGGGGGCGGGGCCTCGGCGGCGGACTGGGGGCGGGGTCTGTCGGGGGCGTGACCAAGCTGGTTACGCCCCAGAGGAGGTGCCCAGCCCTGTTCAGAGGATGTGGGGCCGGAAGGACTGTGGAAGTTGTTTTTCTCTTTCAAAAGCCGAACAGACTTTCCCACCCCTTCCCTGGGTGGAGGGTGTTGTGAACATGTTAATAACCGGCTGCTAGGCACTGAGGGTTAACTGCTCGAAGTGCAGGAAAGGAAACTAAGGCTCAAGAGATAAAAACAGCCTGGACCTCGCATTCACGGAGGACCCCCCCCTTCTTTGTGGGTCTTTGTGGCCCCCAGGCGGCTGACCACACTCAAAGACATCTACGGCTGAATTCCCAGGGCACTTTGGTCCTTGGGGCATGCTAAATTAATATTTTCCTACAAGTCCCATAATTCGCTTTTTTTTTTTTTTTGAGACAGTTTTGCTCTGTCGCCCGGGCTGGAGTGCAGTGGCGTGACTTTGGCTCACTGCAACATTCACTTCCCGGGTTCAAGCGATTCTCCTGCCTCAGCCTCTGGAGTAGCTGGGATTACAGGCGTGCGCCACTGTGCCCAGCTAATTTTTGTATTTTTAGCAGAGGTGGGGTTTCGCCATGTTGGCCAGGTGGCCTTGAACTCCTAACCTCAGGTGATCCACCCCACCTTGACCTCCCAAAGTGCTAGGATTACAGGCGTGAGCCAACAAGCCTGGCCCCATAATTAGCTTTTGAGTAGCACAGTAATATTGCAGGGTGTGCACATAAAAATAATTACTTTATGAGCAGACCTGGCTGGGCGCAGTGGCTCATGCCTGTGATCCCAACACTTTGGGAGGCCGAGGCGGGCGGATCATTTGAGGTCAGGAGTTTGAGACCAGCCTGGCCAACATGGTGAAACCATTCCCCATCTCTCTAAAAATACAAAAAGTTAGCTGGGCATGATGGCGGCCGCCTGTAATCCCAGCTACTTGGGAGGCTGAGGCAGGAGAATCGCTTGAACCTGGGAGGGGGAGCCCAGGCGACAGTGCGAGACTCTGTCTCAAAAAAAAAAAAAAAAAAAAAAAAGCAGACGATAAATGAACCTTAGTTCTTGTTGGAACCCTGAGTTGGGTGCTTTACATGCCAGTAACCTCAGAACTGGAAGTGGGCCTGCCGTGGTGGCTCAGGCCTGTAATTCCAGCACTTTGGGACGCTAAGGCGGGATGGTCTCTTGCGTCCAGCCTGGGCAACATGGCGAAACCTTGTCTCAATAAAAAATACAAAAATTAGCTGGGCATGGTGGTGCACGCCTGCAGTCCCAGCTACTAGGGAGGCTGAGGCAGGAGGATCTCTTGAGACCAGGAGGTGGAGGTTGCAGTGAGCCCAGATCGTGCCATTACACTCCAGCCTGGGTGACAGAGCAAGACGCTGTCTCAAGAAACAAACATGAAAGCCAGGCGCAGTGGCTCATGCCTGTAATCCCAGCACTTTGGGAGGCTGAGGTGGGTGGATCACCTGAGGTCAAGAGTTTGACCAATGTGGCAAAACCCTGTCTCTACTAAAAACACAAAAATTAGCCGGGCATGGTGGCGCATGTCTGTAGTCCCTGCTACTTGGTGGGCTGAAGCAAGAGAATCACACTTGAATCCAGGAGGTGGAGGTTGCAGTGAGCTGAGACCGCGCCACTGCACTCCAGCCTGAGCAACAGAGCAAGACTCTGTCTCAAAAGAAACGAACAAAAGAACTGGGGGTGGCCCGGCCCCTGCGTCTGACAGTCCTGGGCCCTCCACACCAGCACAGGAACTCAAGCCTGCTGTCACTGGGACCATGGGGAGTGTGGGAGGAGCCCACAGCTCAGGGGCACTGGGGCAGGCAGGAAGAGCCTCAGAGAGGAAGGGGTGACACCCCCCACCCTTGGGAGGGGCCCCCAGCGGTTGCCAAAGCTGTGTGAGGAGGAGGAGGAAGTGAGAGGAGGAGGTGAGGTGCTGCAGGAGGTGAGCTGGGCTGGTGGGGACAGGGGCTGGGCTTGGGGCTGGGTCTCCGGACAGAGGCCTGGCTTTTCTGTCACGGCAGGGCCTAGCCCCCGCCCCCATAAAAGAGGAGACATAGGGAGCTTGGTGAGATACCCTGAAACCTCCCCCCTCTGACCCCACAGCCAGGCCCCAGGCTGGCCGGGGGTGGCCCCTCACACTGGTTCTCCCCACTTTCTCTGCCTGTGGCATCGAAGGCCCCGGGCACCATGGCCCAGGCCCTGGGGGAGGACCTGGTGCAGCCTTCCGAGCTTCAGGATGATTCCAGCTCTTTGGGGTCCGACTCAGAGCTCAGCGGGCCTGGCCCGTATCGCCAGGCCGACCGCTATGGATTCATTGGGGGCAGCTCGGCAGAGCCAGGGTAAGGGGGCAGGGTGAGGGAAGGCCAGATGCTGGGACAGAGGACGGGGGACTGAGGGCTGAATTCTGGAGGGAGGCTGGGAGGGTCTGGTGGTAGGGATTGGGAGTGGGACTCAGCCAGTAGCACCCCTCCGCAGGCGCCAGGTGGAACCCTAAGGTGGGAAGGGTCAGGGGAGGCCTCTGTGCATCTCTTACCCCCAGCCTCTGAGGGTTTGCACCCACCACTGGGGCACAACATCCTTCCCCTTTGAACCTCTGGCTCAGGAATCCCAGATCCAAATCACAGAACCCAAACCTCTTCCTTCCCCCTTTCCCCAAGCTACAGACAGAAACACAAGTCCAGATATAGACAGAAACTTGCCGCAGGTCACACAGGAAATCAGACACAGACCCAGACTCAAACTCAGGACTCTGGGCTTCCAGTCCAGGGCTCTCTCCAGCCAGCTTCCCCTATGAATTGTCTGTGTCCCTGTCCTGGGTGACAGCCAACCAGCCCCTCCCCCAACACACACCCACTCACCCCTTCAGTCTCCTGCTTCTGCCCACGTCAGAGCCACATCCTTTCCTGTCCCCGTGACAAGCATTGGCAGCTCCTGGGTCACAGGTCACCCCACAGGGCTCCCAGAGATCCCTAGGGTCAGGAGCTGGGTTCACCTGGGTAGCCTGGAGGGTGGCAGTGTGGGCCTTGGGTAACAGCTGCCCAGCGCCTGGATACCTGTGCCATGTACCCCCAGGCCGGGCCACCCACCTGCAGACCTCATCCGCCAACGGGAGATGAAGTGGGTGGAGATGACCTCACACTGGGAGAAAACCATGTCCCGGCGGTACAAGAAGGTGAGGGGGGCAGAGGCCCCACTTGGCCTCCGTGGCTCATTCCTCTCTGCCTCAGCCCACATCTTAGCAAAATGTACCCACCCTGTGTCCCAGCACCTCCTGCCTTTGCTCCCTGTCACCCAAAGTGGGCCCCTGCCTGCTGATGAGCTGTGCCTGGGACCTGCCAGCAGGAGGTATGGAGGCTGCCTAGTGGAGCCCTTGGCCTCACCCACAGGTAAAGATGCAGTGCCGGAAAGGCATCCCGTCTGCTTTGCGCGCCCGGTGCTGGCCCCTGTTGTGTGGGGCTCATGTGTGCCAGAAGAACAGCCCTGGCACCTATCAGGTGAGGGAGTGGGCAGGGGCCCCAATTCCCCTACCCAGAGCCCCTCACCACACCGAACCCTCACACCCACCTCCCCGGCTACCCACAGGAGCTGGCAGAGGCCCCTGGAGACCCACAGTGGATGGAGACCATTGGCAGGGACCTGCATCGTCAGTTTCCTCTGCATGAGATGTTTGTGTCACCTCAGGGCCACGGGTACGAGGCCGGTGATGCCCAGGGACCCCCAGCCCCACAAGCCCCAGGTGCTCCAGACCACTTTCCCCAGCCCAGCTCTACAGTCTTGCATCTCAGGGGACCCAGCAAGGCCCAGGGAGGCTGAGGCCTGGGCAGAAGCCCCCAGAGGGTGGAGAAGGGGGTGCCTGCAGGACTGGCCCCTTATGGGGTCTTCCGGCACAGGCAGCAGGGGCTCCTGCAGGTGCTCAAGGCCTACACCCTGTATCGACCGGAGCAGGGCTACTGCCAGGCCCAGGGGCCCGTGGCTGCTGTGCTGCTCATGCACCTGCCCCCAGAGGTGAGTGACCTTGACCCTGCTCCGGGAACCCTAGTGACCTAGGCCCAGGGAACCCCATCCCCAGGAACTGTGGCCTCAGAAACCTGCGATCCTTGATTCCTGGACCCTGTCCTAGTGACCCAGGTCCTCATGACTGCCAGCCTCAGTGACCTTCAAGCCTAATGACCTTGACTCCAGGAACCTGGGATCCTTGACCCCAGTCATCTAGGAATCTGGATGTTATCACCTTGACCCCACGACTCCTGATTCTGAATTGGGGACTGTGACCCCAACCCCAGAGACCCCAGAAACCCAGGACTTGAACTTTGGGACACTCCCAACCCTTGGCCAGTGAACCCCAACCCTGTGACCTTCAAATCTAACACCATGTGCCCTGTGATTTCCAACACCCTAAACCCCTCAGCAGACCCTGTTTTGGGCAGAGGAGGGGGCTTTTGGGAAGGGCTCCCAGGAACTGAGCAGGTTAGGAGTGGCCCTGAGTCCAGGCTCCTGTGGTGCCCAGGCCCTCCCCTTCACTCCTTTCCCATCCTGCCTTGCCCTCCGCGGTCCCTTCCTTGGTGAGCACTGACAGGCCGGTGCCCTGCCCCTTCCCCAGGAAGCCTTCTGGTGCCTGGTGCAGATCTGTGAGGTCTACCTCCCTGGGTACTACGGGCCCCACATGGTGAGAGGCTGACATGGGGGCTGGAGGAAGGACGGGCAGGGGCCCGGTGAGTGGGTGGGGGTCTGGGGACTGAGGGAGGTTGAGCCTGGGCTCTGGGGGTGGCGGTGCTGGCCTGCTGATGGACGTGGCCACAGGAGGCTGTGCGGCTGGACGCCGAGGTGTTCATGGCCCTGCTGCGGCGGCTACTTCCGCACGTGCACAAGCACCTGCAGCAGGTGGGCGTCGGGCCCCTGCTGTACCTGCCCGAGTGGTTCCTGTGCCTCTTCGCCCGCTCCCTGCCCTTCCCCACAGTGCTGCGTGTCTGGGATGCCTTCCTCAGTGAGGGTGAGTGGGGCAGCCAGTGGCTGGGGCAGGAGCCTTGGGGTGTGGGTGGGGAGGTAGCTCACCAGCTCCAGGGTTCCCTTTTTGAGCCTCAAATCACAGGACTGGGTGTACCAAAGGTGATGGCCTGGTTCCTGGCACTACATCACCCATCACCGGTCACCCAGGCACCGCCTGGTGCAGAGCTGGGCCAGGGAGGCTTCCAGAGGAGGCAGATGGGGCAGGAGCTGGGATCACAGCACATGGAGGCCTGAGCTTCTCAGGGACAGTAGGAGGCGTTCCTCCACAGAGCCTGCAGGCACCTGCTGGGTGCTCACTGGCTCCAGACGTGGATCTGCAGCTGGGAATCAAGTGATCAAGACCTTCATTCTGGCGGGGGTGGGGATGGGTGGCGACAGTAACCAAATTCACAAGATATTTATAGATTGTCAGAAGTGTCACGAAGAAAATAAAACTAGGGATGTGACAGGGAGTGTCAGGGGAGTGCAGGGGCGATGGCTGCATTTAAGCTCCTTCTGGCTGCTCTGTGCAGGAGGAGGACTCACAGTGGTGCCTGTGGAGGTCTGGGGCCAGAGAGGCCACTGTCCCCAGGGGCCAGGCTACAGTCTACGAAGGAGGGAGGGCTTGGAGCCATGAAGCCAGAGAGGTGGAGGCTGGGGCCAGGCCAAGAACAGGAGGGGAGTCGGAGCAGAAGCAAGCTGGACTCCTTGTGTCTTTGGGACTCCGCCTTGATACTGCCATCGGTGACCCACCTGCATTCTGTTCTATATGTGAGGTTTGGAGGTTGCACCTTAAAACGTGGTAGAAATCAGTCAGCATATGCATACTGTGCATACTGAATGCCTGTCGTGTGCTCAGCTGGCTTCCTGCCCTCCACACAGCAGAGGACCACTGGCTGGCTTAGAGTTCTGGCCACAGGTGTCCAAGTCGCTATCCATGCGGTCACCTCCCAACCAGCCTTAGACCTCGAGAGCAGGGCTGGGCAGAGCTGGGCAGGGCCTGACCTGCCCACCTGAGGGCAAACACTACACAGGCTCCCTTTATCAGAAGGACGATAGCATGAGTAGTGATTGTTCCTTGACAGTCACCGTCATCACTCAACCTCGCTGGTCCTGATGGCTCTTCTCAGATCACAGGCTGCCAGGAAGGGGTTTTGAGGCTCCAGGACTAGCCCAAACTCACATTGTGGGGAGTGTGCACCGAGTGCTATGCTCCTGGCTTAGGGAAGAGCAGTTCTGCCTAGGATCTTTCTAGAATCAGAGGGTCACAGATCCAAGTTGGAAAGGCCCTTAAAGGGCTCCACCTGACCTTTCCTTATGGAGATGAGCAAGCTGAGGCCGAGGGAGGGCTTGGTGTGAAGGCATCAGTAGCCCTGGGCTCCTGGCAGGAAGCTGGTGGCTTGGAGGGGACTGGAGCCTTGGGGTGTGGGCGGGGAGCTAGCTCACCAGCTCCAGGGTTCCTTTTTGGAGCCTCAAGTCATGGGACCAGGTGTGCTGAAGGTGATGGCCCTGTGCCTCGTGGTACATCACCTGTCACCCGGATGCTGCCTCGGGTAGGAGCTGGGTGATCATAGCACATGGAGGCCTGACTGGCTCAGGGAGGGTAGGAGGTGCTCCTCCCCGGAGCCCACAGGCACCTGCTGGGTGCTTGCTGGCTCCAGATGTGGATGGCATCTGAGCATCAAGTGATCAAGACCTTCATTCTGGCGGGGGTGGGGATGGGAAGCGACAGTAACCAAATTCACAAGATACTAACTCTTCCCCAAAGCATCTGTGGCTCTTGAGGCTAACTTGGCCAGTGCAGCGGCCTGTGTTACCTGAAATGCAACTCCACCCTCTGTCATTGTTCCTGAACCAGAGAGGGCAGAGCTGCGGGAAAGTGGCAGGCATGTGGCTGAGGGCAGGTTTGGGTGCAGAACTGTGGAGGGGCAGGGCCGGCCTCCCAGTGAATGAGCTCCTGGTCTGCAGGTGCCAAAGTACTGTTCCGTGTGGGGCTGACACTGGTGCGCCTGGCGCTGGGCACTGCAGAGCAGCGAGGGGCCTGCCCTGGCCTCCTGGAGACACTGGGGGCCCTTCGAGCCATCCCCCCCGCACAGCTGCAGGAGGAGGCCTTCATGTCACAGGTGGGTGCCCCCACCTCTCCTTGGACTTGCCCAGCCCCTGCTGCACGGGGGAAACTGAGTCCCACAACAGGAAGCCAAAGCGAGAATGGGGACTTAGTTCCTGTCCCCTGAGCTTCAGAGAACACAAAAACCTGAGGCCTCGAGTGGTTTTCTGTGGCTCCCCAGTAAGGCTGTCAGCCCCTCAGTCCTCAGCCACTTCCTGGGCTGGGGACCTCACAGTTTCCTGTTCCTGCCTTGAGGCCGGGCAAACGCAACACCAACTGCTCCCCACAGGTGCACAGTGTGGTGCTGTCGGAGCGGGACCTGCAGCGGGAGATTAAGGCCCAGCTCGCCCAGCTGCCCGATTCCGCACCGGGGCCCCCGCCCCGGCCACAGGTTCGCCTCGCCGGGGCCCAAGCCATCTTTGAGGCCCAGCAGCTGGCAGGGGTGCGACGAGGCGCCAAGCCTGAGGTGCCTCGGATTGTGGTGCAGCCCCCAGAGGAGCCCAGACCACCACGGCGGAAACCCCAGACCCGCGGCAAGACTTTCCATGGGCTCCTGACTCGGGCCCGGGGCCCCCCCATCGAGGGGCCCCCCAGGCCCCAACGAGGCTCCACCTCCTTCCTGGACACCCGCTTCTGAGAGGACCATGGACTCAGTGTCCCCCAGTCTCAATTGCCTGATGGCTGATGCCAGCCCGGCAAATGGGCACCGCACTTTACTCTTGGGACTCGGGGACTTGGCTTCTTTCCTGGCAAGGACCAGGCGGTGGGGGAGGAGGAGGTCCTCCATGGCATATACTGGGTCAGGCACTAGCATGGAGGAGGGTTACAGAGTGGGGCACGTGAGGACCCATGGAACCGTCCTGGTGCCCAGGCCCTCACAAGTACCAAAGCCAGCACCAAAGGAATCAGGGTAGGGGTTGGCTGGGTCAAGGGACCCCAGAGGGCACCAGGAATAAAATATTCTTCAACAGATGCCTTGGATGGCGCTGGATCAAATGCCCTCCTCCCAACCCCAGACAGGCAGCCCCTTCCCCTCCTCCCTCACCTGCCCTTCCCAGCACCGCCCTCTCCTGGTCCTGCCCTGGGGACACACCAAGGCTGCCCACTGGCCGCGGGGGGAGGTGTTTACAGTAATAAGAGCCAATTGAAAGTCGCCCTGCCCAGCCTCTGGGGACAGGAGTGGCTTTTGCACCTACAGGAGGAGGGTGCCCCAGTGGATGGCGAGTCCAGGGGCTCTACCCCCTCTTCCGCCCTCCTTCCCCTCCCTCCAGGGTGGTTCAGTACTTGCTGGGATGGGGGACTCTAACCCAAGTCCTCCCCGCACCCATGGTCCTGGTCACATCTGTCAAAGGGATCCAGGCAAGAACAAAGGCCTAGTGTGCCGCGGACAAAGGAGAAAGGTCCCGCCGGCCCTCGCCCCTCCCTGAGCCCTGCGTCTGCCCCCTCGGGACCGCCACCATGGAAACCCCCTCCCACACTCACCAATAGCCCCCGTGGGTGCGCAGGACCTGAGCCATCGCCAGGGCAACAGGGCTGGTTCCGACACAGGCCTGTGTCCCGCAGTGCCCATTCCCAAGTGCCCTCCCTTCCATAGGGAACACGGCAGGACTCCATATGGATGGGAGGCATCTGCAGGCCCAGGGTGCAGAGGTGGCCATTGGGTGGGGTGTCAGTGGAGTCACCTGTCAGACTCTGGGTTTGGAACGTTCTTGCAACAGGGCCACAGGCTGCGTCTATGTGGCAAGTGCCAGGTCCTGGGTCCTGGGCAGACCTGTCCTACTCCCAGGGAGCCTCCCCCCTGGAAGAGGGAATCATGGTGGCCCAGACCCTTCCTTATCTGTCGTTTCTCCGGGGGAAACTGAGGCTCAGGAGGAGCAGGAACTTACAGAAAGCCTTACTATCCATGGCAGACCCAGGGTTTACCCCTGCCCCGACCACTGGCAGCTCCCCTCTGGGCAGTCCCCTGGGAGTGCTTTCTCCTGCTCCTTCCCCACTCTACCCCCAATCCCGCACCAGCCCCTCACTGTGTGGATGAGGCAATAGCCGGACTCCTGTGAGTTAGACAGCGCTCCAGAGCCTCCTGTGCCCACTCCTCACCCCGCTGGGGTGCCTGCAACTTAATAATAGCCTCCTTATCTGTAGTTTACAAAACCCTTTCCCAGACCCCCCCGCCCCCAGGCCCTCTCTCTGCAGGTGGCCCCTGATATATCCCTGTTAGAGACACAGAGGCTCAGTGAGGACAAGGACCTCACCCAGGCCCACAGTGAAAGGCAGAGCCGGCTGGATGCAGAGGCAAGGCTCTGTGCTGTGTAGACTATGCCTTAGCCTTAGACGAGGAGTGTCTTGGTGGAATCTCAGGCACTGTAGCAGGCAGGGTGGCCAGGGTCAGGGGGCACTTGTCCCTGAAATCCACTTGGGAGCTCCCTGCCCTCCACAGTTCAGCTCTTTGCCTGGGAGAATAGAGGAGCAAGGTGCAGCAGCCTCAGCCCTGGGCCGAGGGTCTGTCATGAGCCTGTGGGGGCGCGGTGGCAGTGGTTCACCCTGGACACAGACTCTAGGAGCAGGTGGTCTCCAGCAGGGTCCCTCCAGCTGGGGCTCAGTCATTGCGTTTCCTACTCAGGAGACTGTTTTCTGGGCAGCTCTTCTGTAGGTTTCCTTATCAGTCATCTGCATGGGAGCCCTAACTCACAGGTCGGACAGAAGAGGACCAGTGCCCTCCCGGTGTGAACCCTCACACACATGCATTCTCACAGGCTCTCCTCCACAGGGCTGCACCGGCCCCCACAGCACCTTTTTGCCAGCTAGGGAAAGATGTCTCTCCTCCAGGCAACATGCAGCCTCACCAGAGTGCACGGTGTAGCAGAGTGGGGCGTGATCTCTCTCCCAGGTGCCTTTGTGCAGTGAGCAACCTACACAAACACGCTCAGTGAACCTAGAAAGTCCCTACAGATCTGCCTGGAAAGGGGCTCAGAGAAGGGAAATGATGCATCTGAGAGGACTCAGTATGTGGGGACTGAAGCTGGGAGGGCCCCTGGGATGTCTGTCAGCCTGCCTCAGAGTGCAGCATGCAGAGTGGACACGAGTGGGGGCATGCAAAGGAGTGGAGGGGGGCAAAGGGGTGCCTGCCATAGATCGGGAGGGGACCCACGGTCTCCATCTTGCCCTGCCACCCACTTGAGGTTCCCTGAATTCCCACACTGTTCCAGGCTCCCAGAGGGGTTAGACTTGGACTCCCCTGCATGGGAAAGGCCCTTTCTCCTTCTCTGAGCCTCGGTATTCTCCTGCAGATGATGGGATTATAATAGCCCCCACCCCAGCCTCAAGAGGGCTCTACCAGCTCATGATGATGATGATGATGATGACTGTTCAGTCCAGCTGGACAGCAGCCAAAGCACTGCCTCTCCTCACCCCACCCCTACCTAGCCTCAGGTGATGTCCAGGCTTTCCTGGCAGGAGCAGAGCAGAACCACCCCGCCCACCTGCCTGCCCCAAGTCCCAGGATCCTGAGCTTGGGCTGCAGCTGCCCAACTCTGATTTTCCTCCCTGTATCCACAAGGCAAGAGCCAGAGCAGCCAGGGACCAGACAGGGTGGCCTAGGAGTGGGCATGCACGCATTCTGGCAGAAGATCCTGGCTCTGCGTCTCACCAGCTGTGTGACCTTGGGCAAGTCACACGACCTCCTTCAGTCTCATAATTGCCCCCTTGCATGTGGAGTGTTAAGCCTGGGCTGAGTGTGCACTGTATCCCCATTTGAAGATCAGAAAACTGAGTCCCCAGGGCTGCAGAGCTTGCTAAATGTTGTTAAACGTCAAAGCTCATGCTCTTTGGATCACGCTCAGGCCCCACAGTGGGACCCCATGGGCTCTCAGGCCACCCAGGCAGCAAGCGATTGGGTCTCCTGGGGTGGCTGTGGGACCTGGGCCCCTCCCCTTAGTGATCTGAAGCTCACTCTCCCCAGCCTAGAATGGAGCTGGTTCCTCATTCCTGGAGCCTGGGCCAGCTGTAGGGAGAGCTGCACGTGGGCCTGGAAGTTGTGTGGGGAATGTGGGCTGGACTGGGCATCCTGGAGAAGCCATTTCCCCTCTCTGCTGACCCCCTCCAGTGGTAGACAGGGATGGGTCTGCACAGACTGCTCTGTATATAGCTGCAGAAAGGGTCCAACAGCTGTCATCTCTGTCCCTGACATGTGTGGGCCCCTCAGTACTCTTCCCCAGGCCAGGAAGCTCTCAAGGACAGCCAGGGCTCAATATGTGTGTCCAGTTCTGAGACAGGCAGGGAGAGGGGCTGACTGGGGACTGTGAGAGGGAGGAGTTAGAGCCATAGGCTGCCCTGCCTAGGAGAGGGAAACCAGCCCCATTCTAGGCTGGGGAGAGTAAGCTTCAGATCACAAAGGGGAGGGGCCCAGGTCCCACAGCCAGAGCTAGGATTGAAACCCACTGGTGGGACACACTCCAGGAGAGGGCGTGAATCTCTGGTTGTGCTTCTGTGGGTGAATTGTGGCTGCGACCCAGGTCTCCTGGGGTATGCTTCTGTGGTTGAGCGGGTACACCTGGGTGTGAGTATGTGTGTCTTGGGGAGATTGTAGCTTCAACTTCGGGTGTGAAGCTGACCTGGGCAGAGCAGATTTCTTTTCCTTTCTTTTCTTTTCTTTTTTTTTTTTTTTTAAAGAGATAGGGTGGCCAGGTGCAGTGCCTCACACCTGTAATCCCAGCACTTTGGGAGGCCAAGGTGAGCAGATCACGAGGTCAGGAGATTGACACCATCCTGGCCAACATGATGAAACCCCATCTCCACTAAAAATACAAAAATTAGCTGGGTGGGCTGGGCGCGGTGGCTCACGCCTGTAATCCTAATACTTTGGGAGGCTGAGGCGGGCAGATCACCTGAGGTCGGGGTTTCAGACCAGCCTGACCAACATGGAGAAACCCTGTCTCTACTAAAAATACAAAATTAGCCGGTCATGGTGGCGCATGCCTATAATCCCAGCTACTCCAGCCTGGGCAACAAGAGCGAAACTCCATCTCAAAAAAACAAAACAAAACAAAACAAAAGTAGCTGGGCATGGTGGCTCGCACATGTAGTCCCAGCTACTTGGGAGGCTGAGGCAGGAGAATCACTGGACCTGGGGAGGCGGAGGTTGCAGTGAGCCAAGATTGTGCCATTGCACTCCAGCCTGGTGACAGAGTGAGACTGTCTTTAAAAAAAAAAAAAAAGAGATAGGGTCAAAAAAAAAAAAAAAAAAAAGAGATAGGGTCTCCACTGGGCACAGTGGCTTACACCTGTATTCTCAGGACATTGGGAGGCTGAGGCAGGAGGAGCACCTGAGGTCAGGAGTTCAAGACAAGCCTGGCCAACATGGCGAAACCCCGTCTCTACTAAACACACAAAAATTAGCCAGGCGTGGTGGCGTGTGCCTGTAACCCCAGCTACTCAGGAGGCTGAGGCAGGAGAATCACTCGAGCCTGGGAGGTAGAGGTTGCAGTGAGCTGAGATCACACCACTGCACTCCAGCCTGGGCGACACAGTGACTCCGTCTCAAAAAAAAAAAAAAAAAAAAAAAAAGGGAGCGAGAGAGATAGGCTCTCACTGTATTGCCCAGGCTGGAGTGCAGTGGCACAACCAGGACTCACTGTAGTCTCGACCCCTGGGGCTCAGGTGATCTTCCCACCTCAGCCTCCCAAGTAACTGGGATTACAGGCCCACACCACCTCAACCAGCTAGTTTAAAATTTTTTTTTTTGTAGAGTCAGGGTTTTGCTATGTTGCCCAGGCTGGTCACAAACTCCTGGGTTCAAGCAATCCTCCTGCCTCAGGCTCCCAAAGTGCTGGGATTATAGGTAGCCACCACACCAGGAGAGGCTGGATCTTATAGACGTCCTGGCCCCTGTGTGCAAGTCCACTGGGTCCAGAAGTGAGGAGGGGGCTGCACAGATGTGTGGAGACCCTGGCCCAGGAGGGCCTCTCTGGGAGAATGTGCAATAGGGCAGAGCGCTGGCAGCTGGGACAGAAAGCTGCAGGGCTGGGACCTCCAGCCTCCATCCAGAGGTAGGGCTCAGGGCTGTGTGCCCCCAGGCTGCTCTCCCAGGCACCCCATCCCTAAGGACGGGCCCTACGAGCAGTCTCTGCTCGCTCCGGCTCTCCCTGCCCCTCCTTTCCATCTCTTCTCCATGGTGGGCCTCCCTCTTTCTTCATAGCAGCCCTACTTCTGTGACCCTCGACGACAGTCCCTGTCCATCTGCACCTGGCCCTCTGTCGGGACTTCCTCTGTGTCTCTGAAGACCCCCATCTCTCCCTGCCTCCTCCGTGCCTTCCTCCTGCTGGGTCCGTGTCCCGCCCCACGCCCCCAGGTCTGGGACGTTTTCGTGGCTGACGGGCGCGGGGGGCGCGTCCCCGGCGGGTCCCTATCCGTCCCTGTCGGTCCGTCCGCCCCGCGCCGCCCCCGCTGGGCACTGGGCATGCCCCAGGCGTTTCTATATAAAGCGGCGCCGCTTGGGCCGGGCGCTGTGCCACTGCCACCGCCGCCGCCGCCGCCGCTGCATCCCGCCCGGTCCGAGTCCGCCTGTCACGCCCGCCGAGCCGCTGCCGCCGCCAGGTACCCCGGCTCCGGCCCCGCCCCGGGGAGAGCCAGGGAGGGGGGCGGCCGGGGCAGGAGTCGCGGGGACGAGGACCCCGGGCGCCCGCGCCCCGCGGCGGGACCCTCGACGCTACGCCCCCCATCCCCCGGGACACGGAGCCCCCCAACCCCCCCGCGCTGGAGGGGCAGAGCCGAGCCGGGACACCAGGGCAGGAAGGACCTGTGAGCCTTCCTGGGGCAGGAGCCACTCCGTCTGGGCAGCAGAAATCCCTCCCCATCTTCGGGGTGGGGGTGGGGCGGCCTTGGCCTCTCTCTGCAGGGACAGGTGTCGGCCACCTCTCCACTCCCAAAGTCTAGGGGCTGGAAGGCCAGGCAGGGACTTGGCTGCCCTGACTCCTTCGTCTCTCTGTCCCTCTGTCTCTGCCATCAGTCTCTCAGCCACTCCACCCACGAGATGGTGAGTCTCCTGTGGTCCCTCCCCAAGGCCCAACTCCCTGGGCAGAGAGTGGGCCCAGAGGACAGCAGGCAGCACCCAGGACCTAAGCCTGGGAGTTGCCCCCTGCAGACAGCTTAGACCCATGACCAGCTCCCCCACCCCCACCCTGCGGCTGTGTCCTGGGAGGTGGGCACTCTCAGTGCCCTGTGACATTCATTCATTCCATGGCCCCTCAGGGAGCTCACCTTCTAGGAGACGGCACAGAGGCTCTGGCCCTGGCAAACGGATTCGAGCCCAGGCGTGAGGCCCAGTCCTCTGCCGTCTGGGCCACAGCACACCATCTCCCAACAACCAAGAGATTCTCTTCGTCCCAGCCTCATCAGCCCCCAGGGGATGGGAGAGGGCAGGCACCAGGCAACAAGGCCCAAAGAGACCTCACGACTTGCTCAAGGTGGCCGAGCCTGTCCCCTGGAGGACAGACCCAGCTGCCAGGCCTGTCCAGGCCTGGGGACTGCAAAGAACAAGAATTCCATTCACAGGAAGCCTCCCAGCAGCCCCACATGGGGGGGTGCCAGCCTCAAAGAGGGGAGGGCCGTTAGGTTTCATCCAAAGAAAGCATTTCCATGACTCAAAATATCTGCAGAGGGGATACTGTCTAGCCTCCTAATGTCTAGCCCAGGGCTGGGCACACAGTAGGGCTTCAAGACCTACGTGGGGATGACAGTGGAATCACATTTAGGTGTCATCATACTCCATGCCGGGTCATAAGAGAGAAATAAGCCACCCCAGAGTGATGGCTGGGTTCGTTCATTCATCTACTCTTCAGTCAACAAACACTTACTGAGAAGTGGCTGTGTGCCAGGCACGCTTTAGGTGCTGGGGTTGCCTCCATGAACAAAACAAGCAGAAAACTCTGCTGCTGTGAAGCAAGCTAAGGCGGAGCCCAGCTTGGCGGGGGCGGGAGGGGCTGGCCGGCAGGACATTGCTTCCTGCCATCCCCCCAGGGGCACCACACAGAACAGTTTACAAAGCACTCCCACGGTTGCGTTCCCATTAACAAGCCTTCACCCCCAACACAAGCCTTTCCTCTCCTAGTCTCCAGGATGGTGTCAGTCCTGAACATAGCCCAGGCTGGGAGAGTGGGGGGCTTACACCCTTGGGTGACTTAATGTGCCCACTGGCCCTCCCTGCCCAAGACCCACCACTTCTGCCCTCTCAGCTCTCCCTGGATCCATCGGGTCCTGAGTGGGATTGCCCACTGGGCTCCAAGGACCTGGAGGAAGAGGGCCCCTGGGGAGGGGGCTCTGGCCTGCCACCCACAGGCTGCTTCCCTGGCTCCTGGCGTCAGGACGTGGGCCTGGACTGCAAGGGATCCCCCGAGGGGGCCGAGGCCCGGGCTTGGACTGTCTACTACTACAGCCTCCTGCAGAGCTGTCTGCAGCAAGCTGGCCTTCCGGAGACCCAGGACCGCAGCCAGGTGCCCCGCACAGGTGCCCAAGGGCTCCCTGGAGGGGGGCACCTCTGGGGGCAGGGAGGGGCCCTCAGCCCAGTCTGCTTTCTCATCCCTGTCAAGGTCGGCCCCTTCCCCTGGTTCGATCTGAAGGCAGGGAAGGCACAGCCAGTTGGCCTAGGGTAGGCAGACATTGTTTGCAAGGGCATCTGGCACCAGTGAGGTCAAGGATTGGGCTCCCTGCCCTCACCCCCTCCCCAAAAAGACCCAGCCCTGGGATTGGGAAACCACATTGTATGGCACTGAAGCTTCTAGAGAAAGGTCTTGGGAGCTGTGGTGGAGGCAGCTCAGCGGCTGAGATCCCCCAGACTCCTCCCTTTCTGCCCCTCCATGCCTGTTGTATGTATCAGACTTTGTGTGGACAGAGGGTTCACAGGTAGAATACCTGAGAATCACAGACTTGGTCCCATTGTACAAACTGGGAAACTGAGGCTTGGAGGAACACTGACTCCTCCAAGGTCACACAGAAAGTCAGAGCTCAGGCTAGAACTCAGGTCTCCAGTCACCCAGCCTACAGCACCTCTGGAACAGCTGCAGAAAGGGGAAACCAGCTTTATAGGGCAGGACTGGCAGGCACCTCCACTCCCTGCCTGTCCCCTATCTCTTCCGATTCCTAGGAAAACTCTGGGGACCCAGGGTAGGGCCACGGGTGTGGAGGTGGTGGAAGGTGGGCAGAGAGCCAGCAAGGGCGCCCCTGGTGAGCTCAGCCATGTTCTCTTTCCCGAGGCTGTCCTGGGGCGGAGGTGACCTTGTGCGTTCTGGGCTCCCCCAGCACCTTTCTGCCTGTGCTGCTGGAGGGTGGGGTCCAGAGCCCGGGTGAGTGTGTGCTCAAGTTTCCCCATCCCCTTCTACAGAAAGGGCAGCCCTGCCCTGGCCCAGCCACATCCCAAAATACCCGCCAACCCTGGCAACTGCCTGCATTCCACTGGAGCAGCTGCCATGCCGAATGGGGATGGGTTCTGGGATCAGCTGCTTCCACTCCGCCACCCAGCGGCCCGGGCATGGGGCATCAAGCCTTCCCTGGCCAGCCACTTGCCTTCTCTGCCCACAGGAAACATGCTCCTTTGCCTGTCCCCTGCTTGGCTGATGAAGATGCCAGCACCCGGGCAGCCGGGTGAGGCAGCCCTGCTAGTCTCCAAGGCTGTGAGCTTCCACCCTGGGGGCCTGACATTCCTGGATGACTTTGTCCCCCCGCGCCGTGCCACCTACTTTCTGGCAGGCCTGGGTCTGGGGCCCGGCCGGGGCCGAGAGGCAGCAGAACTCGCCCGTGACCTGACCTGCCCCACAGGAGCTTCGGCTGAGCTGGCCCGGCTGCTGGAGGACCGGCTGCTGACAAGGCAGTTGCTGGCCCAGCAGGGTGGTGTGGCTGTGCCAGCAACCCTGGCTTTCACCTACAAGCCACCGGGGCTGCTGCGGGGAGGGGATGCCAGCCCAGGGCTACGGCTGGTGGAGCTGAGTGGCAAAGAGGGCCAGAAGACGCTGGTGAAAGAGGAAGTGGAGGCTTTTCTGCGCTCTGAGGCCCTGGGTGATATCCTGCAGGTAACAGACTGTCGCCCACCCTGAGGTCTGTACAGATGCCAGCAGGATGGGACCCAGGCACGGTTACCAAGTCTGGCTGGAAAGGTGTCCCTACCTCTTAGCCCTGCCGCTGCCCTGCCCCATCTCTGGGGCAATCCCCTGCCCTTTTGCCTCAGTTTTTACTCACCAGCTCCTGTGGCGGAAGCGCCCCACCCTGCAGTACCTGGGGTGGTGTCCAGGAGGCCCCTTTCCCCTCCTTGCTGCAGGTGGCTGTGAAGCTCAGTGGCTGGCGCTGGCGGGGGCGGCAGGCATTGCGTCTGCACTCACAGGCAGAGCTGGGTGCAGTGGTGGACACAGTGCTGGCGCTGCTGGAGAAGCTGGAGGAGGAGGAGAGTGTCCTGGTGGAGGCTGTGTACCCACCTGTCCAGCTGCCCTGCTCAGGTGAGAGCCACCTGGGCTGGCCAGGGATGGGAGTTTGGTGTGGCCTTCTGGCCACTCTGTGCTGGCCTTAGACCTCCCCGTCTTCCCCCAGATGGTCCTTCCCCCGGCCCCAGCCTGGCCGTGCGAGTCTGTGCTGTGGTGTGTCGGACACAGGGTGATAGGCCACTGCTGAGCAAGGTGAGCATGGCCCGGTTCCAGTAGTGGTTTGCCAAGGGCCCCTGAGCCGTCTCTGGGCAGAGAGGACAGAATCCTTAGTGGGGTGGTAGTTGCCTCTGGGGAAACTACTGGGTCTGACCCGTCTTCTCTCTCCTGCAACCCTTCCAGAATCCCTCCCACACCAAGAGCCCCTGCCCCTGTGCTCAGCTCCACGCTGGGTAGTACCAGGGCCCAGGGGGCTGAATTGTCTTCCCAGAGAGCTCTTGCCCACGTAGAGGCTGACCCAGGGCTTCCTGATAAACCTCTAGTGCCTGGACCCCTTCAGGAGGGGCCTCTAAGCTGGAGAGTCAGGAAGGCTTCCAGACCCTCCTGAGTACCCAGCTCTAGGCTACACTGAGAGGGAGAGATTCGACCCTGCCCTCAGGGAGCTCCAGTGGGGTAGGGAGAGGTGCGCCCCAGGGAGATGCTAGGGTGGGGCACACCAGGGTGGCCCAGGCCCCCAGGGCTGCAGGAGCCATCCTGCAGGGGGACCCCAGCTGGGCCTGGAAGCCCGGGTAGAATCCCTGGAGAGGTCTGGGGACCAGATGGGGAGTGGCAGGGATAGCTCGTGTGCAATTTAAGACACGTTGGAGGACGGGGCTTCTTGAATGTCCAGTGAGGGGTCTGGTCTGAATCTTGGCACAAGGAGGTGGGGGTGTGCGTGGGGGGAAGGAGTGTGTGGGCCTCCCCCTGAGCCGCCCCCTGCCCAGGTGGTGTGCGGCGTGGGCCGCGGGGACCGCCCTCTACGGCACCACAACTCCCTGCCGAGGACGCTGGAGGTGGCGCTGGCCCAGTGCGGCCTGGGCGAGGAGGCGCAGGTGGCGGCCGTGCGGCAGCGCGTCAAGGCGGCGGCCGAGGCCGCGCTGGCCGCCGTGCTGGCTCTGGAGGCCGGCCTGAGTGCCGAGCAGCGCGGCGGGTGCCGGGCGTACACGGACTTCCTGGGTGAGTGAGGGCGGCCGGGGCCGGGAGCCGAGGGCCAGGGACTGGAGGGCGGGGGCTCCCGCGCTGAGCTCGCGCCCTCCGCCCGGCGCAGGCGTGGATTTCGCGCTGACAGCGGCCGGCGGCGTGCTGACCCCAGTGGCCCTGGAGCTGAACGGCGGCCTGTGCCTGGAGGCGTGCGGCGCGCTCGAGGGGCTGTGGGCCGCGCCGCGGCTGGGGCCGGCGGCTGACGAGGCGGCGGCCGCGCCGCTGGTGGAGACCATGCTTCGGCGGTCGGCGCGCTGCCTCATGGAGGGAAAGCAGCTACTGGTGGTCGGCGCTGGCGGCGTCAGCAAGAAGTTCGTGTGGGAGGCGGCGCGCGACTACGGGCTCCAGGTGGGCGGGGCGCGGGGCGGGGCTGGGCCCCAGGTCCTGGCCCGAGTGGTGGAGGCGGGACCCCGGGGCGGGGCCTGGAGCAAAGGGGCGTCCTTGGGGCGGGACCAGCCGCGCTAGGGGCGGTGCTTGGGCGGGGCATCCTGGCCAGGTACAAGGAAGCCCAGGCGTAGGGGCGGAGTCCGCCGCCCTGCGAGGGTGGGGGGACTCCGCTAGTTCTGTCCCTGCCTGGAGTGAGAGGCCCTGGGGAGAGCAGGGAGTCCTCCATAGAAGGAGGAGAGGAGCCCGGGTAGATGGGCTGGGCGAGGGACAGCCTTAGCGCCGGAGTGGGGGTCTTGAATGCCAGGCTAAGGAGCCTGGCTCTGTCTTGGGGAAAGGGCCAAGGTTGAATTCCTGACACTTGGCACCCAGGACCCGCAGAGGGTGCTGGGGAGCTGCATACAGATCCTGAATCAAGTTCATAGCAGGGCATCACTTTACAGAATCTGGAGCGAGCCAGGCAGGTAGACTTTTTTTTTTTTTTTTTTTTTGAGACAGGGTATCAATCTGTTGACCAGACTGGAGTGCGGTGGTGCAATCACAGCTCACTGCAGCCTCGACTTCCTGGGCTGAAGCGATTCTCCCACCTCAGCCTCCCTAGTAGCTGAGACTACAGGCACGTGCCACCATTCCCAGCTTTTTTTTTTTTTTTTTTTTTTTTGGAGTCGGAGTCTTGCTCTGTCGCCCAGGCTGGGTGCAATGGCGTGATCTCGGCTCACTGCAACCTCCCGGGTTCACGCCATTCTCCTGCCTCAGCCTCCCGAGTAGCTGGGACTACAGGCGCCCGCCACCACACCTGGCTAACTTTTAGTAGAGATGGGGTTTCACCATGTTAGCCAGGATGGTCTCGATCTCCTGACCTCGTGATCCACCCGCCTCCCAAAGTGCTGGGAATACAGCCGTGAGCCACCGCACCCGGCCTTTTTTTTTTTTTTTTTTTTTTTTTTAATATGGAGTCTTGCTCTGTCTCCCAGGCTGGAGTGGAATGGTGCAATCTCGGCCCATTGCAACCTCCGCCTCCTGGGTTCAAGTGATTCTCGTGCCTCAGCCTCCGGAGTAACTAGGATTACAGGCGCGCGCCAACATGCCCGGCTAATTTTTGTATTTTTAGTAGAGACAGGGTTTCACCATGTTGGCCAGGCTGGTCTCGAACTCCTGACCTCAAGTGATCTGCCCGCTTTGGCCTCCCAAAGAACTGGGATTACAGGCGTGAGCCACCGCGCCCAACCTGCCCGGCTAATTTTTAAAATTTTTAGTAGAGACAGGATCTCGCTCTGTTGCCCAGGATGGTCTTGAACTCCTGAGCTCAAGCGATCCTCCTGCTTCGGCCTCCCAAAGTGCTGGGATTACAGGTGTAAGCCACAGCACACAGCCGAGTAGACATTCTTATCCCCATTGAACAGATAAGAAAACTGAGGCCATCTCAGGCTGGCCCTAATCTAGCACACTGGCCTCCTCTCCCCTCTCCCACCGTGCAGCACCCCCTGGGGACACCAACTCTGTGTCCCCAGCCTTGCTCAGTGTTTTCTCCACTTGGAATGTCACTCCACTGCTGAGGCTGTGTTACTTTGCAGAGAGCCACCCTCCCTCTCTCTTCAGTGGCTGCCCTGCCCTGGGTTCCCCCAGCAGGCAGTAAGCTTTAGGGGCACGGGGCCCCACTGGATTCCTCCGTGGGCACTTCCCAGTGTCAGAGCACATGGGGTGAATGGTGACCAAACCACTTGTCCCAAGCCCCAGCCCTGGTAGTTTCTCTGCAATCCCCGGCCAGTGAGGCTGCCTGTGGGAAAGAGTCCACCACGCTGTCTCACACCCTCTTCTCTGTGCTGCAGCCCCTCCCACCCAGATCATGCCTTTTCCTCCTGTAGTCACCTAGCTGACTCTTATTCTTCAGCTCCCAGCTTAGGCATTGCCTCCTCTAGGATGCCTTCCCTCCCCTCCAGCCTGTATTAGGTGTCCCACTTCTGCCCCTTCCATTTATTCAGTCAATCCTCAACACACATTTATTGAGCACCTAGTGTTTGTGCACTCGTATCCCCTGAAGGCCTGGACCATCCTAGGCCCCATCCTATCCCCCTAGCACCCAGCACTAGCTGACCTGGATATGCCCCGCCCTGTGGCTTCTGCAGCTGCACCTCGTGGAGTCAGACCCCAACCACTTTGCATCCCAGTTGGTACAGACCTTCATCCACTTTGACATGACCGAGCACCGGAGGGATGAGGAGAACGCACGGCTGCTGGCAGAGTTGGTGCGGGCTCGCGGCCTCAAGCTAGATGGCTGCTTCTCCTACTGGGACGACTGCCTGGTGCTCACAGCCCTGCTCTGCCAGGAGCTAGGTCTGCCCTGCAGCTCCCCAGCTGCCATGCGCCTGGCTAAGCAGAAGAGCCTCACCCAGCTGCACCTGTTGCACCACCATGGCCCACCCTGGCCTGCGCCCTCCCTCCATGCTGTGCCCTGCTGCCCACTGGAGAGCGAGGCTGATGTGGAGAGGGCCGTGCACCAGGTACCCCTGCCAGGTGTCATGAAGCTGGAGTTTGGGGCAGGTGCGGTGGGTGTGCGGCTGGTAGAGGATGCGCCACAGTGCCATGAGCACTTTTCCCGGATTACCCGAGACTTGCAGGGTGAGGCCGACCACCCAGGCATTGGGCTGGGCTGGGGCAATGCCATGCTGCTGATGGAGTTTGTGGAGGGCACCGAGCACGACGTGGACCTGGTGTTGTTTGGTGGGCGGCTGCTGGCTGCCTTTGTCTCTGACAACGGCCCTACGAGGCTGCCTGGCTTCACTGAGACGGCGGCCTGCATGCCCACCGGGCTGGCACCAGAGCAGGAGGCACAGATGGTTCAGGCAGCCTTCCGCTGTTGCCTGGGCTGCGGGCTGCTCGATGGAGTCTTCAACGTGGAGCTAAAGCTGACCGAGGCTGGGCCTCGGCTTATCGAGATCAACCCCCGCATGGGTGGCTTCTACCTGCGTGATTGGATCCTGGAGCTCTATGGCGTGGACCTGCTGCTGGCTGCTGTTATGGTGGCCTGCGGCCTGCGTCCTGCCCTGCCCACCCGCCCACGTGCTCGTGGCCATCTGGTGGGCGTCATGTGCCTTGTGTCCCAGCACCTGCAGGCCCTGAGTTCCACCGCCAGCCGTGAGACCCTGCAGGCCCTGCACGACCGTGGCCTGCTACGCCTCAATCTGCTGGAGGAGGCCCTGGTGCCTGGCGAGTATGAGGAGCCCTACTGCAGTGTGGCCTGTGCCGGGCCCAGCCCCACGGAGGCCCGCCTCCGCCTGCTGGGCCTCTGCCAGGGCCTGGGCATCGATGGGCCCAGCTACCCTGTTGCCCACTTCCTGTCTCACTTCAAATAGCACTGGGGCCAGGGGGCAGGGAAGCAGTGCTGGGAGGAGGCACTGTGGTGCCCTCTGCTCCCTGGAGCTCTTCCTGCTTCTCTCCCCATCGCCATGCCCCAGCCCCAGCCTGGCCCACTGCAATGCCTAGGTCTGTTCCAGAGCAGCAGGGCAATTTAGACACCAAGGCATCCTGGACTCAAGGGCCTCTTGCTCTCCCGAAGGCCCCAGTCCAGCCCACAGCTTCCCCAGCATTCTAGCCTTGGAGAAATGACAATGGCCACACACACACACACACACACACACACACACACACACACCTCTGTCGCCAGCTCCCCAGGTGGGAGTGGGCCCAAACCCAGCCCCTCCTGTCCACCCCTCCAGGTCTCACTCTCTTCCTGCCATCTACAAGAGGAGAGGACCTGGCTGGGCCCCAAGCCTTGGACAAACCCTGGGAAAACCTGAGACTAGAACCCTTGTCTTCCTCTTACCCAAATTCTAGGATAGCTCTAGAGCCTGCTGGAAACTCGGCGGCATCCAACCTGCCTCATTCGACCTGAGCGGTAGAGGCAGGTGGCCTGTGGACAGAAGTAATCCTCTTTCCGCTCACCCCAGGCAGATACAACTGCCTATGTTCCCCCAGTGAGAGGAAACAGGCTGAGAGAGGAAAAATGACTGCTCCAGGGTTATACCACAGTGGAGGGCGGGTCACAGGACATGATGCAGGGTCCAGGTTTCTGTTTTGATCAAGTCTTACATGCCCCCCTCACCTCCCTGCCCTCATTCACAAGTGGCCCTGAGACATGCGAACGCCTCCCTCCTATGCATCACAAACCTTCTCCACCGAGCTTTGGTGCTTTGGCCTCTGGCATACCTAACTAGCATTGGCAGAGGAGAGTCTACACTCTCTTCTTCATTCAGGGAAGATGCTTTAAGAAATCCTGCCTCCGTGCAGCACAGGAGCTGGAGGCAGCTCCCCAAGCATCCCTCCCCAAATAAAGGCTTATGTACTAGTGAAGTGTCTAGATAGGTTCTCTTGACTGGACAACTCCTCCCAGGATCAGCTAGATAGGGGGTGGGGAAGGGGGATCAAGAGATGGGTAGGGGATACTTGTCGCATCTGGAGCTAAGGGAAAACCACCCCACTGGCCTGGTGTCTGGGTTGCCCTGGGTTGCTAGGGGCCTGCCCTACACCCACATTAAGACCCGAACCTGGGGATCTCCTTTGGTGGAATTACAACCAGGGGGCCACATCCAACCAGATAACCCTCTGCATGCCTGGAGACCCCTGAATTCTGTCCACCTCAGTTCATACCCAAACTTCCCTATGCACATGGAAGGCACACCTAGACAGCTTCCAACAATCAGAACTCACACCCAAGTCCTGGTCTGGCCCAAATACACACCCACACATCCCCATCCCACAAGAATCCATACCCAATCTTTTATTTATTTATTTATTTATTTTTGAGACAGAGTTTCACTCTTTTGCCCAGGCTGGAGTGCAATGGCACAGTCACAGCTCACTGAAACCTCTGACTCCCGGGTTCAAGTGATTCTTCTGCCTCAGCCTCTCAAGTAGCTGGGATTACAGGCACCCACCACCACACCCGGCTAATTTTTGTATTTTTAGTAGAGATGGGGTTTCACCATGTTGGCCAGACCGGTCTCGAACTCCTGACCTCAAGTGATCCACCCGGCTCGACCTCCCAAAGTGCTGGGATTGCAGGTGTGAGCCACCGCGCCCTGCCAAATCCATACCCAATCTAAAGTCACAGACCACATGTCACAGACCAGATTTGCTGTGTTGAGTGTGTTCATTATTTCTTTCTGGTTTTTTTTTTTTTTGGAGACGGAGTCTCACTCTGTTGCCCAGGCTGTAGTGCAATGGCGTGATCTTGACTCACTGCAACCTCTGCCTCCCAGGTTCAAGTGATTCTCCTGCCTCAGCCTCCCAAGTAGCTGGGACTATAGGCATGCACCACCACGCCCAGCTAATTTTTGTATTTTTAGTAGAGACGGGTTTTCACCATGTTGGTCAAGCTGGTCTTGAACTCCTGACCTCAAGTGATCCACCCGCCTCGGCCTCCCAAAGTGCTGGGATTGCAGGCATGAACAACCCTGCCTGGCCTAAGTTCATTCTGTCAACAGCGTTTTTGGTTTTTGCTGGGTGCAGTGGCTCATGCCTGTAATCACAGCACTTCGGAAGGCCAAGGCAGGAGGATCACTTGAGTCCAGGAGTTCAAGACCAGCCTCCTGGGCAACAAAACAAGACCTCCTCTCTAAAAAAAAAAAAAAAAAGAAAGAAAGAAAAGAAAAAAGATTATGTGATTATGTCATTTCAGTTACTTGGGATTTGAGGTGGGAGAATCACTGGAACCCAAGAAGTCAAGGCTGCAATGAGTCATGATCTTGCCACTGTACTCCAGCCTGGGTGACAGAGTAAGATCCTGTCTGAAAACCTAAACAAAAAAAAAGAAAAAACACCATAAAGTTTTTTTGTTTCTTTTTTAAGGCAGAGTTTCGCTCTTGTTGCCCAGGCTGGAGTACAATGGCATGATTTTGGCTCACCGCAACCTCCGCTTCCCAGGTTCAAGTGATTCGCCTGCCTCAGCCTTCCCGCGTAGCTGGGATTACAGGCATACGCCACCATGCCCGGCTAATTTTGTGTTTTTAGTAGGGACGGGGTTTCTCCATGTTGGTCAGGCTGGTCCTGAACTCCTGACCTCAGGTGATCCGCCTGGCTCGGCCTCCCAAAGTGCTGGGATTACAGGCATGAGCCACCGGGCCCAGCCAAGTTTTCGGGTTTTATTTGTTTGTTTTGAGACTTGGTCTCACTCTGTCGCCCAGGCTGGAGTGCAGTGGCGCGAGTCTTGGCTCACTGCAACCTCTGCCGCCCAGGTTCAAGCGATTCTCCTGCCTCAACCTCCCGAGTATCTGGGAGTACAGGTGGGCGCCACCACGCCCGTCTAATTTTTGTATTTATAGTAGAGGCAGAGTTTCATCATGTTGGCCAGGCTGGTCTCCAACTTCTGGCCTCAAGTGATCCACCCACCTCGGCCTCCCAAAGTGTTGAGATTACAGGTGTGAGCCACTGCCTCTGGCCTGTTTGTTTTTTTGAGACAGGATCTCACTCTGTCACCCAGCCTGGAGTGCAGTGGCACCATCATAGCTCACTGTAACCTTGAACTCCTGGCCTCAAGTGATCCTCCCAACTTGGCTTCCCAAAGTGCTAGGATTACAGGCGTGAGGCATCGTGTCCGGCCTCAACAACGTTTTTTGAAGTGTCTATTCTGTACCAGGTGCCTAAATGTGCTTAAATCAACAAGGGAATAAAAGCCAACAAAATCCCATATTTACAGGTGTATCACTGACCCCCAAACCCTATTTAAGGCGGGAACCTGGCAACATAACCTGGCAGTGAGCTGGCCACTGAGTAAATGCTCCGATCTGCAGGGTCCTCGAGCCAGAGGCACTTTGAGGAGACCCTGATGCAGCCGCCTCCCTTTCTGGAGTGAACCGAAAGCAACGCGACCTGCCTTTCATCATGCAGCCGGCCTGGCAGTACCCGGCTCCAACAGGGCTGGGGATTGCATTTACATTCACACCTGCATACACTTCCGACCCTGCTCCAACCAAACTCAAAACTCTCCGTAGAACCAAAACGGGCTCCCAGAGAGCCTTGCTGGGAAGACCGAGGGTCCTGCGGAAAGGATTCAGCAGGCTGAAGGCTAGGCGCCTCGCCACTCTAGGACTACAATTCCCGAGAGGCCTTGCGACGGACGCCATCTTTGTTCCCCACCAGGCTCAGCGATTTTCCGGAGGGGGAGTAAGACCCCTTGCGTCATCGACGCGCGCAGCTGCCGTCGCGGAGAGATGATGTTTAGGTCCGGGACTGTCAGTCAGTGCGCGGCCAGGTACGGGCCCGGGGTCCGCGGGGCCGGTGCCGCCATGGCGGCCGTGTTTGATTTGGATTTGGAGACGGAGGAAGGCAGCGAGGGCGAGGGCGAGCCAGAGCTCAGCCCCGCGGTGAGTGCCCTGCCCTGGCGCGACTGGATCCTGGAGCCGATCCTGTCACCCAGCCGAGGCCGGAGCGGCGGCTCCGCACGCCCAGAGCGGGCTCAGACCCTTTGCAGACCCAGATCTTTCTCAGATCCCGGTCTCTATTAAGCTCTGATCCCACCCTCACCCCGACCTCTCTTCCAGAACCCCAACCTTTTCTCCCGATTCTCCCTTTCCTGCCTTCGGCTTCTTCCCAATTCTTGCCCATCCCCTACTAGCTGCCATCCCTGACACCGTTCTCTCCTGGGCCACGCAGTCCAACCTGAACGGGAGCGGGGAGGTATCCTGGCACCTTCCTTGGCTCTTACCCCTCGGTTTCTCACAGGACGTGTGTCCCGTTGCCGAGTCGAGGGCAGCTGGCCTAGAGTGAGTGAGGGTCGTGTTGGGGGAGGGGGGAATGGAGTGGGGAAGGGGAACTGGGGAGCACTGGAGCCTTGTCCTCATTAACTCCTTGTGTCCGTAGGCCTGTGGGACACTATGAAGAGGTGGAGCTGACTGAGACCAGCGTGAACCTTGGCCCAGAGCGCATCGGGCCCCACTGCTTTGAGCTGCTGCGTGTGCTGGGCAAGGGGGGCTATGGCAAGGTAGGGGCGGGCGCACCCTCCTCCTGGCCTCACAGCCTCCATCTGGAGGCAGCAAAGGGTTCTCAAAATAAATTAGACTTGTGAATCAGCAGGGCCTCTAATGGGATTCAGAGCCAGAAACATAAAGGAGGGAAGGCCAAATCCTCTGCAATCGGACTTGAAATCTTCACTGCCCCACCCTTGGCAGGGCCTAGGCCTCCTGGTCCCAAAGCCAGAGCTTCAGGGTGGGGCTTCTTGAAGATAGGATGTGGAGAGGGAAGTTGATCCTGTCTCCCCTGCCCTACAGGTGTTCCAGGTGCGAAAGGTGCAAGGCACCAACTTGGGCAAAATATATGCCATGAAAGTCCTAAGGAAGGTGAGTCACTCGTTCAGCCAACGAATACTGTGTGGCTGCCATTCCCAACGTGCTGTACCAGGCTTTGGGAAGACAGCAGGGAACACAATGGAGGAGGATCCCTGACTTTGGCATTTGCTGGTTTATTGTCTGTTGTGATGTGTATTGTCTTGCAGTAATTCTCAATGGGGGCCATTTTGACTCCCAGCAGACATTTGACAACAATGTCTGGACACTATTTTATTTTTTTTGAGACGGATTCTCGCTCTGTCACCCAGGCTGGAGTGCAGTGACGCGATCTTGGCTCACTGCCACCTCCGTCTCCCAGGTTCAAGCGATTCTCGTGCCTTAGACTCTGGAGTAGCTGGGATTACAGGCGCTTGCCACCACACCCAGCTAATTTTTGTATTTTTTTGTAGAGGCGGGGTTTTGCCAGGCTGGTCTCTATCTAACTCCTTATCTCAGGTATCTGCCCGCCTTGGCCTCCAGCTGGGATTACAGGCATGAGCCACCGTGCCTAGCCTTTTTTTTTTTTTTTTTTTTTTGAGATGGAGTCTTGCTTTGTCCCCCAGACTGGAGTGCAGTAGTGCACTCTGCTCACTGCAACCTCTGCCTCCCGGGTTCAAGTAATTCTCTTACCTCAGCCTCCTGAGTAGCTGGGACTACAGGCTTGTGCCACCACACCTGGCTAATCTTTGTATTTTTATTTATTTACTTACTTATTTTGAGATGGAGTCTCACTCTGTCACTCAGGCTGGAGTGTAGTGGTGCGATCTCGGCTCACTGCAACCTCCACCTCCCAGGTTGAAGTGATTCTCCTGCCTCAGCCTCCCGAGTAGCTGGGATTACAGGCGTGAACCACCACGCCTGGCTAATTTCTTTTGTATTTTTAGTAGAGATGGGTTTTTGTCATATTGGTCAGGCTGGTCTTGAACTCCTGACCTCAGGCGATCCGCCCACCTCGGCCTCCCAAAGTGCTGGAATTACAGCCATGAACCACCATGCCTGGCCTAGTGTTTGTACTTTTTAGTGGAGGCAGGGTTTCACCATGTTGGTCAGGCTGGTCTCGAACTCCTGACCTCAGGTGATTTGCCCGCCTCAGCCTCCCAAAGTGCTGGGATTACAGGTGTGATCCACTGCACCTGGCATGGACACATTTTTGATTGTCAAGGCAAGAGGGGAGTGTTACTGGCACCTGGTGGGTGGAGACCAGGGATGCTGCTGAACATCCCATGATGTGCAGGGCAGCCTCCCACAACAAAGAATGACCTGGTCCCAGGTGTCAGTAGTGCCGAGGTTGAGAAACCCTGTGTTAGAGGATAAACCCATCCCCGAAAATGATGGTGGCTGACAGCAGCAGAATTATGGAGAAATACAATGCAGTGACAGAGGATGGCAGCAGGTAACAGATGGATGGTCTGAGGAGCTCTGGATGCCCCCAGTTTTTTTTTTTTTGAGATAGTGTCTCGCTCTGTCACCCAGCCTGGAGTGCAGTGGCGTGATCTCAGCTCACTGCAACCTCTGCCCTTGGGTTCAAGCGATTCTCCTGCCTCAGCCTCCTGAGTAGCTGGGATTACAGGCGTGTACCATCATACCCAGCTAATTTTTCTAGTTTTAGTAGAGACGGGGTTTTGCCATGTTGGCCAGGCTGGTCTCAAATTCCTGACCTCAGGTGATCCGCCTGCCTCGGCCTCCCAGAGTGCTGGGATTACAGGTGTGAACCACTGCGCCCAGCCTGGATGCCTCAATTTCTAACCAATTCCTGTATCTCCAGGCCAAAATTGTGCGCAACGCCAAGGACACAGCACACACACGGGCTGAGCGGAACATTCTAGAGTCAGTGAAGCACCCCTTTATTGTGGAACTGGCCTATGCCTTCCAGACTGGTGGCAAACTCTACCTCATCCTTGAGTGCCTCAGTGGTATGAGTGCGGGCCCAGGCAGGGGTGTTGGGGGTCGGGGGGCAGGGAGCCAGCAAAGGAAGCTCTGGGGGGAAGCTCTTGAGAGATGTGTCTGTGGGAGTTGGCTAGGGGGCCCCCACTCTGTCCTACCCATCCAGCCATCCATCCGTGCATCCGTCCCATCATTCATTCATTCAGCAAACGTCTGTCCAGCACCTACTGTGTCCCTCACGTGTGTTGGGGGTGGATGGGCATGGCGGGAATTTGGATAGAAGTCCAGAGGATGGTTGTGTCTCTTCCTACTCCCCTCCCTGTCTTGTTCTTCTCTCCCGTGTGCCCTGCATCCTGTCAGGTCCCCAGTCCAACTAGTTCATTCTCTGTAGCGTCCTCCTCTATCTGTCCACTCTCAGGGGCCTGGTGGGGTGGCCAGAGCACTTTTCTAACTGGGATGAGGCCTCCCGCTCACCTGCTTTCTAGTGTCTCCTCTGCCGACTGCTGAGGTCGTACGTAGAGCCTGGGGCTGCTCCCAGCCCTTCTATTCAGAGTCCTGCGGCTGGCTGCCCAGATCAAGCCTTGCCCCTAGGCCGGCTGTCCCCTGCTGGCTGTGAGCAGTCTTGGCCTGCCTTTCCCTCGTTTGGGCCAGATGAACTCTGTGAGCTTCTGCCTCCATGCTCTGCATTCGCTCCGTCCATCTCAGCATCCCCTTAAAGTCCCAGCAAACCGCGCTTTCTCTGTTCTGTTGTGTTGGGATTCACTCTGTCTTCCCCGTTTCCTCTGCGAGATCTTTTGGGCTAAGCTCTTGGAGCTGTGGCCTGGGCCTGGCGTATTAGAGCCGTTGTGTACATGTCTGTCTCCCCAGTAGACTGAGCATCCTGAGGGCAGTGGCTGGGTCTCTTCATCCTGTCCCCAGCTTCACCCAGCACAGGGCCAGGCACCGAGTAGGCGTCGGTAGATGTTTGCTGAATTGAATTGAATCCCCACGGCAGCTCTGTGAGGCAGGTAGGGCGGGAATTATGAGCCCCTCTTTCCCCAAGAAGAAATAAAGACTCAGAAAGCGCAAAGGGGCTTGGACCCAGCACGTGGCTGCTGACGTGTTTGTGTGGCAGGTGGCGAGCTCTTCACGCATCTGGAGCGAGAGGGCATCTTCCTGGAAGACACGGCCTGGTGGGTGTTACTCCTCCGCTTTCCTGAGGCCGCCAGGTCCCTGCCCTACTCCTGCCTTCACCCTGTCTTGTTTCTGCAGCTTCTACCTGGCCGAGATCACGCTGGCCCTGGGCCATCTCCACTCCCAGGGCATCATCTACCGGGACCTCAAGCCCGAGAACATCATGCTCAGCAGCCAGGGTGCGCATGTGTGCGCGGGCAGCTGCAGGCGGGGTCTGCAATCTGTGGGGAGGGCTGAGGAGCTCTGTGGGTGGGGTGGGGCCCTGGTCACGCCTCTCCAACACTCTTCCTCAGGCCACATCAAACTGACCGACTTTGGACTCTGCAAGGAGTCGATCCATGAGGGCGCCGTCACCCACACCTTCTGCGGCACCATTGAGTACATGTAAGTGGCACCTGGCTGGCCCAGGGGTCGGGAGGACAGCCTGAAGGGGCATGGCCTGACTGACAGTTCCACCTGGACCCCAGGGCCCCTGAGATTCTGGTGCGCAGTGGCCACAACCGGGCTGTGGACTGGTGGAGCCTGGGGGCCCTGATGTACGACATGCTCACTGGATCGGCAAGTCCAGCCCCCGGGAGGAGGAGGAGCAGGGGCAGAGGTGGGAGTAGCCCCCCTCCTGGGGCAAGGGCAGGGCCTGATGGGAGGCCCACAAGGCTCCTCTCACCTTCCTCCTCCTCCAGCCGCCCTTCACTGCAGAGAACCGGAAGAAAACCATGGATAAGATCCTAAAGGGCAAGCTGGCGCTGCCCGCCTACCTCACCCCAGATGCCCGGGACCTTGTCAAAAAGGTGCGGCTCCCTTCTCTCTTCTCCGGGGCCCTGCCAGCCATTCTGCACGTGTTCCTGAGTCTCTCTGGGCTGTGGGGAAGCCAGGGCCACCCCGGCCTGTGCAGTTTGCCTCTGGGAGTGAAACGAGCCCCTCCCTTGAAGTCTGGGACTGAGCCGAGGTCTCAGCCCTGTCACAGACCAGCTGCTGCCCTGGCCCAGTCCTTAGGCTAAGTCCTAACCAGTGACACGCTTGTGATGAGCTGGCCACACTTCCATCAAAGGCGAGCATCGGAGGTGTTAGGGGGAGGCCAGACAGCCACATGGGGAGTTGGCGCCTCACCAAAGCGCCCTGGGGCAACGCCAGGGCCCAGGAGCCTCTGCAAAGCCTTTGTGGAGAAGGTGGCTCTGTTGACCAAACCTTGAAAGCCCTGAGGGTATCCACAGGTGGGAGCCACACCCAAAGGCATTCTCTCCCGTGTCACCTGACCCCTACTCCAGCTAGCCCTGGGACCTGGGGACACATGAGCAGTACCCGCCCAGGCCCACACCCTCTCTCCTGGTCCCGCAGTTTCTGAAACGTAATCCCAGCCAGCGGATTGGTGGTGGCCCAGGGGATGCTGCTGATGTGCAGGTGGGTTTGGGACCACCACCAGGGGTAGGGCTGAGTCTCCAAGGGTGCCGGGAATGGGGGCAGGGCCCCAGGGCAGAGGGAGTGACCAAGGGGGCAAGCAGGGTGAGCTGTTAGTGGGTTTGGGGCATTCTCTACCTACAGAGACATCCCTTTTTCCGGCACATGAATTGGGACGACCTTCTGGCCTGGCGTGTGGACCCCCCTTTCAGGCCCTGTCTGGTGAGCAGCAGGCCTGGCGGCTGGTGGCCGGTGGCGGTGGCGGGTGGCAAGTGGAGAACCCGCATCTTGCTGCCCTCTGACCCCTCCCCACTCTGGTTGGCCCACAGCAGTCAGAGGAGGACGTGAGCCAGTTTGATACCCGCTTCACACGGCAGACGCCGGTGGACAGTCCCGATGACACGGCCCTCAGCGAGAGTGCCAACCAGGCCTTCCTGGTGAGTGCGGTGGCCTGAGGCCTGTGGGACCAGGGCAGGGATCGTGACTAAGGATGGCAGGCACTAAGTGTCTCATGGCCCTGCCTCCACCCCCCAGGGCTTCACATACGTGGCGCCATCTGTCCTGGACAGCAAGGAAGGCTTCTCCTTCCAGCCCAAGCTGCGCTCACCCAGGCGCCTCAACAGTAGCCCCCGGGCCCCCATCAGGTACTGAGGGACGTGGGGGTGTGTGGCTGGGGTAGGGACACTAGCAGGCAGGACGCCAGCTCCAGCCTTGGGTGCCTTGGCCACGTCTGTCAGCCAGTGTTGGCTTCGGTTGCTGTGTCTACCATGGGGACCTCAGTTCCTACACCCCTTGTGGCCAGGCTGCCTGGATGGGAGTTTGTGGAGCCCATGGCCTGTGTGCCTGGGCAGGTGGGAGAGGCTGCCTTCCCTGATCGAGTGCTGGCAGCCTCTGGCAGGGCCTAGGAGGCTCTTATTCTGCCTTGGTTTCCCCTGCAGCCCCCTCAAGTTCTCCCCTTTTGAGGGGTTTCGGCCCAGCCCCAGCCTGTCGGAGCCCACGGAGCCACCTCTACCTCCACTCCTGCCGCCACCGCCGCCGCCACCCTCGACCACCGCCCCTCTCCCCATCCGTCCCCCCTCAGGGACCAAGAAGTCCAAGAAGGGCCGTGGGCGTCCAGGGCGCTAGGAAGCTGGGTGGGGGTGAGGGTAGCCCTTGAGCCCTGTCCCTGCGGCTGTGAGGGCAGCAGGACCCTGGGCTAGTTCCAGAGACCTGGGGGTGTGTCTGGGGGTGGGGTGTGAGTGCGTATGAAAGCGTGTGTCTGCTGGGGCAGCTGTGCCCCTGAATCATGGGCACGGAGGGCTGCCCGCCATGCCCCGCGCTCAGCTGCTCCCGTGGAAGATTAAAGGGCTGAATCATGGCGCTGACCTGGCTCTTTGTGCTGCACACTTAGGGGCAGGGTTGGGTTGGATTGTGCCAGGAGGAGCCCCTGGTTCGGGAGGGAGGGTTCTCTGTAGGACCACAGGGCCACAGGCTGGAGGAGTTTTATTTCAAATGGTTGCCTGATGCCTGTGGGTGGGGGGGCCCTCCCCGTGGTGAGCGGGGTACACATGGATTTGGGAACTGGTGGGGGGTGACAGTCTGAGGCATGGTCATGTGGGCTGGGGGTCCAATCCAGCCATGGCATCTTGGGAAGCAGAGGCACGGGGAGTGAGCGGCTGTGACAGGGATGGGACACCAAGACCAGCCTCTACAGTGCGGTGACATGGAGGCCCTGGCCTCCAGCTGCCCTGGCACTGTCGTCCCAGGCTGCGCTGCCAGCAAAGGCGTGCAGGTCACTCAGCAGGGCCTCAGCACTGCCCCCTGCGCTCGCTGGTCCTGGGGAGCCAAGGACCAGGTCGCCCTCCGTGTCACTGTCTCTGGCTTCCTCAGCTCGCACGGGGACCTGCTCTGGGCTGGACCCCTCTCCACATCGCTGCTCGCCTTCCCCGGGGTCAGCCTGCAGGCCACCATCCGTGACGTGGTCATAGTCTGCGTCCTGCTCATCCTCCTGTCGCTCAAGGTCATTGTCTGGGGACCCCAGCTCAGCTCGGGCCTGCAGCCAGCGACCTGGGGGGCTGGCCCAGAGCAGGCGCCGCATGCGGCCCCACAGCGTGGCACCCAGGCGGGCCGGATGGTAGTAGCCCCCCGAGTCACGGCTGAGGCGGCGCCAGGCCAGTGCCAGGCCAGTGACCAGCAGTAGGAGCAGCAGCAGCAGCAGGACAATGGTGACAGAGCTGGAGCCCACGCTGTCCTCCGCGCTGCCACCCGAGCCCAAGGCCCCTGGCAGGGCCAGCAGCATCCCGAGCCCTAGGGTGCAGGGCAGAGCCTGTGGGAGACAGGCAGGGGCTCAGAGGGCTCAGCACCTGGGGTGGGGGCCTGGTGTGGGGCAGGCTGGGTGACCAAGACCACTTTCCTTTTTTTCTCTTCGGGATCCTCTTGGGACAGCCAAGCAGAAAAGGCCAAGGCCTTATTTGGTCAGCCAGGCTCTGGCCCTGTGAGATCAGCCCCCATCCCTCCAGCCTCCTCCCTACCACTCACCTCCCCCAACCACTGCATTAAGCCACCTGCCTGGGGCCTTCGCACTGGCTGTTCCCTCTGCCCGGAAAGCTCCACCTCCTCCCATCCCCCCCTCCCCCGGGCTGCATGGCCTGCTCACCGTGCTCAAATGTCACCCCAGTGAGGCTGAACCTGACCTTAACCTCTACCCTGATGTCTATCACTGCAGCCCACCCAGCACCCCCCAGCACTCAGCGCCTTTTTCCTTCCATGTCACCTAACGCGGGAGATAACTGTACTCATTTTTTATGTCTGTTGTCTTATTTACCCCCCACCATAAGCTGCTAGAAGACGGGGGCTTTTTGGGTCAAACATGTTAGTAGGTGCTCAATAAGTATGGATTCAATGCGTCTAGGCTGCCTGGGTGGGTGGGGGAGGAGATGGGAGGGAGGGAGGGAAGGAGGTTGCTAGCTGGAGTCAGGGCTGGCTCTCCCTGAGGCCTGGGATGGGGGATGGAGGGGCCTGGACCCACCCAGAGGCAACTGCTCATCTTCTGCTTGGCCAGGTCCCCAAACGGGGGTCCGTGAGGCCCCTCTTCCTCCCTCCCCACCACGGGGCTGCCCCAGCTGCAGGGTTTCCGTTCCACTCCCAGTCCCTGAGGGCCACAGGCGTGCAGGGCCGGGGGCTGGGGGAGGCGGGCGCAGCTGCCAGAGGAAGTCTGCGGTCGGAACAGGCTAGGTGGGGGGTGTCGGGGGAGGGGTGCTGAGGTACAGCCAGCCTCCCCCACCACCCGAGGCTGTCCGCCCAGGCTCGAGGAATGCAAGTTCTCGCTCACAGGAAGACCAGGTAAGGGCCTTCCCAGGGCTCCTGACCGGGGCCTGGTCCGGTATGGGGTGCTGGGGGCCATGCCAGGAGTCCCGGGGAGCCCAGCTCAGGTGAGAGAAAGGTTCAGCCTCTGCCATGCTCCTCTTAGGTCTCACCTCTTCCCTGGGGCCAGTGTGGGGCCCTCCTCAGCTCCACAGGCCCAGACATTCTAGCCCCGACCGCCTGTGGCCCCCATCCCAAGAACCCAGGGGGCTCCGAGGCTCACCATTGGTCCGCAGGCCCCTCTGCGCCGGGCACCCACCTCCAGCTCTGGCTGTGTCGAGCGAGAAGTGAGCTCAGTGCTCGTCTGCAGTGAAGGGTGGCCCGGGCTTCCGCTTCCTGCCCACATACCCCACCTGCCCCTCCCTGCTGCAGGACCCCTGGTCCACACCAGACCCTCCCCAGTCTCTCTGGAGGAGGCTGGGCTGCCGGGCTTGTCCTCCAAGGGAGAAGCAGCACCAACTTGAAGCTGGATGCAGCCTTGCATGTGTTCTCAGGTCTTCTGCCTCAGTTTCCCTGCCTGACAATCCAGGGGAGCAATGTCTGTGGGGCTGCTCACTGCCCCCAGACCGTCTGCACATGTGTGACTCCTGTGACATCATCTGTCTCCTGGTTTCCAGATTTCTCAGCCCCACCCTTGCAGCAGCAGGTCAGCCTGGCTTTTAGAAAGAGAATTTTTATTTGGAATGAAAATATAGAGCCCATCCTCCCGCCTCCTCTGGGGAGGGAGCAGAGGGCTGGGCAGTGGTCGGGGAGATGGTCCCTCAGAGGGCGAGGAGCTCGCCTGGGCGTAGACATCCTCCACAGAACAGTGAGGAAAGCTGGGCGCTGGCTTCGGCCTGGGCCTGGGATGGGTCGGGGTGGGAACTGACCCCTGCGCTGCCTTGGAGGCTCTGGGCAGCCAGCTAGCCCGGTGCGACCCGCTGGCAGAAGCTGAGTGGGAAGGGGGCGGAGGAGGAGATGAAGGTGGCATGTGGCTGTGGCCCTACGCATCCCCGTTCTCCATGCGGCCCAGCTGCTCCTCCAGGCGGCAGATGCGCTCCCCCTGCTCCTTGACCAGCGCCCTCAGGGCCCGCAGCTCCTGCATCACCTCCTCCAGCTTCCCAGCCTCCTGTGGGGACATGAAACAGGGGTAGGGGGTGGTGGTCAGGGGCTGCTAAGCCATAGCCCTCCCAAACCCACCTCTACCCCAGAGAGGGACAGCGAATGGCTGAGGCCCACACAGCAGGCCAGGGCCACACGTGGGGCTCCCAGCACCACCCCTGCCTGTGGGTGCATACCCCAGCTCTGGCCAGGCTGCCGCTGGGGGTGGCATCAGCAGCAGCGGTGGTGGAGGCAGGGGCCCCTAGGCGGGAGGAGCCCGGGGCCATGGCGGGCCGGCTGTCAGACAACACGTTGCGCCGGCTGATCTTCAGGTCCCGCTGCTTGCTGGGCACGTAGGCCTCCCGCAGTGAGATGAGGATCGGGTCGGCATCCCGCCCGCTCACCCACTCCTCAGCCTCCAGGGCTGCCTCGGGCCCGGCTGTGTCGGGGTACAGATCATCCTGGAAGAGGTCCGACTGGGCAGGGGGCCGGGGAGGTCAGGATCAGTTAGGAGGCCCCATCAGGGTCCCCTCATCCCTCCCCTGGCCTCCAGGCTTGCACTCTGTTAACTCGTTCCCCCACGGCCTGGCCCCGAGGGGCCTTTCGAAAGCTCAAATCTGGCCTTTCACTTCCCTTCTGGACACCATCAACAGCTCCCTCGGAAGCTTTCCCACCCTTCTGAGCAAGGGCCCCGTCATCGCCTTCCCCTGCAAGCCACAGGGGCCACTGTGTGGCTTTGTGGGATTCTGGGGCCCGTGGACTGTGAGCTCCTGGAGCAGGCCCTATCAGCTCAGCTCCACTCCCCGAAACGTGCCGGGCATGTTGAAAGAGCAGTCGGCAAATGCCGGCCAGAGAATCACGGAAGCGTGTCCGAGGCTCTTGGCATCTGAGGCCAAGCCACATGTGGCCCGGTCCCCTCTTCATGGGATTCCCCACCGCAGCCAGACTCCGTGTCCCTCTCCCCATTCCCACCACTGTGCCCTTCGCCTGGCCTGCCCCCCGTGGATGGCGCCGCCCCAGCTGTGCTACGGGTCCTGCCTCCTTCAGGAAGACCTCCGTGGCTGCCACTCCCTCCCTGACTGCCTGGTGGCCTCCTGTGGCTCGTGCAGAGCAGGGCCCCCGCTCACCCTGTGTCTCATCCCCACTTACCCCCCGACTGGCACAGCCCAACAGCTGGCTGGTACAAGGGCAAGCTGGCATCTGTCCAGCTCACTGCCCACAAACCATACTAGGTCATGTTCCATTCACAGGCCTCGCCCTGGTCACAAGTGCATGGCCCGCTTGCTGGAGAAAGGGCCTAGTGAGCCGAGGGACGGGCGGCCTCACCTTTCTTGGTACAGTCATGACGATGGGCTCACACTTGCGCTCATGCAGTTTGTAGAACCTGGGGATGCGAGGAGGAGCCATGGGTGGAACCCTCGCCCCCCCACCACCCACCGCCAGCTCTTCTGGCTCCTGGCATCCTCCACTTCCAGTCCTCACCCCAGGACCTCTGCAGGCTGACCCCTAAGGTGGCTAGACCCCCACCTAGGCTGCCTCGTGACAGTTCCCATGGCCCGCTGGGCCTCCCTGGCGCAAGGTTTCCTGTTCCCAAGCAGCCTCCAATGACCTGACCTCTCACCTTAGATGCCCCTGTCCCCGAGTGGCCTCGGTAGCCCTCTTACCGGGCGATCTCGCACTTGCTGACCTCCAGGCCCCGCTTGGGCATGCTGCCCATACCCCGCTGCGGCTCCTTGCTTGTGAACGTGTTCAGGAAGTGGATGTAGGGGGGCTCCTCTGTGATCTCAAAGTACCGGATGCTGGAGTCACCCTGTGTGGGGAGGGGGCTCAGCACCCGGGCACGCCTCTTCCCTGCCCCTCGCCAGCCCTGCCCAGCCCCACCTTGCCGCAGACGTAGACCACACTGGTGTCGGGGTCGTAGAAGGGCAGCAGGGCCCCGTTGCTCGAGTCCAGTTCCTGCAGAGCCATGGGTTCCTCGAGGTTTTCCTGGCACATTGGGGGCGGTCAGGCCAAGCAGAACCTCCTCACCCCCTAATCCCAAACCAGGACGGGCCTTAGCTGGCCTCACTAAGGCCAGCCAGCACTGCCCCTAAATGCAGGTGGGCCCTCTGCCGCCTCTATGCCTTTTCCCACACGACAACCCCCACCTGGCCCTCCTGGCGTCACTTTATTCCCAGAGTCCCTCTTTTACAGCCTCCTCCAGGCCTGACTATGCCCAGGCCACTGAGCAAGTGCTGAAACATACCCCACCGTGGGGAGCTGGGGTGCCAGCGGCACCAGCTCCTGCTCAAGGGGCCCTGGAAGTCACTGTGCAGAAGCAGAGAGGGCTGGGGGAGAGGACGCTTCGGGGCAGGGCCAGGAGGCTTGCTGGAGGAAGAGGCTTTCTGGAGGAGCGGGGAGCCCTGCACAGGCAGTGGGTGGCACAGGCAAGCAAGGGAGAGAAGGGCCCTTCCGTTGGCATGAACAACACGGACAAAGACACGGAGGCAGTGGGAGGCCATGGGCGAGCGGCGGGGCAGTCGGGCGAGCAGAGGGTAGGAGAGGAAAGTCTGACAGAGTCCCAGGCCCTGAGAGCCTCAAGTGCCAGGCAGAGAACCTGGGAACCACAGGCCTCCCCAGGGCGAACCCTCCCTGCCCGGCCCAGGGTGGAGCTCCCCAGGGTGGGGCCCAAGTCTTAGGTTTGCCCCCTCAGGCTGGCCACTCACTGGGTCCCAGAGCGCCAGCTGCCGCTCGCTCATTCGGCTGAAGCCCGTGGTGAACACCTTGCCATCTGCTAGGAAGATGGCCCGCATGGGCCGGGCCCCCTCATGAGCCTTCTCCCGCTCCTGTCGGGGGGACAGGCTGGTCAGTGCAGTGCCCTGCTCAACGCCCTGGGCCTATCCACAGCCATCCTTGCCCTCCAGGGCCACGTACTGCCACCAGGGTGCCCTGACGGGGGTCAATGATGCGCACGCTCTTGTCCTTGCATGCTGAGCAAAACAGGCTGCCATTGCGGTTCCAGCTGACGTTGTAGATGAGGTCAGGGTGCAGGCTGTCCAGGCGGTACAGCTCCTCCGCTGTGCCCACGTTCCAGATGAGTACCACGTTGTCACAGCCTGGCAGGTGAGGGCTGTCAGCTCGGGCCGGGCGGGTGGCAGGAGGCCATTAGCTCACGAGGCCGAGGCCCACTCTGCCCACCACCCTGGGACAGACGGGTCTCTCCAACTCTGAGGGCCTCAGCTTTCCCATGTGTCATGTGGGCCCTGGAGGGGCTGCTGGGATGTATGGAGGGGTCCGTGGGGGGGGGGCACAAAACGGGGGGCGGTGCAGACCTGCACTGAGCAGCACGTTTCGGGCCGTGGGGTGCCAGGCGATGATGCCCACTCGCTTGGTGTGCCCCTCCAGTACCACCACTGGCTCTGTCAGCGGAGAGGTCAGCCCGTTCTCTGGGATCTGCCACACCTGTGGTAGGGACAGGGCCACCGAGCTCAGTCCTCTGCTGGTCCTATTGCTGGCCCCCTTGGGCCACGCCTGCGACCCTGGCCCAGCCAGTCCTGTGCCTCACCATGACCGTGCAGTCCTCCGAGCCGCTGGCTATGACTTCGTCATTGTGGGGACACCAGTCGATGTCCAGGACAGGTCCTGTGTGTCCGCACACCGTCGGGTAGGCCTTGTCAATGCGGCCTGTCTGTGGGCACGAGGGGGCAGTCAGTGGGCTCCATCCCTCCCAGAGCCTTGGTCTTCCCCTCCATGGAGTGGGAATGACATGCAAGTCCCGGCTCACAGGTGGCCCAGATGTGACTGTGCCCCACTTGCCAGGTGAGCGGGAAATGTTTGCTGCCTCTAACCCTGCCTCTATGGCAACAGGCCACTCTCCATCTGTGCTAACACTTGGGGCAATAAATCTGGGTTATAACACCTGCCCAGCAGTGTGAGAAACGGCAAGATGAGGGATTCAAGGTGCGCAGAAAGGCCCAGCAGGGGTGGCCGAGGTGCCTCCTCTTCCCCAAACCCTGACAAGACCCACCTTGCTTAGGGGGAGCACCAGAAAGGCACCCCCTCCACTGGCCTCCACAATCACCGCCAAGAACTTGGGGTTGACGGCGCAGAAGGTGCTGTCCCAGGTAACACGGGACACGCGAATGTCCTCATAGCATTGGTCGTTCTTGACCGGCTGCCCGAACACATGCCGGAATTTGCTCTGCCGGACCACTTTGCGGAAGGACATGTCTGCGGGACAGAGGGGCCTGGGTCAGTCCGGCCCATCCCAACAACTCCAGCCCTCCCCACCCAGGCTGCTGAAGGTGAGCCGGAAGGATGCAACCAGGGGCCGGGCCACCGTAACCCTCCTGGGTCTCAGTTTACCCAGTTACAGAATGGGGTCACAGGTGCAGAGCCTGGCTGCCTGTCACCCCGCAGGCAGTGATCTGAGGGGTAAATGCTTCGGCCCTGACCACTGCTGAGTCCTGAGGGGCTTTGCAGGACGCAGGGCCCCTCCCTGGCTCTGGTGTGTGTCGGGGACAGGAGGTGGGAGGTGCCGGGGTTAGTGAGCTCTCAGCTCTACTGTAGGTCCCAGCCAGTCGGGAGCAGTCTCCTTCCTGCCCAGAGATTTGGAGGCTGGGTAATGGGGAAGAAGGAGAGAGGAAGCAGGAAAGGTCTCTCTACTGTGGGGCCGAGTGAGAGCCCAGTTCTGAGTTCCAGGGAATGTCCAGGGAGCCCCGGCATGGCCCCAAGGAATGGACGGGGTCGGGACGCAGCTGCCGGCAGCGAAGCAACCCAGAGACGCCTCGGATCGGGGTCCAGGGTGAACCAGGAGCCCAACTTCCAGGGACCTCCGCCCAGGAGAGGAGAGGCTGGGCGGCCAAGGGGAGTGGGACTGAGAGTGGGGTACAGGGGAGGCGAAAGGCTCCTGGGACCCGCGAGCCCCCCTCAGCCCCCGCAGCCCGGCCCCTGCAGCCCCGCCCAGCCCCCAGCCCGCGCCCCTAGCCCCGGCCCTGCCGCGCTCACCGAGGGCACCGGGGGCGCAGGGGGCTGCGGCACCGGCTTCGGGCGGCTCCGGATCCCGGCCTCTGGGAAGCAGGAAGCAGGATTCAGGAAGTGACAGAGGGACCCGGAGCGGGGGCGGGGCAGGGGCTCGCGGGGGCGGGGCCGAGGTCACGCGCGGAGGGGCTGGGCGGGAGGCTGAGCGGCGCCGGGGGGCCGGGAGCGGGGCTGCCGGAGACGGGGCCACAGAGAGCCCCTTCCATAGGAGCGGGTGGAGCGCCCCCTCCTGCAGCTCCTCCGGAAGAAGGGGGCGGGGCGGGACAGGGCCGAAGGCGGCCGCAGCAGAGGCGCCGCAGGTGCGGGTGCAGCCTTACCGCGGACCCGAGGCCCCTTCGCGGTCTTGCTCCTCATAGTGGCATCCGCAGGAGTCTCCAGGATTGGGTGAGGCCCCCGCCTTGCCGGTCCCCGACCGAACGCACACCTCCAAGAGGCCCCATTACCGCCTCCAACAAATAAATGTAGAATCTACACGGACAGTGGATATGTTCACGTATGTTCACGTGACTCTAAGTTATCAAAGTTAATCCTCTTTTTTTTTTTTGAGACGGAGTTTCTCACCCAGGCTGGAGTGCAGTGGCGCGATCTCGGCCCACTGCTGCAACCTCCGCTCTCCTAGGTTCAAGAAATTCACTCCAGTAGCTGGGACTGCAGGCTCATACCACCATGCCCGGCTAATTTTTTGTATGTTTAGTAGAGACGGGGTTTCACCGTGTTAGCCAGGATGGTCTCGATCTCCTGACCTCGTGATCCACCGCCTCGGCCTCCCAAAGTGCTGGGATTGCAGGCGTGAGCCACCATGCTCGGCCAAAATTTCATGCTCTTGGTTAACAATGTAAAGAAAACAACAGCAGGTGTTAGGGTGGGTTTTTTTGTTGAGACAAGATCTGTCACCCGGGCTAGAATGCACTGGCATGATCATGGCTCACTGCAGGCTCGACCTCCTAGGCTCAAGGGATCCTCCTGCCTCAGCCTCCCAAGTAGCTGGGACTACAGACACACACCACCACGCCTGGCTAATTTTTCTTTTACTTTTTGTAGAGATGGGGTCTGTTGCTCTGTCGCCCAGGCTGGTGTGTTTTTTGTTTTGTTTTGTTTTGAGACGGAGTCTCGCTCTGTCTCCCAGGCTGTAGTGCAATGGCGCGATCTCGGCTCACTGCAACTTCTGCCTCCCGTGTTCAAGCAATTCTCCTGCCTCAGCCTCCCAATTCGCTGGGATTACAGGTGCCTGCTACCATGCCCTGCTATTTTTTTTTTTTTTTTTTTTTGTATTTTTAGTAGAGATAGAGTTTCACCATGTTGGCCAGGCTGGTCTTGAACTCCTGGGCTCAAGCAATCCTCCTGCCTCAGCCTCCCAGAGTGCTGGGATTACAGTTGTGAGCCACCGTGCCCATCCAGAAAATAGCAGTATTTATGGAGCGAGTGGAAGACCCAGGAGTCCCATTTTTCGGGGTAAACACCCGTGCATTCTGCTGAGCCTTCTTATTACAATTTGAAAGGGGGCCATGGCCAGCAAGTCCCTTGCACCTTGCCTTCTTTTCTCCACCATCTCCCTCGAAGGCCTGGAGATCCATTCACAGGCCTCTTTCTTTCTCTAGTCAGCTCCTGTGACAAGGAGCCCAGACTGGCCTCTCCAGATCCACCCCATCCCGTTCCACAGGTGGAATGTACCCCCGTTCCCTTAGGCCAGCAGCTCTGGGGCACTGGCTACTTCCCTTATTCTTTCCTTGAGCATCCACTGCCCTGGCTGACCGATGGCGCCCTCCCTTTCCCAGAAAGGAGGGATGGAGGAGGAAGCAGGGGAAGAGCAGAGGCCACAGGAGCCTTGTCTCTGGCTAAAAGAGGCCCCCACTGTGTGTCTGAGGGTGACCTCAGGCTTGTCTCCCATCTCATTCCCATTGCCACACCCCATTGAGGAAACAGGCACAGAGAGGTGCGGTGCCTGCCTGAGGTCACCCAGCTGGATGCAATCCCCATCAGCTTGGGTCCAAAGCCCTTGCTTTTCTTACTACTCTATAAACCCTGGGGCTGGAAGGATCATTCCCACCTTCCTTCCCACCCCGAGGCCTGGGCACATCCTGTTCTCTCCATCTGGAAGCTCTTTCCTCAGATCCCAAAAAGGCTCCTTTCTCCACTCGATTCAGGTCTCTGGTCAGACATCACCTCCTCCTAGGGCTCTCCCGGACCACTCCTCACCCAGCCACTCTTTGGCCTTACTTGTCCTGACTCCATTTTTCTTTTTTTTGGTGACAGGGTCTTGCTCGGTTGCCCGAGCTGGAGTGCAGTGGCACGGTCCTAGCTCACTACCGCCTCACACTCCGGGGCTCAGTCCTCCCACCTCAGCCTCCCAAGTAGCTGGGACTACAGGCACGCGCTACCATGCCTAGCTAATTTTTATTTTTGTAGAGATGGAGGTCTCCTATGTTGTCCAGGCTGGTTCCAAACTCCTGGCCTCAAAAAAATCCTCCTGCCTCAGCCTCCCAAAACTCTGGGATTACAGGTGTGAGCCACCACCCGGCCTGTGTTCTCCGGTGTCGCCTGATGTTGCATCAGGTGCTTATTGGTGTATTTGCTTTGTGTCAGCCTCCACCAGGATGTCAGCAAATCGAGGGGAAGGACTTTGCCTATCTTCCTACTGTATTCCCAGCACCCTGAACAAGACCCAACACACAGTATGGGATCAAGTAATGTATGAGGAATGAATGAATGAGCAGCAACCCTGGATGTAGAATTGAACAATGTTCATAATCACAACTCTCAGCATCAATGTCTGGCACCTATGAAGAAAAGGGAAGGAAGGGCATTTCTCACCGGAGAAAGAGTGAGTCTTCCAGACGGCAGCAGGAGACTGGTCCCCTGGGATGTGGTAGGCAGGAGGTGTGTGGCTGGGCAATGTCTTGGGGCTGAGCCCACCTTCATGCCCATTTTCTCTAACACAAAACCCTCCTCCACGGACCACTAAGAGAACACTTTTTTTTTGGAGACGGAGTCTTGCTCTGTTGTACAGGCTGGAGTGCAGTGATGCGATCTTGGCTCACTGCAACGGAAACCACCTTTGCAAAACTATGACTGAGACAGTGAAAGAGATCTAACTTCATCGACTCCATCTTGCTTCTAATCTTTTTTTTTTTTTTTTTTGAGATGGAGTCTCGCTCTGTCGCCCAGGCTAGAGTGCAGTGGTGCGATCTCAGCTCACTGCAAGCTCCGCCTCCCGTGTTCACACCATTCTCCTGCCTCAGCCTCTGAAGTAGCTGGGAATAGAGGCGCCCGCCACCACACCCGGCTAATTTTTTTTTTTGTATTTTTAATAGAGACGGGGTTTCACCGTGTTAGCCAGGATCCTCTCGATCTCCTGACCTTGTGATCCGCCCGCCTCGGCCTCCTAAAGTGCTGGGATTTGGCCCTTGCTTCTAATCTCTAAGCTGTCCTTGTTCATTTCTGGGTGTAGGCTGAATTAACTTTGGGAGAAACTTAGTTTATAAACAAAGATGGTAACAGCCCTTTCCCAAAGCAGACTTCCTTGTTGCCTGGGGACTAGATTGCCTTTGTAGGACTAACATTAGCCACAAGATTAGAAATTATGGTTTAGGGCAGGGCATGGTGGCTCACGCCTGTAATCCTAGCACTTTGGGAGGCCGAGGCGGGTGGACCACCTGAGGTCGGGAGTTCGAGATCACCCTGGTCAACATGGTGAAACACCGTCTCTACTAAAAAATGCAAAATTAGCTGGACGTGGTAGCACATGCCTGTAATCCCAGCTAGTCGGGAGGCTGAGGTAGGAGAATCGCTTGAACCCGGGAGGCGGAGGTTGTGGTGAGCTGAGATCACGCCATTGCATTCCAGCCTGGGGCAACAAAAGCAAAACTCTGTCTCCAAAAAAAAAAAAAAAAAAAACAACAAAAAGAAATTATGGTTTAGGAGTTATGTAGCTGGAGGCTATAAGATTCGGACCCTCCCTAAACTGCTCCTAAGATCAGCGCTTGAGATATTTTGCAGACCCTGCCCTTGATGGATCAGCTGGCACCACCAGATCAATAAACTGGCTCATCTGATCTTGTGGCCCCCACCCAGGAACTGACTCAGTGCAAGATGACAGCTTTGATTCCCTCTGATTTCATCACTGACCAATCAGCACCACTGGCTCACTGGCTTCCCACCACCCACCAAGTTACCCTTAAAAACTCAGCTCCCTGAGAATGCTCAGGGAGACTGATTTGAGTAAGAATAAAACTGCAGTCTCCTGCACAGCCGGCTCTGCGTGAATCGGCTCTGTCTAGGCAGCAGGCAAGGTGAAACCCTCGGGGGTTTACACAACCTGTGCTTCCTGGGTTCAAGCAATTCTCCTGCCTCAGCCTCCTGAGTAGCTGGGATTACAGGCATGCACCACCACGCCCAGCAAATTTTTTGTATTTGTATAGACGAGGTTTCACCATGTTGGCTAGGCTGGCCTTGAACTCCTGACCTCAGTTGATCTGCCTGCCTTGGCTTCCTAAAGTGCTGGGATCACAGGCGTGAGCCACTGTACCTGGCCTGAGAACTCCTCTTTATTCTGCAAAACCCTTCAGGCATTCTACCTCATCCTGTCCCACAGGTGGGGTCTTCCCCGCCTCCCGCAGGCTGGTGGCTTTGGGGTACCAGCTACCTCACTTATTCCTTTCTTGAGCATCCACTGCTCTGGCTGACCAAGGGTGATGGTCAGCACTGCTCTTTCTTCTGGATAGAAATCACCCATTATGGGTGGGATTCCCTTTGGGGTCCTTGGAAGTGGGACTGGCCCACTCCCCAAGAGGTAGGGTTTGGAGTGTGGACCAGAGCTGAAAGCAAGCGGCTGGTGCTGAGGTTTTATTTCCCGATCTGCCTGCCATGCTGAAAAGGCCCTGGGAGCCCTGCCCAGGAAAAGGGAGAAGGGCACTGCAGAGTGCCCTAATGGGGACCGAAGTCCAGGCCCTGCGCTCAGAATGTGGACTTCAATGGGATGGGGAGGGTAAGAGCTTCCCTTGTGGAACAGGAGGCAGTGCCGTGGTGGGGAGGCCTGGGGGCAGGCGATCTGCCACTCAGGCGCTGGCCTGTGGCTCAGTATTGGTCCCGGGGCTGAGTGAGACCGGGGGGTGCCCACTGCTGTCATCAAATTAATGGCTAACAATCACGAACGCTTCACAGGGATTCACACTCCTGCGAGATGGGTACCATTATTATGATCCTCATTTTACAGACAAGGAAAATGAGTCCCAAAGAGGCTAAGAGCTTTGTGGAAGGCCACACAGCCTGTGAGTGGTGGAGCCAGGATTCAAACAACCCCTGATGGTCACCAGAGAGTGCACTCTTTTTTTTTTTTTTTTTTTTTTTTTTTTGAGACAGAGTCTTTCTGTGTCGCCCAGGCTGGTGTGCAGTGGTGCGATTTCGGCTCACTGCAAGCTCCACCTCCCAGGTTCACGCCATTCTCCTGCCTCAGCCTCCCGAGTAGCTGGGACTACAGGCGCCCGCCATCACGCCCAGCTAATTTTTTTTTTTTTTTTTTTGTATTTTTAGTAGAGATGGGGTTTCACCGTGTTAGCCAGGATGGTCTCGATCTCCTGACCTGGTGATCTGCCTGCCTCAGGGTCCCAAAGTGCTGGGATTACACGCGTAATCCCACCGCACCCGGCCAAGAGAGTGCACCCTTAAACCTCACCCAAGTGGCTCCAGAATGGAAGGCTGGCCAGAAAGGCATCTAGCGAGTGCCCAAGAAATACTGGATGAATGAATTCAATAAATTCTGCCTGGCCAGAAATCTCTCTCCCATGGGCCTCAGTGCCCACAATTCCATCACTACGACTATGCTTCTGGTATCACCACCACCACCGCCCACGGCACTTCCCATCCCTGGGCTCAGTCAACGATCAGAACTGCCAAGCCTGCAAGGGGAACATGATCACTCCATTTTACAGAGGAGAAAACAGGCTGAAAGGAAGGAAGTTAGGAACCAGAACCCAGACCTGACTGTATCACTCTAAGCTGCCTGCACAACCTGTTGCATTTGGAAAATGCAGGTGTCTCTGGGAAGGGTTGCACATCTGACATTATTGTCATTTACACCTGCCGGGAAGGGCATCTCAGTTGCTGAAGATCAGGATACTGAGCTAATGGGATAAGGGGGCATGACTGGAACAATGGGGGTCAGGAGAACACAGGTGGGGTGGGTGCCAGGAGAGGACGACGGGTAGGAAAAGGGAAGTGGAGTGGGGGTTGGAAGATAGACCTTCAGCACTTCTAGTTTTTTCTGCAGCAACAGCAGCTTGAGAGGGAAGAGCTGGTTCTGCCCTAGAGAGGCTGTGTGACCTCTGGGAGCCTTTGCCCTTTCTAGAACCACTGGTGCCCTGAGCTCTGTGTGCTTGGACAACTTCCCATCTGTGCACTTGGGCTCAGATGGAGGGAGGCTGCTATTCAGGCAGGATCGGGGCCCTTCGTACCCACAGACCCCACAAAGAATCTTGTGCAGCCCTCCACGGGAGGTGGGGAGCAGGTGGATGCTAATTAAACTTTTAAATAGAGTCAGACTTTGAAGTCCTCTGCAGGCCCCCAAGGCACAGAGGCGGCCTCCTGATCTTAGGCCACCTGGGTGTCTGCAGCCCAGACTGGTCACAGGATCCCAGATGCCTGGGCTAGGTGGTGGCTCTCCCCACTTTCTCCTCCATCCATCCCCAGCCTCTAAAGGGACTCCTGTATGTGGACGAAGGAGAAGAAAGGCCAGTTCACCAGGCCCCTCCGTGCACCAGGCTCTTGTGATGCCTTACACACTTTCTCATTGCATCCTCTCAACAGCCGATGACACGGGAGCTCGGAAGGTGAAGTTGCTCCTCCAGAGTCGCTCAGCTGGGACATGGCAGAGCTGGATTTGAATCCAGGCTAGGCAGCTCTTGCCTCTTCTGGCGCCTTGCTGAGGGAGGCCCTGCCCCAGCCTCAATGACTGTTGGGGGAAGGGGACTGGTGGACAAGGCTTGGCCATGCCAGGCCAGCTTGTGGTTCACCAGGGCCTTAGGCTCCTGCTTGGGGCTGGTGGCTCCTGGGAGGCCCCCTTCTCTTCAGGGACTTTTTTGTTTCACGTCCTTGTGTCCAGGCCCGGAGGAGGAGAGGGAGGGAAGGACCAAAGGGAGGTCAGGTCAAGCCCGGGGAAAGTGCCCCCTGTTGTCTTCCTCCAGCAGGACTGAGGCCCAGGGGAGAATTCTCAGCAGGGTCTGGGGTGTTGAGGGACAGAACCCCGCAAGTTGCCATTAGCCGCGGTTCGGGGGCTGTCGGGCGACTGTGTGTGTGTTGGGAGCAACCACAGAAAAGGCTGATGGCCGGGAGCAGGGGTCGCTGACATGGAACTGCCTGAGACTTTTGGCCGGATTGTTTCCCCTCCCTCAAGTCCTCCTTCCAGGCCTGAGGGACTCGGCAGGGTTTTTAAGGACAACGCTGTCCGCGGCTCCCCACCTGTCTGACTGGCTGGTTCCTCTCTCTGCCCTGGGCTCTTTCACTGCTCTGGTGGGCCTGCGCGTTCCTGGACCCTCACGTGGGGCCTGCGCCCGGGGCCGCCTCTGGCTGGGTGCCTCTGGGGCTTTCTCCTTCAGAGGCAGGAGGTGTGGCTGGGTCCTCAGGGGCCCCTGGGGTGGGATGAGATGATGGGGTTGGGGAGGCTTCATCACGGGGACTGGGCACAGAACTGGCAGCGGGCCCAGGGGTCTGGACCTTAGTGTCTGACTGTGGCTGGGCTGTGGGATCCGATTGTGGCTGGAGCGTGGGGTTCACCTGAGGCTGGGCCACGGGATCCATCTGTGGCTGGGCCTCTGGCATCGGCTCTGGCAGAGTTGGACCCTCAGAATCTAGCTGGGTCTGTGGCTCAGCGGGCGTGAAGCTGCCCGGCCGCTCCTCGCAGAGAGCTGCCGCGAAGGACGAGAGCACGGAGCGCAGCAGGGCCCGGAGGTCGGCACTGGCCATGAGGCAGAGGAAGGGGCTGAGGCAGCTGTTGAGCAGGATCAGGTAGTCGGAGTAGACCAGGGCCTCCCAGAGCAGGTAGCCGGAGTAGACGTCCCACAGGAAGGCCAGGTAGAGCAGCTGGGCCAGCTGGTAGGGCAGCCTCAGGACCACATAGGCTGACAGAATGGTCCTGGCCACACGGGCGAAGCCCCGGCAGGCTGCGGGCTGCTGTTGGCGGCGGCAGGTGCGACAGGCCGTGGCCTGGGTGAGCACGTGGCAGACGAGCAGCAGGAGGAAAGGCAGGAAGCCCCCCAGGACCTCCAGCATCCGCAGCGACAGCTCCTCGCTGTCCCAGAAGTCCAGGCAGATGACCAGGTCGTACCACCAGACGGCGGCCTCGGGGAAGACCAGCCAGGGCACGCTGAAGAGTGTGGCCAGCACCCAGACCCCGGCGCAGACCCAGAGGGGCAGGCGGGCTGGGCGGTGCCCAGGGTACCAGCGTGGGCACAGCGCCAGCAGGCAGCGGTCTAGGCTGAGGGCGGCCAGCAGGAAGAGGCCAGAGGAGTAGGACACGCCCCATAGGAAGTAGTAGAAGCGGCAGGCAGCTGTCCCCAGCGGCCAGTGTCCCCCATGCCGGATCTCTAGGATCTGGAAGGCCGCTGCTGCCAGGAACAAGAAGTCAGAGAGGGCCAGGCTGAGCAGGAGCAGTGCCAGACGCGTGCCAGCTCCATGCCGGGCCTGGGAGCCGGCCAGCCACGCCATCAACCCATTGGCTGGCAGCCCAAGGAGCAGCACGGCCACTAGGAAGACCGTGTCCCAGCCACCCTGGGGGTAGGAGTCCTCATCGTCAAGCTCTGTGCGGGGCCCGTGGCCGGAGGCACCCAGGTCGGCTTCCATAGTAGTGTCCATTTAGGGTCCCCAGAGTCCTGCTGGACACGGAGTGGGTGCCTGGTGAATCAATGATGGTGTGAATGACCGAGTATGGGAGAGACGGTGCTGTGCATCTCCAGGCAAGTCACCATCCCTCCCTGTGCCACTGTCATCACCTTCTGAGTAGTTATCCTATGCCAAGGACCTGAAGTGGATGACCTCATGGAGTCCTCATACAATCTACTTTACAGGCGAGGAGAGGAAGGTTCAGAGAATCAGTGAAGGTAGGAAGGGAGGTGCTAGGGCTCAACCCAGACTTTTCTTTTCTTTTTTTTTTGAGAGGCAGGGCCTTGCTCTGTTGCCCAGGATGAGTGCAGTGGCACAGTCCCTGTAGCTTCCACCTCCTGGGTTCCAGCGACCCTCCCATCTCAGCCTCCCTAGTAGCTGGGACTACAGGTGTGCACCCACTACTTTTTAAATTTTTAGTAGAGACAAGGTCTCACTATGTTGCCCAGGCTGGTCTTGAACTCGTGAGCTCAAGTGATCCTCCTACCTTGGCCTCCTAAAGTGTTGAGATTACAGGCAGGAGACACTGTGTCCAGACAGACTTAATCTTCTGCCATGTAGAATCCCAATGTGTCCGGGTAGACTAACCCGGAGGCTTTCAAACATTGTTAAAGGTATGGAATTTTGTCTGTAAGTAAAGTATTCTAAGGCCAGGCATGGTGGCTCACACCTGTAATCCCAGCACTTTGGGAGGATCACCTGAGGTCGGGAGTTCGAGACCAGCCTGACCAACATGGAGAAACCCCATCTCTACTAAAAATACAAAATTGGCTGGCCGTGGTGGCACATGCCTCTAATCCCAGCTACTCAGGAGAATTGCTTGAACCCGGGAGGCAGAGGTTGCGGTGAGCCAAGATCGTGCCATCGCACTCTAGCCTGAGCAATAAGAGCAAAACTCCATCTCAAAAAAAAAAAAAAAAAAAAAAAATTCTAGTGGAACTCCTATATGAACTAAAAGGGGGTGCTCAAATTAAGGGAGGGAAAAGTACCCCTACCCCCCAGGGTTCCAGGGAACGCAGTTTGAAGACCATTTGGTCCGCCCATCACAAGGCCCCTTTATGCCTGCTCCCCTGGGGTTCGAGTGTTTAGGATTCCAAGAAGGGAGGGCTCTGGTTCCCATGGGTCCGGGGGACCCAAAGGTAGGGAGTCTGGGGCAGTGGGAACCCCCTCCCCTCCAGCGAGTGTCACTCATGGGCTCAGGATGAGGTCTCTGAGCCTCAAGACCCTGCAGCCTGGGGTCAGGAGGGCCACCCTAGGAGCCCCTGGTGCCTCTCCAGCATCTTCCACCCCACCGTGGCCCTCTCCCTCTTCCCACAGCTCAGGCAGGAGGTGACCCCTGTTTGTCTCCTGGAGCTGCTAAACAGAGAAGGGGAGGGGCTCTGCAGTGGGATGGTGGTGGGATGGTGAGGGTGAGAGGAGTTGAGGGGCACCCAGACCTGGGATCCAAGACCTCACCCTTCCCCGCTGGCAGAGGGGAGGGAGTTTCCCTTTGAGGGCGATGAGAGCCCAGATGGTGGTGTAGTCTGGGGAGGGAACGGATGCCCTGAAGGGCTGGCCCCTGCCCACAGCCCACGGCTCCAGCCACTTGGCCTTTAGTCTGGTGCCCTCCGTACCCCCAGGGTTGCTCCTCAGGCTGACCCCTTCTGCTGTCTCCATTCCCTATTGGATCAGAGCCCCAGGCACCCCCAGACTGGGGCCCTGACCAGTGAGGCCTGGCTTACCTGAGAGGCAGAGGCCGATGGGTGGAAGGAGCAGGGCATGCCTGCCTGCCCAGCGCTCCAGCTGTCCCCTCGGCCCTCACCGGGGCCTGCTTTGTGGCGCCCGGCGGCGCTAAGGCGGGTGGGCAGGAAACCCAAGCTGAGAGGACATCAATCATTCATGGGGCTGCTTGCTGGGAAACCCTAACCCTGGCCCAGTAGGGCCAAGTGACCAGCCAGACCCCCTCCCCCAGCCCTGATGGACATGGACAGTCAGACCCTCCTCCCCAGGGCCTCTCTAGCCCAGGGCAGACTCTTAAGACCCCAAGGTCCACCTCCTCCCACATCACCCCCCCGTGCTCCTCAAACCGGCATTCGAGGCATCTGTGATCTGGCCTCTTCCTCCATTTCACACACCCTCTGCTCTGGCCAGGATGTCACCCATGGGGGGGCCCCAGTAGGCCACTCACTCATCTTTTCCCACCTCCCAGCCGTTGTCCACATGCCTCCTCCCACCTGAGATGCCTTCCCTGGTCCTCTGTGCCTAACGAAGGCCTCCGCCCATGTCACATATGGGCTGAGTCTTCTGCGCCCTAGCATTATTCCCCATGTTTTATAGATAGGGAAACTGAGGCTGGGAGGGGAATTTGCTGGATCCCCTGGCTAATAAGTGGCAGATCTGGCATCTGAGGCTCATGGCAGCCACCATGTCCTGGTGCCCCTTGCTTCTGACCAAGGACAGTTCTCTGGACCCATCTGGCTCTGCCCTGGCCAGCCCTGGAGCAGAGGACTGGGATTAGGGCCAGGGCTGCCTGCCTCACTTACCCTAATCCCCCTCAGAGCCCGATCCTAGGCTCTCAGCTGTAAGAGTGGGGGTGCATAAGCAGCTTTATGGGTCCTGAAAGCCAAGGGTGTCCAGGGGTGCAGTGTCTCTGAGCCCTGTTATCCCTCCCCCATGGCCACAGAGCAGGCAAGGGGGCAGCACGGCCCAAACCTGGCCAGTGGCCCTCAGAAGCCCCCTGCGGGGGTTGTGACTCCCAAGAGTGATGCAGAGGAGCCCCCGCTGACCAGGAAGAGGAGCAAGAAGGAGAGGGGGCTCCGAGGGTCTCGAAAGCGCACTGGCAGCTCTGGGGAGCAGACAGGCCCTGAGGCCCCGGAGAGCAGCAATAACCCTCCCAGCACTAGAGAGGGGCCGGCGAGCGCACCCCCTGCATCCCCAGGGCCGGCCTCTTCTCGCCAGTCCCACCGACATCGTCCTGACTCCCGGCACGATGCTGCTCAGAGGACATACGGGCCCCTGCTCAATCGAGTCTTTGGGAAGGTTAGGTGGGACCTGGGTTGGGCTGGGGGTCCCGGGGGTGGGGCTGGAGACACACCTCTTGGGCTCAGCTCACCCTGCCCCTGAGAGGCCCTCTGCCTCTTCTGCCCCAGACTGAGCCTGGGCTGTGGGGCAGGGTTGCTGTGGTTTGGGGAAGGGTGGGTCTCGGGCCAGCGTGGGCGGTAGGCAGAGCCAGAATTCACACCAGGGCTCTGTGGGAGCTCCAGGCCCCAGGAGCACAAAAGGGAGCTTGCTCTTCCTGGGTCCCACGAGGCTTCAGCGTCCTTTTCCTACGCTGGTGGGGCTGGGCCCTGCCCAGGCCAACATGAGCAGGGGATGGAGGAGGAAGGATGACAGAGCCGTGGCTGGCCCTGGGGACATCCTGGACTCTCCCTCTGCAGGACCGCGAGCTGGGCCCCGAGGAGCTAGACGGTGAGTGGCTCTTGTTGCTGGCAGGGGGTGGGAGCTGTCCCTGAGCCTGGCCACCTGGGCTTGACCTCCCTCCTCCACAGAGCTTCAGGCCGCCTTCGAGGAGTTTGACACTGACCGTGACGGCTACATCGGCCACCGGGAGCTGGGCGACTGCATGCGGACCCTGGGCTACATGCCCACCGAGATGGAGCTCCTGGAGGTCTCGCAGCACATCAAGATGCGCAGTCAGTGCGGGAGCCTGCCCGGGCAGCCTGCGTAGTTCAGGGGTCACGAGGGGCTGGTAGGAGGTGGCCCTTGGGAGTCCATCGGGGTGCCAGTGGGAGTGAGGGAGGGTGGTGGTTTCCAGGCAGGGGCACCGGGTTCAAGCTCCTCCCTCTCTGTGTGGGAAGGCAGGCCAGCAAGGCGGCCCAGAGACCCAGGAGAGCCCCTTGGGGCTCAGGTTGAGGACCCTGGCTCGGGATGTCTGTTGCCATGGCCGCTATACACATTTGCTCCTTCCACCCGAGCCCTTCCTGCCTCGCTCGCCCAGAAGCCCCTGGCTCAGTGATAAAGTGCTGTCCGCTGATACTAGTCACCTGGCACCCTCTCTCTTTCTCTTTCTGTGACCCTGCCTCAGCCCTGTGCCCTGGTGGCAGCTGCCTGAATCGGGGTCGCCCTGATGGGAGAGGACCCCACCCATGCCTTGCGACTCAGTGTCTGATGGCAGGAACTGTGTGGTTCCCCTTCGCTGGTTTGTCCTCAGACAAATCTCATATTAACTTCATTCCAGGACTCCTGCATTTTTGCCTTAAAATTTCCAAAATGGGGATGTGATTTACAATTGAGGTGGACATTTGGTGTCATGCTTTTCTGTCCCCAAAGCTGTTGCGTGACCATGAGTGCTTGGTGTGACTGATGGCATCTTAGAACTCAGGCACAGACCACATGGGTGTGTTCGGAGGTGGCATTTATTGCTGCCCACTGGGCTCCAGTACTTCATGGCCATGAACCTGAGCCCCATGGAGTAGGCTCCTCGCCCTGCTCCTAGGATGAGGAAGGGAGGGTCAGTAAGTCAGCCAGTGCCACGCACATCAGCAGCGGGGCCAAGACTTGAACCGGGCACTATCTGGCTCCAAAGCCTGATCTCTTCCTTGCACACTTGGGTTCTTCGCTAAGAGCAGAAGCAGCCCTGGCACCCCAGCAGCCAAGGACAGGGGTTCCAGCCTCCTATCTGCTGCAGGCGTGGACATGGGTGTTTCTTCCTAGGTGCAGAGCCTGGGGGTGGGGGTGCCTGGCCTGTGGGATGTCCCTCCTTGGGCTTCAGCCCTTATGCCCTCACCATTGTGACACTCTTCCTGGGTCCGCAGTGGGTGGCCGTGTGGACTTTGAGGAGTTTGTAGAACTGATAGGCCCAAAGCTGAGGGAGGAGACGGCGCACATGCTGGGGGTGCGAGAGCTGCACATCGCCTTCCGAGAGGTGCGGAGTGTGGTGAGGTGGGCAGAGGGGGGCAGGGCCGGGTGGCATCCTTGCTGGCCTCTCACTCAGGTCTCAGCCTTGGGAAGGCCTAGAGCCCTGCAGGCGGTGGGACTGGGGCCCAGGGATGGGTCAGAGATGGTTCAGCTCACTCCCAGCTAGAGGATCCGCCCAGGGGGACTTCCTGGAGCAGGAGGCAAACCACCTCGGTGTGGGAGGGTGTGGAAGGTGTGCATGGGCAGAGATGGTAGGCAGGGCAGCATCTAGGTACAGGCAGTGGTAAGAGTGGAACTGGCTGGCCGGGCGCGGTGGCTCACGCCTGTAATCCCAGCACTTTGGGAGGCCAAGGTGTGCGGATCACCTGAGGTCAGGAGTTCGAGGTCAGCCTGGCCAACATGGCAAAACCCCATCTCTATTAAAAATACAAAAATTAGCCAAGGGTTGTGGTGGGCACCTGTAATCCCGGCTACTCAGGAGGCTGAGGCAGGAGAATCACTTGAACCCTGGAGGCGAAGGTTGCAGTGAGCCGAAATCGCATCACTGCACTCCAGACTGGTGACAGAGCAAGACTCCGTCTCAAAAAATAAAATAAAATAAAATAAAATAAAATAAAATAAAATAAAAAATAAAAGAGTGGAGCTGGCTGCAGGCGGAGGCAGCTTTGGGTGGGAGGGGCTGAGCCTTGCGGGGACCTTAGTTTGACAGGGACAGGGATGGACGAATTACGGTGGCGGAGCTGCGGGAGGCGGTACCGGCTCTGCTCGGGGAGCCGCTGGCGGGTCCTGAGCTGGATGAGATGCTCCGAGAAGTGGACCTCAATGGGGATGGCACTGTAGACTTTGACGGTGAGTCTCCTTCCCGGAAAACCCTCCCGTCCTTCCAGGGCCTAGGCTGAGCCCAGCACCTCCTGGGATCCCTGACGTGGACTGACTCAAGCCCTGCCCTTCTGTCCCACAGAGTTTGTGATGATGCTCTCCCGCCACTGAGGCTCCAGGAGGGAATATCTGTTGCTCCTGCAGCCCCAGACACCAGCCGGACCCAGGCTGCGGCCCTCCCCCAGGAGCCTCCAAGATGGAGACCCAGCAGCCCCCAGACTACGTCTATCCCTCAGAACACCTGGCCTCGATGTCGGCTTGTTATGTTATCTGCCCACCCTCGTCCTTACCTCCTCCTACTCAAGCTGCCTGGAGAAGACCTGCTCTCAGCTGCCCACCGTTCCTCAGTGCGAACAAGATTTGCGTCTCTCCAGACCTCTGGGAGGTAGGGAGTTCCCTGGCACTGGCAGCATTCAGTGGGGACCCCCCAGTGGTATGATGAATGGAGAGGATGGCTGGACCCCTTCCACTACTTATGTTTATAATTTTTTTTTTTTTTAATGAACTTGAGCCGGGTGTGGTGGCTCACACCTGTAATCCCAGCTGTCGGGGGGGCAGAAGCAGGAGGACAGCTTGAGCCCAGGAGTTCGAGACCTGCCTGGGCAATATATCGAGACCCCATTCTCCACAAAAAGGAAAAATAAAAGACAAAAAGCAAACAAACAAAAAACCAAAAAACCCAAGTGTAAAAAAGTGAGCTTGAAAGAAAGAAAGGGATGATGGCTCCATGTATCAAAGACAAAGAAATCGAAGCTGGGGTTGTAGGAGGGAGCTGACCCTGTGGGGGTTTCAGATCTGGATAGAGGCTTGGGCGCCTGGACTCCTACACCCATGAGTGATAGAAGAACCGTATGAGTCTGGGGAGCAAGAAACAACCCCCCCTGGATATATTCCAGGGTCTCCAAAGGCTAAGATATTAATCTGTCTGCACTGAGCAGTCATAGAAAGTGGCAAGGATACAGACGTTCATGGCCTGGAGTGGAAACAGCTGCCCTAAAGAGCCTAGAACTCCAGGGCCTGCCCTTCAAGCAGGCGTGTAGTCTCTCTCCAGGGTGTGAAAAGCTGAAAAAAACTGGAAAAAACCCTGCCGCTCCCAAAGGGGAACTTGTGATAAAAACTACAGATTATTGGGCCGGGAGTGGTGGCTCATGCTTGTAATCCCAGCACTTTGGGAGGCCAAGGTGGGTGAATTACCTGAGGTCAGGAGTTTGAGGCCAACCTGACCAACATGGTGAAACTCCATCTCTACTAAAAATACAAAAATTAACTGGGCGAGGTAGCATGCACCTGTAATCTCAGCTACTCGGAGGTTGAGGCAGGAGAATCACTTGAGCCTGAGGGTGGAGCTGCAGTGAGCTGAGATCACACCATTGCACCCCAGCCTGAGCAACAGATCGAGACTCCGTCTCAAAAACAAAACAAAAAAACCCTACCGATTATAAAAGTGAAGAAACCACCATGAAGGAGACGAGACAGAGACAAAAACGAGAGGACTGGCCTCTCAGTGTACATAATACAGCTGCCTAAGAGACCACAAGATACATGCAAATAAAAGACGGCTAAAAGGGGAAGAGAGATCAACATGCAGTAACAGGATAGTATGAAGAGAGAACTGGAAGATTTAAAAGGTAACCCAACAGGCCAGGCGCATGGCTCATGCCTGGAATCCCAGCACTTTGGGAGGCCAAGGTGGGCGGGTTGCTTGAGCTCAGGAGTTCGAGACCAGCCTGGGCAACATGGTGAAACCCTGTCTCTACTAAAAATACAAAAATTAGCCAGGCCTGGTGGTGCTTGCATCGGTGGTCCCAGCCATTCTGCAGGCTGAGGTGGGAGGATCACTTGAGCCCAGGAGGCAGAGGTTGCAGTGAGTTGAGATCGCACCACTGCACTCCAGCGTGGGCAACAGAGTGAGAATTTGTCAAAAAAAAAAAAAAAACAACAACAAAAAACCATGGCTTCTGTTAAAAAAAAAAAGAGTATATTATATATATACATATAGCCATTGGAATGAAAAAATAATGGATAAGCTAAACAGCAGATTAAACACAATTTAAAGAAGATTAATGAACTGGAAGCTATATCTAAGAAATCACTTATAATGTAACACTGAGAGACAAAAAGATGGAAAATATTAAAGGGTAGTTAAAAGTCACTGGAAGGCTGGGCGCGGTGGCTCACGCCTGTAATCCCAGCACTTTGGGAGGATGAGACGGGCAGATCACGAGGTCAGGAGATCGAGACCATCCTGGCTAACATGGTGAAACCCCATCTCTACTAAAAATACAAAAAAAAAAATTAGCTGGGCGTGGTGGCGGGCGCCTGTAGTCCCAGCTACTCCGGAGGCTGAGGCAAGAGAATGGCGTGAACCCAGGAGGCGGAGCTTGCAGTGAGCCAAGATCGCGCCACTGCACTCCAGCCTGGGCTACAGAGCGAGACTCCGTCTCAAAAAAAAAAAAGGTCACTGGAAGACTGGGTGTGGTGGCTCATGCCTGTAATCTCAGCATTTTGGGAGGCTAAGGCAGGAGGATCACTTGAGGCCAGGAGTTTGAGACCAGCCTAACAGCAAGACCCTGCCTCTTAAAAAAATAATAAAAAAATAAGCTGGGTGTAGTGGCTCATGCTTGTAGTTCCAGCTATTCAGGAGGCTGAGGTGAGAGGATCATTTGAGCCCAGAAGTTGGAGGCTGCAGTGATCGTGCCACTGCACTCCAGCCTTGGTGACAGAGCAAGAGACCCTGTTTCAAAGAAAAAGACAGATAAGTCCTTGGGAGTCTCAGACGGAGGAAGTACATAGAGAATGAGCAAGAAGCAATAACCAAAGAGATAATGGTTGAAAATTTTCCATAAAGACTTCCACAGACTTCAAGTCCCCAGACTGAAGGAACAAACTGAAGTCAGAGTAGGGTAAATAAAAATAAATGTATATCTGGATATATCCCATTGAAACTGCAGAATATAAAAAGCAAATTTTATAAATAACTGGAGAGAAAAGTCAGATTCACGGTGTTCTGTCAAAGTGTTCATGTAGACTAAGGGTGGGGAAACTTTCTGTAAAGGGCTGGACAGTAATTATTTTCAGCTTTGAGGCTTCGGTCTCTGTTGCAGCTGCTCATGCAACGTGCTGTTGAAGTTTGTAGTGCAAAGTCAAGTCAACAAATGAGTGTGGCTATGTCGGAAATTTTAATAAATAACAGTAAAACTTCATTTATTGACATGGAAATTTGAATTTTATATAATTTTATGTCATAAAATCTTATTATTCTTTGACTTTTCTCCAACCATTACAAAATATAAAAACCATTGTGTGGACTACACCTTGCTGATTCCTAATGCAGACTTCTAATGATGGGAATCACCGCTTCTGAAATTGCTTTCTGTTAAGACTGTAGAATGAAGTCGGGCAAGGTGGCTCAGGGATTGGAGACCAGCCTGGCCAACATAGTGAAACCCTGTCTCTACTAAAAATACAAAGATTAGCTGGGCATGGTGGCATGCGCCTGTAGTCACAGCTACTGAGAAGGCTGAGACATGAGAATCGCTTAAACCGGGAGGCAGAGGATGCAGTGAGCCAAGATCGCGCCACTGCACTCCAGCCTGGGAGACAGCGAGACTTGTCTCAAAAAAAAAGGAATAAAAAGTTGTTAGCTGCGATTCTGTGTTAATTGCCTGTTTGTTCATATTCAATGGTTTTTGTCATTTTTCCTTTTTCCTATGTTTGTTCTGATTATATTTATTGAAATGTAATTTTATGTCTAATTAATCTGATAAACTGTGGACTTGTATTCTGTTTTTTTTTTTTTTTTTTTTTGAGACAGAGTCTTGCTCTGTCGCTCAGGCTGGAGCGCAGTGGCGTGATCTCAGCTCACTGCCACCTCTGCCTCCCAGGTTCAAGCGATTCTCCTGCCTCAGCGTCCTGAGTAGCTGGGATTAGAGGCACGTGCCCCCATGCCTGGTAATTTTTTTTTTTATTTTTAATAGAGATGCCGTTTCACCCTGTTGGTCAGGCTGGTCTCGAACTCCTGACCTCGTGATTCACCTGCCTCGGCCTCCCAAACTGCTGGGATTGCAGGCATGAGCCACTGTGCTCAGCCTCTGTATGTTTTTTATTTCATTTTTCTAGTTTTTAAAATTTTTATGTTATTGTATTTTTTTTTTTTTTTGGAAATAGTTCTCAGTCTGTCTTCCAGGCTGGAGTGCAGTGGTGCAATCATGACTCCACTGCAGCCTCCCAGGCTCCGTGATCCTCCCACTCCAGCCCCCCAAGTGGGTGGGACTACAGGCGCCCCACCATGCCTGGCTAATTTTTGTATTTTTTGTAGAGATGGGGTTTTGCCATGTTTCCCAGGTTGGTCTCGAACTCCTGGGCTCAAATGATCCTCCCACCTTGGCCTCTTGAAGTGCTGGGATTACAGGCATGAGGCACGGCACCCAGCTAGTTCTTCTTCTGAAAGTACTGGACCATGATGGATTAGAAATGAAAACTGGTCCTTTACCATAGCTAGTTGGGGGACCACTGGTTTAGGAGTTCCTGCATCCAATGGGTGCCCCCTAAGTGCCTTGAATGGGGGATGAGGGTGGGAAGTCTGTGGGGCCTGGAAAGGTGGGAGCGAGAGCAGGAGTCTGGGTGTCCATTCCTCTAACTCGGAATCCTGAAGGCCCCGCTGTGTTGGGTGCTGCAGACAGTGGTTTGTGGGGCCCGTGTTTCGGTGGGGGAGATAGACTGTGCGGGCAGGTGCACCAACGGGGCCTCCCAACCCTTGCTCACTCAGCCAGCCTCTTGGTTGGCCGGTAGGGGAGACCAGCTCAGTGCCGGTTTCCTTCTCCCTCCCCCGCGGTGTCATGGGAAGAGCCCTGGGCTATGTTCCTAATTCTGCCCACCACCGGCTGGCTGTCCTTGGGTGAGTCAGTCGTTATCTGTAAAATGGGACGGAGATAGTGAAGATTACAAGATATAACTCGTGTTCAGTGCTTAGCGCAGGGCCTAGTACCTTTTCTTTTTTTTTTTTTAAATAGAGATGGGGTCTCGCCATGTTGTCCAGGTTGGTCTCGAACTCCTGGGCTCAAGCGATCCTCCCACCGTGGCCTCTCAAAGTGCTGGGATTACAGGCATGAGCCACCGTGCCAGGCCATCCTGGGGTCTTTTAACAAATTGATAACTGGTAGCTACTATGATCTCAGATTTCAGGCTTCTCAAAGATTCTGTTTCTTCATAAGATTCTGAAATGCTGATTTTCCAAAATTCTGAGATGGTTTGTTTCTAACGTTCTGCATTTCTAAGTCTTTGATCACTGAGGGTGTCTGTCAGGCGCAGCTTCCTATGCCCTCTGCCCCCAGGTTCTCTCGACCTCTGGGACTGGGAAGGAGGGCAGTGGGTGGAGGGGGCTGGGCAATTGCCTTGGCATGGCCTACATTCAGGGCTGGCTGTGGCAGCCCAGGGCCCCAGAGCCAGGCTGGAACTAGGATACCAGCCTCCAGGTCCCAGGCCTGCGTCATCTCTGCGTGCCCTCGGCCAGGGCCACCAGACAGAGACGGACTGGTTGAGTCATCCAAGGGCTGGGGGTGGGGCAGGCTGTTCCGGCCGCCTCCTGGCTGGCAAGGCAGGAGTCCTACGCCCAGCTCTGCCCCTAACATGCCCCATGCCCTTGGGCAAGCCTCAGCATCAGGGCGGCCACTCGTTTGGTGGTGCTCGAAGCCCTTCAGCCTCAGGGTCAGTCCTTGGGAGGGGGGCTGTGGTCAGGCTGGTGGGCTGGGCTAGCAGTGGCAGGACAGGAGGAGAGCAATTGCCTCTGGTGGAATTAATTACTCTTTTATTAGCACAAAATAACAGCAACCTAGCAGCCGCACGGCCCGAAAATAAGTTAAGGCACAGAGCAGGCGAGGGGCGGCTTTCCCAGGGCCAGGCCTGCATGCCCCAAACTTCCTGAGCAAACTCCCTAGGGGCTGGGGTTTCGAGGGTCCTGGAGGGCCTCTTCCCTTGAGATGAGGGGAACGGAACAGGGCGCGGGTCCGAGGGGCGCCCCCGTGGACGCAAGGAGTCCACGCTGCGCCGCGGTCACTTCTCGAAGTAGGGCAGGTAGAAGAACTGGAAGCCCCGGTGGCCCTTGACCGCGCAGTAGATGAAGATCACGTGATAGACTGCGGGGCGGGGCGGGGCCTGTCAACGCCGAGGCCCCGCCCCTCCCCGCAACACCGCCCTCAGTCCAGCCCCACAGCCCCTCCCCTCCCCTCCCCGCGGCCCCGCCTCTTCCGCTCCGGTGCCCGCTCGCACCTCCAGGCACCAACAACAGGAAGCCCGGCACGAAGAAGATGGCGCTGGAGACACCTGCGGGAGGGACCAGAGCCCGGTCAGGGCGAGAGGGAGGAGGCTGCGAGGCCCGCCTGGCTGCCGCTGACTGCCTGGGCAAGCCTCACTCCCGGCTGAAAAGGGGCCGTGTACTGCCGGGAGTTGGGAGGGCTTGCCGTGGACCCGCGGACACAAGACGGGTGTCCTCTGCCTGTGGGGGCGGGAGGGTCGCTCACCTGGAGAGGGGGTCGCCTCCAGTCCCACGCCGACCAGGATCAGCACTGCACACAGACGGAGCAGTGGTGAGGGCGGGGGCTCCCACCCCCAGCCGGGCTCAGCCCTAAGGAATGATGCCCCCCACCACCTGAGCTGAAGGTGCCCTAGGCAGAGACCCTCCCCAGGAAGCTCACCAAGCTCTGTTTCCAGAGCAAGGCACTGAGCAGGCCCTGGGAAGTGTGTGAAAGGAGAGATTTTTCTTTGCTCCTTGGGGTGGGCTTTTAGTCATTCAACAAACATTTATGGAACACCTACTGCGTGCCTGGTACTGGGAATTCCGCCCTGAAGGGCAGATAAGGTCCCTGCCCTCATGGCCCGTCTTTAGTGGAGGAACCAATAAGAACCTGAAAGCTAACAGTACAGGTGATTGGGATATGGGGGGTAAGAACAGGGCAATGCAGGAGTCCTGGGTCCCCAGTTAGAAGAGTGATGGGGGAATGAGGAGCTGGACTTTGGGCTCTGCAACAAGGGGGGTAGTAAGCCTGGGGGCCTGGGGGGCCACCATGGACTGCTTTGTGCATTGCCCAGACTACTTCAAAAAGGGTGGGCCAGGTATGGTGGCTCATGCCTGTAATCCCAGTGCTTCAGGGAGCCAAGGCAGGAAGATCGCTTGAGGCCAGGAGTTCGAAGCCAGCCTGGGCAACATACCAAGATCCCCATCTCTATAAAAAGTTAAAAAAAAATTAGCCCAGCCCAGGCGTGGTAACTCATGGCTGTAATCCTAGCACTTTGGGAGGCCGAGGCAGGAGGATCACTTGAGTTCAGGAGTTCAAGACCAGCCTGGGTAACACAGTGAGACCTTGTCTCTATTATTATTTAAAAAAAAAAAATTAGCTGAGCATGGTGGTACATGTCTGTAGTCCCAGCTACTAGGGAGGCTCAGCTGGGAGGATGGCTTGAGTCCAAGAGTTTGAGGCTGCAGTGATCATACCACAGCTCTCCAGCTTGGGCAACAGACCAAGACTCTGTCTCTAAAAAAATAAAAAGGGCTGGGCATGGTGGCTCACGCCTGTAATCCCAACACTTTGGGAAGCTGAGGTGGGTGGATCACCTGAGGCCAACATGGTGAAACCCCATCTCTACTAGAAAAATACAAAAAATTAGCCAGGTGTGGTGGCGGGCGCCTGTAATCCCAGCTACTCTGGAGGCTGAGGCATGAAAATCCCTTGAACCCAGGAGGCGGAGGTTGCAGTGAGCCGAGATTGCGCCACTACACTCCTGACTGAGCTACAGAGCAAGACTCCTTCTAAAAAAAAAAAGAAAAAAAAGAAAAAAAAAAAAGGGGGGGTATAGGGGATGATGGGGGCTGAAACTCACTCCCTGCACCCTACAAAGGCCCTCTAAGGCGCTCTGGTAGCCCCAGGCTTGCCTTGCTGGGTTGAGAGGAAAAATGAAAGAACTTGGCAGCACTACCAGGGCCGGTGTACAGCGGTGCTGGGAAGTGGCAGCCCCCTCCCCCGCACTCAAACACCCTGAGCAGAGGCCAGACTCTGTGCCAGGGGCCTGGCTGGCTGGGGAGCCTTGGCCTTCCTGGAGAAGCGGAGAGATGAGCCAGGGTAGCAGCCACAGTTAGTCCCTCCTTATGGATCACTCGTGACCCCAACCCTGGATACTTTCTGGGGACTCTGCCTCCTCTACCCCAAAGAACGAGGTGCCTGGGAGCCAAAGAACACCTGGTGTGAGATCTGCCTGCTCTGGACCAAAAGTTCCCCCATCTGAGCAATGGGTAGGAGAGGGGTGCTTGTCAGCGCTTAGATGCCAGACAAGGGGAAGTGCCAGGTGCCCTGCGGCTCTGCACTGGCTGGGCACTCGGCATCCCTGAGCCCCTACACGTGGCTTCTGGGCACCACCTCACTTGTAGGACTTCTGTAAGGTGGGAAAATAAAACTGCCCTGCACCTTGCCCAAAGCAGACACAGAATAAATGGTAGCTGCTACACTTCTGTCCCCTAATGGATTAAACAGGTTAAATTTTTTAAAAAAGGAAAAGTCTTTGGAGTGATAAGCCAGGTTCCATTTTCAGCTATGTGTGATTTCCTGGCTGTGTGCCCAGGTCACAAGGCCTCTGTCTCCTCACCTGTAAAATGGGAGTGTGATGATGGCAGCCAGCTGCCTCCCCAGGATGCTGGGAGGCTCAATGTCAAGGGGGAGGCAGAGCCTGCACAAAAGGAGGGCAGAGTCTCCCACGGGGCCCCTCTTGACCCCAACCCTCAGGGCCACTCACCCAGCCCCAGCAGCAGGAGCAGGAAGGAGGCCAGCACCACTCGGCGGTTCTTCTGGATCAAAGGGTGTTGAGTCCAGCTGCGTGGCAGGAGAGCAGGGTGAATGTGAAGGAGGTGGAGGGAGGGGGTGCAGGAGGCTGTGGGGGCAGAGCCAGGGCTGCTTGGCTGGGGGCTCAGGTGGGCAGGCTCACCTGCAGCAGGTGTTGTAGGAGCGCTGGGTGCCGCTGCTGATGGTGCTAAAGGACCACTGGGAGCTGCGGATGGAAGTTCGGCCGGAATCCCTGCCAGGACAGGCGCCCAGTGAGGGGCAGGGAGGCAAGGACGGGGTTGCTTTGGGAGAGGAGTCCTGATGAAGTGCAGGGCGTGGTGCAGGGACTGGGGCTGGCCCCTTGCAGGATAGTGGGCCCTGAGAGACCTCGGTGGGTGAGGATGAATTCAGGGGCTGGGGATGAGCTAGAGGTTTCTGTAGGACAGGTGACCTGTATGAAGGTGGGGGCCAGACCAGACTGGGGGTTTCTGAAAGAGGTGAGTACAGGTGGGCACTAGGGTAGGGTGACCCTACAGTGTAGGGGACCCTGTGAGGAAAGTGAGGGTCAGGCTAGGAATCAATAGGACAGGATGGAAGAGAGTGAGTGAAGTGGGGTGGGTGACTGAGCAGGGTCCCTGGGGATAGGAGCTGGGGCTGGGGTACAGGGGTGGGTCCCCACCTGGCCCTAACCTGGTGCTGACTCCCCCATCCGGCTCCGGAGAGGCCTGGGCTCCATCCTCATCGTTCTCCAGGTTCTGTTGCAGAACACAGGTCTGAGGGGGGTTGCTGGGCTGGGGCCCTTCCTCACTCCCTTCCCGGGGAGAGAAAAGCAGGCCCACACAACCATTTGCCTGGCCGCCTGGCAGCTGTTCACCTGGCCCTCTGCCCTCCCCGCAGAACGGGTTTGGTGATTCACAGAAACCAGGTAGGAGGTGGGTGGATGCCAGGGCTTTGGGGAGCAGGGGCCTGCACGGATCCCAGGGAAAGGAGAGCTCCCAACTTTGGGAGTCAGGGTGGAGCTCTCATTCAGTGGCCTAGAATGGGAGCTTGGGAATTGGAGTGCCAGGGAAGGCCAGGCCCAGGGTTCCCAGGTTCAAGGCACAGGGATCTGGTCCAGGTCTCCAAGAAAAGCAGCCTAGGGTTGGTGGAGGTTTTCTGGGAAAATGGGTTTTTCTGGTTTAGTGGGAGCCAGAGGGTGGGCAAGGACCGGTCATGTGAGAGGAGCTCCAGCTCTTAGGGGTGGTGGTGGGATTAGGGTGAGGGCTTTCAGAATAGAGAAAGGCGTGCGGGTTCCCATCAGCTTAGCTGGCCTGGGGCACAGGGGATGCTCCTGCGTGTGGGGCAAGGTCTGGTTCAGATACAGAGGAGCTCCCCCAACCCAGCGGGAGCCAGATGCGAGTAGCCAGGATGAGTGGGGAATCCGGCTGGGCTCCCCAGCTGGAGCTGAGGGATGAGTTCCCGGGCCCGGGCTCTGGGCTCTTCCCGGTTGGCTGGGGCCCGGTATCGGAACCGGGAGGGCCTGGGCGGGGCTCTGCATCAAGAGTCACGTCCGCGGGGCGGGGGAGCGGTCTCGCGCTTCAGCTGGGGCCTCTAGGCAGATTCTCCCCCGAGTTGAGGCCTTTGGGGCCCGGCCTGGGGTCCCGTCCGGCCGGGGGCAGGGGGTTAGGTGGGCCGGGCGGTTCACCTGGTAGCGCAGCCGGGACTGCTTGTCCTCGTCAGCCACCTCGAACCGGGCCCGACGCTCGAAGTGCAGCGGCCCAAAGCGCGCGACCCCGCTGGACTCGGGCCCAGGGCCCGCGTCCTCCAGGGACAGCTCGAAGGCATCATCAATGCTGAACTGGGGCCGGGCGGCGCTCATGGCCCCGGCCCGCTCAGGCGCCGTGCGCCGCCGCCATCTGCGCCCACACACCAAGCGTCGCCGCGGCCCCGCCCCCGCATGCCCCGCCCCTCCGACCGTGGCTCCGCCCCACGTGCCGGTCCCGCCCCCGTCCGCCCTAAGCAGGCCAGAGCTGCCGAGCCCCGAGCGGGCTGATGGGTTGGAGCCTCTTCCAGACGGAGCGCGCCCGCCCCGTGACGCCACTCAGTGGCCGCCATGGCAAGCGACATCCCGTGCCGGGCTCGGACACAGCCCTCAGTCCTGTATGTGGGGGGCTTGGAGGGGCTTCCACGCCCCAACCTCCAGGTCCCTGACAGGGCGTTTTGCACCGCAGCCTGTTCCTCGAGTGCCAAGGAGACTCCTGGGAACTGTTTCCCCACCTTACTCACAACAGCCCCGCACCGGAGGGGTGCTCTCCCCATTTTTGCAAATGTGGAAACCGAGGCTCAGAGAGCTTATGTGTCTTCCATTTTCCAGTCCAGTCTCCAGGCAGCAGCCGAAGTGATCTTTTAAAACAAATCTTTTTATCTGTGTGTGTTATTCTGAAAAACCTTTTTAAAAATTATGCTGCTGGCCTGGCTTGGTGGCTCCCTCCTGTAATCCCAGCACTTTGGGAGGCCGAGGCGGGTGGATCACTTGAAGTCAGGAGTTCAAGACCAGCCTGGCCAACAGCCGAAACCCCGTCTTTACTAAAAATACAAAAATTAGCCGGGCGTGGTAGCGCATGCCTATAGTCCCAGCTACTTGGGAGGCTGAGGCAGAAGAATTGCTTGAACCCGGGAGGCAGATGTTGCAGTGAGCCAAGATTGAGCCACTGCACTCCAGCCTGGGTGACAGAGCAAGACTCCGTCTCAAAAAACAAAACAAAACAAACAAAAAACCTTTCCTTGGTTTTCCATTGCACTTAGAATAAAATCTGAACTCTTGGCAGGGCACGGGGGCTCACACTTTGGGAGGCCGAGGCGAGTGGATCACTTGAGGTCAGGAGTTCGAGACCAGCCTGGCCAACACGGTGAAACCCAGTCTCCACTAAAAATACAAAAATTAGCTGGGCATGGTGACCAGTGCCTGTAATCCCAGCTACTTGGGAGGCTGAGGCAGGAGAATCGCTTGTACCCTGGAGGCAGAGGTTGTAGTGAGTGGAGATCACACCACTGCACTCCAGCCTGGGCAACAGAGCAAGACTCCATCTCAAAAAAAAAAAAAAAAAAAAAAAGAACCGTGGTGGGGGGCAGTGGGAGTGGAAGAGCAGAAGTACTCTATGAATTAGGTGGACCTGGGTTCAAATCCCCATTCTACCACTTGGAAGTACTTGGGACTTTGGTAAACCCCTCATTCATTTCTGCCACAAGTATTTATTAAGCATCTATTTAGGGCCAAACACTGTTTTGGGCACTATAGATACAGTGGTGAATAAAACAGTGCAAAATGAGACAATTTCAAGTGCTGTGTGATGCAAAACTGACTTTAGATTTCGCACTCAAAGATGACCTTTCCAAGAGGTGACATTTGAGCAGGAATGCCGATGATGAAGAAGCCAGCTGTGAGAAAAGCAAGGTTCAGTGTTTTCCTGGCACCAGGGAACAGCACGTTCAAAGGCCAGGAGGTGGGAAGGAGCTTGGACTGTGGATGAAGAATGTGACAAAGCCAGTGTGGCTGAGCAGCAAGGAAAGGGGCGGGGCGACTTGATGAGCCTGGGAGGAGTAGACAGGCCCCAGAGCCTTGAGAGCTTTATGGACCTTAGTCAAGAGTTCTTTTTTTTTTGAGACAGAGTCTCGCTCTGTTGCCCAAGCTGGAGTGCAGTGGCACGATCTCAACTCACTGCAACCTCTGCCTCCTGGGTTCAAGTGATTCTCCTGCCTCAGCCTCCCAAGGAGGCTGGGATTACAGGCATGAGCCACAGTGCCCTGCCTTATTATTATTATTTTTTTTTGAGACAGAGTCTCGCACTGTCACCCGGGCTGGAGTGCAGTGGCAAGATCTCGGCTTGCTGCAACCTCCGCCCCCTGGGTTCAAGCGATTCTCCTGCCTCAGCCTCCCGTGTAGCTAGGATTACAGGCGTGATCCGCCCACCTCGGCCTCCCAAGGTGCTGGGTATGAGCCACCACACCCGGCCTCTACGGTTCATTTTATGGCCTCATGTACACAGCTGAGTCAAGTCTACTTCTGTTTGTTACACATCAACACAGCGAACAAGGCCCCTCTCGAGTTATGTTAATTCACTTACCCTCTTTCACTTCCCAGGTTCCTTGCTCTCCCCTGCCTTCCGTCAGACCCATGTCAGCATGCTCAGTCGGCATCCTTAAAGCCTGCCTGGCTCTGTACCATGTATGGCACTGTCTCCTATGTGGATGTGTTTGCAATTTACAAACATGATGTCATGCAGAAAATTCAGTTCTGTTATTTACACATTTACATTTTTGCTCTCGTTGCTGTTTTCCACATGCATCTCGTTTGTTGTTTCTACAAGCTACATGCGTGTTATACCATGTTGAATGTCTAGCACCTTTATGATCCACCTCACCTCCACAGTGTTGCACACTCAAACTGGCCTCAACCCCGCCATCACAGGCATCACTGCAGTTAACATCTTCCTGCTGTCCCCTTATGGACTGTGGGAGAATTCCCCTTGGAGGAGGATTTCCAGGTTATAGGGCACACGCACTCATGACTTCACAGGGTACCACAGATGCTCTCCTGAGTGGCTGTGAGAGTTGACACTCCACCTGAGGCTTCTGGTTCTCTCAGGACTTGGTACCATCCAACTTTTTAATGGCTTGCCGATCTGATGAATTTAAAGTGGTACCTCATGTTCCTCTGGGTTCTCTGATGGCTGGAGAGTTTGAGCCGCTCTTTGTGCCCTTGTCAGCCATTGGGTGTCCCTTGTCTGTGAACTGGCTTTTCATATCTTTGGTCTTTCTTTTTGCTATTGGGTTTCTAGCCTTTTTCTACTAATCTGCATATCTACATATCTAATCATTAATTCCTTGCTGGTTTATGACCTTGCACATATTTCCTGTCTGTCTGTCTTTGACTCCTTGTCTAACATGCACTTAGTTAAAGAATACTCACTCCTTTTCAGGCTGGGTGCAGTGGCTCATGTCTGTAATCCCAGCACTTTGGGAAGCTGAGGCAGGAGGATCACTTGAGGCCAGGAATTCAAGATCAGCTTCAGCGTAGCAAGGCTGATGCAGGGCAGGTGATCCCCAAAATTGGGGCTTAGCCCAGGAGAGTTCTTGGCTTCACCTGGGAAAGAATTCAAGGGTGAGCTGGTGGTGTTAGACAGCAACTTAAATATTTTTTTAAATTTTTTATTTTTTTAAGACTGAGCCTTGCTCTGGCGCCCAGGCTGGAGTGCAGTGGCGTGATCTGGGCTCACCGCAATCTCTGCCTCTTGGGTTCAAGCGATTCTTCTGCCTCAGCCTCCCAACTGGCTTGGATTGCAGGCGTCTGCCACCACGCCCAGCTAATTTTTATATTTTTAGTAGAGACAGGATTTCGCCATTTTGGCCAGGCTGGTCTCCATCTTCTGACCTCAGTTGATCCGCCCACTTCAGCCTCCCAAAGTCCTGGGATTACAGGCGTGAGCCACTGCGCCCAGCCTTATTTTTTACTTATTGGAAAGCAACTTTTATCAAAGCAGCAGCGCACAGCAGCAGCACAGGCGTTGCTCCTTGTGGAGCAGGGCCATCCCACAGGCAGTGTGCCCCCAGCAGCTGTTCAGAGGCAGTTCTGCAGCCATATTTATGCCCGCTTTTAATTACATGCAAATTGAGGGGTGAATTATCCAGAAATTTCTAGGGAAAGAGTGGTAACTTCTGGGCCGTCAGGTCATTGCCACGGAAGGGGGTGGTAACTTCTAGGTGTTGCTATGGCAATGGTAAACTGACATGCACTGCTCTTACTGGTCTTAGGTCTTAGGGAGAAGTGCTTTCGCCTCTTCCCTGTTGTATTTTATTTTTTTGAGATGGAGTCTCCCTCTGTCGCCCAGGCTGGAGTGCAGTGGCACGATCTAGGCTCACTGCAACTTCCACCTCCTGGGTTCAAGCGATTCTCTGCCTCAGCCTCCAGAGCAGCTGGGATTACAGGCATCCGCCACTACGACCAGCTAAGTTTTATATTTTAGTAGAGATGGTGTTTTACCATGTTGGCCAAACTGGTCTCAAATTCCTGGCCTCAAGTGATCCACCTGCCTTAGCCTCCCAAAGTGCTGGGATTACAGGCATGAGCCACCACGCCCAGCATTCCCTGTTTTAGCTAGTTCTCAATCTGGTCTGGTGTCTGTGTCCCACCTCCAGAGTTGAGTCCTGCCACCTACCTCATTCCCCACTCAGAGATTAGATACTCCTTCTTAATCTTAAGAGGGCAGCGGAAGGGCAGAGATCCATCTTCTGTAACTGCTTCCTGTTGAGTTTATGGGCATAGCCCCTGCCTAGCACTGGAGAGGTAAAAATCTCCAGATACCCAGTCGGGTGCAGTGGCTCATGCCTGTAATCCCAGCACTGTGGGAGGCCGAGGCGGGTGGATCATGAGGTCAGGACGTCGAGACCATCCAGGCCAACATGGTGAAACCCTGTCTCTACCATCCTGGCTAACACAGTGAAACCCCATCTCTACTAAAAATACAAAAAATTAGCCGGGCGTGGTGGCAGGCCCCTGTAGTCCCAGCTACTTGGGAGGCTGAGGCAGGAGAATGGCGTGAACCCGGGAGGTGGAGCTTGCAGTGAGCTGAAATCGCGCCACTGCACTTCAGCTTGGGCGACAGAGTGAGACTCCGTCTCAAAAAACGAACGAAAAAAAAAGAAAACCCGTCTCTACTAAAAATACAAAAATTAGCTGGGCATGGTGGCAGACGCCTGTAATCCCAGCTACTCGGGAGGCTGAGGCAGAGAATCTCTTGAACCCGGGGGGCGGAGATTGCAACGAGCTGAGATCTCGCCTCTGGACTCCAGCCTGGGCGACAGAGGGAGACTCTGTCTCAAAAAAAAAAAAAAAAAAAATCTCCAGATACCTGATCTAAGGGTCCAAAAGACAGGATACTTTCATTACCCAGGTCAGTAGATGAATGGGTTGGAAGCTTTGTGCCAGCATTGTGTTTACCTGAAACTGTTGCAATCTTGAAGACCTACTAAGAGTTTAAACAACCAAAGCCAAAAATTAGGAATAACAAGATGGCTATCAAAGGTCCTAGGAGAGGTAAAAAACCAGGTGAGACTCGGGAAGGCATTTTTGATAGTTGACCAGATATAGCTGGGTTTGGTGCTGTGGTTCTAGCTATGTAGCCAAGTAGCTTGCTCATAGATCTTTTGAATGTTAGCCTCAACCTGTTTGGAGCTGGTAATACATGTGCAGCAGGTTTTATTAATAACTGCACAAACTTCACCTTGTTCAACTAGTTAATAATCTAATGCTAATCTATTACTGAGAACTATGTTTGCCAAAGAGTCTAGAAATTCTTGAATTCCCTTTAAGGCCTGACCTGTGTTGGTGGCTAAGGATTCTAGGGTTTGAGTCAAGTTCTTTACGGTTGACTCGTGGTAAGCAAGGCCACCCTAGGGTGCCACTAGTCCTATTGCTGCCCTGATTCCCGCCAAAATTAATCCTATTGCTCACTTACTTCTGCTGTTCTTGGGTCTTACGGGGTTACAGACTGTGACCTCTGGAGGGGCAAGGGTAGCTATTGTACATTCGCCTCTGTTCCAAGTTTGTTTTTTTTTTTTTTTAGACAAAGTCTCAAAAAAATTAGCAGGGCATGGTGGTGGGTGCCTGTGGTTCCCGCTACTCAGGAGGCAGAGGCAGGAGAATCGCTTGAACCAGAAGGCGGAGGTTACAGTGAGCCGAGATTGTGCCACTGCACTCCAGTCTGGACGACAGGGCAAGATTCCTTTTTTTTTTTTTTTTTGAGATGGAGTCTCGCTCTGTCGCCCAGGCTGGAGTGCGGTGGCGCAATCTCGCTCACTGCAAGCTCCGCCTCCCGGGTTCACGCCGTTCTCCTGCCTCAGCCTCCAGAGTAGCTGGGACTACAGGCGCCCACCACCACGCCCAGCTAATTTTTTGTATTTTTGGTAGAGACAGGGTTTCACCGTGTTAGCCAGGATGGTCTCGATTTCGTGACCTCGTGATCCGCACACCTCGGCCTTCCAAAGTGCTGGGATTACAGGCATGAGCCACCGCGCCCGGCCAATTTTTATATTTTTAGTACAGACGGGGTTTCATCATGTTGGCCAGGCTGGTCTTGCACTCCTGACCTCATGTGATCTGCCTGCCCCGGCCTCCCAAAGTACTGGGATTAGGTGTGAGCCACTACCACTGGCCGGTCCAAACAACCAGTTCTTTTTCCCTCTGGAGTGTGGTGCCATCTTTATCATACAGCACTTGTAGAGCTGCCTACACATATGTATGTTCTAAGATCTCTTTTTGGTTCCTTTTGAGAGGTGACAGCGTGCTGGCCGCCCTCACACACTCTTGGTGCCTCCTCGGCCTTGGCACCCACTCTGGCTGTGCTTGAGGAGCCCTTCAGCCCGCCGCTGCACTGTGGGAGCCCCTTTCTGGGCTGGCCAAGGCCAGAGCCGGCTCCCTCAGCTTGCGGAGAGGTGTGGAGGGAGAGGCGCGGGCGGGAACCGGGGCTGCGCGCGGTGCTTGCGGGCCAGCGCGAGTTCCGGGTGGGCGTGGGCTTGGTGGGCCCCACGCTGGGAGCGGCCGGCTGGCCCCGCTGGTCCCGGGCAGTGAGGGGCTTAGCACCTGGGCCAGCCGCTGCTGTGCTCAACTTCTCGCCGGGCCTTAGCTGCCTCCCTGGGGGGCAGGGCTCGGGACCTGCAGCCCGCCATGCCTGAGCCTCTGCTCCGGCCCTGCCGTGGGCTCCTGCGCAGCCCGACCCTCCCTGACGAGTGCCGCCCCATGCTCCAGGGCGCCCATTCCATCAACCACCCAAGAGCTGAGGAGTGGGGGCACACAGCGCGGGACTGGCAGGCAGCTCCACCTGTGGCCCAGGTGCAGGATCCACTGGGTGAAGCCAACTGGGCTCCTGGGTCTGGTGGGGAGTTGGAGAACCTCTATGTCTAGCTAAGGGATTGTAAATACACCAATCGGCACTCTGCATCTAGCTCAAGGTTTGTAAACACACCAATCAGCACCCTGTGTCTAGCTCAGGGTTTGTGAATGCACCAGTCGACACTCTGTATCTAGCTACTCTGATGGAGACTTGGAGAACCTTTGTGTTGACACTCTGTATCTAGCTAATCTAGTGGGGACGAGAACTTTTGTGTCTAGCTCAGGGATTGTAAACGCACCAATCAGCACCCTGTCAAAACGGACCAATCAGCTCTCTGTAAAGTGGACCAATCAGCAGGATGTGGGTGGGGCCAGATAAGAGAATAAAAGCAGGCTGCCCAGCGCTAGCAGTGGCTGCCCAGCGCTAGCAGTGGCTGCCCAGCGCTAGCAGTGGCTGCCCAGCGCTAGCAGTGGCTGCCCAGCGCTAGCAGTGGCTGCCCAGCGCTAGCAGTGGCTGCCCAGCGCTAGCAGTGGCTGCCCAGCGCTAGCAGTGGCAGCCCAGCGCTAGCAGTGGCAACCCACTCGGATCTCTTTTAGTGCAGTGGAAGCTTTGCTCTTTGGGTCCACTCTGCGTTTATGAGCTGTAACATGCACCGTGAAGATCTGCAGCTTCACTCCTGAAACCAGAGAGACCACGAACCCACCAGAAGGAAGAAACTCCGAAGACATCAGAATATCAGAAGGAACAAACTCCGGACACGCCTCTTTTAAGAACTGTCACACTCACCGCGACTGTCCACGGCTTCATTTTTGAAGTCAGTGAGATCAAGAACCCATCAATTCCGGACACACTTTGGCCCACTTCACTATTTCTCGCCAGTATCTTATCCTTGTCGTCTTTATGGTTTTTGGTGTGGTTTAACGCAAGAGACCAAGCCTCTTCTCCTTGGTCATCTTGTTCAAACTTGACTTAGTTTTTCATGGACCTATATTCTTTATAGAAATGTTACAAAAATGTTTTCCAAGTTCTTAAAGAATCCTCCCAATTTCCATTTGGATTTCATTGAATTTCTAGATTAATTTCAGAAGAAATCACATCTTTGTGTTAAATTGTTCTATTTATTAACAAGATACGTCACTTCAGTTATTGAGATCTTCTTTTGTGTTATAAAATCTTGTTTTTCAAGCTGGGCACAGTGGCTCATGCCTGTAACCCCAGCACCTTGGGAGGCTGAGGCAGGCGGATCACCTGAGGTCAGGAGTTCGAGACCACCCTAGCCAACATAGTGAAACCCTGTCTCTACTAAAAATACAAAAATTAGCTGGGAATGGGGGCGGGCACGTGTAGTCGCAGCTACTTGGGAGGCTGAAGCAGGAGAATCGCTTGAACCCTGGAGGCGGAGGTTGCAGTGAGCCGAGATTGTGCAACTGCATTCTAGCCTGGCAACAGAGCAAGACCCCATCTCAAAAAAAAAAAAATTTGTTTTTCGTCAAAAAGTTCTGAGTTGTGTTTGTATTTCCTACTTCATGAGTTTTATTGCTGTTGTGAATGATACTTTAGTCTCTCTCTCTTTTTTTTTTCTCTTTGAGATGGAGTCTCTGTTGTCCAGGCTGGAGCGAAGTGGTGTGATTTTGGCTCACTGCAGCCTCCGCCTTCCAGGTTCAAGCTATTCTCCTGCCTCAGCCTCCCGAATAGCTGGGATTACAGGCATGGGCCACCATGCCTGGCCAATTTTTGTATTTTTAGTAGAGATAGGGTTTCACCATGTTGGCCAAGCTGGTCTTGAACTCCTGACCTCAAGTGATCTGCCCGCCTCAGCCTCCTGAAGTGCTGGGATTACAGGTGTGAGCCACCATGCCTGGCCCCTTATATTCTATTATACTTTTCAGTTGCTTATTGCTGGTGTGAATAGTACTATTAATTTTTGTTAGCTTTTTTTTTTTTTGAGACAGAGTTTCGCTCTTTGTTGCCCAGGCTGGAGTGCAGTGGCACAACCTCGGCTTACTGCAACCTCTTCCTCCTGGGTTCAAGTGATTCTCCCGTCTCAGCCTCCTGAGTAGCTGGGATTACAGGCGCCTGCCACCACGCCCAGCTAGTTTTTGTATTTTTAGTAGACATGGGGGTTTCACGATGTTGGCCAGGCTGGTCTTGAACTCTGGACCTCAGGTGACCTGCCCACAGCCTCTTAAACTGCTGGGATTACAGGTGTGAGCCACTGCGCCCCGCCGCCTTTTTAAATTTTATTTTATCCCTGTAACATTGCTGAACTCTGGGTTTTTTGTTTTGTTTCTGTTTTTGAGACAGGGTCTCACTCTGTCGCCCAGGGTGGAGTGCAGTGGTCTGATCATGGCTCACTGCAGCCTCAGCCTCATGGGCTCAAGGGATCCTCCTGCCTCCCAAGTAGCTAGAACCACAGGCGCGTGCTACCAGGCCCAACTACATTTTTTGATTTATTTGTAGATACAGGGTCTTGCTGTGTTGCTCAGGCTGGTCTCGAGCTCCTGGCCTCCAGTAGTCCTCCTGCCTTGACTTCTAAAAGTGTTGGGATTATAGGCATAAGCCGCCATGCCTGGCCTTCTAATTTGTTAAAGCAGCCTGTAGATGATGTTGGATTTTCTATACCGACATAATCTGCCAACAATGACAGTTTACTCTCGTTTCTTTTTCTTGGCTTATTGTTTTGGCCAGGACTTCTTTTTTTTAAAAAAAAAGTAAATTTCTTTTATTTTTTTGGATATAGGGTCTTGCTCTGTAGCCCAGGCTGGAGTGCAGTGGTGAGATCATAGCTCACTGCAGCCTCGATCTCCTGGGCTCAAGGGATCGTCCTGCCTCAGCCTCTTTAGTAGCTGGGACTACAGGCATGTGCCACTATGCCCATCTAATTTTCTTTCTTTTTTTCTTTTTGTAAAGACTGGGTCTTGCTATCTTGCCCAAGTTGTTACTCCTGGGCTCAAGCCATCCTCCTGCCTCAGCCTCCCAAAGTGCTGGGATTCTAGGCAGGACTTCTAACACTTACTGAGCAGCATCATTCATAGAGAGCATCATTGCCTTGTTCCTGATCTTGAAGAAATTGTGGATACTTATTCCATCATACTTAATTGTATGCAGCTTTTATCAACCTGAGAAAATTCCTCGTTGTTCCTGTGAGTTTTTATCATAGTCACAGAAGTTCATAAAATGCTTTTTCTGCATATTTTGAGATAACCATATGCATTATCTCCTGTAGTTCACCGACGTGGTGAATTACAGTAATAGATGTTTATAATGTTGAACCATTCTTACATTCTTGGAATAAACTCTACTTGATCTTCATGCATTTTTTTTTGGAAAAAAAATTCTTTTTTTTTTTGAGACAGTCTCAATCTGTCATCGGGCTGGAGTGCAGCGGTGCGATCTCGGCTCACTGTAACCTCCACCTCCTGGGTTCAAGCGATTTTCCTGCCTCAGTCTCCCCGAGTAGCTGGGATTACAGGCGCCTGCCACCACGCCCGGCTAATTTTTATATTTTTAGTAGAGATGGGGTTTCACCATGTTGGTCAGGCTGGTCTTGGTCTCCTGACCTTGTGATCCGCCCGCCTCAGCCTCCCAACGTGCTGGGATTACAGGCGTTGAGCCACCGTTCCAGGCCAGAGAAAAATTATTCTTTTTTTTTTTTTTGGAATGAAGTTTCGCTCTTGTTGCCCAGGCTGGAGTGCAATGGCACAATCTCGGCTCACTGCAACCTCTGCCTCCCGGGTTCAAGCGATTCTCCTGCCTCAGCCTCCTGAGTAGTTGGGATTATAGGTGCCTGCCACCACGCCCGGCTAATTTTTGTATATTTAGTAGAGACAGGGTTTCACCATGTTGACCAGGCTGGTCTTGAACTTCTGACCTGAGGTGATCCACCTGCCTTAGCCTCCCAAAGTGCTGGGATTACAGGCGTGAGCCACCATGCCCGGCAAAAAAATTATTCTTAATTGTGGTAAAATACACATAACATAACATAACAAAATTTACCATCTCAACCATTTTGAAGTGTATACTCAGTGGCATTAAGTATATGCACACTGTTATACAACCAATTTCCAGAACAGTTTCGTCTTTCAAAACGGAAACTCTACACTCATCAAAGAACAAGTCTCCATTTCCCACCCCCGTTCCCCCAGCCCTTGGCAACCACCATTCTGCTGTCTTTTTTTTTTTTTTTTTGAGATGGAGTCTCGCTCTGTCGCCCAGGCTGGAGTGCAGTGGCGCGATCTTGGTTCACTGCAACTTCTGCCTCCTGGGTTCAAGCGATTCTCCTGCCTTAGCCTCCCGAGTAGCTGGGATTACAGGCACGTGCCACCATACCTGGCTAATTTTTGTATTTTTCGTAGCGATGGGGTTTCTCCATGTTGGCCAGGCTGGTCTCAAACTCCTGACCTCAGGTGATCCTCCTGCCTCGGCCTCCAAAAGTGCTGGGATTATAGGTGTGAGCCACCGCGCCCGGCCCTGCTTTCTGTCTTTATGAATCTGACTACTCTAGGTACCTTACATAAGTGGAATAATACAGTATTTTCCTGTATGTGACTGTTACTTCACTTAGCATATTGATGCTTTTCTTTATTTTTTATTTTTGAGATGGGGTCTCACTCTGTCATCCAGGCTGGAGTGCAGTGGTGCGATCTTGGCTCACTACAACCTCCATCTCCCGGGCTCAAGCAATCCTCCAGCCTCAGCCTGCTGAGTAGCTGGGACCACAGGCGTGCACCATCACACCACCTAATTTTTTGTATTTTTAGTAAAGATGGTATTTTGCCATGTTGTCCAGGCTGGTCTTGAACTTGTGAGCTCAAGGAGATCCAGGAGATCCACCCGCCTTGGCCTCCCAAAGTGTTGGGATTAGAGGCATGAGCCACCACACCTGGCCCATATTGATGCATTTTTACATGACATTAGTGAATTCAGTTAGCCTAGTATTTTATTTCGAATGTTTCATATCAGCTGGGCACTGTGGCTCACGCCTGTAATCCCAACACTTTGGAAGGCCGAGGTGGGTGGAGCTCCTTGAGCTCACAAGTTCGAGACCAGCCTGGCTACCATAGCAAAACACCGTTTCTACTAAAAATACAAAAATTAGCTGGGCGTGGTGGTGCATGCCTGTAATCCCAGCTACTAGGGAGGCTGAGGCAGGATAATTGCTCAAACCCAGGGGGCGGAGGTTGCAGTGAGCCGAGATTGTGCCACTGCACTCCGGCCTGGATGACAGAGCGAGACTCCATCTCAAAAAAAAAAAAAAAGTTTTATATCTGTATTTATTAGTAAAATAGATGTGTGCTTGTCTTACCTTGTGATGTACTTATCTGTTTTATTTAAGAAGATTAAACTAGCCTCATGTCTGTATAAGACTACCTGTTGCTTCAGCATTTGGTAGAACTCGGCCAGGTGCGGTGGCTCACGCCTGTAATCCCAGCACTTTGGGAGGCCAAGGCAGGTGGATCACGAGGTCAAGAGATCGAGATCGGCTGGGAGCGGTGGTTCACGCCTGTAATCTCAGCACTTTGGGAGGCCGAGGTGGGCGGATCACGAGGTCAGGAGATCGAGACCATCCTGGCTAACACGGTGAAACCCCGTTTCTACTAAAAATACAAAAAATTAGCCGGGCGTGGTGGTGGGTGCCTGTAGTCCCAGCTGCTTGGGAGGCTGAGGCAGGAGAATGGCGTGAACCCGGGAGGCAGAGCTTGCAGTGAGCTGAGATCGTGCCACTGCAATCCAGCCTGGGCGACAGAGCAAGACTCCATCTCAAAAAAAAAAAAAAAAAAAAGAGATCAAGACCATCCTGGCCAACATGGTGAAACCCTATTTCTACTAAAAATATAAAAATTAGCTGGGCGTGGTGGCGCCCCTGTAGTCCCAGCTACTGTAGAGGCTGAGGCATGAGAATTGCTTGAACCCGGGAGGTGGAGGTTGCAGTGAGCTGAGATTGTGTCACTGCACTCCAGCCTGGGTGACAGAGTGAGACTCTGTCTTAACAACAACATTTGGTAGAACTTACCGGTAAAGTTTCTGTGTTGGTAGAAACAAACAAACACTTTTCCCTTTCACCACAGAGGTCCTGTCCTGCTCAGATGACTTCTTGTTGGGAAATTAACCAGTACAAATATGTGAAGTGGCTGGGCACTGTGGCTCACAGCTGTAATCCCAGTGCTTTGGGAGGGTGAGGTGGGAGGGTCGCTTGAGGCCAGGAGTTTGAGAACAGCATCGTAGTGACTCCATCTCTACAAAAAAAAATTTTTTTTTAAATTATCTGGGTGTGGTGGCACAGGCTTGTGGTCCCAGCTACTCTGGAGGCTGAGGCAGGAGGATCACTTGAACCCAAGAGGTGGAGGCTACAGTGAACAGTGATCTTACCATTGCATTCCAGCCTGGGGGACAAAGTGAGACCCTGTCACTAAAGAAAAAATAACTAAGTAAATACATATATAAATAAACAAATATGCATGTGAAGCCTTTAGTGCCTGGGTCGCATTGGAAAGACAACACTCCTTTACAGCGATGATGATGATGACGACGGGAGGAGGGAGTGCAGAAGGCCCATGCCCCGCCTGTACTGGGTTCGCAAAACCTGGGAAGAGGTAAGACGCTTACTGCTGTCATTCACAGCTAGTTTCTAGAGGCGCACAGAAACGTTGTTTTAGGGCCAGGTGTGGTGGCTCACGCCTGTAATCCCAGCACTTCAGGAGGGCAAGGAGGGTGGATCACGAGGTCTAGGAGTTCAAGACCAGCCTGGCCAAGATGGTGAAACCCAGTCTCTACTAAAAATACAAAAATTAGCTGGGCGTGGCAGCGTGCCTGTAGTCCCAGCTATGCGGGAGGCTGAGGCAAGGAATTGCTTGAACCCAGGAGGCGGAGATTGCAGTGAGCTGAGATTGTGCCACTGCACTCTAGCGTGGGTGACAGAGCGAAACTCCGCCTCAAAAAAAGAAAAACAAAAGTTGTTTTAGCCCCAAAGTACCTCATTTCTCTTTTTTCTTTTCTTTTGTTTAATTTAATTTTATTTTTTTGTTTTGTTTTGAGACAGCATCTTGCTCTGTTGGCTAGCCTGGTGTGCAGTGGCACGAACACGGCCCACTGCAGCTTCGAACTCCTGGGCTCAAGCGATCCTCTCGCCTGGGCCTCCCAAAGTGGTGGGGTTACAGGCATGAGCCACCGCGCCGGGCGCTAAAGTACCTCATTTCTATCATTTATCGATTATTCCCTAATATTAATTGGGCACAACTATGACTCATTTCCGACCCCGCAATGGGCTCTCTTGGTCTCCTTCTCCACCTTTCTTTCCCTCTTCCTCTTTTTATTTTTTGAAAGAGGAAGATCCAGGATGCAAGAGTCCCGACAATCATACTAGATATGCGAAAGAGAAAAAGCCGGAAGAAAATACACAAAAATCATAACACTTTGAGGGTGTGGCTTACGGGTGGGTTTTTTTTTTTTTTCATTTTCCTAACTCTGCAATGCTGTTATATTCCATTCACAACTTCAAACAAAGTGCCACATGGCCGCAGTCCCAATCAATTCAATGACAATTGTTAGGGACGTCCTCGTCCCGCCCGGCCCGCGGACCCCGGCCCTGCCTCCTTGACTGGCTGGGGTCCAGCCCCTAGACATTCCCAGGCTCCGCCCCCGAGCAGACGCGCGCGCTCAGGCGCAGCGCAGAGAACCAATCACCATCCGTTTCCACGCTCAGTCCCTTTTGGCTTCTGCCCTCAACCAAAATGGCGCTAGCTCGGAAGCTGCCGAGGTGCTAGGAGTTGCCGAAGCAAGTCCGGAAGCTACCGAGCGAGTCCGGAAGTTGCCGAAAGGGAGCAGCGGGGAAGGAGGATGGCGGATATCATCGTAAGACTCCGGGAGGACGGGATCCAAAAACGTGTGATACAGGAAGGGCGAGGAGAGCTCCCGGACTTTCAGGATGGGACCAAGGTTCGTGTCTACCCTACCCTTCGCCCCCTCTGCGGCGTGGTACGCATGCGAGGCGGGAGGAGGCCTTAGGCGAGAGGTTGCGCATGCCCAGAGGGCAGCGTCCACTGACCCTACCGCTCACATGCAGAACTCGACGCTGATTGGGCTGAATTTAAGTAGGGGGTGAATTCGGGCCTGTCTGCCCCGCCCCCTGGCTCGGCCTTGTAGCAGCATTGGTGGTGGAGGCCGTCAGTCATCACAAGCGGGTTGGGGTTGGGGGTTGATCTCAGTGCTTGGGCAGACCCCACGCTGGAGGAAACCCAGGGCCGGGAGTGGTCCTAGGGTATCTGGGTTTCAAGGCTCATGATCCTTTGTAGATAGAAGGGCCTTCTGAAAACACTTAGACCAACTGCCACTGTTGAGAGTGGAAAACCGAGGCCCTGGGACGTGCAAAGCGGGAGAACGGGCCCAGAGGTTAGGTCTCCCAGACAGGGACTCTTTAGCAGTCTTCCTTCTGCACTGGTGGCTTGTTTGGGACAGATGAGGGCTGGAAAGTAAAGAACCTCCCACTTTTCTCCTTTTTGCCAGGCCCCTAGATCTAGCCCCTCTGCTCCCTTTTCCCCCAACCTACAACTCCAGGCTTCCCTGCTTCTCCTGCAGTTGCCTCCGGCTTCCCTGCTTCTCCTGCAGTTGCCTCCTCCCGGAGTGCTTTTCCCAGCTGCCACTTGTTTGCAGAGTAGGGAACCTCCCAGGGGCAGCCCCCTGTGCCCAGCAGAGCAGTCAGGCAGGACATGCACATTGAGCAAATGAGCACATGCCCCCTGGCCAGTACCGTGCCGAATCGGGCACCTAAGCATCCTAGCCCAGTGCAGTATAAGTGCTCTGAGAGCAGAGTGGAGCTGCATGGCTGGAGTGATCCGCTGTATGAAAAGATATCTTCTCTAAGAAGAGACAGGATGTGTGGTGTGGGTTCATGCCCCCATGTGCTGGGGGGTTGGTGGCGTTGGAAGAAGGGGCTGGCAAGGGACATCCTGGATGGAACAGACACCAGAAGGAGAGATGTGAACAATGGCACCCCAAGATCAGGTAGGTGGTGTTAAATAACCAATCGCCAGCACTGATGGAGTGCTCACTATTCGAGCATTGTGCTACATGCTTCACACGTTTATTTCCTACAATGTGAGATAGGTACTGTTGTTGATTCCGTTTTACCGAAGTGGAAACTGACTTCAGAGACGCAGCATGGTGCGGCAGTTAAGAGCGTGGGCTCCTCTAACCATATCCTGTCGAGGGTTCAATCTTCAAACCTCTTTTCTCTGCACCCAACCCCAGTGTTATCTCTAAAAACTCTCCCTGCCCGGATTACTCCCAGATACAGCTCTCCAGTCATTACCTGTCTCTTAAACCTGATATACAGCTCCCTACTCACCATCTCCACCTGGAAGCCTGGTTGGCGACTCACACTTAACCTGCTCCACCTGAGGCTTCTCCGTGTCAGTTAGGGGAACCAACAACCTTCTTGTTGTTCAGGGCAAAAACCTTAGCGTCTCTGTGGTCCTCCCAGTCTCACATACCACATCACATCCTCAATATCCAGCCAGGATTTGAGTTCTCACCACTTCTGCCATCACTGCTTGGGTCCAGGCCATCCTCATCTCCGGCCTGGGTTACTGCAGCGACCTCTAACTCCCCTCCTGCCTCTTTTGTCCCTCTGTGGTCTGTTCTCGTCCCAGCAGCCGAACCCATGCCAGATTCAATTTCTTTTTTACTCGGAGCCACTCAGTGGCTTCCATCACAGAGTAAAAAACAGAGGCCTCACCATAGCCTACAGTCCCTGTGAGGTCCACCCCTACTGACCTGGGTGAGCTCCCCTGCTGACCCCGTGGTGTACCCCGCCCCCTCCTTCACTCTGCTCCGCCACACTGGCCTTGCTGCTCTTGAACACATCATGCGTTTGAAACGGGAAGTTCCCTTGTCTCCCTCGCAGGGCGTGCGATGGGGGAGTGGCTTGCTTCTTCAGTACCCCGCTGCTCAAACCTCTGGGGAAGCATACAGATGGGCAGGCTGTGGGCTCCGACCTCATGGCAGTGTCCAGGGGTGAATGTTTACAGCTCCGTGTGTTCTAGGGTGCTCTTTTAGTTTGTCTATAGGCGGCTTGTGTTAACCAGCTCAATTAGACCCCCTTCCTTATCACAAGGACAGAGGGCTTTCTGTAGCCTGGGGTTTTCTTGCCTTGATGTACTGGAGTACTGGAGAATTAGATCACTTGTGGGCTTGAAGAATGATTGCAATTTTTTTTTTTTTTTTTCCGAGACGGAGTTTCGCTCTTGTCGCCCAGGCTGGAGTGCAATGGTGCAATCTCGGCTCACTGCAACCTCTGCCTCCCAGGTTCAAGCAATTCTCCTGCCTCAGCCTCCCAAGTAGCTGAGATGACACCAGGCCTGGCTAATTTTTTAAAATGTTTTTAGTAGAGATGGGCTTTTACCATGTTGGCCAAGCTGGTTTCAAATACCTTTTCTTTTTTCTTTTTTTTTTTTTTTTTGAGACAGAGTCTTGCTCTATTTCCCAAGCTGGAGTGCAGTGGCAATGATCTCGGTTCACTGCAACCTCCACCTTCTGGGTTCAAGTGATTCTCCTGTCTCAGCCTCCCAAGTAGCTGGGATTACAGGCACCCGCCACCATGGCCAGCTAATTTTTGTATTTTTAGTAGAGACGGGGTTTTGCCACGTTGGCCAGGCTGGTCTCGAATCCCTGACCTCAGGTGATCCACCTGCCTTGGAGATGGTCTTCCCCTGGGGTTGGGCCACTTGGTGGCCCCAGCTCTCCTCTGACTGCCCCAGCCAAACTCCGCCTCTTCCTGCCAGTCGATGACCTGCCAGTGTGCAGGTGCCTATCAGTGTGATCTGCTGCTGCTTGCTCCCCTGACATCCTCTCAATGACCAGGAGCTCGTGTCATCTTCTGCTGATGGGCTCCTCTGACACCTGGCTGCCTGTGTGTCTGCCCGCTAGGGTGTTGGGTTTTTATAGGCACAGGATAGGGGTGTGGCAGGCCAGGGTGGTCTTGGGAAATGCAACATTTGGGCAGGAAATGCCTGTTCTCACCTAGGTCCGTGGGGGTGGAGCCCTACCCAGGGACCACGCCCTCTTCTACCCAGCACTTTCCTTCTCTCCTTCCATATTATTTAACAGGACCACGCTCCTCCCTTCCCAGCACGTCCATATTACATTGTCCCACTACAAGGCTTTTTACACGTGTTGTTCTTTTGGCCTAGAAAGTTCCTATCCCAGGGTCCACTTGGCTTGCTTTCTTCCTTACTCCCTCACCCCGCACTCTGTTTAATCCAGCCCCAACCCCCATGCCCTGCTGTTTCCCAAGCACGTGGCTTCACCTGTCATGACATATTGTTTTGTTTGATGCCCATCTCCTCCCTCTAGAAGTGCCATGTGAGCTTCAGGGGCGCAGGGACTTTTTTGTGTTTTGCTTGCTGCCATGTTCTGGTGTCTAGCACAGAGCTTGGGCACGTAGTAGGTGCTTAGTAAATATGTGTTGAGGAATGAATGGAGTCAGACTGCTTGGACTCTTGTTCCCACTCAGCCACCCACTAGCCGTGTGGCTTGGGCCTGTTCCTGCCTTCCTTGTGACTTTGTTTTCTCACCAGCGTGGGAGGATAAAGCCAGGTGTAAGGTCAGGTGGCGTCCCCGGGGAAGCCCCGTCCCTTATGCCGTCTGCAGGCCGGGGACTGGACTTCTCCTTGGGGGTCAGGGTGAGGGTTTGTGCCTTTGCCTGACCTTTGCATGTGGTTCACAGGCCACGTTCCACTACCGGACGCTGCACAGTGACAACGAGGGCACCGTGCTGGACGACAGCCGGGCTCGTGGCAAGCCCATGGAGCTCATCATTGGCAAGAAGTTCAAGCTGCCCGTGTGGGAGACCATCGTGTGCACCATGCGAGAAGGGGAGATTGCCCAGTTCCTCTGTGACATCAAGGTGTCTGTCCTGTACCTGTCTGCGGTGGCTGTCCAGCCAAGCCCTATTCCTATTCCCTATCCCCAGGGCTCCTCCTCTCTCCACCCTCTGCTAGACTGCCACCCACTCTTTTTTTTTGGAGATGGAATCTTGCTGTGTCGCCCAGGCTGGAGTGCAGTGGTACGATCTCAGCTCACTGCACCCTCCACCTCCTGGGTTCAAGCGATTCTCCTGCCTCAGCCTCCCGAGTAGCTGAGATTACAAACACCCTCCATGATGCCCGGCTAATTTTTGTATTTTTAGTAGAGACAGAGTTTCACCATGTTGGCCAGGCTGGTCTTGAACTCCTGACCTCAGGTGATCCGCCCGCCTTGGCCTCCCAAAGTGCTGGGATTACAGGCGTGTGCCACCGCGCCCAGCCCACCCACTCTTTCCAGACCACCACACCAGCCTGCTGATGGCGTCCTGGCCTCCGTTCCGCCTTCCCCTATTAGCCAGACTGAGGCCAGGGGACTCGTTCTCAAATGCAAACGACCTGTACATCCCTTTGTTTCAAACCTCTATGGCTCCTGGTCACTGTCAGGATAGAGCACAGTGGGTCCTCACTTTATGCTGCTGATACTTTCTTGGAAACTGTGACTAAGAGAAAAAACATACATCAGGTGCTCAGCCACCATCATTTCTCTCAGCAAAATTTTGTTAAAACATTGATGAGAAGAAAAATTGGTTTCGTTATGTATTGTTTTCGCCTACAGTCACAGTTTCCAAGAACCTACTTAGGACATTAAGTGAGGACTTAAACTGTATAAGCTATAGCTGCTCGCATAGCTTTTTGGGGGCTGGCCCCTGCCGTCTCACCCTCTTACTCAACCTCCCTGCTTTTCCTTTCCATTCCCCTTCTTAGCCAAGATCGTCCCTCTTCCTTCAAAGCTTATTCCTGGGTCACCACCTCTAGGAAGCCCTCCCTGACTGCTAGTGGTTGGCTCAACTCCCACATTTGGGTCTTCCAACCCTCATGCCCTGCATGGCCAGGATCTGCTCTTCTGCCTTGTCCTAGGCTATTGCAGAGCAGGGATCTGGTCTGTTTAATTCTAGCTTTGGGATGCTCAGCATGAGCCAGTCCAGAGCCGACTCAGGAAATGCCCACTGATGGCAGCCCGGCAGTCAGCCCCTGTCCAGACAACAGGGCAGTGCGAGGAGTGGGAGTGGGGAGGACCCGGGTAGGAGGAATCTGGTTATCTGGTTCCCACCAACCTAGCAGCTTTGCCAAGCAAGAGATTAGAGGCTAGGTCCTCTATGTCTGTCTCCCTGCAGGGTTTTTTTTTTTTTTTTTTTACTAAGTCTCACTCTGTTGCCCATGCTGGAGTGCAGTGGCACGATCTTGGCTCACTGCAACCACCATCTCCTGGGTTCAAGTGATTCTCTGCCGTAGCTGCCTGAGTAGCTGGGATTACAGGCGCCTGCCATCATGCCCGGCTAATTTTTGTATTTTAGTAGAGACGGGGTTTCACCATGTTGGTCAGGCTGGTCTTGAACTCCTGACCTCAGGTGATCCGCCCGCCTTGGCCTCCCAAAGTGCTAGGATTACAGGTGTGAGCCACCACATCCGGCCTCCCTGAGGGTTTTGAAGTGGCTGGCCTGGGCCCGGCTCTGAGGTAGGCCCTCAGTGGGGTGTGGGTGGGGCAGGAGAAGGAGAAGCTGCTGGGAACAGAATGTGGGGGGGCCCCAGTACTTTGCATAATCCAGCTTGTGGGCCTTATCCTCGGGAGGGAGAGGAGGTAAGAATTCTACTGGGCCTGTAAGGACGAGGGAGACAGGGGGTAGGCATGTGTCTGTGCTGGTGGTGAGGATGGGGGTAGGTGCTCTGTTTGGTGGCCAGAGAATGTGGCAGAAGCTGGGGCTTCACCAGGAGAGAGGGCTAAGCCACTGGAGGAGTCCTGAGTTAAAAGCCTCCTGCGCTTAAATGGAGTAGAGGCCCAGTTGTCACTCTCTGGGCCTTGGTGTTTGTTCTCAGATGGTGGTGGGGAAGGGGGCTGGGCCTTGTGGACCCAGTGACCAGCCAGTCCACAGTGACAGAGCCCCTGGCACCCTTGCCTTCCTGCAGCACGTGGTCCTGTACCCACTGGTGGCCAAGAGTCTCCGCAACATCGCGGCGGGCAAGGACCCCCTGGAGGGCCAGCGGCACTGCTGCGGTGTTGCACAGATGCATGAACACAGCTCCCTGGGCCATGCCGACCTGGACGCCCTGCAGCAGAACCCCCAGCCCCTCATCTTCCACATGGAGATGCTGAAGGTGAGGGGCCGCCGAGCCTGGCCTTACCAGGCCCCCACTGCCCAGCCTCAGGGCGGCACTGGCCTGTCCGCCCAGGGGTGGTGGGATCTGCTGGTGGACTGCTGGGGGAGCGGACAGGCACAAGAAAACCTGTGCAGCACCCTTGACAGTACCCTGGGTCTCCTTTCCTCCTCCTTCACATCTCAAATGTCACCTCCTCCAGGAAGCCGGCCCTGCCCACCTGGCCTCATTCTCTGTCTCGGAGCAGCTCATTTCCTTTATAGCCTCTGCTGCACCTTGAAGTCCCTTGAAATTCGTGTATTTCCTTGTCCATTTAGGGAATCTGCCATGGACCATGATCTCTGCAAGGGCAGGGCTTTTCACCGTCTTGTTCACTGTTCTATTCTTAGCACTTGCCACAGTGCTGGGCACACAGGAGATGTGACATCGATGTTTGTTTAATGCTTTTTGAGTGACAAGCAGCTCTGCTGCTGGTGTGTGATGTCTGGGGGCCCAGCCAGCCCAGATGTGGGTCAGGTCTGCTGCTGACGGACGCAGCTGTGGTGTCCTCGAGCCCTGCTGTGATATGCCCCATGCCCTGCAGGTGGAGAGCCCTGGCACGTACCAGCAGGACCCATGGGCCATGACAGACGAAGAGAAGGCAAAGGCAGTGCCACTTATCCACCAGGAGGGCAACCGGTTGTACCGCGAGGGGCATGTGAAGGAGGCTGCTGCCAAGTACTACGATGCCATTGCTTGCCTCAAGAACCTGCAGATGAAGGTGCTGCCTGGAGGCTGAGGGGGAGGATGGATGGAGGGGGGTGTGGAGCCAGGGGGCCCAGGTCTACAGCTTCTCCCTGTTCCCTGCCCCCATGCTCCCAGGAACAGCCTGGGTCCCCTGAATGGATCCAGCTGGACCAGCAGATCACGCCGCTGCTGCTCAACTACTGCCAGTGCAAGCTGGTGGTCGAGGAGTACTACGAGGTGCTGGACCACTGCTCTTCCATCCTCAACAAGTACGACGGTGAGCACCGGGCCCTGGGCTGCCGGGAGCTGCGAGTGGTCAGAGTGGCCTTTCTCCTGTCACTGCTGGGGGTCAAGACCTAGCCTTTCACAACCCCCATTCTGAGCTCCCACGGGGGCCTGACTAAATGCCTCTGCTCAGCAGGGCCGCGGGCCCCATTGTGCCAATGAAGCATGAATGGTGTATTGGGGGTGGGGTGGCATCCTCAGATCAGGGAGGGCTCTCTCTCCCCTGTGGGCCCATGGTGCCAGGAGACATGAGGGCAGGCAGCTGGCCAGGATCCCCCCTCACGCCCTTGCCTGCCCACTGCCCACTGGCCTCCTCTGCAGACAACGTCAAGGCCTACTTCAAGCGGGGCAAGGCCCACGCGGCCGTGTGGAACGCCCAGGAGGCCCAGGCTGACTTTGCCAAAGTGCTGGAGCTGGACCCAGCCCTGGCGCCCGTGGTGAGCCGAGAGCTGCGGGCCCTGGAGGCGCGGATCCGGCAGAAGGACGAAGAGGACAAAGCCCGGTTCCGGGGGATCTTCTCCCATTGACAGGAGCACTTGGCCCTGCCTTACCTGCCAAGCCCACTGCTGCAGCTGCCAGCCCTCCTGCCCCTGCTGCGTCATGCTTCTGTGTATATAAAGGCCTTTATTTATCTGTCTCTGAGTCTGCTGAGCTGCTCCACTGGGAGAGCCGGGTCATCACCTGGCTTTCCTGGTACTTGGGTGGCTGCTGGGAGGCAAAGAATCAGGGTTCAAATCCTATTCCCTCCGCCTACCAGCTCTGAGGCGTCAGTGTCCCTGTTAGAGAAATTATGATGAGCTCTTTCACCAAGGAAGTGTCTCTCGCTGGCCAGGGCTGGGGCACCCCAGGAGCCCCCAATCTTAAGGGGGAGATGAAGTGGGTACAAGCCAGGTAGCTGGGGGCCTGAGGGAGGTGGTCTCCTGGTGCTGCCCTCCCCCTCCAGCCTCGGATCCCATGGTCTTCTGGCCTCGGTGTCTGGGGGCAGGGTTTCCATGAGAAGCTACGCTGGGGCTGAGGTGAGCCGGGTCGGGCTGGGGTGGGCTGACTGTCCAGAAAGAGGAGAGGGCTGAGCGCTTCGTGAGAGCTTTCGAGGCGCAGACCCCCATCCTGACCTGCCTGTGACAATGGATGGCCCTGGGCACGGGTTTTGTGAGACCTTTTGAGGCCCAGGCCCCCATCCTGACCCTGCGTGTGACCTGGATGGCCCTGGGTGTGTGTTGGCCTCTGTTGGCCTCTCTGTGCACATCAGTGTCCCCTGTTGAACTGGAAACTGGGCTGGCCGCCCTGTGATGCCAGGCACGGGGCGAGTGGGTGGGGTGCAGGTGGCGTTTATTTTCATGGATTTATACACACTGGAAAAGCCTCTGCGCCCACGCCCACGTCCTCCTCCCTCCCCCCGGCGCTGGGTCCCCTCATATGAAAGGGAAGTAACCGAGGAGCACACGGAGATATAGGGTGTGGGGCTGGGGGGCCGGCGCTGGGGCCAAAAGTCTGGGTCCCCAGCCTCCCACACGCAGCCCCTCGGGTCCCTCGGGTGTGTCAATAGATAACCCAGTTCCAGGCGTGGTGTGGGCCTCACTCCTCGCTGTCCAGCTTCAGGCTGATGCTCCGTGCTTTGCCCCGTGCCAGGGTGGTGGGTGGTGTTCCCGGGCCCTCACGCTCTGCCTGGCTGGGGCCCCTTGAGCGAAGCAGCTGGCTCTGTTTGCGCAGGAAGTCCACGGGAGCAGCCACACCATAGCTGCTCTTGCCCAAGGCAGCTCTCGGGGGTCCCGAGGAGGCATGCGAGTGCGAGCCTGCTTCCAGCTGGCCCAGGTGGGCCACATAGCCGTCTGACAGGAACTGTGGGCAGAGGTAGGCAGCGATGAGGGGGTGCTGGCCAAGGGCCCACATGCTGCCCTCCACGGTCCTCCAGAGGCACCTGAGGCAGGCTGGGGGACTGGTGGCAGGCTTGGCACAGCCTGAGCTGAAGCCTTCTCAATAGATAGGACCCCAGGCTGGGAGCCAGGGCACCTTGGCTGTGCTCCTAGCTCTGCCCTTCTCTGGGCCTCAGTCTCCTCATCTGGAAAATGGGGTCTTAGAGGAAAAATAACAGCAGCCAATGTTTAGCCAGCACTTGCTTTGTGCCCAGCCCTGTGCCTGTTGATGTGCAGTAAATGATGTGATCTTCGTAAGCTGACATGGGCAGTGCCATGATCATTTCCATTTACAGACGGGAAGCTGAGGCTCAGAAAGGTCACAGTGGAAAGCCATGGCTGAGTGGAACCAGGGCCTAGGGTCTTGAGCACATTCCAGTGTGCACTGTCCCCTCTGGCTTGCCTGGCAGCTGGCAGCTCAAGCTGCTCATGGCCCTTGTCCTCGGAGGATCCCAGGTTCCCTGGAGGCCGGTTAGGCCTTCTCACATCTTCCCCAGAGTCCGTGGTCCCTAAGGCCTGGGACTGAGGCCCCTGCTCCCTGGTGGGGTCCTGTTCCTGGCCTTCACCTGGCCCTCACCTGGCACTGCGCCTGTAGCTTCCGCACGGCACGGCCCACGATGTAGGTCTGGCTCGGGGACAGCCCCAGAGCCGCATATACAGCCACATCTTTGGGAGACCCATAACCGGCCACGATGTTCAGTTCTACCTGTGGCGGGAGATGCCAATCAGCTGCCCCAGGGGTGGAGCCGTGCAGCTGGGGGCGGGGTCTGTTGGGCTTCCCCAGGTTGTTCTGGGGGTGGGTCCAGGCAGACGGAGGCGAGGACAGGTCCCAGTCCCACAGGGACAGGGGCGGGACCAGCTGCATCTCCCTAGTTGCCCCTAAGTACACGGGGCCCCTCAAACTAGGGAAGCAGGACCATAGCGGCCGCTGCAGTCAGGCAGGGCCCGGGCCGATCCGGTTGGGAACAGATGGGCCTCTGCCGATCCGGGGGTGGGGGGTAAGGGGGAGCGGGGGCGGGGTCAGGACCCGGAGCCTCTCCAGCCGCCGCACCTCCTGCACCAGGCTCTGCAGAAACATTGCCTTCTGGCGTAGTGGGTCGTGGGTGAGGCCGTCGCAGAAGGAGACGACGCCGTGCGGGAAGTTGTGCTGCGACAGCCAGGCCACCACGCGGTGCTTCTGCATATCCGGCCGGCCTGTGACATACACGATCAGGTAGCCGGAGTCCTGCCAGTGCCTGTGGGGCGGGGGCAGCGGTCAGCTCCGCTGGCCAGGGGTGAGGGGCCGGTCACCCCGGTGAAATGGGTGGTGGTAGCGGTGGCAACTCCTACCTGACCACATCCACGGCGCCAGCTCGCACCTTGGGGTCGCTGCCCATGATGGAGACGCTGGCGGTGAAGGAGCCGTCGATGCTGAAGACCACAGCCTCCGTGCCGCGGGCCACCACAGTCAGGCAGCATTCGGCATAGGTGTGGTCGCCCCTGCGGCCCACGGGGCGGTGCGTGAGTGGCGCGGGGCGAGGCCTGGCGGAGCCCTCCCGCAGAGGCCCGGCCAGCCGCGCTCACCTGACCACCATGCGCACGGGGTAGACACCAATGCCCAGCGCGCGCTCTGGGGGAACTGGGAAGGTGAGGCGGCCCGAGCTATTGGTGACTTCGGTGCCAAAGTGGATCCACTTGCCCGACAGCGGCTGCGTCATGATGTAGACATCCACCTGGAGGGGAGAAGGGGCGGGAGGTCCATGGGGGCCCTGCGTGGAGGAGGGCAGAGGCGGGGCTGTCCTCGGGGATGGGTGGGTCTAGGGGCACAACCACCAGGAACCAGGAGCTGTTCCGAGGACAGGAGGTTGGGCCATGGGACCAGGCGACAGGGCCTCTGGGTCCTGACCTTCTCTCCGGTGAGCGTGACGACGTCCAGGGGCCCGTACATGAAGCGCCCGCTTAGCACCTGGGGGCGGCCTTCGCACACCACCGTGTCGCTCGCCCGGTGGTTGGAAGTGACGTTCTAGAGGGAGGAGAGGGCGTGAGTCCGCGGCCAGGAAAGGATGGGGATGCTTGGGGAGGGGATGCGGGTGAGGATCCACACGCAAACACCGGGGTGGGGGCCTAGAGGCTGCGGGGCGTTGAGGGAAAAGGGCAAGCCCGGGGAGCGCACTTCTGTGGACCCCGGCCTGAGAGCCTGTGTGTGGGCCGCGGCTCCAGGGGCAGAGCTGTGACAGGACGGGATGCAGAGGATGAGGCGAGGTGGGGACCAGCGCAGATCCAGACCCTAGACCCAAACTTGCCGCAGAGGGCGGGGAGGGGGCGGGGAGACCAGCGGTTCCCAGGGGCGGGGCTGGGGCAATGAGGTGGGGCCAGGACCCCAGGGGCGGGGCAGGACTGGGAGAGAGTTGGGTCGGCTAGGGCCCGAGGAGGCGGGGTGCTGGGGGGAGGGGCGGGGCCTCTCTGGTGAGTGGGCGAGTGGGCGAGGGGGCGAGGGGCAGGGCACCTACCCGGATCTTGACCTGCGTGCGTTTTCGCTGCCACTTCTCCCTGGGGAAGGCCGGGCTGTAGATGGACGGCTCCTCGCATTCCGCCAGCTGTGGCCGCTCCTTCTCGATCACCTGCGCGGGACAGGGGGCGAGGCCTCTGTCTCTTAGGGGAGGGAGGGCTGCTACTCCCCCGGCCCACAGCAGCCCATCCCCGTCCCATTCTCATCTCCCATTCCATATTCCCAGGCCCACCTGGCGCAGGATGAACGCCACCACGTCGGCGGACTCCCAGTAGCTGGCGTGGAAGAGGTGGGGCAGCGTGACCGTGGGAAAGGCGGTGAGCGCCTCGGGGCAGTACAGCGAGTAGTCGATCCGCTTGGTCCCCCACCAGCGCTCCAGGACTGCGAGGCCACGGCAGCGAGTCAGGATGGCCTCCTGCCCCACACCCATCTGCCTGGGCGCTGGGTGCTCTTCCCTCCCCCCTTTCCACCCAGCCTGCTCTTTGCCAAGTCCAGGCTGGGTGCTGGGGGAGAGGGTTTCTCAGCTGGGCTTCGGAGGTGGAATACGGGCCTCCCCCACCCCCAGGTTGGACTGCCTAGGCTGGCTGACTTACTCTTAACCACCTCACTGGTGGTGCTGGGGGCGGCTGGCTGGGCCGGGGGGTCAGTGGCCAACTCACTGCCCTTCCAGAAGGCACCGCTAGAAGAGGTGGGTGTTGAGGGCACCAGCATCTCCAGCTCCTCCAGAAAGAGGCCGGAGTGCGTCTGCAGAGTGTCAGCTGGGGGAAGGAGGGCAAGGTCAGCAGGGCCGGCCAGGTGGCTCTCCTGTCTTCTCACCCAGGGCTCCCTGTACCTCTGCCATCTTCCCTGTGGCCCCTCTGGTCAGGTCCTGGCTGAGGCTGCACTGTGGCATTCTCTCCTCTCAGATAGCCCAGTGGCCAGCTGCACTCCTGCCAGAATGACTGTTGCCACCGCCCCAAACGCTGCACACCTGTGCCCAACACAGGCCCGCTTGGCCCATATATACCTGGGCACGCCCCCCAATACATGCCTGCAGCACAGCCCCCACAGATGCAGCAGTGCACACATGCTGGCTGCTCGTATGGCAGCATACCAGCATCATGCTGCCAGGGGGCACCCTCTCTAGCTTGGCTAACCTCCCCCACCCGACTTCTAGGCCCAGGAGGTCAGAGGGTCCTGGGGATCCAGACCCCCCCCCCCGGGGGAAGGAGCTCCTGGTCCTGGGAGTGGTGGCCTGAGAGATTTCCCATCGTGTGGGAGCCTCCTCATGTCTTCTGCTACCTCCTCCCTTCCTGTATGTGCCCTCCTCCTTCTCCCCTTTATCTTGTTTGGGGGGCATACCCAGCAGCAGGGATGAGCCGTCTCCCAGGGGGAACTTCTGGTAGCGGGGCACAGTCAGTGGGGCGATGGCCTGGAATTTTGGGGCCAGCAGGGGCTCGAGGCGTGAGGCGCAGGGGTCAGCCGCATGGAAGAGGTTGTAGATCTGCTCACAGGCTGGGCGCATCTGGGCCACTGGGTACCCAGAAGATAGAGAAAGATTGTGGGGTGGGGGTTTCAGCTGGGCACTCTGGGAGGTAGGGGGTGTGGGAGCAGCACCCTGATGTCTGGTGTGACCCTGAGCCAGCACTTCCTAAACTGCACTCCCTGGGAAGTCAGTAGGGCCCTGCTTAAAGTGAGACAGGGGCTGGGCACCGGGGCTCATGCCTGGAATCCCAGTACTGCGGGAGGCAGAAGCAGATGGATCACTTGAGGTCAGGAGTTCGAGACCAGCCTGGCCAACATGGTGAAACCCCGTCTCCATTAAAAATACAAAAATTAGCTGGGTTTGGTGGCTCATTCCTGGAATCCCAGCACTGTGGGAGGCAGAGGTGGGGGGATTACCTGAGGTCAGGAGTTCGAGACCAGCCTGGCCAACATGGCAAAACCCTGTCTCTACTAAAAAAAATACGAAAATTAGCTGGGCATGGTGGCGGGTGCCTGTAATCCCAGCTACTTGGGATGCTGAGGCGGGAGAATCACTTGAACCCAGGAGGTTGCAGTGAGCAAGATCAGGCCACTGACACTCTAGTCTGGGTGACAGAGCGAGACTCTGTCTCAAAAAAAAGGCTGAGAAGAGGGCAGCGGCTTCGATTTGCTGCCGTGGTGTCCGCTGGACCCCTTCTAGTGCAGAACATTCCACAGGTGTGAAGCTCCTCCCAGTGGCTTTGGGAGACTCACCCTTAGCGAGTCCCTTCTTTCTGGGCCTCAGGTTCCCCTTCTGTAGCCAGGCCTTTGAATTAGTACAGTGGGGAAGTTGCTCGTGCCTTGGGTGAGAGGGAAGGCCAGAGGAGGTGGGGAAGGAAGGGGCAGACAGAGACTAGAGGTGCCCCCGCAGCCCCTAGGACTCACCCTCCAGGGCGGGCATCACAGTTTTGCGCAGAGCCAGCACCAGGCCCAGTGGGGAGCCGAAGAGGAAGAAGCCAGAGACCTTGAAGGCAAGGCGGGCAGCGCTGCTGGGGCCGTCAGGTGCCTCAGAACTGGCAGCGGGTGGGCAGGAGGCTGTGCTTGCCCGCCGGGGCTCCCCGGAGGAGGTGGTTGCGGGGGCTGCCTGAAGGCTGTGGGGGAGGAGGGGTGCTCAGTGCTGCTGCCTCTGTAGTCCATCATGTGCCCAGGGTAGGGGTGATGGGGCAGGGACATCACCTGTTCTGAGAGCCCTCGGGCTCAGGACTGGCCATGTCACTGGGGATGCGCTGGGGAGGCAAGGCCGAGGGTTCTGGGCTGCCCCGACCCAGGCCTTCCACACCATCTGCCAGGGGGTCCCGCACTGGGTCAAACTCCGGCGAGAGCAGCTCATTGTTCTGGATGGAACAGGGGACAGGAACATCCTCAGGCCTGGGGACCATTCGAATTCTACTTACTTAGAAGCGAGGAGCGAGGCTTGGGGGTTGAGCAGAGCAGAATTCCAGAGAAGACATGAACTGGCAGGGCAGCAGGGGGCCTGCCTGCTGGCAGAGGGGTCACATTCCAGGGGGCAGAGACCTAGAGCCGGAGAGGGCCCTTCCGCTCCTGAGGAGGCCGGGTTTGGCTATACTGACCATGCTCCCACGGCGGCTGCTGCCCCGACTCCCGGTGCCCGCGTTAGCACTGTGGCAGAGTGCATCAAAGCCCAGGATGCCGCCAACGCCGTCTCCAATCAGTGCGACCTGGGTGGCAGCAGGGGTACCATCAGGAGGGGCCTTGTCCTCACCCAGGCCAGGCCACAGTGGGGGCTGCAGTGGAGGGCAGCAGATGGACTGTCCCTAACTGCTGACCTGCCCACAGAAGCCGGCACCCTCAGGTGAGCGCAGGAAGGCTGAGTAGGCCTGGTTGGTGCGGGCAATGACGGTGGCCACGGCGCCCTGGTAGCGGGAGGATGAGGTGGCCAGCAGTGGCAGGGCAGCCAGTGGAATGTGGTCTTGGGAGCGGGACAGGCTGTCCCCATCGTGGCTATAAGGGCTCAGGCTGTAGGAGGAGGAAATGTGGTGCGTGGGTGAGGGGCTTCCAGACCCACTCCTGCCATCCAAGTCCCCTGGGCCTGCTGGCAAGCCCTGGCTCTGTGGGTCCTCTGTGGGGAGCGTTAGCCCCAAGAGGCAACTGAAATGGAGCCATTCTCCAGAACAGGTCCAGCCATGCCAGTGACTGACCCAGGTGTCTGGCTTCCTGACCCCTTCCCCCTCCCTGCCCCAAGGCCTCCCTGATCCTTCCACCCATGGCTAGTACTTGGAGACAAGGGCATAGGCGGCGGCGCAGATGGGTGGACAGGGCACCAGTCGCAGCGCCACATGACCCAAGGCCTCAGGGAAGTGGATGCGGGTGACGGCCTCGAAGGCAGAGCTCAGCGTCTGCACATCCGCCTGCTTGGAGCTGGCGTCTCCAGGGCCTGAGTCCAGGATGTTGCCGCTGTGCAGGATAAGGAAGAGGGCGTGGACTGCGCATGCCTCAGCCCCCAGCTCCCCGGCTCCATCCAGGCCCTGGGGGGGAACAATGGGGTGCAGTGGGTGTCACAGCAGTGGCCAGGCCAGCGAGTAGGGGGAGCTTTGACATGGGGTGGCTGACCATACTTGCCTCTGAGTCCCTGGGTGCTTGGGCCCCATCCTCAATGCCTTTAGCTGCCTCAGCTCCAGGCTCTGTAGGGCAAGGAAGCCAGTGAGAGGGATGGAGAGGACCACTGGGATCCCCTCGTCTGGCACTTTAGGCACCCCAGTTCTGGCATCTGCCTGAGGCCCCCAGTCCCTACCTTCCTCCAAACTTCTCCCACCAACTCTCCCAGGTCAGTTTGCATTTCCAGGCCTTTGCTCCTACTGGTCTTATTGCAGTGAGGGCTGCCTCTCCACACAATGCCTGTTTGCCTGGCAAACTTCTCTAACCCTGCCCTGTCCAATGTGGTGGCCATTAGCTACAAGTGGCCATTTAAATGTAAATGAATTAAAATATAATACATAAAAACCTCAGTTCCTCAGTCACGCTAGCCCCATTTTCAGTGCCTGGGAGCCGGTGTGGCTGGTGGTTATCACCTTGGGCAGCACGGACCTAGAAGTTCTGCTGGACAGTGCTGGCCCAAGTCTTCCAAAGCCAGCATAGACATCACCTCTCACGTGAAGACTTCAGGGAGTCCAAATTAATTCCTTCATTCTTAGTGCTATGTCTGAATCATGACTACATTCTAATCATCCATCCATCCACCCATCCATCCATCCATCCATCCATCCATCCACCTGCCCACCCACCCACCCATCCATCCATCCATCCATCCATCCACCCACCCACCCATCCATCCATCCATCCACCCACCCAACCATCCATCCATCCACCCACCCAACCAACCATCCATCCATCCATCCACCCACTCAACCATTCATCCATCCATCCATCTACCCACCCACCCACCCATCCATCCATCCACCCACCCACCCACCCATCCATCCATCCATCCACCCACCCAACCATCCATCCATCCATCCACCCACCCAACCAACCATCCATCCATCCATCCACCCACTCAACCATTCATCCATCCATCCATCTACCCACCCACCCACCCATCCATCCATCCACTCACCCACCCACCCATCCATCCATCCATCCATCCATCCATCCATCCATCCATCCATCCACCCACCCAACCACCCATCCATCCATCCACCCACCCAACCAACCATCCATCCATCCATCCACCCACTCAACCATTCATCCATCCATCCATCTACCCACCCACCCACCCACCCACCCATCCACCCATCCATCCATCCATCCATCCATCCATCCATCCACCATTCATTATTCATCTGTGTACTTAATGAGCATGTCTTCAGATTGCCTCTCATCTTAAGATGCCATTAAACTTATGACCTGCTGTACACGGGTGCTGGGGGCCGGTGTCCTAGGCGGGATCTTTACCTGGCGTTCCCTCCGCCTCCATTGGGGAGGCAAAGGCGTCGATGAAGTCATTGGAGTTCCACTTGGTCATCTCCTTGGGGAAGACCTCCTCACTGTCCGAGAAGCCTTCTGAGGGGACAGGGGGCTGTGTCATGGGGTGGGAGGAGCTGCTCGGGGACATCCCCACTCCCAAAAAGGGCCTCAGTGCTGACCGTGGGCATCAAAGAACTCTTCCTCGGAGCTGTTCTCGGAGTCTCGGGCAATGTTCTGCATGCGCCACTCAGACAAGCTCTGGGGAGACACAGCCCCTGCCGGGCCGGCTCAGCCTCAGCCTCAGCCTCAGCCCAGCCTGGGGAGGGCCGTTCCTCCCATCCCTGTGCCCCAGCCTCACCTCCGTGTTGGGATGAGTAGGAGGTACGGGAGGATGAGGACCACTGCTTCCCAAAGCTGGCATCGGGGGAGGCATCTGGGCCAGGGCGGGCCTCAGGCCCATCGGGGGTGCCAGTGTTGCTGGCCCCAGACCGGGCCTCGGTGCTTGGTTTCCCGGGGGGCTGGGCCTCGGACCCCTCACTGCCTGTGTTGCACTTGGCCATGCGCTGGGCCAGCATGCGAGCAGTCTCCTCTTCCAGTGCCCGGATGTCAGCCATGCTCAGCTCTGTCCACTCATCCTGCCAGCACCAGGCCTGGCGGTGGGCCCGCAGCATCACCCGACGCAGACCTGCAGGTGCCCAGGCGTCAGAACTGCCCCCTCCCCCTGCTTCCCTGCTACCTCAGCCACATGCCCAGCCTTGAGGTTGGATAATGGCTCCCCTGGGGACACCACCCACCCAGAGCCACAAAGCAGGGCAGGGCCAGTGCAGTCCAGGAATGGGAGTGGAAAGTGGGGCATCTGTCTTCCTGCCTGACTCCCCCCCACCCACTGCCTCTTCTGTCTCTCTGCACACCCTAACTCTCAGCACTCCCCACCCCATCACTCCAGAAGCAGGGACCGATGCTTGTTCTTGCTTTTGGCTGGCTTCCTGCTGACTTCTGAGGAATTAACAGTTAATTAAGGGTTTAACAGTTAATGAAATTGTTGATGGTTAATGAAGGTGTTAACAGTTAATGGAAGTGTTGGCACTCAATGAAGGTTGTAGTGAAAGATGATACCCATTCTGGGATATTTTTATCTTAAGCAGAAGAATAAAGTTAGAAACTCTTAAATATCTAGGAAATAAAGTAATGATGGTTGAATGATAATTATAAACTTCTGCAAAGAGATATATCGGAATCTTAGTAGTGGCTATATGTGGGTGATTTTAATTTTCTTATTTGTGCTTTTTGGTATTTTTCCAAACGCAAGACAAGGAGTCCTCATTATCCTCTAAGCTGAATTTCCTCACCTGTAAAATGGGAATAATCATCATCATTACCTGGTGGGGTGTTGTGGGTGTTAAGGGAGATCTTGCACAAAAAGTAATTAGCCATGGGTCTGTGTGTTGCAATCACTGTCAGTATTAGCTCTTCATATCTGACTCAACCTCTTCTTCATTTACTGAAGAGAAATTTAAAGTGCAGAGATGGCCAGTGCCTTGCTGGAGGTACCATGGGTTGGGGGTCAGTAGTGGGACAGAAGCCAGGCCGCCGGTCTCTCCAACTAGGGACCATCCCTCTGTGTGCAGATGACCTGGGCACTGAGGCAGGGCTGAGCTGTAGGCAGGGTGGGGTCAGGTTGAGGGGAGGTGTGGGACTGGGGCTCCTGAACACCAGGGCCAAAGGCTGGAACACTAGAAACTGGGAGTGGAGGGGGGGAGTCCCAGAGAGAATGACATCAGAATCACAGCCTCAGCCTGCACTCCTTAGCATGCTGCCAGTTAGAGCCGGTGACCTTCCTGAGCGTCTCTAAGTCTCATCCAACTCATAGGATGATGGAGAATCTTAGAATCTTAATGGAAGCAGCAGCATTTCTGAATGTCAGAGCCAGTATGGACCTTGTAGATCATATTACCAGCTTCCTGCTCTGTGGATACCTGGCTAGGCTGTGCGGCCGCCTCTGCCCTAGTGCTCCCCACCTCAAATGGAAATGATCGCTTGCCACTTCTGTGTCCCCAGTGGATGGGAGCATCCCTGGACCTAAACACGGGGTCTGGGGCATGCTGGGTAAGTGGGACCTCCCGCAGCTGGGTGCTCACCTACATCGTGGATGAACTGCTCGATCTTGGCTTGCATGCCCCAGTAGCGGAACTCAACCTTGCACAGCTTATAGGCACACATAAGGGGCCCCGTCTGTGCCGCCGTCCGCGCCCAGTCATCAGACAGTGGCCCTCGGCCCGTCTTGACCGAGCGGTACAGCCGAGGGTCCTCTTCTGCTTTGTACTCGCCTGGGGCCACTGCATCCCGCACGATGTCGATGGTGTCTGAGGGAGTTCGGCAAGCATTGAGCAGCGCCAGCCCCTTTGAGCCCCCGCTCCTGGCACCCTCTTGGGACTGGGTGACAGTTCCCGTCCTTTTGCAGATAGGACATGAGGCCTGGAGAGGGCTGGGACTTCTCAGAGGCTGCCCACTGAGGCAGCCAGGAGCCTGAGAGGGGCGCCAGGGTCCCCCCATAGCTCCAGGCCTCACCCAGGATGCGCTGTCTCCTCTCGGCCCCGCTCAGGTTGAAGACGTTTGGCTGCTGCCCCCCATCAGGCAGGTAATAGGTCTCGATTTCAATGGAGAATTTCTCCACGAAAGGGCAGGTGTACCTGGGCAGAAGGCACGGGTGAGGCTCACTGCTGTACCCACCAGGGCCACTCCCCTCCTGGCCTCGGATCATGCCCACCTCACCCACTCACCGGGTTCGGGTGTAGGGGTAGGCATTCCAGGATTCCTCTTCTACCTGCAGGGCAGCCTTGGGCAGCAGTGCCCGGAACCAGCCTGGGATGTGGGAGCCCACGTGGTACACCTTGTGTGTGTACTGCCCGCTGCCCCCGGGCCCATCTGTGTAGGGCCGGTTGGCCAGGATCTCCACGCCGCTGCCCTCACCACTAGACTCCTCCCGACTCTTTTTCTGTGGCCCAAGGGAGAGCAGAACAGGGAGCTCAGCCCCAGCTTAGCGTCTGGGATCCCCAGCTCAGCCTGGTGTTCTACACAGCTCTGGGGCCCTGGTCCCAGCCTTTTCAACTCCCTGAAACCAGATCCTGCCCCACCAAAGCTCCCTGGGATCAGAATCACAGATGCAGCCCAGCCCCGCATGGGGTCTGCAATCCAGCACTCAATTCAGTCATTCAAGTATTCATTGAGTGTCTGCTTCACTCCAGGCAGTGTTTGGGATTATATCAATTGAGATATATTGATGAATAGAACAAAGACCCCTGCCCTCGTGGAACTTACATTCTAGTGGAAGGAGACAGACAAAAGGAAAAAGCAAATTATATGGTGTGTTAGAAGGTGCTAGGTGCTATAGGAAAAGAAAGCCTAGAGTAGGGTACGGGTGATCAGGGTTGGGGGCTGCAGTTTTGATCTGATAGTCAGGGAAGGCCTTGCTAATAACATAATGTGACCATGGCTTGAACATGACTTTAAGGAGTTGAGGTAGGAGGAGGTGCTCAAGGCAGGGGGAAGCCAGTGCGGCTCCAAGGTGGGAGCATACTGGATGTGCTGGCGGGTGGCAAGGAGGCTGGGGTGGCTGGCAAGGAAGAAGGGACAAGGAGAGGAAAAGGGGCCCCCAGCTCTCAGAGGCCCTGACCCTGGCCCCCTCCCTCTCTGGGAGGCCCTGGCCTCCTCCCAATCCCGGCTCCGCCACACCCCTCAGAGCTTGAGAGCCAGCATATCCTGCCTTCTGTCGCTCTGGGGCTCAGATGGCCCTTTCAAGCCCGAGGCCGGGTCCGGGCCCTCTTGCTTTATAAGATTCTGGTCCTGCTGTGCTGGGGACAGATCTGGAGCGGACTCCCCCAGGCCCTGCACCAACCCGGCCACTGCTGAGGGCCTGTCCTGGCCCACTCTTCTCACTGCCCTACCCCAGAGCCCCCTCGTCCTCTGATCCTTGCTGCCCTGTCCCTGCCCCAGGTTTGGCACCTGGTCCTCACCCCATCTCCCTGACCTCCAGGGATGGCCAGGACCCTGCACTTCTCCAGACCCCCTCCCGCCCTCCTCTGCCGCGGAGGCCCCCCTCCTCATTCTTGCCGCCTCCTGGGCGCTTTTTCCTTCCCCGATGGGATTACAGATCCTGAGGAGGATTACAGGAGATCAGAGGAGGGCTGGGCACTTAGCGGGTGGGAAGCACCACTCGGCCCTCCTGCCCCTCTTCCCACAGCCCTTCCCCATCCCCACATCTGAAGGGGGGCCTCTCTTGCCTCCTCCGGGCTCCCAGCCGGTCCCAGCCCCGGGGCAGGGCTGGCGGGGTCGGCGGGGCTCCACCCCTTGCCCGGGTGCCCTCTCCCCGCCGCCCTCACCTGGATCATGTAGAGCTGGGCCACCTGGTACTCGTCCAGGCTCATGGGCAGCAGAATGTGGTATTCCTTGATGAGCATCCTGAAGGCGCTCGGCGGGCCGCGCGCGGCCTCCGCTCCTCCTGGCGCAGGGCACGGCGCGACAGTCAGTGCGGGGAGGCTGCGCGCGGCCCCGAGCCCTGCGCGCCGGCCGAGGGGCTCAGGCCACGGGACCCCATGTCCGGGCCCGCCGCGGGGGAGGCAGAGGCGAGCCCAGCGCCGCCGCCCGCGCCGCCCGGGCCGGGAGCCGCAGCGAGGCTGAGAGCTGACCTCTTTTCCGCGCAGCCCCCGCCCCCCGCCCGCCTGTCGCCATGGCAACCGCGCGCTGACGCGGGCCCCCCGGAGCGCCAGGCTCCGGCCGGCGGGCGGGAGGGCCACCTCGCCTCTCCCGCTGCGACCGCGTCCTAACCCCGGGAAACGGCATCCCTCGGGGGCGCGCCACCGAAGCCCCGGGGCCCCTCCTTCCGGGCCCGCCTTCCGCGACCGGCCCCTTGGGGACCCGCCCCCTGCATCGCCTTCCCGGAGTCGGCGGGGTCCCAAGTCCCCCACTCTCGGACGTCCACCTAGAGCTTTGTTCCCCGAGTGTCTCTGCGCGGAGTGGCCCCGTGCGCCCAGCATCTCTGCCACGGTTCCCCACACCCTGCACCCGAACCTACCTTCCGGGACCAGTAATCCCCTCCGCCCTCCAAATCTGCCTTCTTCACCACAGAGGGCAGCGGGGTCCTCGACCCCCCCCTCCCAGCATCCTTCCTGGACCCCCGGCCCTCGCCGGCTCTCCACGCGCCTAGGCAGCCACCCCGTCCTCTTCCCGGGGGGTGAGCCCTCCTCAGGCTGAGGCCAGAGTGGCTCCACTTGGTATCCCACGGGCCCTGGCCCTGGAGACCCGCTCCGCCCACCTGCGCCCCAGACTGGCACCGAGGTTCCGCTGCAGGCACCCCTCCATCCCCCACTCGTACCCCGCGAGCAAGCGAGAGGCCCTGTTGTCCCCACTTCCCTCTGCTCGCCAGCGTCCCGGTCCCCTGCCGCGCTCTTGGCCCGCCTGCTGACGTCCCGGCTCACCTTTAGCTTGAGGCGGGCGCCCCTCACCCAGCCCGGGCAGGGCCGGCAGGCCCGTGGGTCGGAGCCCGGAGCGCCCCCAGCCCCGGCCTCGGGTTCCAGCGGTGGCCGGACCCTCCCGAGGAGCAGTGCCGGCCCATGGCCCCGACCTTCCTCTCGATCCGCCCGCCGGCGCCCCTGCCGTCCCTCCCCGCCGCCCGCCGCGTCACTGCGGCCGCCCCGCCCCCTTCCTGGGCCCGGCTGGCCCTCCCCACCCCGGCGGGGTCCGGGCAGCCCCGCCTGCAGCGGAGGAGGCAGGGAGGCAGGCCCCTGCCTTCCTTCCCCGGGGCAGTGGGAAAAAGGCCATTGCCTAATTCTGGCTCTTCCTAGTCCCTCTGTGCTGACTGGGGTCCCCAAAAACTCTTAGTTCCTATCTCCACCCTAGCCCAGCCCTCCTCTGTGCAGTCACAGGGTGGTTTGATATGGGGGGTGCCAGGCCCACTCTCCTCTTCTAACCCACTGCAGTCCTTAGATTTGGGACCCAGGGTAGAGGAAATGCCTCCCCACCAGTCTAGCCAGAAGCTGGTGGCTCTGACGTGCCTCCACCTAGGGCTGGGCTCGGCTCCAAGGCCCCAGGCCTCTAAGGTCACCAAGCTACACGCCCGGGCAGAAGCGGGCTGTCACTCTGAGTGGCTGGGCTAGCCCCTGCATGGTGCCACAAAGCCTCCCCCACCTCTGCCTTCCGGGTCCACAAGTCTGGTCACCCAGTCACCCGGAGTCTGGGCAAAGGCCTCAGGAGGCACCCCAAGGCTGGGTTCATGGGATTCCACCCAGTCTGCTACAAGGTGCTGGGGCAGGGACGGCAGCACCCTGCCAGCCCCTCCCCTTGACACTGAGGCCAAGTGCTGGAAGCAGCAGTGCCCGTTCTCTCTGAGAAGTCAGAGACCTTCAGGGCTGATTCAGAGGCTGGGGTGTTGTCAGGGCATTAGGGCGTGTGAGGGAGTGGCTTACGTGAACTGGCATTTCCATGCCGCCAGGCATCACCGCCAATCCAGAGAAAGCGCCCTCCAGGCCCAGGCTGCCCACAGCGCCAAGGGCTGTGGAAGCAGCCAGGCCCTGTGCTGCCCCCTGGTGGCGCCACAGGAAGGCCCAGGGCTCTCAGCGCCACGGCTGGGGCGGAGAAGGCCCGGGTCCCACCAGAGGCTGATGGCCCACAGAGGCAAGTCAAACCTCATTTAGTCACAACCTCCCCATCCATAGTCTCCTCTTCCCCTCTCTCTGCCTGGCCCACCCAGGCTTAGCTGAAGAACCAGACCCAGAAAGGCTCAGAGCTGAGAGCACAACTCCAAATCATCTTTTATTAATATAAAAAGGGCATATTTAGCAAAAGACACACAAATAAAAGAGTCACTATGGCTCAGGACGCAAGGCAGGGAGGCGCCAGGCCTGAGCCCCTGCTGGGGGAGAAGGAGGCTCGGGACAAAGTGGGACAAGTGCTGGGAAGAGCTGAGCGGTAGGGGCCACAGAAAGTTCCGGTGGGCAACACTGTCGGCAGGTCATGGGTGGGACTCATGGGGACCTCGCTGCTAACTCTTGTTGTGGGGGGGTGTCCTTAGTGCTGCCACCTGGAGGGCCGCTCCTTGGTTCCTGGAGGGGACCCACCAAGGGACACAGGACAGGAAGCCCAGGATGGTTAGTGCAACTCGGGATGAAGGCCAGGGAGAAGCGGGTGCTCTGCAGTGGCCGGAAAGGTCCAGACGCTGAGGCCGAGGCGCTTCCTGTTACGTGCGGGCGTTCCGCTCTGTCTCTGCCAGGCACTCTCTGACTAGGGCCCGGGCATGGATGATACCTGGGGGTGGGGTGGGGTCTCAGCAACCCTCCACAGCCCCACCCGCTGCCCTCCAGAGGAGGACCCCTGCCTCCCCACTCCCTTTCCCCTTTCGGCAAGAGAAATTCAAATCTAATGACGGCTAGATGAGATTAGAGGTTTGGTTAATCCTCAAGATTGCCCTGTTGAAATACAAATTCCCAGGTTCTTCCCTGGAAATGGACTCAATTTCAATTCGATTCAAAACACCTCTCTGGGTGTAATACTGGAACTCCTCTAGGCTTGGCTCAGGTGGCCTCCAAATGTCCTTCCTTCCCTAATGAAGGATAGTCCAGTGTCGGTTTCCTGAGCAGGGCGGCCTGGCCTCACTTACCTCTCTTCAGGCGCTCCATGGCGCTCTTGCTGCCAGCATAGGTGGGCCGGATCTCTTTGCCCATCTCCTCTATGACTGACAGCAGGTCCGTGTAGGTGCTCTGGGAGCCCTGGGCGCCGGGTGGCTTCATCGCCTATGTCAAAAGAGAACAGGGCAGTGAGCTCAGGCACCTGGCGGTGAGGGGGACTCCAGTCCGCATCCATAAGCAAGGCTTTGGCCCCACTCACCTGCACGTAGCCCATGGAAGGCGGTCCAAAGTCGTTAAACAGCGGTCTAAAAGGTGCGCCGGCTCCTGGCACTGAGCCCGACGGCGACGGGACGCTTCCTGCAGCAACAGGCGCGAGTAAGAGGTCAGCGCGGGGCAGGGACGCCGCCTCCCAGCTTTTCCAAGCCCAGGACCGGGTTCGCCCGATTCCCTCCAAAGGATGCTTCATTCCATGCTGATCAACTTCAGGGACAAATCCCTCCCACTGCGCTCCACCTACAAGCCCTTACGTGACCACGCCCACTTCACAGGCCAGCAAACTGAGGCTTAGCGAGGGTAGGCGGCAGGCCCAGTATTGCAGAACTCAGGCCGTCTTCTCTTCGAGACCTCGACCGCCCGGCAGGCGAGCAGGGGTGGAGCTGGATCCTCACCTGTAGGGACCGGGGTGCCCGGCCCAGGGGTGCTGGAGCCAGGGGTGCTGCTGGGAGCAGGGGCGATGGGTTTGTAGGACATCCCCAACTCCTGGGCGCGGCGGACGCCAGCCGGCCGCTCCTCGGGGGTTGGCTGCCGGGCCGCTCAGCCGCGCTCTGATTGGCAAGCGGGCTGCACGCCCCTGGTAAATAGAGGTCTGGCCGGAAGGGCGAGCGGGCACGAATGCTCCCTCACTCCCGATTGGTGCGCGAAGATGTCACTCGAGCCTCCTTATTGGCCGAGACCTGCCCCAGCAGGTCGCAACCGCCGCCGATTGGCCTCCGCCTTCCGGACCTCGCACCTGTCTGCTCCGGATTGGGCGGTGGCCACCGCCCTCCGCAATTGGCGAGTTCGCGGCCCGGGCCGGCGCGCTCTCAATCCGATTAGTCCCCAGGCCCTAGAGGCGGGGCCTCGGGAACCGGGACCCGGGGCTGGGCTGCCGGTTCGCGCCGAGGGGTCTTCCCGGGCGCGGGCGCTACCCTCGCGCCTCACTCGCGCTGCTTCAGACGTCTGCTCCGCTCTGCCCAGTTTCGGCACAGCAGGGGTTGCTGTCGCCGTTGCCGTCGCCGCTGTCACCGCTGCCTTGCGCGCTTCTCCGTTCTGGGGGCCGAAGGACGCAGGGCTTTGACGTCCAGAGTCCTGCGCCCCACCCCGTGCGCTTTTACGTCACCTTTCACCGGTTGAACACCCTCTCCCCGATCTGCGCATGCGCCCGCCGGAGGCCTGCATTTGTTCCCATGGCAACAGGCCCCTCATGGATGCCGCCACGTACGATTCTTCCTGTGGCTTGGCTCGTCCTCAGGTCTAAGGGCGACCTCAAAGACCCCTTTACCCGCACCCCTAGGGCCCCGCGCTGCTGCCTCAGTTAGTGACAATGGCCGTAGGGCAAACCTTCGGGATTACTTGCGTGCCGGGCCCCGGACCAAATTGGTCAAGAGCACCGACTGGAGCCAACCGCCTGGGTTCAAATCTCGGCACCACCCCCACTAGCGATTTCCCCCAGGCAAGTTTCTCACCTCAGTATGCCTCAGTTTCCCCATCCGTAAAATGGGGAAAATGACGATCTCATTGGGTTGTGTGGATTGAATGAATAGTCATAAAGTGCTTGTTGTTTCATTCTCCGCCTTCCTGTCCCACAGGGCCCCCATACCTTTCCACTCCACCACTCAGACCCCTCCCCTCAAGTCTCACTCCCCACAGAGTTAGACCTCAGACCCTCCTCCACTCCCTAACCCTTTCTCCCAGGCTCCTTCTCCAAACTCAAACTTCTCTGGCCTTGTGTATCTTCATGCTCCCAGCTTTGTAGATCTTCATCTCTAGGACAGTCATTCATTCATTCATTCATTCATCCAACAAGCATGTTCTGGCCGAGCGCGGTGGCTCACGCCTGTAATCCCAGCACTTTGGGAGGCCGAGGCGGGCGGATCGCGAGGTCAGGAGTTCGAGACTAGCCTGGCCAACATGGTGAAACCCCCGTCTCTACTAAAAATACAAAAATTAGCTGGGTGTGGTGGCGGGCGCCTGTAATCCCAGCTACTTGGGAGGCTGAGGCAGGAGAATCGTTTGAACAGAGGTTGCAGTGAGCCGAGATCGTGCCATTGCACTCCAGCCTGAGCGACAGGGCAAGACTCCGTCTCAAAAAAACCCCCCAAAAAACCACACAAAAACCATGTTCTGACTCCCTCCTCCGTCCCATGCCTTGTGCTGAACGCTGAGGTTACAGAAATGAACAGGCCATCATGGCCTCTGTACTCAAGGAGGCCTTATACTCTGAGACAGGGAAGCAACGTCTTCTTTGCATTGCAGTAAGTCAATGGCCACAAGGGAGAACGGGACAGGGTGCATTGGAACTTAGAGGAAGGGCCTGCCGGGTGGCATCACAGAAATCTCTACAGAGCAGGTGGCATTTGAGTAGGTGGGGGTGGAAGCAGAGACCAAGGGGACACTCCAGGTAGAGGGACTGGCGTGTGCAAAATCTTGGGAAATGGGAGAGCACAATATGTGTTTGAGAACCAGCCTTTTTTTTTTTTTTTCCTTTTTTTTTTTCTGCTGGAGAGTTCACTGGGAAGTGGAGGCGGAGCCGTGGAAATAACCACAGGGGCAGGAAGGGGACCTTAGGTGACTGGATGTAAGGAAGCTGAGTTGACCACGGAGTCCAGTGCTTCCCTAACTCCAGCCATTAGGAAAACTCCATCAGTTTTGCCATCTACTTAACATTTCCTTGTAATTAATTCACTTTTAAAAAATCTTAAATAGAAAGGGAAAGGAATAATGTCCATTTAATCATGTGCTCACTATTTATAGTTTTCTAATACATATTCAGACTCAACTACTGTTAGAAACAAAAGGTGTTGATCAGGTCACCCAAGGTCTTCTGCTCCTACCGGTGGCACTGAGGGTGCGCTTCAGAGAAATCTAACTGTGGATAGTAGGTGAAGAGGAGCCACTGAGGGTTACACCTCCTTTGGAAACCACCAAGCCCCAACTCCTTCTGTTACAGGAAAGGGGTCTGGATCCATATCCCACCAGAGGGTTCTTGGATCTTGCACAAGAAATAATTTAGGGTGAGTCCACAGAGTAAAGTGAAAGCAAGTTTATTAAGAAAGTAAAGGAATAAAAGAATGGCTACGGACAGAGCAGCCCCAAGGGCTACTGGTTGCCCGTTTTTCTGGTTATTTCTTGATGATATGCTAAACAAGGGGTGGATTCTTCATGCCTCCCCTTTTTAGACCATATAGGGTAACTGCCTGACATTGCCATGGCATCAGTTTACAGATGGGAGTGTAGCAGTGAGGACGACCAGAGGTCACTCTCATCACCATCTTGGTTTTGGTGGATTTTAGCTGACCTCTTTACTGCAACCTGTTTTATCAGCATGGTATTTATGACCTGGGTCTTGTGCTGACCTCCGATCTCATCCTGTGACTTGGAATGCCTTAACCATCTGGGAATGCAGCCCGGTCGGTCTCAGCCTCATTTTACTCAGCTCCTATTCAGGATGGAGTTGCTGTGGTTCAAACGCCTCTGACACTTCCACACCTTAGACCTTCCTACTTTCTCCACTGCCCACTCTATTAGTTACTGCAGCCTTGACCTCCTGGGCTCTAACAATCCTCTTGCCTCAGCCTCTCAAAGTGCTGGGATTACAGGCAATAGCCACTGGCCTCATTCCACAAACAAAACAAAATACCATAGACTGGGTGGCTTAACTAAAATTTATTTTCTCATGGTTCTGGAGGCTGCAAGTTTGAGATCAGGATGCTAGCACATTTGGTTTCTGGTGAGGGCTCCCTTCCTGGCTTGTAAATAGCCACCTTCTGGCTACGTCTTCATATGTGCTCCTTGGTGCAGAGAGAAAGAACAAGCTTTCTGGTGTCTCTTCTTATAAGTACGTTAATACGGAAGCTGGGCAGAGAGGTGCAAGGCTGTAATCTCAGCTACTTCGGAGCTCACATGGAAGACTTGATTGAGCCCAGAAGTTTGAGTCCAGCCTGGGCAACACAGTGAGACCCCACATCTAAAAAACAAAAGAAGGGCCAGGCTTGGTGGCTCACTCCTGTAATCCCAGCACACTGGGAAGCTGAGGTGGGAGCATTGCTTCAGCCCAGCAGTTCAAGACCAGCCTGGGCAACATAGTGAGATCCTGTCTCTACAAAAAATACAAAAATTAGCCTGGCATGGTGGCATGTGCCTGTAGTCCCAGCTACTTGGAAGGCTGGGGTGGGAGGATCGCTTGAGCCCAGGAGGTTGAGGCTGCAGTGAGCTGTGATCATGCAACTGCACTACAGCCTGGGCAGCAGAGCAAGACCCTGTCTTAAAAAAATAAAAAAGTAAAAAAACAAAAAAGGACACTAATCCTATCAAATCAGAGCCCTACCCGTATGGCCTCATTTAACCTTAATTACTTCCTTAGCGGTCCGTCTTCAAACACAGCCACACTGGGAGTTAGGCTTCAGCATACGAATTTTGGAGAGACACAAACATTTAGTCCATAACACCTATGTTTGGGGAAGGGGTTTGCTTGGGAGGTGCCTGAGGGATTGAACCTTGAATTTATTCATTTATATTTTTTTAATTTATTTTTGAGACACGGTCTTACCCTGTCACCCAGGCTTGAGTGCAGTGGTGCAAACATGGCTCACTGCAGTCTTGACCTCCTGGGCTCAAGCAATCCTCCTGCCTCAGCCTCTCAAAGTGCTGGGATTACAGGCAGGAGCCACTGGCTTGGCCCTACAGCAGGTTCAGATGTCCCTCCTCCTTGGAGCAGTGGGCTATGGCAGGAAGGGCACAGAGTTCCCTGAGGGAGGTGGGTGGTGACAACTGTGGCCTATCTTAGAGAGAGGACTCTGTCTACCTCGGGGGAAGATAGCACAGCTTCCTTGGTACAATGCTTCAGGGGCTCCCCTCTGGTCTCAGCTCTAAGACCCACAGCTCATCCCCTGGATTTTGGAGCCTTTAACAATTGCTAAATTCAGCCCATAGATGGGCTCTCGTTGGCTTGCCCAGTGAATTAAAACTTCATCTTAGTGACCAGCATTGTATTTCTGTACAATCCTTCCAACTTTGCGCAGTGGGTCACGCCTGTAATCCCAGCACTTCGGGAGGCCGAAGCGGGTGGATCACGAGGTCAGGAGATCGAGACCATCCTGGCTAACACGGTGAAACCCTGTCTCTACCAAAAATAAAAAAATTAGCCAGGTGTGGTGACACGTGCCCCTAGTCCCAGCTACTTGGGAGGCTGAGGCAGGAGAATCTCTTGAACCTGGGAGGCAGAGCTTGCAGTGAGCCGAGATTGTGCCATTGCACTCCAGCCTGGGTGACACAGTGAGACTCTGTCTTAAAAAGAAAAAAAATGAATGGATGAACAAGATGATACTGCTACATTCTTGTTAGAATGGCTAAAATCCAAAACCTGACAATGTCAGTTGCTGGCAAGGGTGTGGAGCAGCAGGGACTCGCATTTACTGTTGGTAGGGATGCAGAATGGTACAGCCATTTTGGAAGATGGTTTGGTGGCTTCTTCCAAAGCTAAACATAGACTTACTCTGTGATCCAGCAGTTGTGTTCCTGGGTGTTGACCCAACTGATTTGAAAATGTATGAGCACACAAAAACACGTGCATGTGAATGTTTATAGCAGTTTTATAATCTCCAAAACTGGAAGCAACAAGATGCCCTTTAATAGGTGAATGGGGCTGGGCACAGTGGCTCATGCCTGGAATCCCAGCACTTTGGGAGGTCGAGGCAGGTGGATCACCTAAGGTCAGGAGTTCCAACACCAGCCTGACCAACATGGAGAAGCCCCTTCTCTACTAAAAATACAAAAATTAGCCAGCCATGATGGCGGTTGCCTGTAATCCCAGCTACTGGGGAGGCTGAGGCAGGAGAATCACTTGAACCCGGGAGGCAGAGGTTGCAGTCAGCCGAGATCACGCCATTGCACTCCAGCCTGGGTGACAAAGTGAGACGCCATCTCAAAAAAAAAAAAAAATAGGTGAATGGATAAACAAACTGACATATCCATACAATGGAATATTATTGGGCAATGAAGGAGATCGCCTATCTAGCCATGAAAAGACATCAGTAAATCTTAAATGCATACTGCTAAGTGAAAGAAGCCAGTCTGAAAAAGCCACATACTGTATGATTCCAATTCTCTGACATTCTGGAAAAGGGAAAACTATCCAGAAGTTGAACCATGATTGCTGGGGCCTGGGGTAGAGGGAGTGGAACTGAATAGGTGAGGCATAGGGGAGAGAAACTCTTCTGTATGAGGAAACTTTTTTTTTTTTTTTTTTTTTGAGATGGAGTCTCTCTCTGTCACCCAGGCTGGAGTGCAGTGGTGGGATTTCAGTTTACTGCAACCTCTGCCCCCCGGGTTCAAGCCATTCTCCTGCTCTGGGGCGGGGCATAGCTGGGATTATAGGCGCCTGCCACCACACCCGGCTGATTTTTTGTATTTTTAGTAGAGGTGGGGTTTCACCATGTTGGTCAGGCTGGTCTTGAACTCCTGACCTCAAATGATTTGCCTGCTTTGGCCTCCCAAAGTCCTGGGATTACAGGTGTGAGCCACTGTGCCCGGCCCCTGCCCCCACTTTTTTGTTTTTTTAAAGAGAGACAGGGCTTTGCTCTGTTGCCAGGCTGCAGCGTGGTGAACTGGGCGCTATTCTAGTTCACTGAAGCCTTGAACACCCAGGGACAAGTGATCTTCCCACTTCAGCCTTCCAAGTAGCTGGAACTACAGGCGCACACTACTACACCTGGCTAATTTTTAAAATTTTTTTGTAGAGATGGGGTCTCACTATGTTGCCCAGGCTGGTCTTGAACTCCTGGGCTCAAGTGATCTTCCCACCTTGGCGTCTCAAAGTATAGGAATTACAGGCATTAGGCACCATGCCCTGCCCCAGATCTTGGTGTCTAATACCATTCTCCAATAAAATGAACCAGGGCTCCTCGGAGAAATGACTGATTGTAGGACTGGGGCAGGAAATATACAAGATGATCCTGGAGCAGCTTGAAGTGCCAAAACATAAAAAGTGCTAAAAACAAACAAACATACATAATGATGGGGACACAAAGCCAATTGAAAGACTCCCTATGGATCTATCTATCTATCTATCTATCTATCAATCAATCATCAATCATCTACTGAGATATCCTATTGTTCTGTTTCTCTGGAGAACCCTGACTGGTATATAGGGGAATCTGGGTGTGGGGTATTGGGAAACCCTCTGTGCTATCTTCACAGTCATTCTGTAAGCCTACAGGTCTTTTGTTTGTTTGTTTGTTTGTTTATTTTGAGATGGAGTCTCACTCTGTTGCCCAGGCTGGAGTTCAGTGACACAATCTTGGCTCACTGAAACCTCTGTGTCCCGAGTTCAAGCAATTCTCCTGCCTCAGTCTCCCGAGTAGCTGAGATTACAGGAGACTGTCACCACGCCTGGCTAATGTTTGTATTTTTGGTGGAGTCAGGGTTTCACCGTGTTGGCCAGGCTGATCTCAAAATCCTGACCTCAGGTGATCCACCCGCCTCGGCCTCCCAAAGTGCTGGGATTACAGCCATGAGCCACTGCACCCGGCCTAAATCAGAAGATCTTATAGCTTGGGGCTGCTCTGGCAAGAGTTGGAGGAGTTGGGTAGCAGGTGCCCCCTGTAGCCAGGGCAGGGGTTCTGGACTCGCCATAGTTTCAACCCTGCTCACTGTTCCTTCCCCAGCCTACTGCAGCCTCAATCTCACATGCTTAAGGGATCCCCTGCTCCAGCTGCTGTCTGTTGGGAGGTGTTGTGAGATTTGGGGGAGCTGGGAGCACTTCTTTTGCCAGCAGACACACTGCTCCGATTCAGACCACCCCACAGCCACTCCCAGTTCTCTAGCTGCAGAGCCTGACAGGCTGAGGCCTGGGGAGGTGGTGGGAGGCTGACCCTGAGTGGGGTTCTGATTTCCCTTTTCCTCATGGCCATCACCTACCCCTCAGCCCCTGCAGCAGGGACAGGCATCTTCTCAGGCAGCAATACCATCTGTACCAGCTGTGAGGGTGGTGGAAGGAAGGCTGGGAGTGTGCATCCTGGCTCCCAGAGAAGCCACTGAGGCTGGGGCAACTTATCCTCATCCCTAGTCCTGCCAGATTGGCAGAGGCGATTACCTAATTGAGGATTAAGGATTAATTGAGATCTGTCAGGAGAGTGGTGCTGAGGCCACTGCAGCCAGCTCCAGCACCTCGGCATCCAGTCTCCAGAATGCGCAGGGCACATCCCCAGCCCGCCTGCCTGCTTTGTCCCAGGGCCATCTTGTTGGCAGGCGCCATGTGAGGACCAGGCACAGGCACTGGGCACTCTCACCCCTTCGTGACGAGGAAGGTCAGGGGTCGTTCGCTCCCAGCAGGCAGGAGCTGCAGATGAGGCTTGCGCCATAGCTAGCAGAGGCCGAGATCTGGCCTGGGCCGGTCCTGACTCTGAGGCACCCCCCCTAGTTGGCACTGTGGTTTCAGAGTCCCTGGGCCTGGGTGCAAGTTCCACCACCCTTCATCCTGATTGTGTGTGGCTTTATGCCAGTCCCGTGTTCTCCTGGAGCCTCTGTGCAGGCAAAGGCCCTGGATTAACCTGGGGGTAATGGAAAGTCATGGCGAGGTCCTGAACAGGGGTGTGACAAAATGCAAGTGGCATTTTAGGAAGAATAACCTAGCCATGTGTGGGGATAGAGGGCGGTGAGGACACGTAGTCTCTAGCAGGTCACTTCGACTTGGTGCTGTTGTTTATGTTATTATTATTTTTAGTTAAAAAAGTGTTTTTTAGAGACAGGGTTTTGTTCTGTTGCCCAGGCTGGAGTGCAGCGGTGCAATCATATAGTTCACTGCAGCCTTGACCTCCTGGGTTCGAGTGATCCTCCCACCTCAGCCTCCCAAGTAGCTGGGACTACAGGTATGCACCACCACACCTGGCTAATTTTTGCTTTATTTTTGTAGAGATAGGGTCTCGCTATGTTGCCCAGGCTGGTCTCAAATTCCTGGCCTCAAAGTGCTGGGGTTGCATGCATGAGCCACTGCACCCGGCCCTCGTGCTATGGCCCTGATGTTTGTGTCCCCTCCAAAATGCATGTTGAAACTCAATCCCCAATGCAGCAACAGTAAGGGGTGGGGCCTTTAGAAGACGATCGGGCCATGAGGGCTCTGCCCTTATGGATGGGATTAGTGCCTTATAAAAGGGCTGGGGGCGGCGGTGGGGCAGGGGGAGTAGCCAGGCCCTCATGCGCTTCCTGCCTTTCCGCTACGTGAGGCACCCTCTGGAGGAAGCAGCTCAAGGCACCATCTTGGAAGCAGAGACCTGGCCCTCTCCATACACCCAGCTGCCTGCACCTTGACCCTGGACTGCCCGGCCCCCATAACTGTGAGCAACAAATTCACGCTGTTTATAAAACACCAGTCTAAGGTATTTTGTTAGAGCAGCAGGAAAGGGTGAGGGCACTCAGCCTCTCAATTTCTTCAATCTGGAAAATGGGGACCTGAAGACTGGGATATGCTTTGAGTGTCCGGGGTCCTGCAGGAGGAAGATGCTGAGATGGAGTTAGGGAGGGAGGAAGGTAAAGGGGGAGGAAGCAGGATTGGGCAGGCGAGCCTCTGATTCCACGCACATCTGTCTGCCTTGGCTGCCCCAAAGGGGAGCTCGGAGCAAAGACTGCCCGTTGGAGGAGCCTCGCATTAGGCAGAAATGTCCAGGTCCTGGTTCCCCATGCTGTGCTCAGTTAGTGGCTGGGGGCTCCCTGGAGGAGTGAGGTGTCAGCCCAAAAGCCGAGGTGTCTCCTGAAGGAGCCAGTGGCTGAGCCCTTCTGCTAACTCACCCACTCCTCTAAGTTGAACTGCATGTTCTTGAAGGGAGCTCTGAGCAGTGTGCCTCCAAGGCTACTGCAGGAAAAGTGAGATCAAGCTTGGGAAAGGTCTTCTTGCAGTACTTTCTCCATGCTCGAATGTAATCATGCAGGTAGCAGGAGCTGTTCTCAGGATAGACGGCAGGAACTGTGGAGGCCAACACACGCCTGAGCTTGGGACAAGAAGGCTCTGTTTACTCGCTAGGGATGTTTCCTGACACTTGCTCTGGGCTGGGTCCAGGATCCAGAGAGGAATAAGAGAGGGTCCCCATCTCCCTGGAGCTCACAATGGAAGGGGCTTGTGATCCAAGGGGACAGCCCCAGTACTTGATTTTGGGGGCCAAATACTGGAGCCTCCAGGATGAGCAAGTGAGACGCAAAAGCCATCTCCCCAGGCTTGGAGATATTTTATTGTCAGAGAGACAGAGACAAGGCCAGGCAGCTTTATTGGAGAAGCGGTGGTGGGGGTGAAGGCAGGCAGGGGCACTGCACACAGGTGGGATGGGGAGGAGAGGAGGGTCCCCGCTGGAGGCGATGGGCTTCAAGGAACATGCTGGTAGGCAGAGGCTGTGGTCCTTGAGTCCTTTCTGCTGCCTCCAGCTTCTGTACAGGCTCACCGAGACATCATTCGCACAAACTCTGCCAGGACGAAGCCAAGGTTTTGGGTCTGTACTCTGGACTGCACTAGGAGTGAGGATCATCTGCAGGCCTTGGGGCGGGTGGAAGTATGGTTGAGGGGAGGGTCTTCAAGGGCATCCTCTGGATCTGATAGGGAATAGGCCTCAGGGCCAGGAAGAGGGGGCTTTGTCTTATGGGGGAAAAACAAACAAACCCTTGTAATGGAACTTGTTTTCCTTTTTGCTTTGACAGCTAGGAAGCTCAGGAGCAACTTTGAGGCCTACTTATGGGAATACATTTCCACATAGTAATTTTCCTTGGCTTCTATTATTATTTAATCATTTTACCCCTTTATGGGAATGCAGCATAGAGGAAGAGCTGGGTTCTGGATCAGGCTGCCCAGATTCAAATCTTGGCTCCATCTACTTGCTTTTTTGCTAAGTGCCTAGGCTTTCCTGAGAATGGACTTTCTTCTTTTGCCTATGGGGATAACAGTTCCTTCCTCTCGGGTTCTCCATGATAATTAACTAGCAGAGGACATGGGAGTGCGTGGCACAGGGTCTGGTGCCCAGTGGCGACTCTTGCTGTGCGGTTTCTTATCTGCTAGGAGCCTTCCAGGGCGTGTGTTGCTACGTGCGGCAGGGGTACCTTCGAAGTCGACCAGGCCGTCCCCATTGAGGTCCACATCCTGGAGGATCTCGTCCACCTCCCGCTGGCTGAGGCGCTCCCCCAGCAGGGCCTTGAGGGCTGCCCGGAGCTCGCCCACGCTGATGCGGCCGTCCCCATTGGTGTCGAACTGTGGCGGCGTTGGTTGTGGCGTCTGGTCACTGACAGTCATTCACACGCCCAGCCCCTCACTCACGCAGCCCCGCCCGCCCTCAGCCCCAGTGGCCGCACCTCCCGGAAGGCGTCCCGTAGCTCCCGGACACCGATCATGTCTGCCGTCTCTGCCAGCAGCTTGGGGCCCATCAGCTCCACGAAGTCTTCGAAGTCCACCTTTCCGCCACCTGGGGGTCCCGTCCATTACAGACCCAGGGCATCAGAGACCCCTGCCCCGCCCTGGCCTTCCCTCCTCTGCCCTCTGCCTTCCTTTCGTGAATGGATCCTTTCCTCCCTCTGCGCCCGAAGCCTGTGTCATCTGTATTTCCCAATGGGAATCGCCCTCCAAACAAGGCACAGATTTGGCCAAAAGTGAAAGGAAAAACCACTCTCAAAACTTCTTGGGCCGGGTGCGGTGGTTCCCGCCTGTAATGCCAGAACTTTGGGAGGCTGAGGCGGGTGGATCATCTGAGGTCAGGGGTTCGAGACCAACCTGACTAACATGGTGAAACCCCGTCTCTACTAAAAATACAAAAATTAGCTGGGCGTGGTGGCGGGTGCCTGTAATCCCAGCTACTCAGGAGGCTGAGGCAGGAGAATTGCTTGAACCCAGGAGGCGGATGTTGCAGTGAACCGAGATAGCGCCATTGTCACTCCTGGGTGACAGAAAAAGACCCCATCTCAAAACAAAACAAAACAAAAAAACAAAAAACTTCTCGGAACTTTCCTTAATTTTCCTGAAGACTTCGGTTGGGTTCAAGTCCTGGCTCCAAGGAACTTGCTGTGTGACCTTAGACAAGTCACTTAACCATTCAGTTGCCTCATTTGCAGAATGAGGATCACAGTCCTTGCTGTGCCCACCTCCTAGAGGCTGGTGAGATTCTCCAGAGGCAGAGAGCTTGCCTTGAGAATGACCAAGGTCATGGGCTCGGGGGACAGCCTGTGCAGTCACCTCTGTACCTGGACTGCTTGGCTTCATGGGCCCAGCCGGGGCATCTGGAGGACTGGGGATGGGGACGGGTCCGAGGCACATACTGATTTGTTGTGAGATCTCGATGAGCTCCATCTCGGTGGGCATGTAGCCCAGGGTCCGCATGCAGGCACCCAGCTCCCGGCAGCCAATGTAGCCGTCCCGATCTCGGTCAAACTCCTGGAAGGCGACCTGCAGCTCTGCCAGGCAGGGTGGGGTCAGTCCTTCCCCCACATCCCCCGATCCTGGCCTGGACCCACCTCCCTTTCTCCCTTGGTCCAATCATCCCTCCTTCTGAACATCAGATTCTCTTTGCTGCCTCGGGGACTTTGCACGTGCTGTTCCTGTTATTTGTTCTTTCAGCAAATATTTGAGGAGCATCTACTATGTGCCAAGCTCTGCTCTAGGCACTGGAGATACAGCAGTGAAATTTTTCAAAAAGGAAGAAAGAAAGAAAGTGGGGGAAACAAATTCTGACCTCTTGGAGATTTCCTCACTCTTCCCCTTCCTCTTTGGTCCTATGTCCCCTACTAAAGGAAGCCATCCCTCTACATGTGGCCTCCCCCGGCCCATTTGTTCCTTTCCTGGAGAGCACATGCACCATTTGTACTTGTAGCTGACTAATTGACATTGGTCTCCAGAGGGCACGGGCCATATCTGTCTAGCTGGCCGTGTTTCCCAGTGCTCAGCCAGGGCCAGGCACACAGTGGGCACCCAGGAAGTGTCAGCTGAATGAACAAATATAAAAGGGGCCCTGTCACCTGCCCGGTGAGTGAGACCAAGGAATGACAGCTGGGTGGGGGTCTGTCATCCCCTCCCTGCTCAGTCTTGTCCCCATTTCCCTAAACTGGTCCCCTGCAGCCTTCTTGCTCCTACTTCCTCCTGGAAATACTGAGGCCCCCACCCGATGCCCCCCCAACCCTGTGTCCCCACCCCATGCCCCCCATGCCCTCCTCCCCTCCAGGGAACCAGTTCCTTCTCCAACCCTTTACCTTCAATCTCCTCGGGCCGCAGCTCCCGGTCCTGAAGGGCACAGAGGGGTTAGGAATTCCCTGCTCCTCCTGATGGCTGTGCCCTTCCTTCTTGCTTCTCGGGGCTCCCCACCCAGCCCCACACCCCAACATGCACACGCAGGGCCTGTGTCTGTCTGACTGTTCAGCCCTGGTTCCCACCCCGTACTGCTCACTGGCCTGGGCGACCGGGTGCCCGCTTCCCTGCTTCTGGCCTAGGTCATTCCTCCGGCCGTCCCCACCTACTCCATCACCCTCTTCTGGGGCAGGGGGCTCCCTTTGCTGGTGGTGGATCTGGGGTTTGGGCAGAACCTCAGACTTAGTCCCGCCAGCCTCAGTGTCACTGTTGATCTCTCTTCCATTTCTGGAGTCATTGCTCTCTCCCCTCTCTTCCCCCCCTCTCAGATCTGTGTGCCTTTGCTCTGATGTCCCCACTCGATCCTCTTCCCCCTAGCTCCAGGAGAGGCAAAGCGAGGCGCAAGGGCAGGCGAGCTGGCGGGAGAGGGGCAAGGGCAGGCAGGCTGGTGGGCGGGTGGCCGTACATACGAGTTGGGTGGCGGCAATGCTGGGCCGCAGGAAGATGCAGGCAGGCCCCACAAGGCTGTTGAGCACTGAGTAGCCCTGGATGCCCGGCCCGGGGCCCCCCTGCTCCTTGGGGCTGGAGCTGGGGCTGGGGCAGGAGCCCCTTGGTGGGGAGCCGAGCCACTGCCAGGGGTCCTGCAGCAGAGCCGGCCGTGAGCTGGGGCAGTGGCTGCTGAACTCTGGGCCTGATGGCCCTCCCCACTCCTCTCACCAGCTGCTCCTGTCTTTGGAGCCCGGCATGGGGACAGTAGGGAAGGGGATGGGGGGTAGATAGAGGACCCTCACCCGTGAACACTTTAGGCAGAAAGGGTCCATCCTCTAACTGTTCTGTTGGGCAAACTGAGGACCAGAAAAGGCAAGAGACTTGGCCAAGGCCACTGAGAAAGCCAGCGGCAGAGAGGGACCTTGTGCCCAGCTCTGTCTCCTAGATGGAGGCTGGCTAGCAGAGAGCGGGGACCTGCAGCCAGGATGGGGCAGCTGGATGGGCAGCTGGGGGACCTGGAGCCTGGCAGGGGAGACCCAGCTGTCTGTGGGAGCCAAGATCAGGATGGCCAGAGGCTGTGGCTTCCAGGAAAAAAATCTCCACCTGGGGCAGTGGGCAGCCCCCAACCCCGCCCGGCCCTCACAGGGCTCTGCACATCCCATCTGACCCTCAGGGTCCATTCCAGCCTCCTGGCCTGGGCTTCTCCCCCACCCCTCCTACCTTAGGGCCCCGGCGCCAGGGCCGCTTGGCACAGTTCCCCATGGGCCCTGAACCATGCCAGGCCTGGAACCCCGGGGGTGGCCCGGGCTGGGCCTCGGTGGATGCTGCTGCCCGCGGACTCCTGCCAGACCCCAGCTGCTCCCAATGAGAGCCTGGGAGTACTGCCGGGGATTTTCCTGGGGTTTTGTAGGGAAGATCGGGGGCGGGTGGGCGGGCGGGGGACCTGGGCCCGGGGCTTGGGTCCTAATCCGGGATTATCTTTGAGCGTCTCCACTGCTGAGGGGGGCCACTTGGGCCCAAGGCCCCCTGGAGAGCACAGCCTCCCCAGACTGCCTCCTGAGGGTCTTCCAGACACCCCTTCTCCAGCACCCTCCCCCAAACCCTGCCTCTAATCTCTCCCAATCAGGGGAGATTTAATGTCTTCAGAAGCAGGGCCTGGGTCCCAGGAGGAGGAAGGCAGGCGCACAGTGTGCCAGGGTGGGCTGGGCCCTCCGAATGGCACAGATTCCGGTTGGTATGGACACGGCGGGTCTTCCCACACAACCTCCCAGAAAGAGGCAGCCACTTGGCCCAGCCCAGGAAGCGCCTGCCTCTCCCCTGTCAGGACCCCACCTGGGCCCTGGGCTCCTCACCTCGGGGGAGCCCCACTTGCTTGCACTTGGCACCCCCTGCCTAGACTGGTGCTCCGTCCTTGGATGAGGAGCAGAAGGGAACCGCCTATGTGCTGTGGGCAGTGGCAGGGCTCGGTGAGGGCGGAGATTGGGAAGGGAAGCCACCCCGGCCCTGCCGACCTCAGAGACTCCCTCATTGGCCTCTGCCTCCGGGTCCCCTCCCTGGACTGAGTCCTGGGTCTGTCCTCCGGGGCCCCCAGTTGGGGTGTGGGGTCCCTGCTGTTTGCTCCTGGTCCCCTCACACCCCTGCTCGCATTACCTGCCCGTAGGCTGCCTGCACCTGGGCCTCGAGCTCTCGGAGGAGCGCTCGTCGCTGGGTGGCTGCTGGGCTGCCAGGGGCCTGGCTGGTTCCTGGAGTGCCCTCAGAGGGGCTGGGGTCCCCCATTGGGAGGCTGCCCTCTGCTGGGCCCTGGGGCTGGGACATGGAGATGAGGGCTTGGTACCTCCTCCTGGCTGAGGGACGCTGCTCCCGTCCGGCCTCCCCTGTCCTGCGGGAGAGTGGTCTTGTGGGCAGCTGCAGGTGTGGCCCGGGTCCTTGCTGCTCTTCTTTCTGTCCCTTCCTCCATAAACTGGGAGAGCCCCGTGTCCCCAGAGTCTTATATCCTCTCTAGCTCCCTGTAGCCCCTCGTGTGGCCCCTTCAGCCTGGTGAAGCCCCTCATGCTGGTCACAGACTGTGCCCGGGGCTCCACCTGATCATCCTTGCGGCCCCGGTGGCCGGCCCTCCTGCCTGCCTTTGGCCTCCTCCCCCGCAGCATTCTGCCTGCATCTCTGGCTCACGGCCCACCTGCTGCCCCACACACCCTCCTTGCTCAGTTTCCATCTCACCCCCTGCCCCTCTCTGCCCCCTCTGCCTCTATGTCTGTTTTGCCTGCAGCCCCGTCTCCATCCCCTCTGACCTGCTGCCATCTCTCTCAGTCTGGATCCAGTGGTGTCTCTGCCGTCTCTGACTCACTCAGCCCATCTCTCTGCCGGCTCCTTCCCTCTGTTGCTGCAAAGCCCTTTCTTGCATTGGTCCGTCTTTCTGTCTGTCCTTCCTTGCTCTTCCTATTCTCCCCACCATCCCGCTCCCAGGACAGCTCCAGAATTCTGGAAAGGCCTTCCCCATCTCCCCAGCCCAGAGCCCTAGGGTCCCTCTGTGCTGCCCACCTCCCTGCCTCCCTCCCTCCTCCCCAGGGTCCCTCTGTGCTAGCCCCCTCTCCTCCCCAGCGTCTCCCTGCACTGCCCATCCACTCCCTCCTCCCCAGGGTCCCTCTGTGCTAGCCCCCTCCTTCCCTCCCTCCTCCCCAGGGTCCCTCTGTGCTAGCCCCCTCTCCTCCCCAGCGTCTCCCTGCACTGCCCATCCTCCTCCCTCCTCCCCAGGGTCCCTCTGTTCTGCCCCCTCCTTCCCTCCCTCCTCCCCAGGGTCCCTCTGCATTGCCCACCTCCCTGCGTCCTGTGTCCAGGACCTCCACCTGGTCCTGCCGACCTTCAACCTCTTGCTTCTCAAGGAAAAGGGGTGGAGGTGGGCCGGGCAGCCCCTGCTGGCCTCTCAGGCTTCCTTGCCATGCCCCTAGCCCGCTCCCCACCCAGCTGCCTGCTTTTCAACTCCCAGAATGAGGTCATCATCCTGCCCCGGCTCCATTCCAGGCCCCTCATGATTTATTCACCTGTCCCCCACACTGGCCTTTGTCCGAAGGAACCAGATCCCACTAGGCACTGCCACCTGAGCTGGTGGCTCTGGCCTCTCTCAGCCACATGCGGCCATCTATTCATGTATTCCCTCAGCAAACAGCTGAGGCTGGCTGGGCCAGCTGCTGGGGCTATGTGACAGACCCCATCTGTCCAGAGAAGCCCACTCTCAGGCACGTCTAACCAGGAAAAGAGCCACCAGACAGTCTCCAAGTGCTTGGGGTCATTGGCCCAGGCATCAAGGAGGCTTCATGGAGGAGGTGAGGGGATAAGGCAATGCTGCAGGCATTGCCTATTAATGTTTAACCTGTGCCTGGCCCTGGGAGACAGCCAGGGTCCCTGGCACGGATCAGCCTTGAACTTGGAGTGCCCCAGGAGCTGGAACCTGGCAGGTGTGTTGGATGGAGGCCCTTGGGAGGGAGGAAGGGGTTAGTGGCCTCTGGAGAGGGTATGGGTGGCAGGAGGTCAGAGAAAATTTTAGAGAGGCTGAATCTGCAGCAAACGTTTGTCCGGCACCTGCTCTGTACCTTCCTGGGTGCTGGAACCAGTCCCTACATCCTGGAACCTTTCACCTGCTGGGAGATGTACATTCAGCAAACCAGAATGACAGTGGCCAGGGAAGTGCAGGAAGGGCCAAGGTTGTCAGGAGGGAGGCCTTGGCCGGGCGTGGTGGCTCACACCTGTAATCCCAACACCATGGGAGGCCAAGGCAGGCGGATCATTTGAGGTCAGGAATTTGAGACCAGCCTGGTCAACATGGCAAACCCCCGTCTCTACTAAAAATACAAAAATTAGCTGGCGTGGTGGCATATGCCTGTAATACCAGCTACTCGGGAGGCTGGGGCATGAGAATCACTTTAACCCAGGAGGTGGAGGTTGCAGTGAGCCGAGATCACCCCACTGCACTCCAGCCTGGGTGACAGACTGAGATAGATTCTGTCTTGAAAGAAAGAAAAAAAAAAAAAAAAAGAGGGAGGGTGTTGCTTGATGGGGTTGAGGAACTGACATGCTAGCCAAGAGCAGAGGATGATGGGAATGGCTGAGCAAAGGGAGGGGGTGGCCTCACAAACAGAGGAAAGCCTCCACATCTGAGGACAGGCCGGGGTTGAGAGGTGAGTGGAAAGGCTGGTTGTGATTATTCCCATTGCTTCAGCCTTCAGTGTCCTTCAGTCTCACCTCTGCACATGGAGAGCAGGAGCGGCCTTGTGTCCCAGGTGGTAACGTCTCTGAAAACATTCATCGGAGACAGAAATTCTCTTCTGCAAGACCATAGAAAGGGCCAGCAGGCCTGGGTTCCTCCGTGCACACACTATATCACCCTGGGAAAGGTATGTCACCTCTTTGAGCCTCAGTTTTGTCATGTGAAAAGTGGAGGTTGACCTAGCATCTGCCTCCCAGCGCCATTGTGGAAATTAGATGACAGGACCTGGCAGATTCCTGGCACATAGGAAGGTGCAGAACGTGGTGGGCACCACACGTGATGAATGATTCCATGTCTAAAGAACCATCTTTGAAAGTGGAAACTGGTGAGAAATGTATGTCCCAAAGTATAATCCAAAACAGTGGGGTCTGTAACCGCTCAGAGTATAGGGGGTAAAAGAGTTTTCAATCAGGGAGCAAAGGCCTTGTGTCTAAGTGGAGGAGAAAGCCTGGCTTGGAGATCCCCTCTGGCTTGTGTTCAATCAGCAGCATCCTGGAGCACTCATCTTGGTGCCCTCAGCTTGCCCAGCCTGACTTAGCCAAGCTGGGGTCCTGGCTCCAGTGTCCAGGATGGGTGGATCAGGGGTTTGACTAATGGGTAGTCAGAGGGAAGGATGGGTAGAAGGATGGTTGGTTGGGTAAAATGGGTGGTCGGATGGATGGGTGGATAATTTGATGAACTGGTATTTAAATGGACAGATGGATGGAAAGATGAATGGATGGACAGGAGGATGGATAGTTGGGTTAGTAGATGAGAAGTTGGATGGATGGACAGGTGAGTGGCTGGCTGGCTGGCTGGAAGGATGGGTAGGTGATTTGATGGGCTGGTGGTGCAATGGTTGGTAAATGGATGGATGGATGATTGCATAGATAGTTGGTTGGGTATGTGGTTGGATAGATGGATGGATGAATGGAAGACGGGTGGATAGGTGCCCAATGATTGTATGGGTAAATGGGTAGTTGGATGAATAGGTGGATAAATGGATAGATGAATGTCTTGATGGACTGGCTATTGAATATTTGATTGATGGGTGAATGGATGATTGGGTAGATGAGGGTTTAGACGGATAGAGAGATAAATGGAAGCGGATAGACAGCTGGGAGGATGGACTGCTGGTGAAGGTCATGTGTGTGTGTGTGTGTGTGTGTGTGTGTGTGTGTGTATGTGTGTTTTGAGACAGGATCTCACTCTGTCACCCAGGCTGGAGTGCAGTGGCACAATCATGGCTCATGACTTACTACACCCTTGACATCCTGGGCTCAAGCAATCTTTCTCTCAGCCTTCTGAGTAGCTGGCATTATAGGCATGTGGCACCATGCCCAGCCATTTTATTTATTTATTGCAGAGATGACATCTTGTTATGCTTTCCAGGCTAGTCTTGAATTCCTGGCCTCAAGCAATCCTCCTGCCTTGGCCTCCCAAAGTGTTGAGATTACAGGCATGAGCCATGGCTCCCAACAAAGGTCCTATATTCTTCATTAAAAGAGTTCGTTAAGGTACAGACTATATCCTGCCTATTTTGGGGTCTCCCATGGTGTCTAGCCCATTCATTGCCTGGTACATACTAATCAATGCACGAATGAAGACTTGTGTCTATCTATCTCCTTCCACACTTTACTATGATTCCTCTAATGGCAAAGATGATGGCTCCTTCTCCCCTGTTTTCCCCACAAGTTAAGTCTAGAACTTGGTACCTAGTAAGCACCCCAAATAGAACCATGTTGAGAATCTACTTCATAACCACCAGGATAAGGTAAAAAAGATGGACACTGACCACTGTGGGTAAGGATGTGGAGAAGTTGGAACCCTTAGACTCTGCTGATGGGATTGTAAAATGGTGCAGCCACTTTGGAAAGGAATTTGGCAACTCCTCAAAATGAGTTATCACATGACCCAGCAATTCCACTCCTAGGTGTATAGTCAAGGGAACCAAAAACATAAGTTCGGGGCCAGGCAAACATAAATTTGGCTCATGCCTGTGATCCCAGCACTTTGGGAGGCCAAGGCAGGAGGATCACTTGAGGCCAGGAGTTCAATGCCAGCTTGGGCAATAAAATGAGACCCTGTCTTTACAATAAATATAAAAATTAGCTGGGCACTGTGATGATTGCTTATAGTCCCAGCTACTCAGGAGCTGTACTCCAGCCTGAGTGACAGAGCAAGACACGGTCTCTAAAAAAGCAAAACAAAACAAGAAAACTCCTATAAGTCCACAAAAAACTTCTACAGAAATGTTCCTAAAAGCATTATTCATAGTAGACCAAAAAGTGAAACAACCTAAATGTCCATCAACTATGAATGAGTAAAGTCCGGGCATGGTGGCTCATGTCTGTAATCCCAGAACTTTGGGAGATGGAGGAGGGTGGATAGCCTGAGGTCAGGGGTTCCAGACCAGCCTGACCAATATCGTGAAACCCCATCTCTACTAAAAATACAAAAATTAGTCAGGCATGGTGGCGTGCACCTGTAGTCTCAGCTACTCGGGAGGCTGAGGCAGGAGAATAGCTTGAACCCAGGAGGCGTAGGTTGCAGTGAGCCGAGATCACGCTACTACACTCCAGCCTAGGAGACAGAGTGAGACTCCGTCTCAAAAACAAACAAACAAACAAACAAACAAAAAAACCAAAAAACAATGAATGAGTAAACAAGGGTGGTCTATCACTACAATGAAATATTACTTGGCCATAAAAAGAAATGAAGTGCTAACACATTCTACAGCATAGATGAACCTTGAAAATATTGTGCTAAGTGACAGACACAAAAGGACAAATACCGTATGATTCCACTTATGTGAAATGTCCAGCATAGGCAAATCCATAGTGACAGAAAGTAGATTAGTGGTTGCCGGGCGCTGGGGGGAGGAAGAAAGAGGAGTGACTGCTAATGGGCATGGGGTGTCTTTTCGGCATGATGAACGTGTTCTGGAATTAGATAGGGTAATGATTGCGCAACACTGAATATATGAAAAACCACAAAATGCAGGCTTCGCAAGGGTGAATCTTATATAACAATAAAGCTGTTTAGGCTGGACGCAGTGGTTTACGGCTGTAATCTCAGCACTTTGGAAGGCCAGGGTGGGCGGATGGTTTGAGCTCAGGAGTTCAAGACCATCCTGGGCAACATGGCGAAACCCCGTCTCTACTAAAAATACAAAAATTAGCTGGGTATGGTAGCATGTGCCTGTAGCCCCAGCTACTCGGGTGGCTGAGGTGGGAGGATCGCTTGAGCCCAGGAGATCAAGGCTGCAGTGAGCCAGGATCGTGCCACTGAACTCCAGCTTGGGTGACAGTGCAAGACCTGGTCTCAAAACAAAACAAACTGTTTATGTACACTTTAAAACCAACCAAAAAGGCGCTGATGTGCACATGCAATGGAGGTGGGGGATGGGCCGGGAAAAGCTGTGCTTCTGGGAGCCGTGGCCCCAGGGTAGCCACGGAGCTAGACCACAGGGAAGGCCGGTGGAGCCAGAGCGCTTTGGGTAAAAGCACCACCCGGAACACCACAGCACCGTGGCGGCAAGTCATCTGGAGGTTCAGCCCGTCCGGTGGCGGGAGACAGGCAGTCTGCTGGACAACAAGGGGTCCTCTCACTCTCTCACATCTGTGATGCTTCTGCACAAAGGAGGAGCGGGTGCTCCAGGCCAGAGCAGGTTCCTCTGAGCCTTGGTGTCCTCATCTGTATAATGGGAACAGGACTCCCTCCCTCCCAGGTTGCGTGGAGATGAAATGAGATCATTTCTATGAAAGCTCTTTGTAAGCTGCTACATGCTGGGCAGATGTTCCTCCAGCTGTGAGTCAGGGATGAGATCCCAGCCGTGGTGCCACCTCCTCCCCCCCGCCAGGCCTAGGCAGCTGTGAGCTCAAATGAGGAGGAGGGGAAGCGCACCCAACCCTGAGCGCTCGGTGCAGAGGGTGCCCCTGATCAGTGCGATGTTTTGAATTTTTGCCCAGGCTTTGGGTGGGCGGTTCTGCACCTGGGAAGGACACCTTCCTCCCTCCTTGTGGCTCGGAGCCTTCCGGGGGAGGGGCAGCCAGGAGGAGACCCGGACTGGGGGTCAGGTGAGCTTGCAAAGAGGCAGCACTGGGGCTCCGCATGGTGAGACGCGGCCCTCCCGGGGCCAGGAAGCCCCGCCCATCCCAGCCCCTGGCCAGCCGCATTTGAAGGCTGCATTTGCCTTCATACTCAGTCAAGAAATGGTTTGCAGACTATGTGGGGGAGAAAAAATAATCTTTTCCTCAACTTTCATGAGTTGTTAGTTGGAATGGACCCCTGTAACAGAAGAACAAAAGAAAAACTTGCAATCACTCAGGAGAAACCTCAATGAAAAGTAACTCCAAGCAGTGATGAGATTTCACTCACATGGTGTCTTCAACAAAGAGCAATACATTTTAGAGAAACGGCAGGAAAAAAAAAAAAGCGGCTTTAGGCTTACAAGAGCGACTACTGTGGGAAGGTAAATCTATGGCAAGAAACTAATGGAGGGAGGTTTATTTGCAGGTTCTGAAAGCAGACAAGGAGGGTCTCCAGGGATTATAGGAATTATAGGAATTTTATCAACTTACATAATTGCCTGTTTTATAGCCTCCTGTCCTGCAGACTGTTTTTCCCCAAACCCTGTGTGGAAAGTGGTGGTGACCACAAGGCGTTGTTGGTAGGAAGCAGCTTCTGACAGACCCCAGCAACTTATAGAAAGTGAACTTTCTTCATGAGCATGCTAAAGTCTCCAGCCCAGAAGAAGCTATAGCTTCATGACCATACCATGCGGCCCATGTGCTGATGTTAGGGAGCCTAGGAAAGCCAGGGTGACACCATTTTTAAATCATGTCCATCTTGGTATTTTATTTATTTATTTAGAGACGGACTCTTGCTCTGTCGCCCAGGCTGGAGTGCAGTGGCGTGATCTTGGCTCACTGCAACCTCTGCCTCCCAGGTTCAAGAGATTCTTCTGCCTCAGCCTCCCGAGTAGCTGGGATTACAGGTGCCCGCCACCATGCCTGACTAATTTTTGTATTTTTAGTAGAGATGGGGTTTCACCATGGCAAGGCTGGTCTCGAACTCTTGACCTGAAGTGATCTGCCTGCCTCGGCCTCCCAAAGTGCTGGGATTACAGGCATGAGCGACCGCGCTGGCTGTTTTTGTTTTTAAATACAGACGGGTTCTCACTGTGTTGCCCAGGCTGGTCTCCAACTCCTGGGTTCAAGCAATTCTCCTGCCTTGGCCTCCCAAAGTGAAATCAAGACTATCAAGACATTGGCTGAGCACAGTGGCTCACGCCTATAATCCCAGCACTTTGGGATAAATGTGCTTTGATAAAATAACACTTTAATAAAATGTCAAGGATAGTTTTCTTTAAATCAATAAAATAACAATTTTTGTCATTCTGTCAGCCCATCTGCACGTAGGGACAGCTTAGTTTAGTCTTTGCATAGACAAGACCCATATATAATATATATATATAACTTAAAACAAAGATGGTGCACTCTTCCTGTTGCTTTCTGAGGAGACCCTACCCTGTAATGGAGTAGCTTTCAATAAACTCTCTTCTCACAGCACTCTTTGACTCATCTTGAATTCCTTCCTGTGTGAGATCCAAGAACCCTCTCTTGGGATCTGGATTGGGACCCCTTTTTCTGGTAGCATCTTCTGGTGACCACCACTAAGGGACTGATACAGTTTGGCTGTGTCCCCACCCAAATCTCATCTTGAATTGTAGTTCCCATAATCCCCATGTGTCATGGGACGTTCCCGGTGGGAGGTAATTGAATCACGGGGACAGTTATCTTCATGTTGTTCTCATGATAGTGAGTGAGTTCTCACGAGTCTGATGGTTTTATAAGGGACTTTTCCCCTTTTTGCTTGGCACTTCTCTTTGCTGCCACCACGTGAAGAAGGACGTATTTGCCTCCCCTTCCACCATGATTGTAGGTTTCCTGAGGCCTCCCCAGCCATGCAGAACTGTGAGTCAATTAAACCTCTTTCCTGTATTAATTACCCAGTCTAAGGTATATCTTTATTAGCAGTGTGAGAACAGACAAGACCCTATGGCAAGGAAATTCAGTCTGTGCAGCACTAATTGGCCACCTCTGGAAAGTGGGATCAGTCTTGGTGTCACATTAGGCAAGGCTAATATTTGAGTTAGAGTCCTGGCCCATGGGGTGGGAGTCCCTGCCTAAGGGGTTAGAGTCCCTGGGGCATAATAAAAATAGAAGGAGCCCTGCAAGACATTTGCCAGTGTGTGCCATGAACTAATCTACCTTGTCCCCTTTGCTGGGTGTGGGAAAGCTACAGTTCTTGTCATTTCCCAGCTTGTCGCCTTTACTTTACTGCAGCCTTATGGCAGCCCTGTATGGCTGGCCCACGGGTTCACTCACCTCTGATTACCACTTCCAAAGCTGTTTCTCTCTTTTATTTTCTGCTTGTGTTGAATCTGCTATTATGAGACTACTGGTGTTGAGATAAAACTTGCTGTTCAAGGTTACGTGAAGATTTTGTTCTGGCTAAAATGTAAACATGAGAAATGCCTTTGAATCTGAAGAAAAAAAAAAGGCGAAAGGGGCTTTTTGAAAACCAAACTTCCATGAAGTCTTTTTTACCCAAAACGTTGGTCCACAGCTTTCTTTGGATGGCTCGTCAGATGTCTGGGTCATTCTCAGTTAAGAAAAGTTTATGATATGTGAAAATATGTTTCACAGTTGTGGAATGGTTTTCTCTGTAAAATGCTAACATATGACAAACAGTTCAGGGTTTCTTGCTTCCTAAGTTCTCGGAGTCATGGATGGGTGAGTGTCTTTGTTGTCCCTTCCCTTTCCTTTGTTGTCTTTTTTCATGCTCAGCCTGCTGAGCCCCAGGGGACACAGGGACGCTCATGTTCCTTTATATTCCCTGGGGACTGGGGGTTACAGGCCCCAACTCAGAGCTGTTGGATCCTGTGGGCTATGCCTGCCAGGGAGCCTGGAGTTGTGGGGTCCTCTGGCTTGGGTGCCACCCTGTTGCATGGGGCTTTTTGGCCTTTATGGGTCCAGGGCTGCCATGTTGCCCTGTCAGATAAACTGAGGCTCAGAGGGATGTGTGCCAGCACCTACTGATTCTCCATCCCCCTTGTCCCCTTTTTTGGCCACATGTTTGCTGTCTGTACCTCACTAGTGACACATGTTGCCCTGCACTTCTATGCCCTGAAGCTTACACCTAGCATTTCCCTTCTGGTCTTGATGATTTTCGTTCTTTGGGTTGTTTAATTTGGCATATCTCTGGGTGGCATTGGAGGGCAAAAGCCTCCTAGGAACTAGTGTTATTGAGAAAAAGAGTAATTTTGTCCAATTCAGAAGTTATCTAAAAGTCAATTATGGTCTTGAAAATTACTTGTTAAACAAGGTAGAAAGGAACAGTAAGTAGGGGAGAGAGAGGTGTGAAGAAAGTTATGGACATGCAGACGTACTTTTGGTAAGGAAGGTTATAAAGAAAAGAGAATAATTTTGTATGAAAAAGGATCTTGTGTGGTAAATTTTGGTAAATTTTTGTCCTAAAATAAAATGACGGATTATTTAGGAGGTTTAGGACAAGGCAGAAAGTCCAAGCATGTTGTAGATGGTCTGTGTAAGTTGTGATACGCTTTGTGAAGGGGAATTTACGAAAGTGATTTTGGATGTAACTAAGTTGATTATAATTAAGAGGAAATCATTTATAATAGTCCTTCTAAGATTGGTCCCCTACATTACAACAAGGTTTTGTAAAAAAAACTATTGCTTAGCTCTTAATAAAATTGCAAGATATTTTACTTGTATTTTATAATCTATTTCTTTTGAAAACTTCTCAGAATCATATCTCAGAAGTTCAACTTTTGCTATGTCTCGTTTTTCTCTCCTTGAGAAGGATAACTTGATTCTGTACTCTTGGCTTTTCTTGATATGTCTAAGTTTCTAATGTAATCAGAAAACTTCTCACAGTGTTTCTAAGAGTCAGGTATTCCCCTGCTATATGCATAGTTTTGAACACACTCTTCCTGTGTTTGGTTAAATTCAAACACTTTTTTCATTGAGTTTGAATTCCAAGTTATGTAAATGGGCTTCTCAGAAGGAGAAACAGTCACTGCAGAAGGGTTTTATTTGCTTTTTTGTAGCTGGCTTAAGAAACAAGATTTTGGCTGGGCACGGTGGCTCACACCTGTAACCCAGCACTTTGGGAGGCCGAGACGGGTGGATCACGAGGTCAGGAGTTCGAGGCCAGCCTGGCCAATATGGTGAAACCCCGTCTTCACTAAAAATACAAAAAATTAGTTGGGCGTTGTGGTGCATACCTGTAGTCCCAGCTACTTGGGAGGCTGAGGCAGAAGAATCACTTGAACCTGGGAGGCAGAAGTTGCAGTGAGCTGAGATCACACCACTGCACTCCAACCTGGGTAACACAGTGAGACTCCACCTCAAAAAAAAAAAAAAACAAAGAAAACAAGATTTTATAATTGCTATGCTGTCTTTATTAGGTTTTGGATTGCTAAAAAAAACCCCGAGATTTAAAAGGTTGTAAGTTTTATCCACTCTGTAATGGAGTGGTTACATGGTGGTTTTTTTGTTTTTTGTTTTTTGTTTTTTAGACAGAGTTTTGCTCTTGTTGCCCAGGCTGGAGTGCAAGGGCACGATCTCGGCTCACCACGACCTCTGCCTCCTAGGTTCCAGCAATTCTCCTGCCTCAGCCTCCCAAGTAGCTGGGATTACAGGCATGCACCACCATGCCTGGCTAATTTTTTGTATTTTTGGTAGAGACAGGGTTTCTCCATGTTGGTCAGGCTGGTCTCAAACTCCTGACCTCAGGTGATCTGCCCACCTTGGCCTCCCAAAGTGCTGGGATTATAGGCATGAGCCACCACACCCAGCCAGTTACATGGTTTTTAATTACCACTTTGGTTAAATGAGTAACTGTTTTGCAATGACCTGTGCTTCTGTTTTCATAAAATGTTTTAACCTTTTAACATCTTTAACAAACATCCTGAAAATCAAAATCCTGTTAAGTCTCTAACTTAGTTTTATTGCTGGGGCTTACTAAAGCTATAAAAGTTAATTGCTGCAAGGTTGTAGAATTTTTTTTACACCTAGTTAGACCACGAAGACCAGTATCACCACCTTCAGCCCCTTGGAAAAGGTCCTTATCAGGTGCTATTGACTAATCCTTGTACTGTTAAATTACAGGGCTTTGACTTCTGGGTATCCACATCTCATCTAAAAAAGGCATCAACTCATGCCAGTATCTGATGCCAAACTCAAGTTAACCAAAGCCTTGTCTTTAGAACTGGGCAAAAGTGACAAAGTAAACTGTTCTCATGAGACACAGGAACAGGCCTGTATTCAAAAACATTAAGATCCATTTAATAACTTTTCCTTTATCTGAAATAATCTAATTTATTCTATGCCTTGATGCTAAATAATTTAAATGTTTGGCTACTTGTGAACTTCCTTTCCTGCCCTGCTCAAAACTAGGCAGGGCTGGCTGAGTGTGGTGGCTCATGCCTATAATCCCAGCACTTTGGGAGGCCAAGATGGGAAGATCACTTGAGGCCAGGAGTTCGAGACCAGCCTGGTCAATATTGTGAGACCCCCATCTCATTAAAAAACAACAACTAGGTATGGCTTATGACCTTTTGTTTAAAATGTTGTTAATTACTTATATTTTGTTTTACCTCCAGAATTTGAAATTATTCAATCCCTCCAGGCCCAGAGACTATCATATGAGATTGTAAGAGCTGATTTTGAGGGATAAAAGTAGTTCAGACCCTCCAAATCAAAGATGGAACCTTCAGGGAATCACTAGCTGGGTATACCTGTCCAAGATTAAACCTGATTTTTTTGTTGTTTGTTTGTTTGTTTTTCTGGAGTTTTGCTTTTGTTGCCCAGGCTGGAGTGCAATGGCATAATCTCGTCTCACTGCAATGTGAAGCTAATCAGGAACTAGTTCTTGGCTCACTGAAGTTAACCAAAGATTAAACTTCAGGGAATCACTAGCTGGGTACACCTGTCCAAGATTAAACCTGTTATTTTTCTTTCTTTTTTTATCCTGGGGATGGAGTTTCGCTTTTGTTGCCCAGGCTGGAGTGCAATGGCACAATTTTGGCTCACTGCAACCTCTGCCTCTTGTGTTCAAGTGATTCTCCTGCCTCAGCCTCCAGTAGCTGGGATTACAGGTGTGTACCACCTGTAAAGATGGGCACACAGATGCCTAAGCAGCTAATAAAACGCTTGTGTTTTGTATAACTAATTGCTACAAGCCAAGATTACAATGGCTCAATGCATAGAATTTATAGATAAGTTAATTTTATAACCTCGCATTTTGGCTTTTGGGTTTTGGCTCTTATGTTGCTTAAAGGGGGTCCTAAAGCTGATGAATGCCTGCGTACCTCCATTCCCACCTGACCTAGAATGTTTAAATGTTTAATTGACTATACAACTTTTGACTCTAAGTCCCTTGGCCATAGAAGTCCCACCAAGGGACATAATGGACCCAGGACAGGTAGCACACCACCCTGGCATCAATATGGGACAAAATAAAAGTTTTGCCAGGCCGGGTGTGGTAGCTCACACCTGTAATCCCGGCACTTTGGGAGGCTGAGGCAGGCAGATCACCTGAGGTCAGGAGTTCAATATCAGCCTGGCCAACATGGTGAAACCATGTCTGTACTAAAAATACAAAAATTAGCCAGACATGGTGGCGTGCACCTGTAATCCCAGCTACTAGGAAGGCTGAGGCAGGAGAATTGCTTGAACCTGGGAGGTGGAGGTTGCAGTGAGCCAAGATCGCACCATTGCACTCCAGCCTTGGTGACAGAGCAAGACTCTGTCTTAAAAATAAATAAATAATAAATAATAAAAGCTTGGCCATTGATACTGCCTCTGGCATACCTTGACAAAAAAGGGGATATGTACACTAAAGAAATAAATAAAACCCTAAACCCCTCAACAGGATGGACCCCTCTCTTGGTCAAAGGGAATTAAAAGAAACCTTTAAAAATGTAAAAATGGCCAGGCGCGGTGGCTCGCGCCTGTAATCCCAGCACTTTGAGAGGCCGAGGCGGGCGGATTGCAAGGTCAGGAGATTGAGACCATCCTGGCTAACACGGTGAAACCCCGTCTCTACTAAAAATACAAAAACAAAATTAGCCGGGTGTGGTGGTGGGTGCCTGTAGTCCCAGCTACTCGGGAGGCTGAGGCAGGAGAATGGCTTGAACCCAGGAGGTGGAGCTGGCAGTGAGCCGAGATTGTGCCACTGCACTCCAGCCTGGGCGACAGAGCAAGACTCCATCTAAAAAAAACAAAACAAAACAAACAAAAAACAAAGAACAAACAGACAAAACAAAACAAAAAAACTAGCAAGGCACTTTCCACACTAGTCACGACCCACGGTTCTAAGATGCTTACAGCTAAGGAATCGGCTTGGTACTGCCTTCAAGGACACATTCCTGCAGCCACAGAAAGTCCAGACGTCCCAATACCCGTAACAACATATGCTTTCAAGATAATTACAGTTATGCTTTGATGCACTCACACACTAAAATGTCAAGGATAGTTTTCTTTAAATCAATAAAATAATAAATCTTGTCATGCTGTCAGCCCACCCACACATAGGCACAACTTAGTTTAGTCTTTGCATAGATAAGAATCCTGTATAAGAAGAACTTAAATATGGTGCATCCCTCCTCTTGCTTTCTGAGGACGCCCTACTCTGTAATGGAGTGGCTTTCAATAAGCTCTCTCTTCTCACTGCACCCTGTGACTCGCCTTGAATTCCTCCCTGCGCGAGGTCCAAGAACCCTCTCTTGGGATCTGGATCTGGACCGCTTTTTCTGGGAACACTGGAATAATGAGTCACTGCGTCTGCGCAACTGGGACCTCTCCACTGCATGCCATCATGCCCCCTCTCCCTTCTCCATCACCCCATAAAACTCTCCTGTCACTTTCCTGTGGGGAGATGCTGCTTTCCAGAATCCTCTCAGTGTTCTCCTTACTTATACCAAGTAATAAAACCTTGTTCATCTAAACGTGCGTTCTTGAAGTCGTTTGTTACTCCCCAGGTGAAAGAACTCCAGTTTTTCTCTGGTAACACATCCTTGGAGCTGAGAATCTAGAGTTGTCTCTAATAAAGGAGCATTTACATCCTGTCTTTAGGCAGGAGAGGAGGATAGGTAGCACTCTTTCTCTGTTTGTTCCTTTTTTTTTTTTTTTTTTGGTTTTGAGGCAGAGTCTTGCTCTGTCGCCCAGGCTTGAGTGCAGTGGTGCTATCTCGGCTCACTGCAAGCTCCGCCTCCTGGGTTCACGCCATTCTCCTGCCTCAGCCTCCGGAGTAGCTGGGACTACAGGAGCCCGCCACCACGCCCTGCTAATTTTTTTGTATTTTTCGTAGAGACGAGGTTTCACCATGTTAGCCAGGATGGTTTCGATCTCCTGATCTCGTGATCCGCTCGCCTCGGCCTCCCAAAGTGCTGGGATTACAGGCGTGAGCCACCGCGCCCGGCCAAAATAAAATAAAATAAACTAAAAATAAAAATGAGCCTTAGGGTTGTAATACATGTAAATCCCTCAACCTATTATTCAGGCCCTAAGAGTTTTTTGTTATTATCATCACAGAAAGAGGATGTGTAAATGGGTATGTGTATGTATTGGAACTGCATTCATCCATGCAATAAGCATTTTTGAGCGCCTACGGTGCGCTGGTGCTGGGGACCCAGGAATGCGCGAAGTCCTCAGTCCTGGCCCTCTGTGTGGTTCGGGGGTGGGCATGGGGGTGTGTCAGTGTGTGATGTTAGTTAGGTGTGAGTGCCTCTTGCAAAGCTACTGCCCTGCAGGCCGGGTACATCCATGCAGATGGGCAGGTGGCCCTTGCCCGGCCCTGCCCTCATCACGCCTGACGCCTCCTTGCCGTGACCTGCTCCCTGACTTGGCATATTCCTGGGGTGGGTCCGGGAGGGCTGTTGGGGCGGGGCAGAACAGTGAGTAGGAGGCCTCTGGGCGCCTCCCTACTTCCTGCTAGGCCTCCACTTCACTGCCTGCGAGTGAGTACGGTCTGTACCGGGTAGGAGGCGGGGCCCAGGCTGAGTCATCAGCCTAACCCCCTCCCTGGGGTCTGACCCCCTGGGCTGCCTGCCCCTGGGCTCCTTAGCTCCAGCGATGGGCGAAGGCTCTGTCACGGGCTTCATCCTCCTGTCTGTTTCTCCCAGTGTCGCCCTACACCATCGTCTACTTCCGGACCCGAGGTACAGGCCCAGCTCCTTCAGAAGGACGAAGGGCACACGCCGCCGGGCCGCTAAGCCCGCTCCCTGGGCCAGTGCCAGGGCAGGAGGGGGCGGGGCCAGGGCTGAAGGGGCGGGGCCGGAATTGTGGGGGTGGGGCCTGGACCTGCCTTTCCCGTGTCTTCAGCTCCACAGAGTCATGTTTCAAAGGTGGCAGGAACCTGGCCCAGGGAAATTCTGCCTCCTCTTTAGCGAGCTTGGGGGTTAGGAAAGCCCAGGGTCCCAGGAGGGTGTGGCAACCAGGGAAGAGTGTAAAGGAACCCTGGAAGCTGCCAAGGCGCAGCCCACCCCAACTTTCGGAATGCAGCTGCATTCCGTCCCTCCGTGGGGCTGAGTTCTCTGCCGTTCCCCTCTCCAAGGCACTGTTGGGGCCATGGTTCCCTCTCTAAGAGGCACCCAAGCTAGGGTTTGTGTCCCATCTCCGGGTCCTGTCCAGCTACCCTTCCCGCCCCGTCCCAGGTTGCTGCGAGGTTGGGTCTCTCTCTGTCCCCACATTCCCGTCCTATCCACTCCCCCTGCCCCAGGGCGCCCCGTGGCCATGTCCTGCTGCTGGCAGGTTAGGGCCAGAGCTGGAAGGAGGAAGTGGTGACCAAGGAGATGAGGCTGCAGGGCCCACTCGAGGCCTCCTGTGTGAGTGGCCATGCCAAGAAGGGGCTGGACCTTAGGGGTCAGGACTAGAGTGGAGGGCAACTGAACTCAATGCCCCTCATGGAGCTGTGCCACCCCCAGCTGGGCTTTGCCCTCCTGTGAACAGGAGTGGTCCCAGTTGAGGGTGTGCAGTGAGCTGGGCACCTCCCCAAGTACCAGGATGGATACCTCACCCTGTACCAGTCCAATGCTATCCTGCGTCACCTTGGCTGCACCTTTGGTGAGTCCTGAGGCCTGGGGTGGCCCAGTCCAGAAAGGTACCTGACAGGTGCCTGGGGCCTGAGCTACTGCACCTGCAGCCACCAAAGTCCTGCCCAGCTGAGGGGCAGGAAGGTGCAGGGCCTGCGTTCCAGAAGGACTCTGGGCTGTGGGGCTGGGGCTGCGGGTGCACATGAGCAGGGCAGGGGCTGTGCGGCTGGGCTAGCCCCCAACCAGGCAGCACCAGGTGGAGTCGCTGCAGCCGTCTCCTAGACAACAGCTCACAGGAGTTTGGGTGCAGGCCAGAGGCCACTTTGGGTGGGGCCAGGGGCTTCCAAAAAGACCTTCCTGCCCATTTCTTCCCACTCTGGCCGTACCTAAATCTAGAAAGCCCCCATGCAAGGGTGGCAGGAGCCTGGCTCAGGGAGATGCTGTCTCCCCTTCGGCCAGGTTGAGGGTCCAGGAAAGTCTGGGGTCCCAGGAGGGCATGGCAACCAGGGATGGGGGTGCAGAGGAACAGGCGGAGCAGCCAAGGCGCAGGCCCATCCCAACTTCTGCAGGACCCAGGAGAGAGAATGGAGGAGAACACCCCTGCTGGGGTCTGCCACCTCTTTCTGCCCTCATGTCCAAGTTCTCTTCTGGTCCCCACAAAAAGTCAGACTCGGGCCTAGGAAGACACAAAGCAGAGGCTTGGTCCTCTCTTTGGGGAGACAGATCTGGGGGAGTGGGCTTGGCACGTTTTGGGCAGGGAATTCCTGAGTGCCAGGGAGCCAGGATGTGGCCCCAAAGACAGGCGTGGGCCTACGGCCTACTCACCTTGTGAAGGTGGGGGTAGCAGAGGCTGGGAGAGAAGGCCCTCCAAAGTGGGGGTGAGAGAGAGATCCTGAAGGCCCAGGTCTGACGCCTGTGGGCTTTGTGGGGAGAGGACAGAATCTGAGCCCACTGCCTGGCTGCTGACTAGGGCTCTACAGCAAAGACCAGTGGGAGGTGGCACTGGTGGACACAGTGAATGACGGGGTGGAGGGCCATCGTGGGCGGGCGCTGCAGCCGCCTTATCCACCAGGGCTCTGAGTGAGCCTGGGTGCGGGCTGGTGCTCTGGGACAGTGTGGTCAGGGACAGGAGGTCACCCTGGTCAGTCTCACTGCACACCTCCAACTGGAATCACTCCTGTTCACAGGAGGAGGACAAAGCCCAGTGTGTTCGGGAGCTGCCAGGCACCTGAAGCCTTTTGAGACCCTCCCACCCAGAACCAGGGATGACAGGCCTTCATCGTGGGCGATCAGGTGAGCGCTGGCTCCAGCCTCTCCCAGATCATTGTAGGTCCATTTCTTAGAAGGGCAAACTGAGGCCCAGAGTGGGCCAGTTCACTGCAGCAGAGGCAGCCAGGGTTCTGGCTCCTGAAGCTGCTCTCTCCTGACCCAGCTCAAGCTCCCTCACACCCCCTGCCCTGCAGGTCTCCTTCACCGACCACAAACTGCTGGACTTGCTGCTGGCCCACCAGGTCCTGGTGAGGCAGGAGAACAGGGTGTGGAGGCAGGGAACCTAAGGCTGTTTCACACCAACTTCCTAGAACTAAATTGAAAGGAAAACCCTAACTGTCCACACCTAAGTAACAAAAGGACCAGAGGCTACTCCATTTGACCTTTTCTGCACAGCAGATGGGAAACTGGCTGTCCCCAACAAATCAGACTGGTTGTGGGTGGAGTCTTCGTTTGCAACTTGGTAACTTCACTCCAGCCTATGAATGGTTGCTGTCCACAAACAATCAGACTGATTGCTGGTGGAGTCTTCGTTTGCATAGAAGTATAACTTTGTAACTTCACCCTAGCAAACATCTCATCCAATCAGATGTTGGCACAGGAGTGTGACCTTTGTAAGTTCACTTCAGCCTCTGATTGGCTGCTTTCTGCAACCAACCAGATTGTGGGCTACCACTTCATTTACATGAGGTGAGCATAAAGTGACCAATGGGAAACTTCTAGGGGGTATTTGGACCCAAGAAGATTCTGTATCCAGGCCCTCGAGCTGCTGCTGGGCCCACTCCCACACTGTGGAGTGTACTTCGTTTTCAATAAATCCCTGCTTTTAGGCCGGGTGTGGTGGCTCACACCTGTAATTCCAGCACTCTGGGAGGCCGAGGCGGGTGGATCACCTGAGGTCAGGAGTTCGAGACCAGCCTGGCCAACATGGTGAAACCCTGTCTCTACTAAAAATACAAAAAAAAAAAAAAAAAATCAGCTGAGTGTGGTGGCGCACGCCTATGATCCCAGCTACTCGGGAGGCTGAAGCACAAGAATTGCTTGAACTTGGGAGGCAGAGGTTGCAGTAAGCAGAGATCACACCACCGCACTCCAGCCTGGGAGACAGAGCAAGACTCCGTCTCAAAAAAAAAAAAAAAAAAAAAAAAACTGCTTTCATTCTTTTGTTGCTTCATTCTTTCTTTGCTTTGCTGGGCGTTTTGTCCAATTCTTGGTTCAAAACACCATGAACCTGGACAACTTGCAGTCACAACCTCTACCAGGGACACTGGTGCCCGGCTATCTGGGTACCCTCCCCCTGCTCTCAGCCTACGTGGCATGCCTCAGTGCCCGGCCTAAGCTCAAGGCCTCCCTGGCCTCCCCTGAGTATGGGAACGACCCCATCTTTGGAGGCTACAAGATGTGAGCCCACTTGGCCTCCCCTTGGGAGCAGGGTTGCCCTTGGGAATCAATAAAAGCAATGAGAGGAAAGCTGTGCTGAGGTCATTGAGGGGCTGGGTGGGCATAAGGGACCTTCTACCCCATCCCAGGCTGCCTGGGAATGACCCAGGCATAGGCAGGACCAGAGGCTACAGATGACCCTCCTAGGGGTTGAGTGGACAGGGGCCTTGGTGACCTTGGCGGATGCCTTGTCTGCTGGATGGAGTGGGAGTTGACTCCCAGGGCACTAGGGAGCCACTGCAGGCTTTTGAGCAGGGATGGTGACTTTTAGGAATCAGAGCCTGTGATAGCTCAGGAAGCCTTGGGCACCACCTAACTGAACACCTAATAGATAGGGAAGCTGAGGCCCAGAGAGGGGACTGGACCGCCTAGGTTCACTAAGCAAGTGGATAGATGGGTCGAGTTGGTGTCCTGTGTGCTAAGTTCCCAGGCTGGAGGCCTGGCTGCCCCTCAAAGGAGTGTGTGCCTGACTGAGATGCTTAGCAGAGGCTCCATGGGGAGGGGTCTTATGCACCTTGGATTTGAGGGGCTGACTGGCAGTTCTGTTTCTGGTGAAGGAGAGCTGACCCCTTTTGGGAGGCATGGTCCAGGAAGGACCCCCCCAGTCCCCAAGAGGAAAGTGCTGCACACCCATCATCTCAGTGAAATCCCGCAGCTTCCACGGCCCCGAAGACAGACTGCTGCCTGAGAGGGGCGCTGTTCCGGTGGGTCTTGTAACCCTGCCCCAAGGAGCCTGCCAGGCAGGGCCCAGGGCCTGCAGCCTGTGGCCTGTGAGCCTCCTCAGTGCCCTGAGCATTCAGGAGGGCGTGTTCAGGTTCCAGCCTCTCCTGGGCCAGGCCTTGGAGTATGCTTGGGATGCCCTGGTGCCTGAGGGCAGGCAGCCTTACCAGTGGCTTGGCATGGGAAGGACTGGACTCTTTGGACCACAGTGGTTCACTGTGCAGGCAGGTAAGACAGTGGCCATGGTAGGCCACAGAGCAGGCCTAGGGGACACTCGAGCATCCCGCAGGTTCCAGAGCAGCAGGAGGAGAGGAGTTGCTCTTTTCAAAGCTTCCCGCAGGAGTTGGATGCACTGGCTCACACTTGCAGTCCCAGCTACTCAGAGGCTGAGGTGGGAGGATTGCTTGAGCCCAGGAGTTAAAGGCTGCAGTGAACTATGATTGTGCCACTGAACTCCAGCCTGGGCAAAAGAACGAGACCCCATCTCTAAAAACATTTTTTGTTTTATTTTTTGAGACAGTCTCACTCTATCACCCAGGCTGGGGTGCAGTGGCATGATCTCAGCTCACTGCAACCTCCACCTCCCGGATTCAAGTGATCCTCATGCCTCAGCCTCCCAAGTAGCTGGGATTACAGGCGCACGCCACCACACCTGGCTAATTTTTGTATTTTTAGGAGAGATGGGGTTTGGCCATGGTGGCCAAGCTGACCCCGAACTCCTGACCTCAAGTGATCCACCCGCCTTGGCCTCCCAAAGTGCTGGGATTACAGGCGTGAGCCACTGTGACTGGCTAAAAATATTTTCAAAAGAAAGCTTCCTGCAGACAATCACTTTCACACTCTTCAGGGTGACTGGGCTGGACATTTTGGCTGTGTAGCTCTGAGACTGCAAGAAGGTGGATGCAGAGGCTCCCTGTGGCCAGGAAAAGGGACTGGGCCCCTGTCTGGGTGCCTCAGGTCTGGCATGAAGCCACATGTGTGAGCTGGTGCTGCAAGGCGTGGGAGTGATCAGATGGTCATTGGTGAGAGGCTGGGAGCCCCTCTAGCTGTAAAGTTGACAGGTGACACCCAGGGCATGTGGTCGGGACTCCCTAGCAGCATATGGGAGGGGGGAGGGTAAGCTTCCTCCAGGCAGTGTCCCAAGCACTTGACATCTATCAACTCATTTAATCGGCAGAAAAAATCCACCCGTGGATGCTATTATTATCTCCATTTTATTTTTTTAATTTTATATTTTTTGAGACGGAGTCTTGCTCTGTCACCCAGGCTGGAGTGCAGTGGCGTGATCTTGGCTCACTGCAACCTCCTCCTGAATTCAAGCGATTCTCCTACCTAGGCCTCCAGAGCAGCTGGAATTACAGGTGCCTGCCACCACACCCGGCTAAGTTTTGTATTTTTAGTAGAGCTGGGGTTTCACTATTTTGGCCAGGCTGGTCTCCACCTCATGACCTCAAGTGATCCGCCTGCTCTGGCCTCCCAAAGTGCTTGGATTACAGGGGTGAGCCACCGTGCCTGACCTATTATCTCCATTTTAGAGATGAGGAAACAGAGACACACAGAGGTAAAGTAACTGCCAAAGTTCACATAGCTGGTAAGAGGCTGACCCAGGATTTGAAATAAAGCTTTCTGGCTCCACGCCTGTACTTGAATCACCTCTGCCACAGGTGGTGGCTCAAGCTACTGCTTTTGTTGTTGTTGTTGTTGGTTTGTTTTTTGTTTTGTCCTTAAATTCTGGCACAGAGTGACTGCAGGAGGCCAGTAACTCTGTTTACTCCCCTTCATTATACGGGGGACAGGAAGCCCAAAAGAAAGGCTCGGCTTCAGCCAATCAGGATGGGGGTGGGAGTGGGACTGGCTTTGGTTTGAAGGTTGGAACATTTGGAACTAGTAGCTGGATTTGCTCCCTGGCTGGGGAGGGGGGCCATGCAGGTTACAGATAAAAAGCTGCTGTTCTCAGGAAGAGCCTCTGGCCCCGACCAGCTGCTGTTCAGGAGCAGGAAGAACGGGCAGATCCAGGGGGCTGGCATCCGTTCACCCAGGGGTTTGCCCTTTGGTAGTAGCCCTGGGACTGAGAGGTCTGGGGAACCAGCATGGGGAGGGAGGGCTAAGGGGTGTAGAGAGTGACCCCAGACCTCAAGGGCAAAACCTGAGGATGCTTGCAGGCCTTGGCATCAGGTCTCAGCCCACAGGTCTGGTCCCCAGCTGCACCATCCGGGCAGGGCAGCTGCAGGAATGTGGCTCCATCCCTCCCTGCCCCTCCTGCCTCCCCTGCTTGTTCCCTGCTTGGCCAAGGTCCCAGTTGGCTGTGGCTCAGGCTCGGGCTCCATTTTTCTCCACCCGCATAAGTGGCCTGAGAACCCTTCCTAGCCCTGCTTGGGGACCCTGCAACTAGATATTGGGGCTTATGGCTGCCTTTACCCAGCTGTGTGACCTTGGACAAGTGGTCAGCCCTCTCTGGGCCTGTTTCTTTTTGTTTGTTTGTTTCCAGACAAGGTCTTGCTCTGTCGCCCAGGCTGAAATGTGGTGGTGCAATCATGGCTCACTACAGCTTTGACCTCCTGGACTTAGCCTCTGGAGGAACTGGAACTACAGGCGTGCACCACCATGCTTGGCTATTTTTAAAAATTTTTTGTTGAAAGCGGTGGGGGGGGGGGGGGGTCTCCCTGTGTTGCTCAGGCTGGTCTCGAACTCCTGAGCTCAAGTGATCCTCCTATCTCACCTTTTCAAAGTACTGGGATTATAGCTGTGAGTATCTGCGCATGTGGGCCTATTTCTTCCTCCAATAGCCAAACCCATCACAAAGTGCCATCCTGTTACCAAATACCTCCTCCATGCCAGACACTTGGCACGTCTTCAGACCCCCATTTTACTGATAAAAAAACTGAGGTCAGAACTGGAATTTGTACCCAGGAGGCTGATTACCAAGCCTTCATCCTGTCCCAAACAGCCTCAGAAAATACTCTCAAAAGCGCTCTGACTGGGCGCAGTGGCTCACGCCTGTAATCCCAGCACTTTGGGAGGCTGAGGCGGTGGATCACCAGAGGTCAGGAGTTCAAGACCAGCCTGGCCAACATGGCGAATCCTTGTCTCTACTAAAAAAAATACAAAAATTAGCGGGGTGTGGTGGTGGGCGCCTATAATCCCAGCTACTCAGGAGGCTGAGGCAGGAGAATCACTTGAACCCGGGAGATGGAGGTTGCAGTGAGCCGAGATCATATCACTGAATTCTAATCTAGCCTGGGCGACAGAGCAAGGCTCTGTCTCAAAAAAAAAAAAAAAAAAAAGCTCTGGACGAATGAAGTGGCCGGAAGTGGTTATTTAAAAGGTTAATGTTAGTTGAATGTTAACTATCCTGACTGAAATTAAGTTGAAGCCCCAGGAATTTCAGAAGCAAAAGCACTCACGCACTCTTCTGGCCCATTTTGCAGTTTGCCTTCAGAGCCAGCACAGTGGAAAGCCAGCTCTGAAATATGTGGGGTGAGGTCGGGGTGCTCAAGTACAGCCGGAAGTCTCCTCTCCCTGCACCTGCAGAGATGGTTACTCCTGGGAACTTCTGGGTGTTTTTCTGGGAGTTGTTTTTGGCAATGAAACCACACTTGAACTCCAGACCTCTCCACTGGAAGACGTTGGACAGGGTCAGGGTGGGACCTTTGCATTTCCAGATGGGATTTTCTGCTGCAAACAAGGTCAGGAACATGGCCCTGGATGATGCAGACGTGAGCGATGCTTGCTTCCCCTTAAACTGAACGTCATAAGCCTTGTCCTTACTTAGAAGCAGCATCCAGGGCAGCAAATACGATAAAAGCCTTGGCCCACCTGCCTGCTGTGCCTGCCACAGGCTCCTGGCTTAAAGTGTGTCCCACCTTAAAATGAGAAGGTGGTGACCTCTCAGAGGTTCAGGCTCAGTGGGTTTAAGTCTTCAGGTAGAACGAGCAACTAGGCCACTCCTGTGGAGGATTGCCGTTGCCAGAGTTTGAAGCAGTTGCTTTTTCCTGCTATTCCAAAAATAGGACAACTGCAACCTTTGGCTTATAAATCCAGCCAAGGCAACAGTTGCACACACAGCTGGGATGGCCGCTCAGCTGTCTTCCTCTACCCACTCTGGCCCAGCGTCCCCTGCTGGTACCAGGCCCTGCTCCCTAGACGCAGGGATTGACCCAAACCCTGCCAATCAAAGAGCCTCAGCTTCAGCAACAGCAATTGGTCCAGCGGGGAGAGCATGTGAGCAGAGTCAGGCTTATCAGAGTCCTCCCTGGCCCATCCCAAACACAACTGGCCAGGGGCCAGGAGCTCCCTCTGAGATGGAAGCTTCTATTCAGGTCAAGAGGCTGGTAGAAGGTGAATCTGGAGTGGATTGTGATGTTGGTTATGGCTGAGAGAGTGGAGCAGGAGTGTGTGTGTGTGTCTGTGTGTGTGAGTATGTGTGTGTGTGAGAGAGAGAGAGAGAGAGAGAGAGAGAGAGAGAGAGAGAGGTGGTGGTGCAGTTTTTAGGTGCCTGTTTCCATTCTGTGAGAGTCCAGCTCCACTTTCCCTGTTTAGGTCATGTGGAGCCCATAAATGCCTCCCTTTTGGAGTTGAGTTTCTGTACTTTCAGCTGCAAGAGATTGCGACAGGTTCAAAATGTGTCCACAAATCCTTTGACAATTTCTCCCTCAAAATTTGGAACCTGGCGAGGGTGGTGGCTCACACCTGTAAACCCAGCACTTTGGGAGGCCAAAGCAGGAGGATCTCTTGAGCTCAGGAGTTCAAGACCAGCCTGGACAACCTAATGAGGCCCCATCTCTAGAAACAATTAAAAAACAAAATTAGTCGGGTGTGGTGGCATGCACCTGTAGTCCCAGCTGCTCTGGAGGCTGAGGCAACAGGATCACTTGAGCCTGTCTGGGAGGTTGAGGCTTCAGTGAGCTGCGATCATACCACTGCACTCCAGCCTGGGTGACAGAGGGAGACCATGTCTCCCCCCTCAAAAAATGAAAAACAAACCCAATTCCCTACCCCTTGAGCACAGGCTGGACTTAGTGCGTGGAAGTGATGGTGCACGACTTCCAAGACTAGGTCGGAAAAGACACTGTGGCTTCCATCTTGCTCTCCTGAATCACATGCTCTGGGGAAGCCAGCTGCCATGTCATGAGGACACTTAAGCAGCCCTGTGGCGGTCCAGGTGGTGAGGAACTGAGGCGTTCTGACAAAGCCAGCACTTCATCACTCTCCATGAGAGTGCACCAGTATGAAAGTGAATCCTGCAGCCCCACTTAAGCCCCAGGCACCATCTTAATGGCCACCTCATGAGAGACCCCAGCAGAAACCCCTAGCTAAAGCACTCCCAAATTTGTGACTCAGAAACGAATATAATAAATGCGTGTTGTTTTAAGCGGCTAAGCTTTGGGGTAATTTGCTATGCAGCAATAGATAAGTAATACAGAGTTCAAACCAAGCTACTGCCATCAAGCCTCCGTAATAGAGGTGAGTGGCCTACGAGGCTCACCAGACAAGGCAGATGCTGAGATTTCATGAGCCGTTTTCCAGAGTCCAGTTTCTTGGGTTGGGGTTTGCAGTTGTTGCTGAGTTCTCTTGGCAAAGGTGTTTGTCAGTGTCTGGGATAAAGGCACATCCTTCAGACAGGAGTCTTTCTTTGATGGTCTCTGATTCCTGATTGTGAGTCTGTGTGGCTGCAGCTCATTCACGCTGGAGAGGAAGGAAGGAGCAGTGTGTAAGAGAGCAGGTGCTGGGCTTGGCTTCAGGTCCCAACTCTGCCACGTGACCTTGAGCTGGATGCCCAAATGAGATAATGCATCTAAAACATTTAGCACAGTGTCTGGAACACAGTAGGTGCTCAATAAATGGCTGAAAACAACTTTTGTAAAAAACCAGCTTCAGCTGGGCGTGGTGACTCATGCCTGTAATCCCAGCATTTTGGGAGGCTGAGGCAGGTGGATCACTTGAGGTCAGGAGTTCGCGATCAGCCTGGCCAACACGGTGAAACCCTGTCTCTACTAAAAATACAAAAATTAGCTTGGCATAGTGGCGCATGCCTGTAGTCCCAGATACTCGGGAGGCTGAAGCAGGAGAATCGCTTGAACTCAGGAGGCGGAGGTTGCAGTGAGCTAAGATCATGCCACTGCACTCCAGCCTGGGCTACAGAGCGAGACTCCGTCTCAAAAAACAAAAGAAAACAACAACAACAACAAAAACAGCTTCAAAGTTTCTCACTACCATTAGCTTTGGTGCTGTCTCAACATCTTCAGAAATCAGCATCTCTTCTCTACTATGTATTTTGTACAAACAAGCAACTGAGCACAATCTCCTGCTTTCATATGTTCATCTCAACTAACAGCAAGAGAAAAAAAATAGGTAGTGAATTGACCTCTGGCAAAACTTGACTTTTGAAAATTTCAGCCAAGCCATGAGTTGGGCACTCGAGTCTAGTATGAAACAAAGAAATATTATTACATTACAATTTTCTCTCCAAGTAAAATTCTTTTTTTGTTGTTGTTTTTTGGTTTTTGTTTGTTTGTTTGTTTTGCAAATGGAGTCTTGCTCTGTTGCCCAGGCTGGAGTGCAGTGGCGAGATCTCGGCTCACTGCATCCTCTACCTCCTACATTCAAGCTATTCTCCTGCCTCAGCCTCCTGAGTAGCTGGGATTATAGGCACCTGCCACCACACCTGGCTAATTTTTGTATTTTTAGTAGAGACGGGGTTTCGCCATGTTGGCCAGGCTGGTCTCGAGCTCCTGACCTCAAGTGATCTGCCTGCCTCAGCCTTCCAAAGTGCTGGGATTACAGGCGTGAGCCACCATACCTGGCCTCCAAGTAAAGTTCTTTGAAACCAAATTTTTAATTGCTCAGTATTCAAAATCAACATATTATTTAAGAATGGAAACCTGGCCAGGCATGGTGGCTGATGCCTGTAATCCCAGCACTTTGGGAGGCCAAGGCAGGCAGATCACCTGAGTTCAGGAGTTGGAGACCAGCCTGGCCAACATGGCGAAACCCCATCTCTACTAAAAATACAAAAAAAATTAGCTGGGAGTGATGCCACGTGCCTGTAATCCCAGCCACTCAGGAGGCTGAGATGGGAGAATAGCTTGAATGCAGGAGGCAGAGGTTGCAGTGAACCGAGATTGCGCCACTGCACTCCAGCCTGGGCAACAGAGTAAGATTCAGTCTCAAAATAAATAAATAAATTAATTAATTAAATTAAATGCTCATCTACATGTCTGCTTCCCTATTATGACTAGAAATCTCTTGAGAGAAGGGACTGGATTATTTTTTCTTTTTCTTTTCCAGCTTTTGAATTGAGCTATTACTTATACACAGTAGACGCACTTATCTTAAGCATATAGTTCAGTAAATGTTTACATACATATACCTGTGTACCTGTGTAACCACAACCAAATCAAGGTGTTGAACATTCCCAGCCCCCAAAGCAAAGAGTTTCTCTCTGTTTGCTAGTGTCATGGGTTGCAAGAAAGCCTAAAATTGATGTAACTATATTTGTTATTTGCTACTTAACAAACCACTCTGATGTTTATTGGCTTAAAACAACACACACTTACTCCTCCCAGTGCTGTGACTGGACTGAGTGGCCCTTCTGAGCTGGGCCAGCTTGGCTGAGTCTCGCTGGTCTGGTTGCCCTCACTGTGACATGGGACCTCAGCTCAAACAGTGGAAACTCCAGCTGGGCACGGTGGCTCACGCCTGTAATTCCAGCACTTTGGGAGGCCAAGGCGGGAGGATCACATGAGGCCAGGAGTTCGAGATCAGCCTGACCAACATGGTGAAACCCTGTCTCTACTAAAACTTCAAAAATTAGCCAGGTGTGGTGGCAGGCGCCTGTAGTCCCAGCTACTTGGGAGGCTGAGATAGGAGAATTGCTTGAACCCGGGAGGCGGAGGTTGCAGTGAGCTGAGATTGCGCCACTGCACTCCAGCCTGTCAAGCCTGGGTGACAGAGCGAAACTCCATCTCAAAAAAAAAAAAAAAAAAAAGATAGACTGAAACACAAATTAGCAATTAAATTGAGATGGCCTCATTCTGTTGCCCAGGCTGGAGTGCATGGTGAGATCACAGCTCACTGCAACCTTGACCTCCTGGGGACAGGTGATTCTCCCACATCTGCCTTCCAGGTAGCTGGGACTACAGGTGGGCACCACTACATCCGGCTAATTTTTAAAAATTATTTGTAGAGATGGGGTTTCACTGTGTTGTCCAGGCTGGTCTCAGACTCCTGGACTCAAGTGATCTGCCCACCTCGGCCTCCCAAAATGCTGGGATTACAGGCGTGAGCCACCGTGTCTGCCCCAGCTGATTTTTTTTCCAACTTTTTTTTTAATTGTAGTAAAATACACATAGCATAAAATTTACCATCTTAACCAATTTTTTTCTTTTTCTTTCTTTTCTTTTTTTTATTTTTATTTTTTGAGACAGAGTCTTGCTGTGTCACCCAGGATGGAGTACAGTGGAGCAATTTCGGCTCACTGCAACCTCTGCCTCCTGAGTTCAAGCAATTCTCTTCCTCAGCCTCCTGAGTAGCTGAGATTACAGGCACCTGCCACCATGCCCAGCTAATTTTTGTATTTTTAGTAGAGATGGGGTTTCACTGTCTTGGCCAGGCTGGTCTTGAACTCCTGACCTTGTGATCCACCGCCTCGACCTCCCAAAGTGCTGGGATCACTGGCGTGAGCCACTGTGCCCAAACCATTTTTAAGTGTGAGGTTTAGTGGTATTAAATACATTCATGCTGTGCAACCACTACTACTATCCATTTCCAGAACTCTCTTTATCTTATAAAATCAGAACTCTACCCATTAAACACTAACTTCCCATTCTCCTCTTCCCAGTCCCTGGCAACCACATTCTACTTTCTGTTTCTATGATTTTGACTACTCTGAAATATCTCATATATGTGGAATCACACTGTATTTGTCTTTCGTGACTGGTTTATTTCACTTAGCATAATGTCCTCAAGGTCCATCTATGTGGTGGTGGCATGTATCAGAATTTCCTTCCAAGTGATTTTTTACAAAGATGCAAAACCGGTTCAGTGGAGAAAAGACAGCCCTTTTGATATGGCTAGGCTTTGTGTGCCCACCCAAATCTCATCTTGAATTGTAATCCCCCAGTGCTGAGGGAGAGACCTAGTGGGAGGTGATTGGATCACAGGGATGGTTCCCCCATGCTGTTCTTGAGATAGTGAGGGAGTTTCCATGAGGTCTGATGGTTTTATAAATGGCAGTTTCCCCACCAGGCATGGTGGCTTACACCTGTAATTCCAACACTTTGGGAGGCTGAGGCAGACAGATCACTTGAGGTCAGGAGTTTGAGACCAGCCTGGCCAACATGGAGAAACCCCATCTCTACTAAAAAGACAAAAATTAGCTGGGCGTGGTGGCGCATGCCTGTAATCCCAGCTACTCAGGAGGCTGAGGCAGGAGAATCACTTGAACCCAGGAGGCAGAGGTTGCAGTGAGCCGAGATCTCCAGCCTGGGCAATAGAGAGACTCTGTTTCAAAAATAAAAAAAAATAATTTAAAAAAAGCAGTTTTCCCTGGGCTTTTGCTCTCTCTCTCTCTCTTGCCTGCCACCATGTAAGGCATGCCTGCTTCCCCTTCTGTTGTGATTGTAAGTTTCCTGAGGCCTCCTCAGCCATGTGGAACTGTGAATCAATTAAACTCCTTTCCTTTATAAATTACCCAGTCTCAGGTGGTATTTTTATAGCAGTGTGAAAATGGACTACTATAGTAAATTGGTACTGCAGAGAGTCAGGTATTGCTATAAAGAAACTTGAAAATGTGGAAGCGACTTTGGAACTGGGTAATGGGCAGAGGTTGGAACAGTTTGGAGGGCTCAGAAGAGTACAGGAAGATATGGAGAAGCTTGGAGCTTCCTAGAGACTTGTTGAATGCTTTTGAGCAAAATGCTGATAAGGATGTGAACAATGAAGTCCAGGCTGAGGTGGTCTCAGATGGAGTTGAAGAGCTTATTGGGAACTGGAGTAAAGGTCACTCATGCTATGCTTTTTAGCAGAGACTGGGTGGCATTTTGCCCCTGCCCTAGAGATCTGTGGAACTTTGAACTGGAGGGAGATGATTTAGGGTATCTGGCAAAAGAAATTTCTAAGTAGCAAAGCATTCAAGACATGACCCAGATTATTCTGAAAGCATTCAGTTTTATGCATTCACAAAGAGATGATTTGAAATTGGAACTTATGTTTAAAAGAGAAGCAGAGCATAAAAGTTTAGAAAATTTGCAAGCCTGACAATGCAACAGAAAAAAAAAAATTTCTGGGGAGAAATTCAAGCCCACTGCAGAAATTTGCATAAGTAATGAGGAGTTGAATGTTAATCACATTTAACTCCCCAGCCATGTAGAACTGTGAGTCATTTCCACCAATGAGGAAAATGTCTCCAGGGCATGTCAGAGATCTTGTTGGCAACATCTCCCATCACAGGCCCAGAGGCCTAGGAGAAAAAAATGGTTTCATGGGCCCCAGTCATGTCTAAAAGGGGCCAAGGTAAGCTTGGGCCATTGCTTCAGAGGGTGCAAGCCTCAAGCCTTGGCAGCTTCCATGTGGTGTTGGGCTTGCAGGTGCACAGAAGTCAAGAATTGAGGTTTGGGAACCTCTGCCTAGATTTCAGAGGATGTATGGAAGTGCTTGGATGTCCAGGCAAAAGTCTGCTGCAGGGGCAAAGCCATCATGGAGAACCTCTGCTAGGGCAATGTGGAAGGGATATGTGGGGTTGGAGCCTCCACACAGAGTCCTCACTGGGGCACTGCCTGGTGGAGATGTGAGAAGAGGGCCACCGTCCTCCAGACCCCAGAATGGTAGGTCCCCTGACAGCTTGCACCATGTGCCTGGGAAAGATGCAGGCACTGAATGCCAGCCTGTGAAAAAGCCTTCCCCTTGCATCAGCATGCCCTGGATGTGGGACATATAGCCAAAGGAGATCATTTTAGAGCTTTAAGATTTAATGACTGCCCCACTGAATTTCAGACTTGCATGGGGCCTGTAGCACCTTTTTTTGGGGCAATTTCTCCCATTTGGAATGGGAATATTTACCTAATGCTTGTACCCTCATTGTATCTAGGAAATAACTAGCTTACTTTTGATTTTACAGGCTCATAGGCAGAAGGGACTTGCCTTGTCTCAGATGAGATTTTAGACTGTGGACTTTTGAGTTAATGCTGGAATGAGTTAAGACTTTGGCATGATTGTGTTTTGAAATGTGAAAGGGACGTGAAATTTGGGATGGGTCAGGGGTGGACTGATTTGGTTAGGCTTTGTGTCTCCACCCAAATCTGATCTTGAATTGTAATCCCCAGGTGTTGAGGGTGAGACCTGGTGGGAGGTGATTGGATCGTGAATCAGCATGTTGCTTCCATGCTGTTTTCATGATAGTTGGAGAGTTCTCATGAGATCTGATGGTTTTATAAAAGTCAGTTTCCCTGGGCTTTTTGCTTGCTCTCTCTTGCTTGTTGCCATGTAAGATGTGCCTGCTTCCCCTTCTGCTGTGATTGTAAGTTTCCTGAGGCCTCCCCAGTCATGCAGAACTGTCAGTCAATTAAACCTTTTTCCTTTATAAATTACTCAGGCTCAGGTAGTATCTTCATAGCGGTGTGAAAACGGACTAATGTACCTTTCAACAGAAGGTAATGGAGCAATTAAAATTTCATAGGCAAAAAAAGAAATGTTAATCTAAACCTCACAACTTACACAAAATTAACTGAAATGGATTATGCACTTAATTACAAAATGAAAAATTATATAACTTTAAGGGAAAAAATGTGAGAAAATGTTCAGGATCTAGAGCTAGGCAAATAATTCTTAGACTTAATACTAAAAGCATGATCCATAAAAGGAAAAATGGATAAATTGCACTTCATAAAAATGAAAACATTTGGCTGGGCACTATGGCTCACACCTCTAATCCCAGCGTTTTGGTAGGCTGTCAGTAGGAACACTTGAGCCCAGGGGTTCAAGACTAGCCTGGGCAACACAGTGGGACTCCATCTCTACAAACAATAAAAAAAAATTAACCAGGTATGGTGGTACATGCCTGTAGTCCCAGCTACTCAGGAGGTTAAGGTGGGAAGATCACTTGAGCCTGGGAGGTCAAGGTTTCAGTGGACCGTGATTGCACCACTGCACTCCAGCTTGGGCAGCAGAGGCAGAGTGAGACTCTGTCTCAAAAAAAAAAAAAAAAAAAAGAAAGAAAAAAAAGGCCGGGCGTGGTGGCTCACGTCTGTAGTCCCAGCACTTTGGGAGGCCGAGGCGGGTGGATCATGAGGTCAGGAGATCGAGACCATCCTGGCTAACACAGTGAAACCCTGTCTCTACTAAAAATACAAAAAAATTAGCCGGGCGTGGTGGTGGTGGGCACCTGTAGTCCCAGCTACTTGGGAGGCTGAGGAAAGAGAATGGCGTGAACCTGGGAGGCAGAGGTTGCAGTGAGCCAAGATCGCACCACTGCACTCCAGCCTGGGTGACAGAGCGAGACTCCATCTCAAAAAAAAAAAAAAAAAGGAAATGTTTGCTTTGCAAAACACTCTGTTAAGAGGTTAAAAAGTAAAGTTAGAAGTGGGAGAGGCCAGGCACGGTGGCTCATGCCTGTAATCCCAGCACTATGGGAGGCCGAGGTGGGCAGATCATGAGGTCAGGAGTTTGGGACCAGCCTGAGCAACATGGTGAAACCCCATCTCTACTAAAAATATAAAAATTAGCTGGGCATGGTAGTGCATGCCTATAATCCCAGCTACTTGGGAGGTTGAGGCAGGAGAATCACTTGAACCTGGGAGGCAGATGTTGCAGTGAGCTGAGGTTGCCCCACTGCACCCCAGCCTGGGCGACAGAGTGAGACTCCACCTCAAAAAAAAAAGAAAATAAATAGCCCTCATCAAAGACTGAAGTTATCTTTTTGTAGTTGGTTTCTAGCTCAGTTGTATTGCGTACAGAAAACATGCTCTAAGATTTCAATCTGTTGAAGAGTGTGGGTGTTTCTGGTGCTGTATAGGATCTCATAGGTACTCCTTGTGTGCTTGAAAACAAAGCGTATTTTCAGTCATTCAAATATTCAATATTATTCTGATCGTTTTCTCAGTCTCTTCTATCAATTACTGAAGCACTATTTCAAAATATCCCACTCTAGGCTGGAAGGAAATAGAAATGAATTAAGATTGAGATTGGCAAATACACATACACACACACAGACACACACACACAGCTGTTTTGTCTATTTCTCATCATAATTCCATCATACTTTACTGCATATAGTTTGTGGCCATGTTACTAAGGGCATACAAATTTAGAATTTTTGCAACGTCTTAATAAATACTGAATCTTTTCACATTAGCAAATTCCCATCTCATATGTAAAGGTTTTGTTTTCCTTGTTTTGAGATGGTCTGGCTATGTTGCCCAGACTGGAGTGCCGTGGCTATTCACAGGCTGTATCGTGGTACATTACAGTTGAACTCCTAGCCCCAAGCCATCTTCCAGTTTCAGCCTTCCGAGTAGTAAAGATTTTGTTTTAAAATTATTTATTTATTTATTTATTTATTTATCTATTTTTCTTCCTTTAAGGTGCTATTGGTAGGCCAAGCATAGTGGCTCATGCCTGTAATCCCAGCACTTTGGGAGGTGAGGTGGGTGAATCACTTGAGGTCAGGAGTTTGAGGCCAGCCTGGCCAACATGGTGAAACCCGTCTCTACTAAAAGTACAAAAATTAGCCGGGTGTGGTGCCGTGCGCCTGTAGTCCCAGCTACTCAGGAGGCTAAGGCAGGAGAATGGCTTGAACCCGGGAGGCAGAAGTTGCAGTGAGCCGAGATCACGTCACTGCGCTCCAGCCTGAGGACAGAACAAGACTCTGTCTCAAAAAAAAAAAAAAAAAAAGAAAAAAAGAAAGAAAAAAGTGCTATTGACCTGACATCAATATAGACATATGACAGCTTTTCTTCAGTTAGTGGCTATGTGGCCTATCTTTTTTAATCCTTTTATTTTCAACCTTCCTATAACCTTATGCTTTAAATGTGCTCCTTGTAAATAGAATATAATTTGATTTTCTTTTGTTTTTCATTCTGACTTCGTCTTTTTTTTTTTTTTTTTTGAGGCAGGGTCTTGCTCTGTCCCCCAGGCTGGAGTGCAGTGGTGTGATCATGGCTCACTGCAGCCTCAACCTCCTGGACACAAGCAATCCTCTTGACTCAGCCTCCTAAGTAGCTGGGACTACAGGCATGCACCGCCGTATCTGGCTAATTTTTTAATTTTTTATTTTGTAGAGACGGAGTCTCTTTATGTTGCCCAGGCTGGTCTCGAACTCCTGGGCTCAAGGAGTCCTCCCACCTTGGCTTCCCAAAGTGCTGGGATTACGGCGTGAGCCACCGCGCCCATTTATTTTGTATTTTTAAAATAAATTTGGCCGGGCGCGGTGACTCATGCCTGTAATCCCAGCCCTTTGGGAGGTTGAGGCGGGTGGATCACCTGAGGTCAGAAGTTCAAGACCAGCCTGGCCAACATGGTGAAACTCCATCTCTATTACAATACAAAAGTAGCCGGGCATGGCAGCGCACGCCTGTAGTCCCAGCTGATCGGGAGGCTGAGGCAGGAGAATCGCTTGAACCTGGGAGATGGAGGTTGCGGTGAGCCAAGATCGTGCCACTGCATTCCAGTCTGGGCAACGAGAGTGAAACTTCGTCTCAAAATAAATAAATAAATACAAAAAAATAAATTTTAATATATAATTAAGGTATACAACATGATGTTATAAGATACATATATATAGTAAATGGTTACTGTAGTGGGACAAATGAACGTATCCCTCACCTCGCCGTTACCCATATTTTCCCCCTTGCAGCAAGGGCAGCTGTAGTCTACTCATTTACCAAGAATTCTGAGTACCATACATTATTACTAACCACAGTCCTCATGCTGTGCATGAGATCATTGAACTTGTTCATCCTACAGATTTGCTACTTTGCATCCTTCGACCTACATGTCCCCATTTTCTTTTCTTTTCTTTTTTCTTTCTTTCTTTTTTATTTTTTTTGAGACAGAGTCTCGCTCTGTTGCCCAGGCTGGAGTGCCGTGGCACGATCTCAGCTCACTGCAACCTCTGCCTCCCGGGTTCAAGCAATTCTCTGCCTCAGCCTCCCAAGTAGCTGAGATTACAGGCACCCACCACCATGGCTGGCTAATTTTTTGGTATTTTTAGTAGAGGTGGGGTTTCACCATGTTGACCAGGCTGGTCTTGAACTCCTGACCTCAGGTGATCCATCCACCTCAGCCTCCCAAAGTGCTGGGATTACAGGCGTAATCCACTGCACTCAGCCGGAGCACATGCTTTTGAAAGGCTGAAGAATATTCCACTGTGTATATGTACCAGTCTCCTTATCCATTCATCTGCCGATGGGCTCCTAGATGGTTTCCACATCTTGTCTGTTGTGAACAATGCTGCAATAAACACGGGAACTCGGTTTCTGAGCGTGCTTGTAAAGGTCTTCTGGTGGACGCATACGCTCTTTCCTTTGAGCTTTGTATTAGTTTCCTTCAGAGAAACGGAACCAATGGGATGTGTGTGGAGAGAAAGAGAGAGGGAGAGGCAGACACAGAGAGAGGGAGAGGCAGAGACAGAGAGAGGCTCCAAGGAATTGGCTTATGTGCTTGGTGGAGGCTGGGTATGTTCAAAAAAGTCCAATTCTGCAGGATAGGCTGGCAGGCTGGAGACCCCGGGAAGAGGTGATGCCGTGGCTCGAGGCTGAAGGCCATCTCTGGCAGAATTCCTTCCTCTTCAGGGAACCTCAGTCGTCTCTCTTAAGGTCTTCAGCTGATTAGATGAGGCCCACCCCCATTATGAAGGGTCATCTGCTTCACTCAAAATCTACTGATTTAATTGTCAATCTCATCTAAAAAATGCCTTCACAGAAACATCTAGAATAATGTTTGACCAAATACTTGGGTGTTGGGGCCTGACCAAGTTAACCCATAAAATCACCCATCACTAGTATATACCTTGGAAGTTTTACAGCTGATACAGTTTTTCAGTGTGGTTGAACAGTTTAACAATCCCTCCCATCTGCAGTGCGTGGAAGTTCCAGTTGCTCTCGCTCCTGTTGACAGTTGGAATTGTTGTTGTTTTTTGTTTTTTTTTGTTTGTTTGTTTTGTTTTGAGACGGAGCCTCGCTCTGTTGCCCAGGCTGGAGTGCAGTGCTGCAATCTCAGCTCACTGCAACCTCCACCTCCCGGGTTCAAGCAGTTCTCTGCCTCAGCCTCCTGAGTAGCTGGGACTACAGGTGCCCGCCACCACGCCCAGCTAATTTTTGTATTTTTAGTAGAGACGGGGTTTCATCGTCTTGGCCAGGGTGGTCTTAAACACCTGACCTCGTGATCCACCCGTCTCGGCCTCCCAAAGTGCTGGGATTACAGGCGTGAGCCACCACGCCTGGCCCGACAGTTGGAATTGTTAGTGTGCTGTGTGCAGTGGTATTTCACTGTGGCTTTAATTTACATTTCCGGCCGGGCACGGTGGCTCACGCCTGTAATCCCAGCACTTTGGAAAGCTGAGGCAGGCAGATCACCTGAGGTCAGGAGTTGGAGACCAGCCTGGCCAACACGGTGAAACCCCGTCTCTACTAAAAATACACAAATTAGCTGAGCGTGGTGGCACATGCCTGTAATCCCAGCTACCCAGGAGGCTGAGGCAGGAGAATCACTTGAACCCAGGAGGTGGAGGTTGCAGTAAGCAGAGATCACACCACTGCACTCTGGCCTGGGCGACAGAGTGCAACTCCATCTCAAAAAAAAGAATTGCATTTCCCTAATAACTAATGACACTGAACATGTTTTTACCTTTTTATATGCTTAAGGGGTGTATAATAATGGCACACAAATCGTCTTAAGGCTATTTGTTTTAAATATTAGGGACTAGACTATGAAATATGGATACAGATAGGCTAGTAATTTATTGTCCCTTTGAAGTCTTTTTTTTTTGGTAGAGATGTGGTCTTGCCATGTTGCCCAAGCTGGTCTTGAACTCCTGGGCTCAAGTGATCCACCTACCTTGGCCTCCCAAAGTGCTGGGATTACAGGCGTGAGCCACTACACCTGTAAGTCTTTTTTTTTTTTTTGAGACAGGGTCTCACTGTGTCACCCAGGCTGGAATGCAGTGGTGCGATCTCTGCTCACTGCAACCTCTGTCTCCTGGGTTCAAGTGATTCTCCTGCCTCAGCCTCCCGAGTAGCTGGGACTACAGGTGTGTGCCACCACACCCGGCTCTTTTTTGTGTATTTTTAGTAGAGACAGGGTTTCACCATGTTGGCCAGGCTGGTCTCAAACTCCTGACCTCAAATGATCTGCCCGCCTCGGCCTCCCAAAATGCTGGGATTACAGGCGTGAGCCACTGCGCCCAGCCCAAAGTCTTTACATATTTGCTCAACATGTATTTAGTTTGGCTGTGTTTCTTTATTTTAAAAAGCCGCTTTTTATTTAAAGAAAAACAAAGATTGTTTTCAGAAATAGATTCACCTTCCGGGGCTAAAAAAATCCTAACCATTTCCTATTTCTCTGTGGTGGTTGTTCTCACTTCAGGTTGTATATTAATCAGATACAAGTTTTACTGAGGTTACAAAGTCCCCCAACGGCAGCAGCTGAAACAAGCTAGAAGTATGTTTTCACTCTGCAACAAGTCCAGTGTCCTCTGCACGGAGCAATGGGCACTCCGTGGTGTTAGGGACCCAGGCTCCCCCTGCTCTCTCTGCCATGCCGAGGATGCCATCCCTGTCACGTCCATGTTCCAGCCCCGCAGGATCGGGGGTTCCTCTGAACAACACCTCTTGAAGAGGCATCTTCTAGGTTTGCAATGTAGATGATAAAATAAGTCACTTGTTGGCAACACGCAGGATACCCATGCAGCACGGGGTTTCTGACTTGCAACTGGCCGTGACTTCTAGTGAATGTGCCGCACAGCAACACTCAACGGAGACTACACTGTTATCACTAAGTTGTTTTTTCTCCCTCTTGAGTACTTCAGTGGGGTGGGGCCAATTTATATTTAACCAGTTATTTCAGGAATCAAGGAGGGCGGGGAGGCACACTGACTACTCTATTACTGGTTTATTCCGGGGACGTCTGGGCCCAGCTCCAACTTGCTGAGACCACACTAAGGGGTCCATGGCGTCGATTGTCCCTGACTCTAACCAGCGTCTCCCAGCGCCTGCAAATGTGCCACACACAGCAGCATGGGCGGGGCTCACTCCTTATACTCACTCTTCGACTTGTATTGGGCTGATTTTGATTGAAAGCAGCAGAAACCCAATCAAAGGCGAATTTGCTGACTCAGTTAACTGGAAGATAACGGATGCTTCTGCTTTACGCACGTTGGATCCAGGAGCTCCATCAAATTCATCATCATTTCTCACTCTTCCTCCCCATGAAACATTCTTTTTCTCCCTCTCTCTCTCTCTTTTTTTTTTTTTTTTTTTTTTTGAGACAGAGTCTTGCTCTGTCGTCGAGGCTGGAATGCAGTGGTGCGATCTCAGCTCACTGCAACCTCCGCCTCCCGGGTTCGAGCAATTCTCATGCCTCAGCCTCCCGAGTGGTTGGGACTACAGGTGCCTGGCTAATTTTTGAATTTTTAGTAGAGACGGGGTTTCACCGCGTTGGCCAGGCTGGTGTCGAACTTCTGACCTCAAGTGGTCCGTCCGCCTCAGCCTCCCAAAATGTTGGGATTACAGGCGTGAGCCACTGCACCCAGCCAGTGTTCTTTTTCTCTACACTGCTCACTTCTCTGTGGCTTCATTCTCAGGCAGCGTGTTTCTGCAGGGTGGCAAATATGGCCAAGTCACTTTAAGGCTTTCTTGGATGAGTTCTGAGATTGCCTTTCATTGGCGTGGCTCACTGGGTCCTGCCCCTCCCTGAATAATCACTTTGGCTAGGAGAATGCAGTTCCTATCCCCTTGGCAGAAGTGGTCACTTTCAGTTCAATCACATGGATTTGGTTCCTCCAAGAAAGAGAGGTTCTGTTACCAAAGGCAGGGGCAAAGGATGCTTAGCTGACGAAGACCTCAGATGCCCTCTGTGCCTTCTTTGCTGTGCCCAGATGATGCCTTTGGCCAGCTTTTTCCTGTACTGCTTATTATAAAAACAATATGTAATGAAGTGGAGAAAACTTATTTCTCAAAAATTCCTGGCCAGGCACTGTGGCTCACGCCTATAATTTCAGTGCTTTGGGAAGCTGAGGTGGGAGGATCGCTCGAGGCCAGGAGTTTGAGACCAGCCTGGGCAACACACTGAGATCTCATCTCCATTTAAAATATGTATATTAAAAAAAAAATCCTAAGGGAAGACTGGAGATAGGCTGGTGGGTGGTTTGGACAGAGAGGGGCCATCTCTATGCCCAGGGCCTGGATGTCCCATGGACAGCTTTTCCTGGGGTCAGGCAGGCAGGGGTGGAGGGCACCAGCAGGAGGAGATGGAGGACTGGGCTATGCCAGGTGCTGCCTCCTGTCCATTTCCCATCCTGATTCTCCATCACAGGCTGATTCCCTGCAATGCCCAGGAGGACTGGAGTGAGAAAGTGGGCTCTCCATGATGGAGCCTGAGGAGGGGAGAAAGCTACAGGCTTGGTTTGCTCTGTGGCAGAGGAGGGAAGTGGTCTTGAGCTGCCTAGGCCTAGGAATTGGGGTTCAGATTGAGCTCTAAGTAAATCTGCAATGGGCAGGAGGCCTAAGGGATCATATGTTTTCTGAAAATCAAAGATGCAGGCCGGGCGCGGTGGCTCATGCCTGTAATCCCAGCACTTTGGGAGGCCGAGGCAGGCGGATCACGATGTCAGGAGATCGAGACCATCCTGGCTAACATGGTGAAACCCCATCTCTACCAAAAATACAAAACATTAGCCGGCCGTGGTGATGGGCACCTGTAGTCCCCGTTACTCGGGAGGCTGAGGCAGGAGAATGGCGTGAACCTGGGAGGCAGAACTTGCAGTGAGCCAAGATCATGCCATTGCACTCCAGCCTGGGCAACAGAGCAAGACTCCGTCTCAAAAACAAACAAACAGAAAGAAACAGTTTAAAATGACATACTTCCTACGTTTTTCACTGCAAATTAGGGTTACTAAGAGTTAAAATTTGGCAGGGCGCGGTGGCTCATGCCTATAATCCCAGCACTTTGGGAGGCCGAGGTGGGTGGATCACGAGGTCAGGAGATCGAGACCATCCTGGCCAACGTGATGAAACCCCATCTCTACTAAAATATGCAAAAAAATTAGCCGGGCGTGGTGCCGCATGCCTGTAGTCCCAGCTACTTGGGAGGCTGAGGCAAGGGAATCGCTTGAACCCGGGAGGCAGAGGTTGCAGTAAGTGGAGCTTGTGCCACTGCACTCCAGCCTGGTGACAAAGCGAGACTCCATCTCAAAAAAAAAAAAGACTTAAAATTTTAGTTAATATATGTAAGTAAAAATACTAACTATAAGAGAAACAATTCTATCTATAGAGTGTATACGGAAAGTAAGACATGTTTTTGGTTGGAAGGCTGAGGCAGGAGGATTGCTTGAGCCCAGGAGTTTGAGGCTGCAGTGAACTATGATCATGTCACTGTACTCCAGCCTGGGTGACAGAGTGAGAACTGGTCTAGAAAAAAAACAATGTGTTTGTGGTAAATAAGTTGAAAAGAAAAAAAATAAGTTTTTCTTTTGCATGAGAAAACTCTGTGTGGTTAAACTGACAAGGGGGAAAACAGGTCGAGCATGGTGGCTCACGCCTGTAATGCCAGCACTTTGGGAGGCCAAAGTGAGTGGATCACTTGAGGTCAGGAGTTCGAGACCAGCCTGGCAAACATAGTGAAACCCTGTCTCTACTAAAAATACAAAAATTAGCTGGGCATGGTGGCACACACCTGTAATCCCAGCTACTCAGGAGGCCAAGGCACGAGAATCGCTTGAACCTGGGAGGTGGAGGTTGTAGTGAGCCGAGATTGTGCCACTGCACTCCAGCCTGGGAGACAGAGCGAGACTCCATCTCAAACAGAAAAACCAAAAACTGACAAGGGGGAAAGTAAAATAAATTTTTGTTCTAAGGTTGAATGCCAACATAAAAAAGGAAGTATAGGATAAAACTGAAGGTTTAAGCAAGTCGTAGAAGATTTACGGAAGATTAATCTCATGAGAGAAATTTTGTGTGTGATCAAGTTGGTTAAAATTGGAAGGGAATTATTTATAAGCTTTTCTAAAAAGCGAGCATTAATATCAAAAGCACCGATGCAAGTCCAGAGGCTGAGCCTGTGTCAGAACAACAGGGTTTTCCCCTTGCAGTGATCTGCTCTTTAATAGAAAATCCCAAGAGGTAATGAAAGATTTATGGAAATCTTTCCTTGTGTGGTCAAAGCTGACTGAGATTGGTTGAATTTGTTTATAATATTTTATTAAAATTAGCTTTCATATTGATAATACATTAACATAAGGTAAAATTTGGTTTTCTCCTTTGAACAAGAATTTAGTGTTGTATTAATAAGAGATAGTAGGCCGGGCACGGTGGCTCACGCCTGTAATCCCAGAACTTAGGGAGGCCGAGGCTGGTGGATCACGAGGTCAGGAGTTCGAGACCAGCCTGACCAACAATGGTGAAACCCCATCTCTACCAAAAATACAAAAATTAGCTGGGCGTAGTGGCAGGCACCTGTAATCCCAGCTACTCGGGAGGCTGAGGCAAGAGAATCGCTTGAACCTGGGAGGTGGAGGTTGCAGTGAGCCAGGATCATGCCACTGCACTCCATCTTGGCTGACAGAGCAAGACTCCATCTCAAAAAAAAAAAAAAAAGAGATAGTAAAGGATTTGTTTACCTTTTGAATAAACTGCAAAAAAAATCAGTGGGAGAGTTTGCGTCAGGTTATCTTTATTGGGTATTTCAATTGTTTAGGAAACTGAGTTTCCTCTCTAATCCAAGAGTAAAGGTTTTTATATATCCAAAGGATTATAAATCATGCTGCTATAAAGACACATGCACACGTATGTTTATAGCGGCACTATTCACAATAGCAAAGACTTGGAACCAGCCCAAATGTCCAACAACGATAGACTGGATTAAGAAAATGTGGCACACATACACCATGGAATACTATGCAGCCATAAAAAATGATGAGTTCATGTCCTTTGTAGGGACATGGATGAAACTGGAAACCATCATTCTCAGCAAACTATCGCAAGGACAAAAAACCAAACACCGCATGTTCTCACTCATAGGTGGGAATTGAACAATGAGAACACATGGACACAGGAAGGGGAACATCACACACCGGGGACTGTTGTGGGGTGAGGGGAGGGGGGAGGGATAGCATTAGAGATATACCTAATGCTAAATGACAAGTTAATGGGTGCAGCACACCAACATGGCACATGTATACATATGTAACAAACCTGCACGTTGTGCACATGTACCCTAAAACTTGAAGTATAATAATAATAAAATAAAAAATTAAAAAAAAAGAGTAAAGTTTTTGCTTTTTGAAATCTTTGAGTTATCATTTTGGCTAAATTAATAACTTTTAAAAAAAATTTTCTTAGAGGCCAGGCATGGTGGCTCACGCCTGTAATCCCAGAACTTTGGGAGGACGAGGCAGGTGGCTCACTTGAGGTCAGGAGTTGGAGACCAGCCTGACCAACATGGTGAAACCCGGTCTCCACGAAAATTAGCTGGGCGTGGTGGCACATGCCTGTAATTCCAGCTACTCAGGAATTACAGGCAAGCTGAGGCAGGAGAATCACTTGAACCCGGGAGGTGGAGGTTGCAGTGAGCCAAGATCGCACCACTGCACTCCAGCCTGGGCGACAGAGTGAGACTCCATCTCAAACAAAAAAAATTTTTTTTTCTTAGAGATGGGGGCTCACTTTGTCACCAGGCAGGAGTGCAGTGGCATGATCATAGCTCACTGCAGCCTCAAGCTCCTGGGCTCAAGGGATCCTCCTGCCTCAGCCTCCCAATTAGCTAATAATATTAGCCTGGGCAACATAGTGTGACCCTGTCTCTATTCAAAAACATTTTTAAATATTAGCAAGGCTGGCTAATATTTGACATTTTTGTTTTTATAGAATCAGAGTCACACTATGTTGCCCAGGCTGTTCTCAAACTCCTAGGCTCAAGTGATCCTTCTGCCTTGGCCTCCCAAAGTGCTAGAATTACAGGCATGAGCTACTGCACATGGCCTAAATTAATGACTTTTATTTTATAGTAACCTGTATCCTATTTTGATCATGTGTTTTAAACCTTACTTATTTTATTTATTTATTTATTTTTATATATATATATATTTTTTTGAGACAGAGTCTTGCTCTGTCGCCCAGGCTGGAGTGCAGTGGTGCGATCTCGGCTCACCGCAAGCTCCGCCTCCCAGATTCACGCCATTCTCCTGCCTCAGCCTCCTGACTAGCTGGGACTACAGGCACGTGCCACCACACCTGGCTAATATTTTGTATTTTTGGTAGAGACGGGGTTTCACCGTGTTAGCCAGGATGGTCTCGATCTCCTGACGTCATGATCCACCCGCCTCAGCCTCCCAAAATGCTGGGATTACAGGCGTTAACCACCGTGCCCGGCCAAACCTTACTTATTTTAATATCAAGTGTTTCAAACCTTTAATATTTGACATACTTCCCAAAATTAAATTTCAAATTTTAAAAAATATTTGACATACTTCCCAAAATTAAATTTCAAAATTTTTGTTTTTTTTGAGACAGTGTTTTACTCTGTTGCCCAGGCTGGAGTGCAGTGGCATGATCTCAGCTCACTGCTACCTCTGCCTCCCAGGTTCAAATGATTCTCCTGTTTCAGCCTCTTGAGTAGCTGGGACTACAGGTGCACACCACCACGCCTGGCTAATTTTGGTATTTTTGGTAGAGGCGGGGTTTCACCATGTTGGCCAGGCTGGTCTTGAACTCCTGACCTCAAGTGATCCACCCGCCTCAGCCTCCGAAGGTGCTGGGATGACAGGCGTGAGCCACCACACCTGGACACCTAATTTAAATTTCAAATTTAGAAAAATTTTTGACATATTTCCCAAAATTAAATTTCAAATTCTATAATTAAGTCTTTTTTATCTGAACTATCTTGGACACAAGAAATAGGAACTCCTGGAAGTCCAAGAGAGAAATATTGGGCTTATTTGGTATGTTAAAATCATATACGGAGCATTGTCAAATAAGAAATGGTGTTTAACTTTCTTTTTTTTGAGATGGAGTCTCGTTCTGTCGCCCAGACTGGAGTGCAGTGGCACAATCTCGGCTCACTGCAACCTCCACTTCCCGGGTTCAAGCAATTCTCCTGCCTCAGCCTTCTGAGTAGCTGGATTACAGGCGCGCCCCATCACACCCAGCTAATTTTTGTATTTTTAGTAGAGATGGGATTTTGCCATGTTAACCAGGCTGGTCTCGAACACCTGACCTCGTGATCCACTCGCCTTGGCCTCCCAAAGTGCTGGGATTACAGGCATGAGCCACCGCGCCGAGCCGGTGTTTAACTTTCTTTGAGTTATATTTATATAAATGTGTTATTAATATGTGTTCCAAAATTGTATGAGATTCTTAAAATGACATGTCTCGGTATACGTTTTCAGTGATAATGTTGTTAAATTTTTGTATGTCACAGAAATAACCAAGTTTCCTTGTCAGTTGCATCTTTAACCATGGCTAGTCTCAGTTTTTTGTCATCTACAGACAATTATTGTTTTACTCTGATTCTCAAAAATTTGTTTATAATCAGCTACAGTCCAAAATTTGCTTCTTAAGGAAATTCACAGAAAAGGATCCTGAAAAGTACTCTTGAGTACAGGTTTCCAGTAAATTTATTTATTTATTAAATATTTGTTTGCTTGTGTATGTTTTTTGAGACAGGGTCTCACTCTGTCACCCAGGCTGGAGTGCAGTGGTGTGAACACGGCTCACTGCAGCCTCAACCTCCTGGGCTCCAGTAATCCTCCTACCCTAGCCTCCCGAGTAGCTGGGACTACAGGCATGCACCGTCATGCTTGGCTAATTTTTAAATTTTTTGTACAGACAGTCTTTCTGTGTCACTCAGGCTGGTCTCAAACTCCTGACCTCAGGTGATCCTTTTGCCTTGTCCTTCCAAAGTGCTGGTAAGATAGGAGAATAGGGAATTAGGGTAACAAAGGGTTAAGGCATAAGCAAAAAAACGGCAGGGGCAGCCAGTTCCAGGCAAGATTAGGCAGCACACAGGCCACATCCTCACTCCTGTGATAACAAGACGGAAGTCTCCACTTCCGTCTCCGACTGACCACAGGTAGAGTCTGCACTTCAGCCTCTGATTGGTCACAGGCCAATCGCTTACAGGGTGTAACCAACTGGAAGCCTCTACAGGGCACCTACGGTGTTACCAAATTCTTTTGGCTTAATAAAAACCCTGAAGCATATTGTAATCAGGGCTGCTTGAGCCTGCTCCCATTCTGTGGAACGTACTTTTGCTTTAATAAATCTATGCTCTCATCTTCTGTTGCTTTGTGCATTTTGTTCAGTTCTTTGTTCAACACGCCAAGAACCTGGACAACTCACAGTCAAGACTTTCCATCTGGTAACACTGGGACCACAGTCATGCGCTACCGCACCCTGCTCTGGTAACTTTAGAGATCATACCACTGAACTAAGTAAAAACTTCCAGAACCCTAATAAAGAACTGATGCATTCATGAAGATTGTGAACACAGCATCAAGCAGAACAAGAATTAATTACATAGCACTGAACCGATAGGGGACTAAAATGATTTTTATGGCTTTTGTTTGTCTGAAACATTGCTGATTCCTTTTATATTTTGTTTTCTAGAAACAAGAAAACTTTTTCTTTTGAGCTATTTATAACTCACAGCCATTGGGCAAAGTATACTTTTGTGAGCAAAATTGAAATACTTACCTTTCTCTCTACCTGATTTCTCCAAAATTTGGACACTATTTGTGACTATTCTTATTTTATTGCAATACAGTTATTTGCATAAGTTCAGTAAGACTATGTTTTCTTTTGTAACTGGGCACATTGAAGACACTGGTAATTTTACCAAGGCTTTGACTGTAATGGCATATTTTCAGATATGACCAGACTGTTTTGAGGAGTTGAGGTTGACTTTATAGAGCCAGTAAAAAGCCCCTTGGAAAGATTGGAATGGTACCTGGTTTTCATGGTTCCCTTACAAGCTTTCTGACCTTGTGGTGTGGGCGGCAAGCCACCCACATGCTGAGGCAAGAGACCGAAGGCACAAGCTGTTCCAGCATAATAAAGAAAATAATTAGAATAAGAACAGTTATACTAGAAATAGAATATAGACATGATTATATATGAATATTATCAATCATTAGTTTGTAGTATTACTCTTTATTTCATTATTATATTCATCTCTGTTCTATAATTATTACCTGTTCTATACTTATTACCTAAGGAAAACCAGGCCATACAGAATTAGGAGCTGAAGGGACATGGTGAGAAATGACCAGAAGGCAAGAGTGTGAGCCCTCTGTCAAGCGCGGACAAGGGCCACTAGAGGGCTCCTTGGTCTAGCAGTAACGCCAGTGCCTGGGAAGGCACCCGTTACTTAGTAGACCTTGGTCTAGCAGTAGCGCCAGTGCCTGGGAAGGCACCCGTTACTTAGCAGACTGGGAAAGGGACTCTCCCTTTCCCCCAGGGAGTTAGAGAACACTCTGCTTCACCACCTCCTTGTGGAAGGCCTGACATCAGCCAGGCCTGCCCGCAGCCATCCGGAGGCCTAAATGTCTCCCTGTGATGCTGTGCTTCAGTGGTAATGCTCCTGGTCCACTTTCATGTTCCGCTCTGTGCACCTGGCCCCGTCTTCTAGATAGCAGTAGCAGAATTAGTGAAAGTATTAAAGTCTTTGATCTTTCCGAGAAATGCATAGAAGAAATAATGATGTAAGCTGTCCCCTCTCTCTCTCCGCCTCGGCTACCAAATAGGGAAGGGCCCCCTGTCTGGTGGACACATGACTCGTGTGACCTTACCCTTACGGACTTACACTGGAGATGACTCACGCTCCTTACCCTGCCCCCTTGCCTTATATACAATAAATATCAGCACAGCCAGGCATTCGGGGCCACTACCGGTCTTCGCGTCTTGGTGGTAGTGGTCCCCCAGGCCCAGCTGTCTTTTCTTCTATCTCCTTGTCTTGTGTCTTTATTTCTACAATCTCTCATCTCCGCACATGAAGAGAAAAACCCGTAGGTCCTGTAGGGCTGGACCCTACATTGTGGTAAGGAAAGAATGTCACTTTCTGACAAGCCCAGGAACCTCAAGATATTTGGGAACTTGAGAAGAGAGGAATTTACCCAATTCATACAGGTACTACAGGCACAGGCTGATCATGAATCCTTGGCTTGGCTTCAAAGCCTGGGGAGGCTTTCAAAAGTCCAACCTGAGATTCTTTATGAAAAAGCTTCAGCAAAGCCAATTTAAAGGAGCCTGTATGGCCATTCACTATTCTTACTGCACTTTTCACAAATAATCAGGCCAAGTATAGTACTAAAATTTATTTAGCAACAAAATCAACCCTACTAAGATTTCTTTTGATAGAAATGCAGAACTGGAGAGAGAGAATCAATCTTTAAAAAGCAAACTGTGGCACACCTGTTATTAGATTCCAGCCCTGACCATTGTTTTTGAGATTTTATTGTTTTCCTACAATTTTGACTAAATCTTGAATTATTTCCTGGCCACAAGCCTCTAAAGAAGGACTGGGTTTTAATTTTCTTCCTGATGTTTTTAGTTGATTCCCTGATGGAATAGGTTTTTGTTGTCATTCTGACATACAAATTCTTTGGTTGTGATTCTTTTTTTGTTTTTGAGATGGAGTTTTGCTCTGTCACCCAGGCTGGAGTGCAGTGCAGTGGTACGATCTCAGCTCACTGCAACCTCCGCTTCCCTGGTTCAAGCGATTCTCCTGCCTCAGCCTCCTGAGTAGCGGGGACTACAGGTGTCCACCACCACACCTGGCTAATTTTTGTACTTTTAGTAGAGATGGAGTTTCACCATGTTGGCCAGGCTGATCTCGAATTCCTGACCTTAGGTGATCTGCCTGCCTCAGCCTCCCAAAGTGCTGGGATTACAGACATGAGCCACCGCGTCTGGCAGGTTGTGATTTTTATATACACCCCTCCTTTTTTATTTATTTTTATTTTTTTTTTAGAGACAGGGTCTGGCTCTGTCACCCAGGCTGGAGTGCAGTGGTGTGATCTTGGCTTACTGTAGCCTCTGCCTCCTGAGCTCAAGGGATCTTCCTACCTCAGCCTCCCAAGTAGCTGAGACTACAGGCACACATCACAACTCCCGGCTAATTTTTGTACTTTTTTTGTAAAGACAGGATTTCACTATGTTGCCCAGGCTGGTCTCGAACTCCTGAGCCCAAACAATCCATCCACCTTGGCCTCCCTAAGTCCTGGGATTACAGGTGTGAGCCACCACACCTGGCCCGTTTTACTCCCGAGAAAACTACGCTCATTGTATTCTGAACACTAGAGACGAAGTGACAGCAGGTATATAAATCAGACGGAGGTCTCATTTTTGCCACCCTGCAATGCCATCCTAATTTGGCTTTTGGTGCTCTTAAAATTCCTCTTTGAGACGTATTCTCCCCTGGCACTCCACGGCGTCAGACGGGATCAGCCAGGGAGGAGCCTTCCTGGAGATACAAGGCTAAGACTAAGGAGTGAAAATGAGTTCACTTGAGATGGTTTTTTTGAAAGATCTTGATGAAAAGGAGGGAGATGAGCAAAGAAAAGTAGCTCAGAGAAGTCTTAGCTGTGTGAAGTCTGAAAAATTCATCAGGCTTAGGGAGATGTGAGCATGAAACTCCAGCGACCTTCCTGCCTGCAGCCACACCCTACCCACGCAATTGTTTAAAGGCATTTCATTCCTGTTTCCTGTCTCACTCATTATGTTCATGTTCCTGGGATTTGTGACACAAAGAACAATATACAGCCAGTTGATAACTTATGTTATTTTATTGTAAATTCTTGGTAAACAACTTAGGAACTGCCTCTGTCTTTTTAACTTAGAAACCTGGGCCTCCTAGCCTGGGCAACACAGCAAGACCCTGTCTCTATGGAAAAGTTTTATTTATTTATTTATTTTTTTTGAGACGGAGTCTCGCTCTGTTGCCCAGACTGAAGTGCAATGGCACAATCTTGGCTCACTGCAACCTCTGCCTCCTGGGTTCAAGCGATTCTCCCGCCTCATCCTCTGGAGTAGCTGGGATTACAGGCACCCGCGATCATGCCTGACTAATTTTTTTTATATTTTTGTAGAGACGGGGTTTCACCATGTTGGCCTGGCTGGTCTTAAACTCCTGACCTCAGGTGATCCAACTGCCTTGGCCTCCCAAAGTGCTGGGATTACAGGCGTGAACCATCCCACCAGGACAAAAAGTTTTAAAAATTAGCCGAATGTGGCTGTGCATGCCTGTGGTCCCAACAACTCAGGAGGCTGAGGTGGGAAGATCACTTGAGCCCGAGAGGTAGAGGCTGCAGTGAGCCGTGATTGTGCCACTGCACCCCATCCTAGGCAACAGAGCAAGATTTTGTCTCCGAAAAGAAATAAACAGGCTGAATGCGGTGGCTCACACCTGTAATCTCAGCATTTTGGGAGGCTGAGGTGTATGGATCACTTAAGGTCCGGAGTTCGAGACCCACCTGGCCAGCATGATGAAACCCTATCTCTACTAAAAATACAAGTTAGCTGGGCATGGTGGCAAGTGTCAGCTACTCAGGAGGCTCAGGCAGGAGAATCGCTTTGAACCCAGGAGGTGGAGGTTGCAGTGAGCTGAGATTGTGCCACTGCACTCCAGCCTGGGTGGCAGAGACTCCGTCTCAAAAAAAAAAGGAAGGAGGAACATCAGGAAGATGGGGCGTGTGGAGACCCCGGGCCTGCCGCCCCCTGACACACCCCGCGCTCTCTGCCCGCCTGGTCTCCAGCCACAGCTGCCACAATCAGCTTCCCACTGGTGACACTTGACAGTCCCTGCCTCAGAGCACTTGTGGCTATCAGTTTCTGCCCTGAGGCCTCTCTAGCACAGATCACCTGCTGGAACCTCCCCGGTGGCCTCAGATGAGACCTGGAGGGCAGGGCGTCAGTGATCATGAGCCCTTGAGTGATGGGGTGGGAGGCAGGACATACAGTCCCCCCTCCTCTGTCCCACCTGGCTCCTCAGAAGTCCCTAGAGGACAGCAGCCCCAGGTGCTGCCGCAGTGCCAGCCCGATGACGCACCTCGGAGGGGCTCATCCTCCTGCCCTGTCCCACTCTCCGTGGTCCTCCACTCCTGTGCCCTGGAACCACTCCCCAAAACAAGCCACTGCATACAAGCCCCGTCTTGGGCTCTGCCTTTTGAGAGACCCAGCCTAAGACAGCAGGGGGTGATTATAGAAATAATTCTGGGTAGTTTTTCCAACACAGAGAGAGGGACTGACACCCTTTTTCCTGTGAACACTTATTGACAGTCTTCCTCCGCATGGAGTAGATAAAACACAAGCTCCAAAGCGTGGGGACTTTGTCTTCTTCCCTCTGCGTCCCCAGTGCCTTCAGCCATGCCTGGCACATAGTAGGTGCCCAGGAAACCTGTGTTCAAGGAGGAAGGTGGGGAGGGGCAGCTCTGCTGCTCTGGGTCCCCTCCAGGCTGGAACTGCGCGTCTCTTTCTTAAGGGGAGCTGTCCTGGCTTCTGCACTCTTTGGTGTTGCCTCAGGAGGGTGCTAGAACCTTGGAGACTGGGTCTGGGACAGGCAGGACTGGGTCTGAGATGGATGATGCCTGGGGCTTAGCCTGGAGGGGAGGGGCGAGGTGGGTAGGGCCCCTGGTGGGTATCCTAAGACACATGTTGGGAGCAGGGAGGAAAAAGCCTCCTCTGGGCCTGAGTCCTGAGGCCGGGTGCTTCTCCCACTCTGGGATGAAGCTCATTGGCCCCTGGTAGGTGTAGGAAGGCTCTCGCGGGTGCTTTGGGATTGAACCCAGAGCATGTCAGGGCCCTCAGTCCCTGGAGCCAGCCTTGGCGGGGGGGGGGGGGGGGGGGGGGCGGAGATCCTGGCAGCAGAACTGGCATTTGGAAATATTCAGGAGAGGACCAGAGGTATGGGGCCTGAGCTCAGCCCAGGGGACTCTGAGCCCCCACCCTCTGCAGAGTCCCCTCAGGCAGGAGGAGGGGAAGCTGAGGGTCTCCTTCGGGAAGGCTCAGCAGGATGGGGCCATGCAGCCCCAGGGGATCAGGCAGGCAGAGTATGAGTGACTGCTGCTGGCACTTACCATGCACTCGCTGTGTGAAGCATCGTCTTGTTGAACCTTCAGCTTGTCCTCACTGCAAGTGAGGAAAGGGAGCATGAGGTTGCAAGTAGCAAGGCCAAGGTTGCAGAGGGTGAGGGAGGAGGCAGGAATTGATCCCAGACCGCCCGGCCTAGAGGATGCGCTCTCGCCCCTGAGGCCATGGATGGAAGATGATATTGTAAGTGTCAAGGGCAGGGCGCTTATCTTCTTTATTGCTTGATTTGTTGAAGAGCTGTTCTGCTAACTGCATCTTTCCAGGCTTTCAGGAAAGCAGGCAGGACACTGGCCGCCAGCCCTCGAGAGTCAGTGCAGAGGTGAGGGTTGGTCTATCTGGATGACAAGGTTACTTTTAGATGCAGTCTGAAGGAATGTGACTGTCAGTGGGGTCCAAGGCTGTCCCCACCATCCCCGAAGCACCATCAACACCAGCTTCCTGGCACCGAGTAGACACACCCTGGAAAAGGCTCACTGCTACCCATGGGCCCTGCTCCAGCAAGGACAGAAGATGAACTGGGCTTCCAGTTACTCTGGGAGGTTTGGGGAGGATGACTATGAGTGCTAAGCCACTAAATGCAGCCCCGGTTAGTCAGGTTTGCCTGGGACACCGCAAATGATGTGGGCAAAGGCCTGGAGCACTGGCCATCCCGCCCCCACGCCGCTAGCTGCCTCTGGAAAAGTGTTGGACTGAAGCCCAAGCCTGCTTCCGTGCCCTGCTGAGCTAGGCGGTCAACCCCGGCTTAGCCTTTGCTGCCCTGATGGAGCCCCAGCCCTTGGTCAGGCTGCACATGGCAGCTTGGTGGGCACAGGGCAGCCGTGGATCAAGACCAAGAAAGAGACAGACGCCAAGGGCTTTCCCAGCTTGAGTCCACCTGCTCAGGACAACTGGTGCTCCAAGCACCACGTAGAGCTCCCAGCTCTGAGATGAGCGTCCTCAACTCCTTTCAGGGAAGCATGAGCCAATGCCTGTGGCTCATCCATCCCTGCACCTGGGCTCAGTGAGGTCACTGGGGCACCTTCCCCTTGGACAAGAGTTCAGAACTTTGAAGATTAAGCTGGACCAGATCTGCTCATCCTCACAGTACATTTCAGGAGCATCTCAATGGCTCCCACCCCGGCCTGGAACCCTCCTGTGCTGCCAAGGTATCAGGGAGGCGCTGGGCACTGCAAGGGGAAGATGGCATTGCTATGGAGCCACTCTTGGTGAAAGTTGAATGGGTGACATTGGAAGTCTAGCTTTTCCTGAGGCTGGGGTCTGGACCTTGGTCTAGATCAGGGGTCAGCAAATTTTTCTTGAAAATGCTGATAGAAAGTATCTTAAGCTTTGAGGACCACATAGTCTCTGTTGCAATCACTCATTTGGGCCATTGTAGGACAAAAACAAACATAGAAAACACACACATGAGTGAGCATGGCTGGGGCCCAATAAAACTTTATTTACACAAGCAGGTGATGAACCAAAGTCCATAGTGTCCCAACCCTTGATTTAGATGGTGAACTATCATGAGCTTTCAGTTCCCTCTCCAGTAGGAATATGGGAGAAATCACAGAGAGAAACAGAGATTTCAGGAAAACAGTAAAATTAAACAAATAAAGTGAGATGTAGCCCCTCCTGGAGGCTGCAGGCTGTGTTGAACCTGTGTGTGTCTGGGTGTACAGGGATGTGAGTAGATGTGCGTGGAGATGTGTGTGGGGGTGGAGGCTGAGCGTGGCTGGAGGTGGCCATCATAGGATGCCAGAAGGAAGGGGTTTGCATTCAGTTCCTTTCTTACTACTCTCTGGAGTTGTTGAGGGGATGTCACTGCTGAACACTGACGCTGGTGCAGGCTAAACCGAAGTTAGCCTCTGCTACCCTCTGCTGGGTGAGGCACTGGGGAGAACAGTGGGACTGAATGGGTGGGCTTTCTCCCTCCCACACTTCTGCTGGAAACACCCAGCACCACCAGCACATTAGAACACGGGGAGCCACCTTCCCCAGCGCTGCTTCCCAAGGTTCGGAAGGGGAATCTCTGACCTCAAGCTCTGTTTGAAGAGCGATAGCAAAGGGGAGACGTTGGCTGTGGTCTGGTGGTGCTTATCTCCTTCCTTTGATACTGGTATATTACCCGAGAGAATGACTGGTCCCACCAGGGGAAGGGCACAAGCTCACCGGTTCCAGGGGAGACATCTCAGGGGACAAGGACATCCCCTGACGCTGAATGAGCGGAGCACACAGAGAATACACACAAGAGAAATCACAAGGACATGAGAAAAGGCACTGGCAATAGCAAGTTACAAAAAACAACAAAAAGAAAGAGTAGATATAAAAACAATAATCGAAGAAAGCCAACAACAGATGGGATGAATCATATGAGGTATGCGGCTCATGGATGAAGAGGTGAGTGACGAGATCAGCTGGTGAACTCTCTCCCAGGAAAGACAAACCAGAAGAAACACAAATGACATCGAAGTAGCCAGGCGCAGTGGTTCACGCCTGTAATCCCAGCACTTTGGGAGCCCGAGGCAGGTGGATACTTGAGGTCAGGAGTTTGAGACCAGCCTGGCCAACATGGTGATACCCTGTCTCTACTAAAAATACAAAAATTAGCCGGGCGTGGTGGCAGGCGCCTGTGATCCCAGCTACTCAGGAGGCTGAGGCAGGAGAATCGCTTGAACTCGGGAAGCAGAGCTTGCAGTGAGCTGAGATGGTGCCAGTGCACTGCAGTCTGGGCAGTAGAGCGACACCCTGTCTAAAAAAATAAGGCAGTAAAGTGATAGGACGATAGATTAGAAGGGCCATTATCCAGATAGTGCAAGTTGAAGAAGAAGAGGAGGAGGAGGAGGAGGAAGAGGAAGAAGACAGAGAAGAGGGAATCTCAGAAGAAACAATGCAGATACATTTCTCAAAACTGAAGAAAGATGACCAACCTCAGACCAAAGGGCCAAGAGGCCAAACCAGAGAGACAGCTTGGCAAGCCAAGAAGAGCACCAAAGCTAGACAATTAGAGTGAAATTAAAGAAAACCCAAGGTGACAAAAATTTAAAAAGCTTCCTTGTGACCTCAGTCCATTGGTGAAAATTAAAAAAAAAAAAAAAAAAGGACAGCCTGGGCAACATGGTGAAACCCCATCTCTACAAAAAATACAAAAATTAGCTGGGTGTGGTGGCACATGCCTGTAGTCCCAGCTATTCGAGAGGCTGAGGCAGGAGGATCACTTGAGGCCAAGAGTTCCAGACCAGCTGGGGCAACATACGTGTTGTGGGAAGTCAGGCACCCCGAATGGAGGGACTGGATGAAGCCATGGCAGAAGAACATAAATTGTGAAGATTTCGTGGATATTTATCACTTCCCCAATCAATACTCTTGTGATTTCCTCTGCCTGTCTTTACTTTAATCTCTTAATCCTGTCATCTTCGTAAACTGAGGATGTATGTCGCCTCAGGACCCTGTGATGATTGCATTAACTGCACAAATTGTTTGTAGAGGACAATTGTTGTGTGTTTGAACAATATGAAATCTGGGTATCTTAAGAACAGGATAACAGCGATTTTCAGAGAACAAGGGAGATATCCTTAAAATCTGGCTGCCTGTGGGCCGGGCAGGACAGAGCCATATTTCTCTTATTACCGAAAACAGGTAAGAGAAATATCGCTGAATTCTTTCCCCAGTAAGGAATATTAATAATTAACAGCCCTGAGAAAAGAATGCATTCCCAGGGCCGGGCCACTGAAATGGCCGCCCCGAGAGTGCCTGCCTTTATGCAGAAGTAGAAAGGGATGAAACACGCCCTAGTCTCCTGCAGCGCCCCCAGACTTGATAGGATTAGGAAATTCCAGCCTGGCAAATTCTAGTCAGACCAGTTCTCTGCTCTTGAACCCTGAAAATGCGTGCACAGTGGGACCTGGAAGTTCATTAGTGATTCTAGTTTCGCCCTGACCTTCTGCCTTGTGATCTTTTGTCGCCCTTGAAGCACATGACCTCTGTGACCGACACCCTATTCGTACACTCCCTCCTCTTTGAAAACTGCTAATAAAAACTTGCTGGCTTTACGGCTCAGGGGGCATCACGGAACCTGCGGACATGTGATGTCTCCCCCAGACACTCAGCTTTAAAATGTCTCTCTTTTGTACTCTGTCCCTTTATTTCTCAGGCCAGCTGACACTTAGGGAAAATAGAAAAGGACCCACGTGAAATATTGGGGGCTGAATTTCCCCCGATAATACGTCTCTTAAAAAAGACTTTTAAATGAAATTTCTTTGTTTTTTTAACTTTTATTTCAGTTTTGGGGGTACATGTGAAGGTTTGCTACATAAGTAAACTCGTGTCATGGGTGTTTGTTGTACAGAATATTTCATCACCCAGGTATTATGCCCAGTACCCAATAGTTCTCTTTTCTGCTCCTCTCCTTCCTCCATCCTGCACCCTAGAGTAAACCACAGCGTCTGTTGTTTCCTTCTTTGTGTTATAAGTTCTCATCATTTAGCTCCCACTTACAAGTGAGAACATGCAGTATTTGGTTTTCTGTTCCTGCATTAGTTTGCTAAGGATAATAGCCTCTAGCTCCATCCATGTTCCCACAAAAGACATGATCTTGTTCTTTTTAATGGCTGCATTAAATGAAGTTTTAAAGGCACAACATAAACACCAACCTCTTCCCCACCACAAAAATCCCTTGCTGAATTTGATTACACTTAAATTAAGGAGTTTTGTTTCATGAAAGACTCCTTGGACAAACTTGACAGTTGATGGAATAGGAGAAGCTGTCTGTCATGTCTAAAGCCAACAAGAGATCGATATCTAGAATAAATGGAGATCTGCAAATCAACAGAAAGTAGGCAGCAAAGCCAAAGAAAATAGCCAAAGAAAATAGCAGAGCCACTAAAAGGAACGTGATCATGTCCTTTGCAGGGACATGGGTGGAGCTGGAAGCCGTTAGCCTCGGCAAACTCACACAGGAACAGAAAACCAGTGAGACCGCATGGTCTCACTCATAAGCGGGAGCTGAACAATGAGAACACATGGTCACATGGCTGGGATCAACACACACTGGTGCCTGTTGAGCGGGGTGCTGGGGAGGGAGACTACCAGGAAGAATAGCTAAGGGATACTGGGCTTAATACCTGGGTGATGGGATGATCTGTACAGCAAACCATCATGGCACACGCTTACCTATGTAACAAACCTGCACATCCTGCACATGTACCCCAGAACTTCAAATAAAAGTTGAAGGAGGGCCAGGCGCGGTGGCTCACGCCTGTAATCCCAGCTTTGGGAAGCCGAGGCGTGCGGATCACCTAAGGTCAGGAGTCCGAGACCAGCCCGGCCAACATGGTGAAACCCTGTCTCTACTAAAAATACAAAAATCAGCCAGATGTGGCGTGCACCTATAATTCCACCTACTCGGGAGGCTGAAGCAGGAGAATTGCTTGAACTCGAGAGGCGGAGGTTGCAGTGAGCCGCCGAGATCGCGCCACTGCACTCCAGCCTGGGCCACAGCGTGAGCCTACGTAATAAAATAAAGTAAATAAAATAAAATAATAAAATAAAATAACACAACAACAAAAAAAAGCCATTTCCTCTCCTCTAAGCGGCCTCCACCCCTCTCCCCTGCCCTGCGAAGCGGGTGTGCAAGCTCCGGGATCGCAGCGGTCTTAGGGAATTTCCCCCCGCGATGTCCCGGCGCGCCAGTAGCTGTGCACACTTCGCTGCGGTCCTCTTCCTGCTGTCGGTTTACTCCCTAGGCCCCGCTGGGGACCTGGGGAAGAGGGAAAGGCTTCCCCGGCCAGCTGCGCGGCGACTCCGGGGGCTCCAGGGCGCCCCTCTGCGGCCGACGCCCGGGGTGCAGCGGCCGCCGGGGCTGGGGCCGGCGGGAGCCCGCGGGACCCTCCAGAAGAGCGGCCGGCGCCGTGACTCAGCACTGGGGCGGGGCGGAGTGGGGTGGGACCACCCTTATAAGGCTCGGAGGCCGCGAGGCCTGCGCTGGAGTTTCGCCGTCGCAGTCTGCGCCACCAGTGAGTCCGCGCGTCTCGCGTCCCCGGGGATGCGGCTCAGAGCTCCCAGCATGGGGCCAACCCGCAGCATCAGGCCCGGGCTCCCGGCAGGGCCCCTCGCCCACATGGAGACCCGGGACGGGGTCCCAGGGGACCCAGGACGTCCGCAGTGCCGTTAGCGGCTCTCAGGGGGCCCGGAGCGCCTCGGGCAGGGATGGGACTCCGGGGGCGGGGAGGGGGGCAGGCTGCGCGCACCGCGCCTTGGCATCCTCCCCCAGGCTCCAGCAAACTTTTCTTTGTTCGCTGCAGTGCCGCCCTACACCGTGGTCTATTTCCCAGTTCGAGGTAGGAGCATGTGTCTGGCAGGGAAGGGAGGCAGGGGCTGGGGCTGCAGCCCACAGCCCCTCGCCAACCCGGCGAGATCCGAACCCCCTTATCCCTCCGTCGTGTGGCTTTTACCCCGGGCCTCCTTCCTGTTCCCCGCCTCTCCCGCCATGCCTGCTCCCCGCCCCAGTGTTGTGTTAAGTCTTCGGAGGAAGCTCTGTTTCCCTGTTCCCTCCCTGCACTCCTGACCCCTCCCCGGGTTGCTGCGAGGCGGAGTCGGCCCGGTCCCCACATCTCGTACTTCTCCCTCCCCGCAGGCCGCTGCGCGGCCCTGCGCATGCTGCTGGCAGACCAGGGCCAGAGCTGGAAGGAGGAGGTGGTGTCCATGGAGACGTGGCAGGAGGGCTCACTCAAAGCCTCCTGCGTAAGTGACCATGCCCGGGCAAGGGGAGGGGGTGCTGGGCCTTAGGGGGCTGTGACTAGGATCGGGGGACGCCCAAGCTCAGTGCCCCTCCCTGAGCCATGCCTCCCCCAACAGCTATACGGGCAGCTCCCCAAGTTCCAGGACGGAGACCTCACCCTGTACCAGTCCAATACCATCCTGCGTCACCTGGGCCGCACCCTTGGTGAGTCTTGAACCTCCAAGTCCAGGGCAGGGATGGGCAAGCCTCTGCCCCCGGAGCCCTTTTATTTAAATCAGCTGCCCCGCAGCCCTCTGGAGTGGAGGAAACTGAGACCCACTGAGGTTATGTAGCTTGCCCAAGGTCAAGCCTGGGTGCCTGCAATCCTTGCCCTGTGCCAGGCTGCCTCTCAGGTGTCAGGTGAGCTCTGAGCACCTGCTGTGTGGCAGTCTCTCATCCTTCCACGCACATCCTCTTCCCCTCCTCCCAGTCTGGGGCTCACAGACAGCCCCCTGGTTGGCCCATCCCCAGTGATTGTGTGTTGATCAGGCGCCCAGTCACGCGGCCTGCTCCCCCCCACCCAACCCCAGGGCTCTATGGGAAGGACCAGCGGGAGGCAGCCCTGGTGGACATGGTGAATGACGGCGTGGAGGACCTCCGCTGCAAATACCTCTCCCTCATCTACACCAACTATGTGAGCATCTGCACCAGGGTTGGGCACTGGGGGCCGAACAAAGAAAGGAGCTTCTTGTGCCCTCACCCCCCCACCCCTCAGGTGGCTCGGGCTGACCCCTCCTTGGGTCAGGGTGCAGGGGCTGGGTCAGCTCTGGGCCAGGGGCCCAGGGGCCTGGGACAAGACACAACCTGCACCCTTATTGCCTGGGACATCAACCAGCCAAGTAACGGGTCATGGGGGAGACTGCAAGGACAGAGACCTCTAGCAACTGGTGGTTTCTGATCTCCTGGGGTGGCGAGGGCTTCCTGGAGTTGCCAGAGGTGGAGGAGGATTTGTCACCAGTTTCTGGATGGAGGTGCTGGCACTTTTAGCTGAGGAAAGTATGCAGACACAGAGCACATTTGGGGACCTGGGACCAGTTTAGCAGAGGCAGCGTGTGTGTGTGCGCGCGTGTGTGTGCACGTGTGTGCGCGCGTGTGTGTGCACGTGTGTGCGCGCGTGTGTGCGCGCGTGTGTGTGCACGTGTGTGCGTGTGTATGTACGCTTGCATGTGTGTCAGGGGTGGGTAAGGAGATAGAGATGGGCGGGCAGTAGGCCCAGGTCCCGAAGGCCTTGAACCCACTGGTTTGGAGTCTCCTAAGGGCAATGGGGGCCATTGAGAAGTCTGAACAGGGCTGTGTCTGAATGTGAGGTCTAGAAGGATCCTCCGGAGAAGCCAGCTCTAAAGCTTTTGCAATCATCTGGTGAGAGATCCCAGCAAGGATGGACAGGCAGAATGGAATAGAGATGAATTGGCAGCTGAAGTGGACAGGATTTGGTACTAGCCTGGTTGTGGGGAGCAAGCAGAGCAGAATCTGGGACTCTGGTGTCTGGCCTGGGGCAGACAGAAGGGGGTGTCTCAGGGGCTGGGAGGGATGAGAGTAGGAGGATGATACATGGTCGTGTCTGGCAGGAGGCGGGCAAGGATGACTATGTGAAGGCATTGCCCGGGCAACTGAAGCCTTTTGAGACCCTGCTGTCCCAGAACCAGGGAGGCAAGACCTTCATTGTGGGAGACCAGGTGAGCATCTGGCCCCATCCTGTTCCTTCCTCGCCACCCTCTGCTTCCACATGGACACAGGTGTGAGCCATTTGTTTAGCAAAGCAGGGCAGACCTATGGGATGGGCTTAGGCCCTCTGCCCGCAATTCCCCTAGCCTGCTTCCGCCAGCTGAGTCCCTGGCCCCCCTGCCCTGCAGATCTCCTTCGCTGACTACAACCTGCTGGATTTGCTGCTGATCCATGAGGTCCTGGCCCCCGGCTGCCTGGATGCGTTCCCCCTGCTCTCAGCGTATGTGGCACGCCTCAGCGCCCGGCCCAAGCTCAAGGCCTTCCTGGCCTCCCCTGAGCACGTGAACCTCCCCATCAATGGCAACGGGAAACAGTGAGGGTTGGGGGGACTCTGAGCGGGAGGCAGGGGCTGTTTGCCTTCCTTTCCCCAGGACCAATAAAATTTCTAAGAGAGCTGCTATGAGCACTGTGTTTCCTGGGAAGGGGCTTAGGGGTTCTCAGCTCTCAGCTTCGAGGTCGGCGGGAGAGCAGAGCAGAGGACTAGAAAACGGTTCCTCTAGCACAGTCGATGGATTCCTGGAGCCCTCAGCCTGGCTGTGTTTACTGAACCTCACAAACTGGAAGAGGAAGAAAAAAAAGAGAGAGAGAAACAAAGAGAAATAACCATGGTCACTGTCCTGGAGCACCACACGGTGTATAGAGAAGGAGAAAAGTCTCTTAGAAACATGCTTTCTAGGCACAGCAGGCGCCTGTCAGATGGACAGACTGCAGGACAGGGAAATGAGGGATTCTGGGAAGGAGGGATGTGAGGAGTTCCCTGTCCTGGGAGATTAGCTGAGTAGCTCCGAGTAGCCCAGGTTGGTGGGAGGGTCATTCTGCTTGGTTGGGGGCTCTCCTGGCTTCCTGCTGACTTGTGAGTTTTGGTGCATCCTAGGCAAGCAATGACACTACTGTATTAGGATTCTCCAGAGAAGCTAAGCCAGTACACTCAGATACTAATACAGTATCTGTATTAGTACTGTAGGGCAGGCAAAATTTTCTCTCTGTCCTTTTAGGGTTTTTTGGCTGGGCCTGAGAACTAAAGACATGAGCAAGAGAAAAGCATTCAAATTTATCTAGGCTGGGCATGGTAGCTCATGCCTGTAATCCCAGCACTTTGGGAGACTGAGGCAGGTGAATCACTTGAGGTCAGGAGTTCAAGACCAGCCTGACCAACATGGTGAAACCCCATCTCTACTAAAAATACAAAAAGTAGCCAGGCATGGTGGCGGGTACCTGTAGTCCCAGCTACTTGGGAGGCTGAGGCAGGAGAATCGCTCTCTCTCTCTCCTGCCACCTTGTAAAGATGTGCCTGCTTCCCCTTCACCTTCCACCCTGATTGTAAGTTTCCTGAGGCTTCCCAGTCATGCTTCCTGTTAAGCCTGCAAAGCTGTGAGTCAGTTAAACCTCTTTTCTTCATAAATTACTCAGTCTCTGATAGTTCTTTATAGCAGTGTGAGAATGGACTAATACACTGTTTTGTTTTGTTTTTGAGATGGAGTCTCACTCTGGTGCCTAGGCTGGAGTACAGTGGTGTAATCTCTGCTCACTGTAACCTCTGCCTCTCAGGCTCAAGCAATTCTCCTGCCTCAGCCCCCTGAGTAGCTGGGATTACAGGTGCCCATGACCATTCCCGGCTAATTTTTGTATTTTTAGTAGAGATGGGCTTTCATCATGTTGGCCAGGCTGGTTTCAGACTTTTAACCTCAGGTGATCCACTCGCCTTGGGCTCCCAAAGTGCTGGGATTACAGGCGTGAGCCACCACACCCAGCCTAATACACTATATTAATCAGAAACTGCCAACTAACCTCTAACTTGGGACTTTTCACTCTAACCAGTCAAAATTGTTTTGTCTGGCTTCCGCAAATACATGATTAAGTTTCACTTCCCCTCTAATAGAAGCACTAGCTGCTTTGGTCTGGTGCTATCTTAATTCATGTGTCACTGAATGCTCAAATAAACTGTTTAAAATGTAAATGGGCTTAAGTTTATCTTTTAGCAGATCTGATGTTAGAAGTGGGATCCTTCAGAAGGACATCAGAAGGATCTGAAGGATTTCTCCCCATCCCGGGCCCAACGATGGCCTCCAGGAGCAATGAGCAAACAGGTGTAGGCATTTCACTGAGCCCCCTGCATGCTGCTTCCCACAGCATATTTGAAGGTCATCACTGGTAAGTCCCACTCAGATACTGTTTAGTCCCTTCTCACACTGCTATAAAGAACTACCTGAGACTGGGTAATTTATAAAGAAAAGAGGCTAAGCCAGGTGTGGTGGCTCATACCTGTAATCCCAACACTTTGGTTTTTTTTTTGGTTGTTGTTGTTGTTTGAATCAGAGTCTCACTCTGTCGCCCAGGCTGGAGTGCAGTGGCACGATCTCAGCTCACTGCAACCTCCACTTTCTGGGTTCAAGTGATTCTCCTGCCTCTGCCTCCCAAGTAGCTAGGATTACAGGCACATGCCCCCACGCCTGGCTAATTTTTGTATTTTTAGTAGAGACAGGGTTTCACCATGTTGGCCTGGCTGGTGTCAAAACTCCTGATCTCAGGTGATCCACTTGCCTCAGCCTCTCAAAGTGCTGGGATTACAGGCATAAGCCACTGCACCCGGCCAATCCCAGCACTTCGGGAGGCCGAGGCGAGCAGATCACTTGAGGTCAGGAGTTGGAGACCGGCCTGGCCAACATGGTGAAACTAAAAATACAAAAAAAATTAGCTGGGCATGGTGGCACGTGCCCGTAATCACAGCTACTCGGGAGGCTGAGGTAGGAGAATCCCTTGAACCCGGGAGGCAGAGGCTGCAGTGAGCTGAGATCACGCCTCTGCACTCCAGCCTGGGTGATAGAGGCTTGATTGACTCACAGTTCTGCATGGCTGGGGAGGCCTCAGGAAACTTACAATCGTGGCAGAAGGTGAATGGGAAGCAAGGCACGTCTTACATGGTGGCAGGGGAGGTAAGGGGGGAAGTTCCACACCCTTTTATACCAACAGAGCACGTGAGAACTCACTGTCACGAGAACAGCAAGGGGGAAATTCGTCCCCATGATCCAACCACCTCCCACTAAGTCCCTCCCTCAACACGTGGAGATTACAATTCAAGATAAGATCTGGGTGGGGACACAGCCAAACCATATCACATACAAACTCCAGAACTTAAATTGAGTTCTCTGAGTTTAGCTGATCTGGACTGGGTTTGGAAGTTGTGATAGAAGTTTAATGAATCCTGTAGGGAGGCTTCAGGTATCTGACTGGGTCAGACAGAAACAGAAATGGTTTTAGTGAAAGACCTCTAATAGGTAAGGTTCCAGGAAAACAAACAATTCTGGGCTCATTTAAATCCGGGGGGTCTGGGACTCCATCGCAGGACTTGTGCTCTTCTAGAGAAATGAGTGAATCTTACCAAAAATAATTTAGAATTTTGGTGGCCACAGTGGGGAAGTTTTAACCTGAATAAAACTGCTCATCTCCAGACTGCATTGGAAAAAAAGAGGGGGGATCCCAAATACCCCAGAAATAATGGGATGTCTTTTTGGTTGGCAAGCCAGACGGTTCTAAGTTCCCCATCTTTCTCACTAGCCTCCTCTGCCTCCTCTGAATCTGCTGACTTCTTTGCTTGGTTACTTTCCCACCTTGACGATGCAATGAAAAAAAACCCAGCTAGATAAGTTATACAAGTTAGGCTGTCAAATCAACCATGTCTGCTTCTTTAGCCTTATGCCATGGTTAAAATCTTAAGCTCAGAGCAATAATGAAAGGTATCCCTGTCCGGCATAGAAAATGCTTTGTCTGCCCTATTTGTTAATGGGTTCCACCCTGACCTCAGTAATCTAGTTACACATATGTTGATAGGACCTGAGGAAGCTCAAAATTGGATGCAAGAGGCAGAATGGTATTGCTCTGAGGACAATATCCAAGGTCCACAAGCCCCTACTTGGTCCATATATAGGCCAGAAAAAACACAAACTCTTGGCTGGGCGCAGTGGCTCACGCCTGTAATCCCAGCACTTTGGGAGGCCGAGGCGGGCAGATCACGAGACCAGGAGATCAAGACCATCCTGGCTAACATGGTGAAACCCCGTCTCTACTAAAAATACAAAAAAATTAGCCAGGTGTGGTGGCGCACACCTGTAGTCCCAGCTACTCGGGAGGCTGAGGCAGGAGAATGGCGTGAACCCTGGAGGTGGAGCTTACAGTGAGCCGAGATCGCACCACTGCACTCCAGCCTGGGCGACAGTGCGAGACTCCGTCTCAGAAAAAAAAAAAAAGACTTTTGAGATCGCGCCACTGCACTCCAGCCTGGGTGACAGAGCAAGACTCCGTCTCAAAAAAAAAAAATTAATGCCTGATAGCATTTTAATTTATCAGTTAGTCTGGAAACTACATGAGAAGAAAGAACAAAATACCCTTAAACAACTACCCCTGGGCAGGGAGACTCATTTTCATGTCTCTCCGGGCCTGATAACATTTTGCACAGCTCGCATTCCTCACACTGCTCTAAGCTACTTTTCTTTCTCATTTCCCCCTTTTGATAGATATTTTTCTCTTCTGAAAGCATTGATGATCGACATTTCATTTATATGTATGATTTTTGTTCACTGTCACATAAGATTCAGGAATCAACGTTTTAGATGCAAATTTGTCCCATGTCACTGGGAAGGCGTATTCCCAGGTCATCTGTCCTACTTCAGAGGGAAAGAGGAGAGGTACCTATGATTTAAGAATTTAGTGAAGGTGCCAGGCACGGTGGCTCATGCCTGTAATCCCAGTACTTTGGGAGGCCGAGGCAGGTGGATCACCTGAAGTCAGGAGTTTGAGACCAGCCCGGCCAACATGGTGAAACCCATCTCTACTAAAAATACAAACATTACCTGGGCGTGGTGGTGCACTCCTGTAATCCCAGCTACTTGGGAGGCTGAGGCAGGAGAATCGCTTGAACCTGGGAAGCAGAGGTTGCAGTGAGCCAAGGTCGCACCATTGCACTCCAGCCTGGGCGACAAGAGCGAGACTTTCTTTCAAAAAAAAAAAGAATTTAGTGAAGTCTCAAGGCCAAATTGATTGGAAACACAGAGGGACAAAGCAATGGGAACTCAGTTGAGCCCTCCTCTTACAAAGGAGCCGTGACATGTGAGAGCATTTCTAAACATCTAGCTATCATGATTTTATTTTTTGTTGTTGACTTAAGACATCTAGAAATGCAAAGCATAATCAATTTAAGAATAAAAAGTACTGGCTGGGAACGGTGGCTCCTGCCTGTAATCCTAGCACTTTGGGAGGCCAAGGTGGGCGGATCACCTGAGGTTAGGAGTTCGAGACCAGCCTGGCCAACATGGTGAAACCTGTCTCTACTAAAAACACAAAAATTAGCCAGGTGTGGTGGCAGATGCCTGTAATCCCAGCTACTCAGGAGGCCGAGGCAGGAGAATCGCTTGAACCCTGGAGGCGGAGGTTGCAGTGAGCTGAGATGGCGCCACTGCACTCCAGCCTAGGCGACAAGAGTGAAACTGTATCAAAAAAAAAAAAAAGAATAAAAAATATGATGCAAATAAAGACAGTTATTAACAAAACAAGTTGAAATCCAGATCTGAAAAGTGTTCTTATTTGTGAAGGTAACGAATCAAATAGATCATGTAATGGGTTTGGCTTTTTGACAGCTTGCAGCCGTTCAGCCTTTTGAGTGATCCTTCCAAACCAAGTTTCCACTTCTCATCCAGGTTTGAAGAACAAGGTGACTGGTTGTGGTCAGCTTCGGTGGGAGATCTCTGGTGATGAAAGATGTCCACTCAGCTGGGGCTCCCTTTTTAAAGTGAAAAAAATGTGAATCCATGAGTCAATGCCCCTGATGTTAGCTGCACAAGGACTGGTTGACAATACGTGACATGATCCCTTCCAACATGGTTGGAGGGAGTACTTTATCTGATGATGTTTCCAATAAACAAAATCTCCAGGTTGGAAGCTGTGATCGTTGATGTCTGTCTCCAGGGAGATTGCTTTTTAAAAGAATTCTTCATTAATTAAAACATTTTTTTAAGTGAGAAGCTTTATAAGGCCCTGGCAATCATGAAGTATAGCATTTTTAAGAAGAGCTGGCTCATAGACTTCTGAATTCAGGCACATGGCCTTCCTGTTATTTCAAAGAAAGAAAGCTGATGTTGTTGAAATGGGGTAGAGTGTGAATTAAGCAATACCAATGGAAGACTCTTAGGCCAGAGAAGTTTCAAGTTTCTATAAGCTTGGCCGGGCACGGTGGCTCACGCGTGTAATCCCAGCACTTTGGGAGGCCGAGGCAGACGGATCACCTGAGGCCAGGAGTTCGAGACCAGCCTGGCCAACATGGTGAAACCCGTCTCTACTAAAAAGTACAAAAATTAGCTGGGCATGGTGGTGGGTGCCTGTAGTCCCAGCTACTCAGGAGGCTGCGGCAGGAGAATTGCTTGAACCTGGGAGGCGGAGGTTGCAGTGAGCTGAGATCGCGCCACTGCACTCTAGCCTGAGCGACAAGAGGGAGACTGTCTCAAAAAAAAAAAAAAAAAAAGTTTCTATAAGCTTTGCCAATTTGATTTTTATTATTTGTGCATTTCACAAGTCTGGAAGACTGAGGGTGGTATGGACAATGGAAATGTTGAAAAATCAGCCATACGTTACAAATAAACTGAATTATTTGACCAGCGAAATGGGTTCCTTAGTTTCCATGAAGATTGGAGGGAGCTCTCCAAGAAGGAATAGGGCAAGATTTAAAGTAGTCATGGTCAAAGATGCAATCGACAAAGAAACTTGGTCATTTTATTTTTCTGTGGCCTACTAAACGGGAGGGGTTCCCTTGTCCCCCTCTCAGGGCGTGTGATGGGGGAGTGGCTCGCTTCTTCAGTGCCCCGCTGCTCAGACCTGCAGGGGAGCACACAGATGGGAAGGTTGTGGGGCTCCAACCCACGGCAGCATCTAGGGGTGGATGTTTACAGCTCCTGAAGCCCCAGTGGGCATGTGTTACAGGGTGCTCTTTTAGTTTTGCCATCTATAGGCAGCTTGTGTTAACCAGAAGCTCAATTAGACCCTCTGCTTTGTCACAAGGACAGAGGGATTTCTGTATCCCAGGTTCTTGCCTTGGTGTACTGGAAGAATAGGATCACACCTGGGCTTGGAGAATGAGTGCAAGGTTTTATTGAGTGGAGGTAACTCTCAGCAGTTGGAGGAAGCCAGAAGGGCATGGAGTGGAAAGGTTTTCCCCTGGAGTCAGGCTGCTCAGCAGCCCGGGCTCTCCTTTGACCGCCCGGCCAAACTCTGCCTCGTTCTGCAGGTGGATGGCCTGCCGGCATGCTGGCGTCTGTCGTGTGCTCTTCCACCAGCGTGCTCCCTTCTGTGGAGGATCCATCAGAGAGGTGGGAAAAACTATAGGGAAAGGACGCAAACCTTCTGAAAGGTGGGAAGGTTCTGCAGAGCCCTGGGGGAGAAGAACTGAAGGCAGCTGTTCTATAACCCTGAGGCAGAGGGCAAGGAGTAGGTACAAGGGAGTATGGAGGGATTTTTGTTAAATAGGCTTGTTTACTTATGTTGACTAGGAACTGACCTTTGATCATCTATAACCACCTATGATCATGTTTCAGGGAACATGAGTTTCCCTGAAAGGGGAACAATAAATATTAATTACCTACAGATTGTGTTGGCTCCAGGTTTTCGACATTGTGCCTGCACTGAATAAAAGCAAAGCAGCTCCAGCTTCTTACACTAGAGCCAGGCAGTCACCTAGCTGCTCTTACACTGCATAGCTGTGTCTGGGTACTCATTTCGTCTGTCGGCCAGGGTCTGCGGGACAGACCTGGCACCCCTCAATGACCTCCCAATGTCCAGCCACTTGTGTCTTCTTCTGCCAATGTGTTCCTCTCCACGTCCAGCTGCTTGCGTGTCTGCTTGCTAGGGTCTCTAATTTTTGTACTTTTTAGTAGAGACGGGTTTCATCATGTTGGCCAGGCTGGTCTCGAACTCCTGGCCTCAGGTGATCCGTCTGCCTCGGCCTCCCAAAGTGCTGGGATTACAGGCGTGAGCCACCGTGCCCGGCCAAGGATAGGGGTGTGGTGGGCCAGGGTGCTTTTGGGAAATGCAATATTTAGGCAGAAAAACAAAAATGCCTTTCTTCACCCAGGTCCACGGGCACAGGCCCGGGGGTGGAGCCCCAGCCAGGGACTACACATTCCTCTACCCAGCACTTCCCTGTCCCTCTTCCGTATCACTATAATTCAACATGATACTTACAATAATGACTGATAATATATACCAACACATATCAGATTTTTAGGAATCTCATACATTTTGGAACACATATTAATAACACATTTCACAAATATAACTCAAAGAAAGTTAAATGTCGTTTCTTTTTTGACAATGCTTGCTGTGTAATTTTTACATGCCAAATAATACCAAGTTCTCTTGAAATTACATGGGTTTTTTTTTTCTTTTTCAAATGTTGAAAAGTTAGTTTGAGGTCAAAACGGCTTAATTTAGAATTTGAATTTTCATTTTTGGAAGTTTGTCAAATACCAAAGCTTTAAAACACTTGATATTAAAATAGAAAAGGTTTAAAAGACTTGTTCAAAATAGAATCATGGGGAACTTCAAAATAATAGTCATTCATTTAGCCAAAGTGATAATTGAAAGATTTCAGAAAAGCTGGGTGTGGTGACTCACACCTGTAATCCCAGCACTTTGGGAAACCAAGGTGGGAGGATCACCTGAAGTCAGGAGTTCGAGACCAGCCTGGCCAACATGGTGAAACGCTGTCTCCCCTAAAAATACAAAATTAGTTGGGCATGGTGGCAGGTACCTGTAATCCCCACTACTCAGGAGGCTAAGGCAGGAGAATCGCTTGAACACGGTGGGGTGGAGGTTGCATTGAGCCAAGTTCACACCATTGCACTCTAGCCTGGGCAAAAAGAGCGAAACTCTATCTAAAAAAAAAAAAGATTTCAGAAAGCAAAAACCTTTATTGTTTGATAGAGAGGAGACTCAGTTTTCCAAACAATCAAAAGACCTAATGAAGGAAGCATAAGGCAAACTCTCTCCTCTTTTTTTATTTTTTTCACTTTGCAGTTTACTCAAAACGCAAACAAAAATCTTTTACTATCTCTTATTACTACTACATGAAAATCTTGTTTAAAAGAGAAAACTAAATTCTACCTTTACATTAGTGTATTATTAATGCTACAGCTAATTATAATAATTATCATAAAATCTTGCAAACAGATCCATCTAATCTCAATCACTTTTGACCACTACTCAAGATAAAGTTTCTATATACCTTTCATACTCTCTTACAATATTTTTCTTTTTCTTTTTTCTTTTCTTTTTTTTTTTTTTTTTGAGATGGAGTCTCGCTCTGTCACCCAGGCTAGAGTGCAGTGGCACAACCTCTACTCACTGCAACCTCCATCTCCCGGGTTCAAGCGATTCTCCTGCCTCAGCCTCTGAAGTAGCTGGGACTACAGGCACCCGCCACCATGCTCAGCCAATTTTTGTATTTTTAGTAGAGACAGGGTTTCACCATATTGGCCAGGCTGGTCTTGAACTCCTGACCTTGTGCTCTGCCCACCTCGGCCTCCCAAAGTGCTGGGATTACAGGTGTGAGCCACCATGCCTGGCCACAGTGTTTTTCATTGTCTTTCTTTCTCCAGCTTTGTTTATTCATTTGGCTTTATCTATTTCATATATATGATATGATAATGATAAATACACACACAGATGCATATATATACACACACATACACGAACATATATAATCATATATATTTCTTAATGGAATATATATATATAATTTTAGAGATGGGGTATTGCTCTATTGTCCAGGCTGAAGTGCAGTGGCAAAATCAGAGCTCCTGGGCTCAAGTAATCCTCCTGCCTCAGCCTCCTGAATAGCTGAGACTACAGGTATGAACCACCATGCCCAGCTAATTTAAAAAAAAAATTTATCAGGCCAGACATGGTGGCTCATGCCTGTAATCCCAGCACTTCAGGAGGCTGAGGCAGGTGGATCACTTGAGCTCAGGAGTTTGAGACCAGCCTGAGCAACATGCTGAAACCTCGTTTCTACAAAAAATACAAAAGTTAGCCAGGTGTGGTGGCACAGGCCTGTAGTCCTAGCTAGTTAGGGGGCTGAGGTGGGAGGATTGCTTGAGCCCAAATTCTTTTTGGCTTCTCCAATTTAAGTGTCTCCCACTTTTCTGACTTGTAATCATTAAGAACAAGGATTGCTTTGTTCCTAAAGCCCTACAAGCAGGATATGGACAACTGGATTAAACTTCAGATAAAACCCCTCATGCCTGATGTAGGAGTTTGCTGAAATGCCTTCTGCCATAAACAGAGATATTAAAACCACAAATCAGGAAAATATGCTTCGAGCTTCAATCTAGGAATCTTGATTAACTGACCCCTGGACTCAGAGACTAAATTTATAATTTGTTCTGGTTATCTCCCTGAGTGAGAACCGAGCCCATTCAACCCAGATTCATATGTTTGCAAGGTGTCCTTGAAAAGGAGAGAGAGAGAGAGAGAGAGAGAGAACAAGGTGAAGACACACTTGTTCCTGGCTGCCCAGGCCTGGAAGTGACACACTTCATTGCCCCATTTGGATGCAAGGAGACTGAGAAACAGTTTAGCTCTTTGTCTGAGAAGGGGAAATGAATTTGTGATATCTAGCTAGTCTCTATCACATACAACCAACCCATGCTTTAAAAATGAAAAATAAAATAAAATAAAAAATAAAACAAATCCATGGCTATCCTGGAACTCAGTATGTACCAGCAGTGGTATCATAAATAAGTTTGAAAAGAAGAGTTATTTAGATAGCATTAGTGAAACTGATTCCACCTATTAAGAAAAATTACTGGATCCTTACCTCACACCATATACAATAAAGTCTAAACAGATCAGTGGTTCTTGATAGGAGGCAATGTTGTCACCCAGAGGATATTTGGTAATATCTGGAGACATTTTTGTTGTCCCAACTTGTGGGGTGCTATTGACACCTAGGGATGCTGCTCAACATCCTCCAATGCACAGGGCAGCTAGCAAATAAAGCCCCAAATGGCCATAGTGTCAAGGTTGAGAAGTCCTGCATTAGGGTTCACCTACACGTGAGAGAGAAAAATAAAATACTAACAGAAAAAAATAATTAAAGAAGGTTTCTTATGACCTTCGGCTAGGGATAGATTTCTTAAACAAGGCCCCTAAATGAATGAATTTAACTATATCAAAACAAAAGATTTCTCTTTTTAAATTTTTAATGGATACATTGTACTTGTACATATTTATGGAGTACAATTTGGTGGTTCCATATACATATATGTGTTTTATAATGATCAAATTAGGTAGGCTGGGCATAGTGGCTCACATCTAGCATCCCAGAACTTTGGGAGGCCCAGGCAGAAGAATTGTTTGAGCCCAGGAGTTCAAGGTCCCCCTGGGCAACATTATGAGACCCCATCTCTATAAAAAATTTAAAAATTAGTGGGGTATGGTGGTTCCTGCCTGTGGTCCCAGCTACTTTGAAGCTGAGGCAGGAGGATTGCTTGAGCCCAAGAGGTCAAGGCTGTAGTGAGCTATATTCTCATCACTGCACTCCAGCCTGGGTAATAGAGATCCTCTCAAAAACAAACAAATTAGGATATTTAGTGTGACCATCACCCATGCATTTATCTGAAGTTTTCTCTTGTAGAATGACCATTATTGTTTATCAGATTATCAGATAGATGATAAAGGAAATATTTGCAACATTTGACAGGAAGAGGGAGGACCTGTGGTTTTTAATGGTGGAGCTGGGATTCCCACTAATCCTTCAGAATACCCCAAAAGCTACAAAGACCATGAAAAACCAAAATACACATTCCATCTAAATACACACTTTATCTCTTATGAAAGTAGGAGACTCCCAGCATTTTGGGAGGCTGAGACAGGCGGATCACCTGAGGTCAGGAGATCAAGACCAGCCTGGCCAACATGGTGAAATCCTGTCTCTATTAAAAATACAAAAATTAGCCGGTCCCAGTGGCATGCACCTGTAATCCCAGCTACTCGGGAAGCAGAGGCATGAGAATCACTTGAACCTGGGAGGAGGAGGTTGCAGTGAGCCAAGATCGTGCCACTGTACTCCAGCCTGGGCAACAAAGCGAGACTTTGTCTCAAAAAAAAAAAAAAAAAAAAAGGAAGAAAGAAAGAAAGTAGGAGACATCTCGAGTGACTACAATTAAGAGCATCTATGCACCAAATAACATATCTGGGCACCTATACAACAAAAGCTCACAGGTAGACAAGGACTCTGGCAGTTTTAAACAATAGATTTCAAACTCTGCCATAGGAAAGCAGAGAGGCACCACCCTTCAACTGCTCTTGGGACATTTACTATAATAATTATGTATTATGCCTTAAAGGAAGTTTTAGAACAATCCAGGGATTAAGAGTGGTGGGGAGACGGAGAGAAATAGTACAGAGGACAGTCTTTCATTATGAGGCAATAAAACGAAAAATAACAAAACCAGGAAGCAAAATCCCCCTAACACCTGTACATTTACAAATCTTCCCTAAAATGACTCCTGTCAAAGAAGAAATCAAAACCAAAATTGCAGAACACCTAGCGAATGATGATAAAGATGCACTATATGTAAGAACTATTGGTCTACTTGACTGGATTGCTATGGCTTTAGAATCAGTCTTGCTATCTGCCGGGGCAAAACCCACCACCCACCCCATCTTCTTCAGAATTGTCTTGGCTATTCTTGGCCCTTTGTTGTTCTATATACATTTTGGTTTCAGCTTTCCCACTTCCATGAAAAGCCTTGGTGGGATTTTGATGGGAATTTGCAGTGAATTTATAGATTAATTTAAAAAGATGTGACACTTTTATGATATTAAGTCATCCACCTTGTGAAAGCGCTGTGAACCAGCCTGGCTCCCCCATCCTCCCAGCAGCTGAGGGGCTGACTGGCGGGGACTGACGATAATGGAAGGAAGCCATAAATACTGGCCATGGCCTCATGACTGGCTGCAGCCACAGAGGTCCCCTTCAATGTGCTTTGTGGCTTTGAGTTTTGCATACAGGGAGGAAATTGTCTTTGCAAGGTGCAAAGTGGCCCCAGGAGGAAGAAAATGTAATAGAAGACAACTGCTCAACCTGTTTCTGATCATAAAAACTCAAGTCTTTTTCTTTTTCTTTTTGCTGGTTTATAAGATGAGGCCTGACATTTCTAAAACCTGAACCACTGAGGAATGAGGAAGACGAGTTTCACATTTCTCACAGCTTAGAAGGGGCGTTGAAGGGGTGCGTAAGCTTTTCCTGGTGTCTGTCATCCCGGATAGCCATCAAGGACTATAAGGAGTGGAAAAGAAGAGACTAGAGCTTTTGTGTTAAGGGACAAGAGCTTTTGTGTTATTAAGGGACAAAGGGGGTGTAGGCAAGACTTCAGGTGACAACAGAGGGATGGGCAAAGGACCAATGCAGAAACAATCATTACCTAGACCTGATCTTCTGGGTTTCCGGATGTGAGTTTGCAGCAGGGAGGCTCCAGCAGGACTGAACCCAGGGGACTGATACCAGTACCTGGGTCTGTGCATGCCCAAGACCTCCCTGGTCCTCCGTGATGGAAACTGCAGACCGTGTCTAACGCGTCAGGATGGTATATGCCAAAGAGGGACCCTGAGACACTGGCAGAGTGATGGAGAGTGGCCACACCAGGACGATGGCGCGGAGGGTTTTCCATGGCCCCCGAGCTGGGCCAGCAGGGAGAGAGGCCTGGGCCTGATGCGTCATTCATTGAGCTGCTTGCCTTAAATATGTTCACCTCATCCTTTGCGTGCCCCACCGGCCGTGACTGATTGACTTTACTCTTTCCAGTTTAAATTCATGGGAAAAAAAAAGATTTCCAGTTCAAGACAGCAGGATACAACCTGAAACCCACTATGTCTTTGTCAAACACATCAAGACCAGAGAATAAAAACTAGAAAAACTTTTTTTTTCCAGACAGAGTCTCGCTCTGTCACCCAGGCTGGAGTGCAATGGCACGATCTCGGCCCACTGCAATCTCTGCCTCCCGGGTTCAATCAATTCTCCTGCCTCAGCCTCCTGAGTAGCTGGGATTACAGGCACCTGCCGCCATGCCCAGTTAATTTTTTGTATTTTTAGCAGAGACGGGGTTTTACCATGTTAGCCAGGATGGTCTCGAATTCCTGGCCTCAAGTGATCCACCCACCTCGGCCTCCTAAAGTGTCAGGATTACAGGCGTGAGCCACTGCACCTGGCCTGTATTTCCTATTTAGCATTCTTTCCCTGTATTTCTTCTTTACTCTGTTTTCTTGTCTTCAGTTGAATTGAGTTTTTTTGTGCTAATCTCTTCTCCCCTACTATTGGAAGTAACACATTTTACTTTTATTTTTAGTGATTACTCTTAAATTTTTATATCATACCTAAATTTCATGTCCAAGCAAAAGCTAATTAATATCTCTATCCCCCTTCCTGAATATGAAGTGAAAACAAAAACAGAGTATATGTCCAGGCGCAGTGGCTCACGCCTGTAATCCCAACTCTTTGGGAGGCCGAGATGGGCGGATCACCTGAGGTCAGGAGTTCGAGACCAGCCTGGCCAACATGGAGAAACCCCGTCTCTACTAAAAAAAAAAATAGCCGGGCGTGGTGGCGCGTGAGTGAGCCGAGAGTTCACGAGTTCGAGAAAAAGTAACAATTTGGCCAGGTTCGGTGGCTTATGCCTGTTATCCCAGCACTTTGGGAAGCCGACGTGGGTGGATCACTTGAGGCCAGGAATTAGAGACCAGCCTGGCTAACATGGCAAAACTCCATCTCTACTAAAAACACAAAAATTAGCCGAGTGTCGTGGCACACACCTGTAATCCCAGCTACTAAGGAGGCTGAGGCACGAGAATCGCTTGAACCCAAGTGGTGGAGGTTGCAATGAGCCAAGATCGCACCACTGCACTCCAGCCTGGGTGACAGAGCAAGACTCTGTCTCAAAAAAATTAATAAAATAAAATAAAACAGAAAAATTAACAATTCATCAAGAAAACTTTCTTTATAAGTGATCAAAATTGGCTCAAGGAAATAGATAAATAACCATAAAAGAAATGGAGGCCAGGCGCGGTGGCTCACGCCTATAATCACAGCACTTTGTGAGGCTGAGGCAGGTGGATCATGAGGTCAGGAAATCGAGACCATCCTGGCTAACACGGTGAAACCCTGTCTCTACCAAAAATACAAAATATTAGCGGGTGTGGTGGCATGTGCCTGTAGTCCCAGCTACTCAGGAGGCTGAGGGAGAATTGCTTGAACCCAGGAGGCGGAGGTTTCAGTGAGCCAAGATCGCACCACTGCACTCCAGCCTGGGTGACAGAGCAAGACTCCATCTCAAAAAAAAAAAAAAAAACAGAAAAGGAAAAAGAAAAAGAAATGGAGATAGTGTTTCAATCACCCCTAAGCAGAGGTCCCAGCTCCAGATAGCTTTACAATAAGTTATAGTCATGCTTCAGGAAATAGATAATTTTTCACCTGAGCAAACTCTTCCAATATGTGGAAAAAGACGGGAAGTGGCCCACCTCATTTTAAGGGGCCAGCATAATCTTGTAGCAAAACTGAACAAGATCCCGCGGAGAAAGTAAAACTAGAGGCTACCCTCTCTTGTGAGCACTGGTGTAGAAACTGAAGAAAATGTTAGCAAAACAAATGCAGCAGGACAATGAAATCATATTACATCATGACCAATTGGGGTTTATACCCAGAATAAGAAAAAATAAGAATAGCAAGCACTTACATGGAGATTAAAACATGTAATCGTCATGACACCACCTTGAGACAGAGAGAAGTCAAGAAAGTTGCTCCATGACACGCAGCTGATTCAGTGGAAGAATCCAAAATTAAGTCCAGAGAGGCCTCCTTCTGTGTTCTCAGCCACTGTGCTCTGCTGCCCCGTTAGGTCAACAAATTAGAAAAATGATTGATGTGATTAACCACAGATTAAAGAAGAAAAACAACACCATCTCAGATGCAGAAAAAGCCTTCCATGAAACTGAGCACACCTTCATGATAGACCTGTGCTCTCAAAGGGAGTTTTCATAACATAATCGTGGTCTCTGCCAAAAGCCTCAGCAAACCTCATACTTACTGGTTGCTATGACAACTGTCACACATACTAATTGTTTTAAGATAAATAGGCCAGAGTTCTCAGCATGTTTTAACTTTCATGCCCCATAGGAGGAGAGGCCTGCTTCCAAGATGCCCCTGAGCAACCAGGCAAGCCACACCCAGATCGGTTAGGGCAAATGGAATTTTATTGCCCTGAACTACAATTACCTACAACTCAGTATTGTTTTTTTGAGACGGAGTCTTGCTCTGTCACCAGCCTGTGGTGCAGTGGTGCAATCTCGGCTCACTGCAACCTCCTACTCCCTGGTTCAAGCGATTCTCCTGCCTCAGCCTCCCGAGTAGCTGAGACTACAGGCACGCGCCACCACGCCCAGGTAATTTTTGTATTTTTAGTAGAGACGGGGTTTCCCCCATGTTGGCCAGGCTGGTCTCAATCTCCTGACCTCGTGATCCGCCCGCCTCGGCCTCCCAAAGTGCTGAGATTACAGGCATGAGCCATCATGCCCAGCCTACACACCCAGTTTTTAAGCAAGCCATTTGGAAGCTAAAGGTACTTTCTTAAGAATGCAGTGGGTGTCATGAAAGAAACCTCTGGGTGATTGGGGAAGAAGACATAGCAGAAGAGGACAGTACAAGATGTCAGAGGCTAGGTATGGTGGCTTACGCCTGTAATCCCAGCACTTTGGGAGGCCAAGGCAGGTGGATCACCTGAGGTCAGGAGTTCGAGACCAGCCTGACCAATATGATGAAACCCTGTCTCTACCAAAAATACAAAATTAGCTGGATATAGTGGTGTGCACCTGTAATCCCAGCTACTTGGGAGGGTGGAAAAAAAAGATGTCAGAGAAGAGAGTAAGCTAGAGACTGGTGAATGTTTCCAACTGCCAGCTTTATCTAATAAGGTTTAAGGTGTTATTGTTGAGAATTTTATCTCCCTTTGCACCTGGATCGACAGTTCTTTTCTGCAGCCACTCTGTCTTTACTTTATTTTTCACAAGTAGCTACTACTAATTAGGGGGAATATAATCAGAAACCCACACACAGGAATTCTGTTTCTGAGCATCCAGCGGAAAACTTCTGGCCTAAGGCATTTGATATGAAAAGATAAAAAAAAATTAACAAATAGAACTGAGGACCTTAATATTGTCAACAAAAAGAATCAAACTCTGTACAATATTTGAAGAGATGTATTCTTTTTTTTTTGGACAGAGTTTTGCTCTGTTGCACAGGCTGGAGTGCAATGGCGTGATCTCGGCCCACTGCAACCTCCGCCTCCGGGTTCAAGCAATTCTCATGCCTCGGCCTCCCCAGTAGCTGAGGTTACAGGCATGCACCACCACGCCTGGCTAATTTTTTGTATTTTTAGTAGAGATGGGGTTTCACCATGTTGGCCAGGCTGGTCTTGAACTCTTGACCTCAGGAGATCTGCCTGCCTCAGCTTCCCAAAGGGCTGGGATTACAGGCGTGAGCCACTGTGCACAGCCGATATTTATTCTACGTTGAATATGAGTGACTGGTGGTCTGTGACACAGCCCCCAGGAGATCCTGAGAACATGTGCCCAAGGTGGTTGGGCCACATGTTCTTAATTTTATACATTTTAGGGAGACATAAGACATCAATCGAGACATGTAAGATTCCAGACAATAGGCAGCAGGTTGGGGGCTGCTTCCAGGTAGTAGGTGGATTCAAAGATTTTTCTGATTGGCAATCAGTTGAAAGAGTGATCAACAGAAAGGAATGTCTAGGTTACAAAGGGGTTGTGGAGACCAAGGTTTTATCACGCAGATAAAGCCTCCAGGTAGCAGGCTTCGGAGAGAATAGATCATCAATGTTCCTTGTCAGATGTCTAAGAGTCTGTTCTATCAGTAATTCCGAAAGACAGGAGTGTGTAATGAGGCATGTCCGGCTCCCCTTTTCATCATGGCCTGAACTAGCTTTTCAGGTTAACTTTGGAAAGCCCTTGCTGAGAGGAGGGGTCTACTTGGATGGGTGGGGGGCTTAGAATTTTCCTTTTGGTTTATAATATCAAACCTTTACACATTCCCATTAAAGTCACACCACAGATAAGGAAGCTTGCTGTCACCACTATTCAGCCTTATCCTGAAGTTTTTAGTTGGTGCAATAATGAAAAGAAACGAGACACCTGATATTACAAAGGAAGAGACACTATCCTTACTATTTCTCAACAGTGTGATCACCAGCAGAGAAAACAGAAAAGCAGGCCGGGCGCAGTGGCTCAGGCCTGTAGTCTCAGCACTTTGGGAGGCTGAGGTGGGAGAATCACCTGAGCCTGGGAGGGCAAGGCTGTGGTCAGCTGTGATCATGCCACTGTACTCCAACCTATGTGATGGAGTGAGACCCTATCTCGAAAAACAACAACTACAGCAAGAACAAAACAAGAAAAGCTTGAAAGGATACAATTTTATTTATTTTATTTTTTACTTCCCACACTACACTGATGTAGCCTTTTAAAAATCATTTATTTAGTTAGTTTTTTTGTTTTGCTTTTGAGACAGGGTCTCGCTCTCTTACCCCAGCTGGAGCGCAGTGGTGCTATCATGGCTCACTGCAGTCTCACCTTCCCCAGCTCAAACCATCTTCCCGCCTTAGCATCCCAAGGAGCTGGGATTATATGTGTGCACCACCATGGCTGGCTAAGTTTTTACTTTTTTTTTTTTTGTAGAGATGGGGTCTCACTCTGTTGCCAGGGCTGGTCTTGTACTCCTGGACTCAAGCAATCCTCCTGCCTCAGCCTCCCAAAGTGCTGGGGTTACAGGCGTGAGCTGCCACACCTGGCCTGAATAAACTTTTATAATAGCAGAGTCCATTAAGTGATCCAGATACAATATCAATAAAGGTAAATCGATAGTATTCCATTCACAAGCAACAACCTATTAGAAATGTAATCAGAAAAGAGATTACAAAAACATAAAACCACAAAATATCACATAAAATTCCTGCACTAAAAAATTATAGAATTAAAAAATAATTCTAAGTCTTTAGTGAAGGAGCTAAAAGATCTGAAACAATGGGAGTGACCACATTCCTGGGTGGGAAGATGCATGATTGTAAAGACATGGTGTTTCTCTGAATTCATTTAGAATTCTGGGCACTAAGTTAAACACTCTTGGGACCCTTGCTGTGTGTCAGGCATGGCTCTGAGCACTTTACAAGCACCTCATTTACTTTCTCAGTAACTCTAACCATCACTCCTTTAGGGTATATGTTATCCTCATTTTCCACTTGAGGAAACTGAGGCAGGGGTCATAAAATCTCATTGGTAGGAAGTGGCAGAAGCAGGATTTTGAATCCAAGCCCTTAACCTTGAAGCTTTGGCATCACTTGCAGATAATCATGTTTCTAAATCTATTTGTGCCAACATAGACTAATCTCAAAAACATTGTGTTGAATGAAAAAAGCAAGGTGTAGACTCATCACATCAAAATACTAGGCTGGGTGCAGCAGCTCACGCCTGTATTCCCAGTACTTTGGGAGGCAAAGACTAGAGGATCGCTTAAGCCCAGGAGTTCGAGACCAGCCTGGGCAACATAGAGAGCCCTTGTATATACAAATTTTAAAAAACTAGCCCGGTATGGTTTCCCACACCTTTGGCTCCAGCTACTCAGGAGGGTGAGGCGGGAGGATCACTTGAGGCTGGGAGGTCAAGGCTGCAGTGAGCCCAGATCATGCCACTGCACTCCAGCCTGGGTGACAGAGCGAGACCTGTCTCAAACCAAACATACAAAACGCCATTACTACAAATAAAAAGCACCAAACGCTCATATTTTTCTGTGGGTAAATATATGCACAAGTAAAATAATTTTTTAAAAGGATTGGAAGATGATATCAGATTCAACAGCATTTGGCTCTAAGATGGTAGGAGGGGACTTTACAGTTCTTTTGTAAAGGTCTAAATTTTTTTTTTTTTTTTTTTTGAGACAGAGTCTCGCTCTGTCGCCCAGGCTGGAGTACAGTGGCGTGATCTCAGCTCACTGCAAGCTGTGCCTCCCGGGTTCACGCCATTCTCCTTCCTCAGCCTCCCGAGTAGATGGGACTACAGGCGCCCGCCACCATGCCCGGCTAATTTTTTATATTTTTAGTAGAGACGGGCTTTCACCGTGTTAGTCAGGATGGTCTCCATCTCCTGACCTCGTGATCCGCCTGCCTTGGCCTCCCAAAGTGCTGGGATTACACGCGTGAGTCACTGCGCCCTGCCTGTAAGGGTCTAAATTTTTAAGAACCAATATATTAATATGCTACTGTGAAGTGTTTTAAAATCAGCTAGAAAACAGGCTGGGCACAGTGGCTCACGCCTATAATCCCAGTACTTTGGGAGGCTGAGGTGGGTGGATCACCTGAGGTCAGGAGTTCGAGACCAGCCTGGTCAACATGGTGAAACTCTGTCTCTACTAAAAATACAAAAATTAGCCAGGTGTGGTGGTGTGCACCTGTAATCCCAGCTACTTGGGAGGCTGAGGCAGGAGAATCGCTTGAACCCAGGAGGCGGAGGTTGCAGCAAGCTGATTGCACCACTACACTCTGGCCTGGGTGGCAAGAGCAAGACTCCATCTCAATAAATAAATATGAAAAAAAAAATCACCTAGAAACAGTAACAGGTATTATCAGGATGGTCATAATATGTTATTACTTTCTTCTTGCTTTTTTGGTATTTCTTCAATTTCAAACACAGGAAAAAATTGATGTTTTTCATTTTTCAAATATAATATTTGATTACAATATTGAGTAAGTCCCTCCTTTGAGAAGCTCTGTGCTGGGGGTTGGGGAAGATCTGATCGTGTCTTACTCACACTGGGCCTGACAATAAGTGCTCAAGATAGTTGTATGGGTTTGTTGTAGGACCAACAGGTTTGTATGCCCATATGTATGCAGTAACAGACCAATTACACTGAGATAGCAGGGTTTGCAGCAGAGAAAGAGTTTAATGACTGCAGGGCACCAAGTTTGGAGATGGGAGGAGACCTTCAAATCCATCTCCCCAAGGAGTTTTGGGCTGGGTTTTTTAAGGAGATTGTGGAGGGCAAGGGGCTGGAAATTTGGGATTGTTGATTGCCTGAGCAAGGGGCATGAAATAATTGGGATTGGAAACCGCATTCTTTGGTGAGCCAGCTCCTCATGGGGACCAGCTGAGTCAGTAGTTTTATCAGCATGCAGGACCTGAAGGAATATTTCAAAAGGAAAATTTAACATTTCATGTTCAAGTTGTTATTTATACAGCAGTTAAGGGCAGCTATAATCTAGGGTCTTTGTGACTCCGGGACAACAGGCACCAACCAGCCATGAGGAAGCAGGTCAGAGAGCCGCTGACCTCATGATGAATGCTGAGTGTGCTGCAGGCTTGGTTTATTTTCATCTTTCCCCCCTACTTCTTCCCTAATTGGTTTTATAAAGTTTATAGGGACAGTTGTAGGGTGGTTGCAGAAAGCTTCCTGGGGGAGGTGACGTCCAAAGGGCTCCTAGGAGGAGTAAGGGCCAAGCTGGGAGGAAGACAGATCCTCTGGTGCAGATCCAGCTTGTATGGGCAAAACCAAAAGAGCTGGAACTGGGGAGGTTGACAGGTGGCAGCACAAAGGACCTTGAGTGCCAGGCCAAAGGGTCTTGAGCTTTGTTCTGAGGGCAGTGGGGAACCACAAAAACTCTCAGGCAGGAAAGGGGCAAAACGGGTCTGAGATTTATAATAATCCCACTGTTCCATGTTTGCAGAGAAGGGACTGGAGGAGCCAAGATATGAGGGTGGGAGGCCCCAAGGATACATTGTTAATTTCAGGTGAGAGATGACAGGGCCACAGCCATCTATCACAGTGCAGGGAATGTTTGGAAGGTAAAGTTGACCAGATAGACACAGTGGATGTGGGGCCAGTAGGACAGGGAGGAGCCCTTGATACCTCTTGGCTTGTGGCCTGGAGGCTGGCTGGGGAGGTTGATACACAGAGTGACACAGGATGGGATGGGTGCTGAGGAGGTGAGAGCCAGGACCTGAGACGCTGCAGAGAAGGCTCCTGGGAGATGACGTTGGAGTGGATCTCCTTCTTTGCTTGACGAGCCTGGCAAGTAGGTGCTCCAGTGGGTGGGGACCAGTGGGGGATTATTTGTTATTAGGAGACCTCAGGCCGAGTTCTGGCAGTTGTGTCATCCTGGGCAGGCCACTCAGCAATGCTGATACCCTGCTTCTGAAAACAGGGCTCATCATTCCTGAGGCTGGAGTTTTGGAGGATTAAGGAGGTAACACATGGCAAGTGCTTGGCCCAGAGCCTGGCACTGAATGAACAGAGGCTCCTTCCCTCACTCTCCGTTTTCCATCCCCCCCATGCCCAGCATCTCCTGTCCCCAGCATCCCCAACCTGCCTCTCCCTCAGCCTGTATTCCTTTGACCCAGTTAGAGAGAGATGAGAAAGGAATCCACCCGCTGGCTCTGACCTGCCCCCCTTCTTTTGCCCCAAAGGGAGGGATCCAAGGACTCAGGTCTGAGCCTGGATTAGCTGTGTAATCCCCAGCTTTGCCTAGGCAACCTCTTTCCCTGACCAAGAGAGGGGGTCTGGGGCTGGCAGCCAGGACTCCTGGGCTCTGGGCCTGATACTACTCTATCTGTCTGGGAAACCTCAGACAGGGAAGAGATCTCTTGGTGCCTCTCTTGGCAATGTCACTGACATCCACAGTGACTGTCACATGCGTGTCAGTTGTTCTGTGGGTTTGCTGTATGTGGGGCACTGTGGAAGGGAAGAAAGGCCTAGATTCTAGTCCAGCTCCACCACTCAGCAGCTTCATGCCCACAGACAAAGGACAAAACCCCCCTGAGCCTCAGTTTTTTCGTGGACAAAATGGAGTGAACACCTTGCGGGGCCGCTGCGGGGTATGTGAGAAAAGAGCTGCAAAGGAGTTTTGTAAACAGCACGTTTTAGAGAGATAAGGAAGGATGGTTACAGCACAAAAGAACAGAGATAGTTCCTCCCCATGAGGACTGGAAAAGAGCTGGGGAGAGCAGGCCAAAAAGGTCACTCTTATCACGAGGACCACAGCAGAGAGTTCCAGGAAACTGAAAAAGACGAGTTCATCAGGCTTCCAAGACCTCCTGGGAAGGCAAAGGACACAGGGACCTCCTCAGGTCAGGGGAAAACCGAGGGAAGGGGACAGCCACACAAACGCCCTAAAGTCTAATGACGGCAGAAAGGGGTCTTGGGGGATGGGGATGGGGTTCACAGCAGTGGCCTGGGCGTGATGACCCTGGCGAAGGACGGGGTCGCAGAGCCCTTAAATCCTGGACCAGTGGCTGATTCCAAAGGCAGCAGGGACCATGCCAGGATTTTGGGCAGAAGCACAAAGTGCTGGACTCTCCTGACAAGAGCTGAGAGAACTCAGCGGCGCCAGCAAGGGGATGCGCCGTGCACTGACCATCTGCATCCTCTCTGCCTCACCCCAGCCTAGGATTCCGTGACAGGCCCTCCGGGAAGACCTCCGCGAACAACCCTCTGCCTTGGAGTCGGCAATCCTTCCTCGAGCACATGGACGCCCGGTGTGGGGAAGCCCACAGTCTGGCAGGGCTCGCACTGGGCAGAATAATTGCAACGTAGTCATGAGGATCGGGCATGACCTGCTTGACTTTTCCCTCCTCCCATGATACACCGATGCATACCGCAGGTGCACACTAAACGCCGAATCTATAGAAAGTGGAACACACCAGGACCCAGCAGAAGGCGACATGCGAGGTTTGTTTACTTGTGGCATCAAAGGCTGGGAGCCGGCGGGCGTAGTCCACGAAGTGAAGCGGGCTAAGGAGGGAGCGAAAGAGCGAGGGGTGGGGACAGCCGCCGGTAAATGCCAGCCCGGCGGAGGGAGGAAGGCAGACCCCAAGCCGGTGGGACCACATCTCCCAGAAGCCCCGGCGCCAAGGCACTGGCCTCTCAGTCCTCCCCCGAGGAGGCGGGGCCGCTGGCGAAGTTGAAGGGGCGCAGCGATACCGGTGGGCGGTGCCGGCGTCGGGCGCGTGACGTCTTTCCTGCGCGCCACCTAGCGTGTCTATCGCGCCAGTTCCTCAGCCTCAGTGCTGTGAAGGTGACAGCGTGAGGTGACCCAGCTGGCCCCCCGCGATGCTGGCAGCACGGCGGCTGCTCGGCTGGTCGCTTCCCGCGCGGGTATCTGTGCGTTTCAGCGGTGACACGGTGAGGCCCGGCCTGGCTGGGGCCACGGGTGTTCGGGGCCGGGTGTCGCGGCCGCCCCTGTGCACGAGCAGTCCCTGGGGTCTGTAGTGGCCTCTGGAGAGCCCTTCTCCCCAGGCCAGGTGGGAAGGCCCTCGCTTCGGCCTGGTTGAAGTAGGGGAACGGGTCCCAACGCGGGGCCGACTCCCTTGGCCCTCTGGCTTGCTGGCTTCCCTTGTTTCACGGTCCTCGGCCTGGCGGAAGTTTTGCGGGTTATGAAGTGCCCTAGTCTTTCATTCCCTCCTTGTCACAGCCTTGTAGGGCGTGAAGGGGTCATTGCCCTATTTAGGGATGCGCACCTCCTGATTTCCCGTCCACTGCTCTGCGCCCTGAAGTGGCTGAAAAGTGCTCTTAAAAGGATGGGAATCCCGTCGCCCTCAGCTGGGGCGCTCTCCACTGGGTCGTGGGGCTCCTCATTTCATCCTCAGTGAGCCCCTCCATCACCTGTGTGTTAAGGAGGCATTTCTTTCCCATCAGTAAACACATTTCGCCTCTTCGGCCGAGTTAGGAATATAAAAGGCCCCCGGCCTACCCAAGTTTTGGTCCAGCAGGGCAGCCGGGCCAGGAAAGGGCCAAGCCGCCACACTCGGCTTGTGGGGCGGTGTGGTGCAGTGATGCAGCTGTGGGCTTTGGCCACCGACAGACCTGGGCTCACATTGGACCTGCTGCTTTTGACTGTGAGACCTTCCATAAGTTCCTTTTGCTCCGAGCCTGAGTTTTCTCCTCTGTGAAATAGAGAAAATAGTTCCTATAGAGTTGTTATGAGGATGAAATGGGATTTTGGATGTAAAATGCTTCCATCCAGTACCTGCTGAACAAAATGCTTACTAATGGCCGGGCGCGGTGGCTCACGCCTGTAATCCCAGCACTTTGGGAGGCTGAGGCAGGCGGATCGCTTGAGGTCAGGAGTTCGAGACCAGCCTGGCCAATATGGTGAAACCCCGTCTCTACTAAAAATACAAAAATTACCCGGGCGTGATGGTGAGTGCCTGTAATCCCAGCTATCCAGAGGCTGAGGCACAAGAATTATTTGAACCTGGGAGGTGGAGGTTGCAGTGAGCTGAGATTACACCACTGCACTCCAGCCTAGGCAACAGAGCAAGAGTCTGTCTCAAAAAAAAAAAAAAAAAAAAAATGCTTACTAAGTGGCAGTGGTAGCTATGATGCTATAGATGCTTCCCTAGCCCTAGCCCAGCCCCTCCTAAATAGGGAGACCCAAGATTCTGTAGCTTCTGGCCCAATCCCTCATGGTCCCAGAGCGCTGCTGGTCCTCCTGACCCTTTGTCTCCCTAGACAGCACCCAAGAAAACCTCATTTGGCTCGCTGAAGGATGAAGACCGGATTTTCACCAACCTGTACGGCCGCCATGACTGGAGGTGAGACAGTGCCCTTAGTGTGTTGGGTCCCGGAGCAAGGCATCCCCTTCACTGCCTTCCCTATTCTGTACAGGCTGAAAGGTGCCCTGAGTCGAGGTGACTGGTACAAGACAAAGGAGATCCTGCTGAAGGGGCCCGACTGGATCCTGGGTGAGATCAAGACATCGGGTTTGCGGGGCCGTGGAGGCGCTGGCTTCCCCACTGGCCTCAAGTGGAGCTTCATGAATAAGCCCTCAGATGGCAGGTGTGTGTGTGGGGGTGGGGCAGATGTGGCTGTGGGAGAGACTTGGGGGTGGCTGGGGTTTCCCTGGGCCTTTGGGCTCTTTCCTTAGAAACTTAGCATGAACGAGGTGGGCACATGTTCCCAGGCCTTAAATGGATGGGACTTACTCTGTGGACTTCCACAGGGGAGACTTATGTAGCAGAATCAACACATGATTTTGACTCAGGCAGACTTAGTTCAAATCCTAGCTCTGCCTCCTAATCATAGAGGTTTGGGCAATTTCCCGGCCTTTGTGAACCTTAGCTTCCTTTTTGTAAACAGGTACGGTGATATCATGCAAGGATTAAAGAGAGAATGTTCATACAGCTTTTGGCCTGTACGCTGGTTGGCACATAAAGCAAATGATAGATGTCACCTGCTTTACCTCCTTTTGATGGTAGAGCTTGAGGAGTGCTCTTTGTCACCAAGAGTAGAATCTGGCTCTCGGGGGCAGACACAAGGAGAGATGTTTGCATGAGCTGAATGAAGACCTTTCTTGTGGTCATAGCCACCCAAAGATAGAATAGGCAGTGAGCTCCCTGTCATTGGTGGTGGGCAAGCAGAGCCCCTGGGACATGTTGGGAGGGCAGTGAAGGATTGGCTGTCAGAGGAGACATCTTTGAGGCCTCCCTGGGTGGAGTGGGGTGGCATGGAGTTGAAGACCCAGTCCTGGTGGCCCTGTAGCCTGTCTGACCTGTGGGCCCCTGCAGGCCCAAGTATCTGGTGGTGAACGCAGACGAGGGGGAGCCGGGCACCTGCAAGGACCGGGAGATCATACGCCATGATCCTCACAAGCTGGTGGAAGGCTGCCTGGTGGGGGGCCGGGCAATGGGCGCCCGTGCCGCCTATATCTACATCCGAGGGGAGTTCTACAATGAGGCCTCCAATCTGCAGGTGGGCAGGGAGAGACGTGGACAGATGAGAAGGTGCTCAGTGTGCACTCACACACCCCTCACCCAGCACAGTCGTTCTGAGGTGTTAGTACCTGGTCTCTCAGTGGTTGAACTGGGGGAGTGGTGGCCAGTCCTGCATGCATCCCAGATGGGACTTGGCTCCCAAAGCCTCCTTCCAGGGCTCCTAATGCTGCTGGTGTAAATTTTTTTGCTTCAAAAATATAGTATTTTTTATAATAACAAGTAGTAAGAAGAAAAAACCTAAGTGGAACTACGTGTTTAGCAAGAGAGCTGAATAATTGTGAATATAAACAATTCTTATTTGGAGAAATTACATTATGTTCATTGCTTGGAACTATGAATTATACTTATATCTGTAGGAAATATAGAAAAATAAAATAGGTTAAGGCAATAGGGATATAGGCAATTACATTTTTATTTTAATTTTATAAAGACTTTTATTTTTCCTCACAGACTAGGGTAGTTAGGAGACCTGATAATAGCTACTTCATTTTTATTTTCCTGGCAGCAAAGCAGCTTACTTACGTATTCCTTCTTGCTTATCTGTTCCAGATCATAGTCAAGTTTTCCAATTCGTTTTACTAAGCTAGAAAAATTTTTTATACCAGGAGCATTAGGAGCTTCACCATGGGAGGCCTTCAAGGGCTTCATGACTCCTGAAATTATAGGCTGACTCCTGGGCTGGGGGTGGGCTGGGAAACTCACACCTTTGTCCTGCAGGTGGCCATCCGAGAGGCCTATGAGGCAGGTCTGATTGGCAAGAATGCCTGTGGCTCTGGCTATGATTTTGACGTGTTTGTGGTGCGCGGGGCTGGGGCCTACATCTGTGGAGAGGAGACAGCGCTCATCGAGTCCATCGAGGGCAAGCAGGGCAAGCCCCGCCTGAAGCCCCCCTTCCCCGCAGACGTGGGTAAGGCCTGGTGTAACCCTGGGTCAGACTGTGTCCTGTGACACCCAGGATCTGGCTAGGCTCCCTTTGGATTGTTCTTAGGGATTTCTGAGTGCCTTCCCGGCTGGGGCCAGATAGAGAGTAGGCTAGCAGCAACACACAGGCTCCCCCAGAGCCGCCTGCAGTCCCTCCTCCTGCCTCCGTCCCCCCCGCACCAGTGCTGCTCTGTGGCTCCACCTTCACAGTGCCTGTGCTGAGGCTAAGGGCATGGTGGTGAACAAGGCAATGAGGCATCTCTGGAGTTCGGGGTCCAGCAGGGATAAGAATGATAAGGGGATATTAGAGCAGGGGCTCTGCCATGGGAGCCAGACCCTGGGACACACCTCCCTGCCAGGAAACTTGCCCCACCCCCTAGCAGCCACCTGTTCTCTTCCCATTTCCCTGAAGGAGTGTTTGGCTGCCCCACAACTGTGGCCAACGTGGAGACAGTGGCAGTGTCCCCCACAATCTGCCGCCGTGGGGGTACCTGGTTTGCTGGCTTTGGCAGAGAACGCAACTCAGGCACCAAACTATTCAACATCTCTGGCCATGTCAACTACCCTTGCACTGTGGAGGAGGAGATGTCTGTGCCCTTGAAAGAACTGATTGAGAAGCATGCTGGTAAGGCCTGGGGCCAGCCAGGTGGTGGGTGGGTGCACAGTAGGGGCAGGTGTCCACGAAGAGAGCCTGGACGGGAGGGCTCAGGAGACGGGGCTGGGTCTAGGGGCTGACTAAGGGCCTGGGCTCAGGACTAGGCAGGTGTGCCGGCCCCAGCCCTGACCATGCATCCCTTTGGGGACCGACTTGGGGCCCCAGGGGGTGTCACGGGCGGCTGGGACAATCTCCTTGCTGTGATCCCTGGCGGCTCGTCTACCCCACTGATCCCCAAGTCTGTGTGTGAGACGGTGCTGATGGACTTCGACGCGCTGGTGCAGGCACAGACAGGCCTGGGCACAGCCGCGGTGATCGTCATGGACCGCTCGGTAAGGGTTCACACACCAGCCCTGGTCCCTGCCCTCCTGGTTGCTGTCTCCCTCCCTGGGCCTCCCAGAAAACCCTCTTGCCAGCACTCAGGTCTCAGTTCCTGCAGCCTGAGATAAAGCAAGGTGGAAGAGGAGGGAGGAAGGCTGCTCTGAGGAGAATACCCCGGAGTCTGGGCAGCACAGGGGGCCCAGGGAGGCTGGAGGAGGCCAGAACGCTGGGTGGGCTGGGAAGAGCTTCTGGAGCTGGGGGAGGGGCTGCTGCTAGGGGGCTGAGGCCCAGGCTTCTGTCTGGCTGTGGGTGCCTGCTAATTGCCCCTCGTCACCCAGACCGACATCGTGAAAGCCATCGCCCGCCTCATTGAGTTCTATAAGCACGAGAGCTGTGGCCAGTGTACCCCATGTCGTGAGGGTGAGCATCGGGCAGGTTGGGGGTCTGCTCGCTGTGGCTTCATTTAACCTCCACCCCACCGCGTGGCCTGTACCCCTCAAGCGCCGCCCCACATCCTGGCTGGGGAGATCATCAGGCCCTCTCTTGTGGCTGTGGCTGCAGGTGTGGACTGGATGAACAAGGTGATGGCACGTTTCGTGAGGGGGGACGCCCAGCCGGCCGAGATCGATTCCCTGTGGGAGATCAGCAAGCAGATAGAAGGCCATACGATTTGTGCTCTGGGTGACGGGGCCGCCTGGCCTGTGCAGGTATTCACCACCCTTCTGCGTAGCACGGAGGGTGGATGGCATCAAGGACCCAGGGTGTTGGGGGATTTTTGGACTCTGTTTCACACGGTCCCCCCACCGACCCCAGGGTCTGATCCGCCACTTTCGGCCGGAGCTCGAGGAGCGGATGCAGCGGTTTGCCCAGCAGCATCAGGCCCAGCAGGCTGTCTCTTAGCCCACCACTCTGGCCTGCTGTCCTGCGTCTATCCGTCTGGAATGCTGGACAATAAAGCGAGTGCTGCCCACCCTCCCACTGCAGCTGCTGTGACTGTGCTCTTTACCCTTTACCCAGCACAAGATCCTCAAGGGTGGGAGGGGAGAACAGGGTCCAGTCTGGCCCATGGCCAGAGAAAGGACAGGGTCTCGTCTGGCTTGAAGGAGATGTTTATTTCGGCTCCATGATTTGGGGTGGGGTGAATATGAAAGCGGGGAGAGAGGAAACACCTCTCTGACTTGGGGCTGGGCATGATGGGTAAGGCAGCCCCAGCCTCCACCATTTTTGTGGGGACGTTTCAGGCAGCTGTAGTGGAGGGGCAGCAGGCAGGGCCCATGGGCTAGTCGCTGAGCTGGACAGGCTTGCTGTCCAGCGGGTGCCACAGCTCCAGGCGGTGGTCACTGTGGCCCAGGCACTCAAGCCAGTGCCGCAGGCGCTCCCCACTGGCATGGCTGCCCAGCTGCACCCCGTCTGCCATGGGGGATGGGTCAGGAACCGCCAGGAGCCTACTGGGCCCCCACCCCAGCTTCTCATGTTCCCACTCACCAATGAAGTCATCAGCCGTGCCTAAGTCATAGTCCCACACGGACACCAGCAGCGTCTTCTGAGCCAGCTCCTCCCGTGGGCCTGAGTAAAAGAATTCCTGCAGGGAGAAGGGCAGAGAGGCAGGAAGGAGGCAGCCTCGGCTCTTCCACAGCTTAAGAAGCAGGCCACGGTAGGGTAGTGGCTCAGCATGTCAGGGCCAGGATTGGCTGGGACCTGCCTGGCCCTGGCTCACCTCATTGAATTCGGGGTTCAGGGTCTTCCTGCGAACACTGGTCTTGAATTTAGATTTCTTCCCTGCATTTGGATGCAGGAAACTGAACGGGGAAGATTGGCGGGTTAGGTGTGGCCCTGGAGAGGTGAGGAGTCACCGTCTTGTCCTCACCTCCCTGCTGCCTACCCCAGTTCACTCACAGGCGCACGAAGGGGTCTGAGTAACCGTTGGCATCCATGGGGGCCAGGTGGGCGCAGCGCAGCACACCCACCAGCAAGCCACCCCACTGAGAGCTGTAGCACAGTGACAGCAGGACACGCCCACGTTCCTCCCAGGCCACCTCTGTCTCCACCTCCTCCTGCAGGTGTAGGCTGAGGTCAGCCCCCATCCAGCCCAAAGCCCACCCCCTTTAGCCTCCGCGCTCTGGGCAGGAAAGCTCAACCTGGCCCCAAAGAAATCGGGGGCAACGACTTCATTTCCAATACAGCCACTTGCCCAGTGCCATGGAAGTGGCCCTGTGGGTCAGCTGTACCCTCTAGGGCCTGACCAAAGGCGAGGCTTGCTGACCACATGACCAGTCAGATACGTCTGTCATGGAGGGGAAGCGAACTGGCTGACATGCCAGTAGCTCCCTAAGTGGCTTCCCATCCAGTGCCCATAGCCACCCCTGTAGGCAAGCGGCTCTGAGAGGATGTTCACTTCCCAAGGAGAAGCAGATCTCTTCAAAACCCCACCGTCTTCGCCCCCTACTTCCCTGGGGACCAGATGCTGAGTGTCGTTTGTCACACTCTGGGCCCTGGTGCTTCTGAACAGGCTCAGGGAGGAAGCCTGGGGAGGATGCACTGCTCTCACCCACAGGGTAGGTTTCCATTTGCAGAAAGCCCCACCACCTTGCTCACAGGCGGTTCTCAGGAATGCGGGAGTGCTCTGTGAGCACCCACCATGCTCCGGGCGCTGTCGTGCTTGGGATCTGGGGCGGAGGGTACACAGGGCTGGCGCTGGGTGAAGTGGCCTGTCCATGCCACCTTGGTCACTTGGGCTAATCGACAGCTGCAGCAACTTGTGGCTCCACCAGGGGGCAGGGCACCCGGCACTTCGGGGAGGAGCTGGTAGGGGGCCCTGCTCTCAGCCTCCCAGCTGCCTCCCCCACCAACCACAGAGGTTCTAACTAGGTCTTTGGTCTCCAGTGGTATCAAAGAAACCCCTGCAGTCACCCTCACTGTCTCCGGACAAGGGCCTGTCTAGGACAGCCTGCCCCAGGAGTGGCCCCCACACTCCCCTCAGGCCAGACCCCAGCCAGGGAGCCCTACCCATCTGTCCTCTCTTCCACCTCGCCCAGCCTCCCATCCCAGGCCATGGACAAATGCCGCCAGTTTCAGCCTCTGCCTCAAGGCAGGTCTCTGCCCAGCTGCGCCCCCAAGGGCTCTGCTTGTCCCAGTGCCCCACAGCTCCTCTGGGCCGCCCTGGCAAGGGAGTCACCCTCACTTTGCCATTAGGTACCTGGCTGTCCCCTGTGACAATGAGGGCTCACGGGGCCTATGAGAGCTGGCCTCAGGTTCCTCCAAGTCCCCTACGCCCCTGCCACCAGGCCTGCCCCCTCATACCTGCTCAGCCCAGCTGTCCTACCCACCTCATAGAGGGACATGCTGCGGGCTGTGTCTAGGCTCTTGGGCCTCTTGGCCTGAAAGGGCAGAGAGCCCGGTCATCCTGGCCAGATGCTGCCCAGGTCCCCCTCCCTGTTCCTCCCCTCTAGCTCCCCCCATCACAAGGTTCCTGGCCTCTGCAGTCCCACCCTGTGCTCCAGCCCCACTCACCAGTCTCCGCTTCTCCAGACAGATGTCGAAGCTCCTGGCTCGGTTTGGCACCAGCTTCCTCAGGGGCACCCGCAGCTCCCCCAGTTGAGGCGCCTGCTGCCATTGCCGCAGCCATGGGTCCTCGCACACACACAGCCTGGTGGCCGCCCAGGTCAGACCTGGCCAGGCCAGCCCCATCCCTCTGCTTCACCCCCAGGTGGCCCAGGCCGGATCCTCACCTAAGGGTCTTGCAGGCAGCATCCTGGCAGGTGAAGCCGTGATAGGTGAGTGTCTCCTCCCAGACAGGTACCCTCGTGCCCCGAACGGTGCGTGTCCGAAGCTGGCTGGCCTAGGGCCCAAGCAGGGTGGGTCAGGGCCTCCTAGGGCTAAGACCGTCCTGTAACCCCCCACCGTACCTCCCTGGTAGGACACCCCCACTATTTGCACATCCCAGCAACTGAGACCTAGGCCTTGCGGGGTGGGGAGGAGCCAAACAGAGCCAAGTGGATGCCCCAGCCTGGGTGTTCCACCAGAGGGCAGCAGTGGGGGGCCTGGGGCTTCCCCTCACCTTGCCTGGCCCCTGGCAGCAGATTGGCTTTGACATAGGCGTCCACGGAGCCTGAGGCCAATGGCTTGAGGCCCTGGGAACAAGACAGTGGGTATGAGACAGGCCCGTGGCCCAGCCCTCTGTCCCAGGAACACCCACCCCCATCCTCACCTTGGCACGATGAGCCATGCAACGCAGGGCACTGTTGTCTGCATCAAAAAGAAGTGTGAACTCCAGGGTGCCCGGGGCAGCTAGAGGCGGGTGGCAGGCAGGGTCACCTCCTACCTCAGCTCAGTCTGCCCCCACCCATGGCACGTGCCTCCTGCCTTGCCCCTCCATGGCCAGATGGTAGGGACACCCCACTCCCTCTCCTGGCTGGGCTGAGCTCAGGGTGTCCCCCTCTTCCTGCCCCTACTCACTGCTGTCGTCTGAGTCTCCTTCTGGCTCTGGGTCGGGCTGCAGCTGGGGTGCAGAGCGGATGGTGGACGCTGCTGCGGGGCGCAGGTCCGGAGGGTGCAGGGCAGGCTCCGCAAAAGGGTAAAAGTGCGGGAAGTAGTGGGAAATCAGGCGGATGGGCCGGATGGGGCCCGGGCTCACATCGACGGCCATGTGCTCCCGCGTGCTAACCCGGGGAGGCTGCCCACCTGCTGCCGCAGTGCCCGCCATGGGACCCAGATGGGGGTGCGGAGACTCAGAGAAATGCCTGAGGACTGGGGCTGGCGGGAATGCACCCGGCCTCGGAAATGGGGTGAAGAAGCATCGCTGATACCATGCAGGGACCTGAGGACAGAGCGCACGGTTGAGGGAAGGGCCGGGGGAGTCCTCAGCCTGGAGAGTCGTGGCAGGCTTTGGAGGGGACTGGGTGTGTCGGGAGTCAGTCCAGCTCCTGGTCCTTACCGCTCTGGGAGCTACTTCACCCAGTGTGAGTTGCTGCTGCTGGCAGTGGGTATGCACTCTTGGGGGGCAGAGCCCGTGACTGCTGTGTCCCCAGTGAGTGAGGGTGACCCAGAGCTCAGAACCCTCTCAGAGCTTCTTCCTAGCGCTGAGGCTCAGCTTCCCTCCTCCCTCTGCCCCCTTCACACTTTGTCAAAGGGAGTTATTTTTACCACCATCATGTGGCCCTGCTCCCAGGTGAGGAGGCTGGAGGGCCGGAGGGCCGGAGGTGACAGAGGGCTGTGGAGGTGATAAGTGGTTTGTGGGAAGGAGGGAGCGCATAGAAGGAGGGGAGGGGGTGCATGGGAAGGCGGGAGGGGAGGGAGGTCTGGGGAGGAGAGGAGGGGAGCCACAGGAGGGGGCCTCTATGATGGAGCCCTGTGGGGGTGGCCAGTTTACACTCTGCAACATGAACCAGATCATCCCACCTCCACCCCTGCTTGGAATAAAATCTGAACCCTTTGGTAAGGCATGGCCCCTTTTCACCTCACCAAGGAGTGTCCCCTTGGCATCTCACAGTAATGGCCCACTCCCCTCCCAAACTGGGCCACCCTCCCTGCCCTTTGACCTGACCACTCCTACTCACCTTTGGTTTCTGGGTCACCCCCTGCAGGGGATCTTGGCTGGTTTTAACCATCCAGCATTCCCTCTCCTCTCTTCTCCCCAGTTATTCTTTTAATTTTTAATCAACATAACTGTAGGTGTGTATGGGGTACAATATGGTGTTCTGATGTGATATGTGTAGAAATGCGATTTCTACAATATGCATTGTAGAAAGAGTCAGACAGGCTAATGAAAAAAAGAACACTTAAAATGTACTCTTCAGTCAACTGTGAAATACACAAGGCGCTATTGTTAGGGATGTTTGCCATGCTGTGCAACAGGGCCTTCAGCTTACTCTTCCTGACTGGAACTTTGTACCCTAAGAGCAATGTCTCCCCTCTCCCCATCCCTAGTCCCCCACTCTCCAGCCCCTGGTGACCACCATTCTCTCTGCTTCTAGGAGTTCAACTTTTTCAGATTCCACATAAAAATCAGACCGTATAGTATTCATCTTTCTGTGCCTAGCTTATTTCACTTAGCATATCGTCCTCCGGGTTGATCCATGTTGTCACAAATGACAGAATGTCCATCTTTGTTAAGGCTGAACAGTGTAGACAGACCATCTTATCCATCCGTCTGATGCTGGGCAGTCAGGTTGCTGCCGTGTCTTAGCTGTTGTGAATGGCACTGCAGTGAACATGGAGGCAGACACCTCTTCAGCATGCTGACTTCAATTCCTGTGGATACTACCCACAAGTGGGGTTGCTGAATCACACAGTAGCTCTATTTTTAGTGTTCTAAGGGACTGCCATATGATTTTCCAAAATGGCTGTGCTCATTTACCTTCCCACCAACAGCACATAAGGCTTCCCTTTCCTCCACATCCTCACGAGCATTTGTTGTCTCCCATGGTTTGGTAGTAGCTTTTTTAACAGGTGTGAGGTGGTATCTCATTGAGATTTTAACTTGTATTTCCTGCACGATTAGCGATGCTGAGGATTTTTTCACGTGTCTTTTGAGAAATGTATGTTCAGGTCCTTTGCCCATGTTTAAATGGGGATATTTGTTTCTTGAGTTCCTTGTTTCCTTTGGATATTAGCCCCCTTATCAGGTGTATGGTTTACAAAGATTTTCTCCCATCCTGTAGTCTCTCTCTTCACTTTGTTGTTTTTTTTTTTTTTTGCTGTGTAGAAGCTTTTTAGTCGGGTGCCATCCCATTTGTCTGTTTTTGCTTTTGATGCCTTTGCTTTTGGGGTCCTATCCAAGAAATCATTGCCCAGACCAATGTCTAGAACTTTCCCCATATGTTTCCTTCAAGTAGTGTTACCATTGCAGGTTTTTGTTTTTTTTGTTTTTTTCCTTTTAGATAGGATCTCACTCTGTCGCCCAGGCTGGAGTGCAGTGGCACAATCTCAGTTCACTGCAGCCTCTGCCTCCTGGGCTCAAGCGATCTTCCCACCTCAGCTTCTTGAGTAGCTGGGATTACAGCGTGCACCACCATGCCTGGCTAATTTTTTTGTATTTCTATACAGATGGGGTTTCACTACATTGGCCAGGCCGGTCTTGAACTCCTGAGTCACGGTGGCCGGCCTTGGCCAACCAAAGTGTTGGGATTACAGGCATGAGCCACGACGTCCGGCTCACTTCAGGTTTTTACAGGCCATTTTGAGTTGATTTTTGTCTAAAGTGGGAACCTCAATTGTTCTTCGGGAACCACTGCTTCTCAGTCCAGGGAGTTCCCCCTCCTACCCAGGCAAGCATCCCAGACTCTATCCATCAATGTATTGTAAATCCAACTGGCCATGTGACAGGCTCAGGGAAGGACATGTGACTCAAGGCAGGCCAGTGAAGTGCACTTCTGGGTTAGACTGGCTGGGAAGGAGCAGCCGTGTTTTCTGTTGATGGACGCTGCTATCCTCTCCTCAACCTCTCACATTCTGCACTAGAGACAACCTCCCCGGGGCTGAGGCCAGCACAGCGCAAAGCACAGCAAGAGGGGAGCCCCTGAGCCCCTGGATCCAGCCATCCTGCCACGGCAAGCTCAGACCACCCGCTCCCTCAACTCTTTCACAGAACCCTGGTCTACCTAGTTGATGTCTTACGTAATTCCACTATTATCTGTGATTAATTAATGTGGAACCACATGATTATCTGTGTGACCTCGTCTGAGGTCTCCCCTAGACTGAGCACTCCTCACTCTGGAGGGCAGGTGAGCATCTGACCGGTCCACAGCTGTGGCCCCCACACAGCAGCTGGCACACACAGGGGCTCTGTGTGTGAGACCCCTGCAGTAACACCCAGGGGCATGGGTGCGCCTTACTCCTCTCTGGGATCCCGGAGCCCAGCACAGGGTCAGCCAGGCACAGCAGACAGAACAGGAGGTGCAGGCTGAGACATGGGCAGTGCAGTGCCTAAGAGTCTGGGCTGTGGAGTCTGAGAGCTCTGGTTCCAATCCCAGCCTGGGGCCCTTAGGCAAGGTGTCTCTCCTCCCTGAAAGCAGTCTCACCAGCCAGAGACAGTGTTGGCCCCGCCTTACGGGCTGTTGTGAGGGTAAGATGAATTGACTCCAAGTACTTGGCACCCAGGAAGTGTCCGCTGCTGTGGGGAATGGCGTGACTGGAAGGAGGAGCCCCAACCAGCGACCTGGAGTGGTCTGCCTAAGGTCAAGGCCCCAGTACAGCAGAAGCAGGAGCTCTAGAGCTGTCAAAGACCTTTATTCAGTCCTGGAGTGGAGCTGGCCTGGCAGGGTGAAGCCAGGGGCTGCTTAGGGTGGGCCAGACCCTCAGCCCCTGAGCAGCTCAGGCCGGCCAGGCGGGGCTGGTAGGTACCAGGTGCCAGCAGCTGCAGGGCAAACTCTGTGATGACAGCTGTGAGGCCCCAGACCCGGTGTGGTCCATGCAGGAAGACGGGTAGTGTGTAGCGGAAGTGGCCACCCCGGCAGAAGTGGGTATAGCCCTGATTCTGCGTCTGCAGCAGGTGGGCCAGCGGCAGTGCAAACACCTCATCTACCTGCAGGCAGGAGGCAGAGAGGGTAGACAGAGGACTGGAACAGCCCAACCTCCTCACATCCCCCAGCTCACCTCCTCCGAGTTGGGCCTGAGGCTCTGGGGATCCAGTGGGCCTACACCAGCAAGCACTGGCACCACGGTGGCCTTTCGCTGGGGAAGATGGCAGGCAGTCAGGGAAGCATGGCCTTGGCTGGGTTTGAAGGCTGGGGAGGGGAGTGTGAGAGGAAGACCCCTTTGCCATGCGTAGGCCTTTGGTAGTCATGTTCGGGTCCACCTGCCTATGTCCTCCAGCCATGCTGACTGACTCAGGTCCCTTCAAATGCACTAGACCTGTTCCCTCTGCTTAGGACAATCTCCCACTTGGCATTCAAGCCTGGGTTCAATCCCTGCCTACCCCATGAAGCTTCCCTGGCCCTAATCCACCAAGCTGAGCGGAGCTGGCCCACCCCATCGCCCTGGGCCACCTCTACTCAGGACACTAGAGCCTTCCCAATCCCTTCCCGAGGGGGTGTGTGGGGTGGTGCATGTGACCAGGCAGATTAGGGGCACCCCTCCACACTTCGTGCCTGTGGGGGTCCACGACCACTCTCCTGGTCCCTGGGAGCCCGGCTCCAGGGCACGCACAGAGTGAGTGAATGGGGTGGGGTGGCCTCAGCCAGGTGGCTCACCGGATCATACACAGGCCGCAGCAGGCCCCACACGTGCTCCTCGGGCACTGCCAGGCCCAGCTCCTCCCGGGTTTCCCGCAGGGCCGTGTGCACCACGTCTTGGTCAGCCGGGTCGCACTTGCCGCCTGGGAAACTAAACAGACAAAAGGAGTCTGGTCCGTGGACTCTTGGGGCCATGGAGAGGTCGGGGTGTCGGCAGTGCGGGGGGGCCAGTGGCCCACCGAAGTATGGCCTGCCTCTGCCCCTAGTTTACTGGGAGGCCCCAGGCAAGCGATGCGACCTCTGGAGGCCAGTTTACCTCCCTGAGCAATGGGGATAAGCAAGAGAGGCCCGGGGCAGCGCAGGATAAGAGGGTCTGCAGCAGAGGCAAGAAGATCCTGGGGCTCAGATACCCAAATTCGGCCTATGGTGGCCCCAGTAACACTGACATTGTCCTCAGGATGTTCTTAATTCCCGCCGGGCAGGGCCCGAACCTCTCCGTAGTCGCCGGCAGGGGGCGGCGTCCGCCCTCTTAGCGGGAAACAGCTCAAAGGGGTGTCCCGGGCCCAGGCGTGCGCGAAAGGACGCGCACGAGGGGAGCACGAGGGGGCGCACGAGGGGGCCCACGCGGCTAGGACGTCGCGCCCGGGCAGGTGCACCGGGGCCGACGGACACGGATCGCTGACCTCTCGCCGCAGCCCTTGGGCGGAGGGACTCTCCCCAGACTCATTTTACGGAGGCGGAAACCGAGGCTCGAAGGGGCTAAGTGCCCTGCCCGAGGTCCCTGCCAGCCCCGGGCTCCTGTGGCCTCCGGCAAAGGGCGAGGAGTTCCCGGCCGCTGTACCTGACGTCGCCCTTGTGCCTCCCGGTCAGGCGACTGGACCGCAGCGTGTACAGCAGCGCCGGGACCCCACGCACTGAGCAGAGCGGCACGAGCACTGCGGCCGACGCGGGCCGCGCGCGGAGCCGGGCCGTGGCCCCGGCCAGCAGCCGGCGGCAGCGCAGCTCGCCCTCGGCCGACAGGCAGTCGGGCAGCATGTCGAGTCCTGCGCGGCCGGGACACTGAGAGCGCGGGGTTGGGCGAGGGAAGAGGCGGGGCGGGGCGGGGCACTCAGCCCCGGTCCCTCAGCCCCGGTCCCTCCGGAAGCTGAGAGGGAGAAGGGGCAGCTCGCCCGACGCGTCCCGCCGGGGGAGCTGCTGAGCGGCAATGGTGTCGGGGGACCTCGGTGGGGTGGGTCTGTTCGTGGGCGGGGTTGGGTCTGTTCGTGGGCGGGGTTGGGTCTGTTCGTGGGCGGGGCCTGCCCGGAGACTGGGCCTCGGTGGTACTGGGTCTGTTCGGGGGCGGGGCCTGTTTGAAGGCGGGGCCTCGGTGGGACGGAGTCTGCTAGGGGGCGGGGCCTGTTTGAAGGCGGGGCCTCTGTGGGACGCGTTGAATCCCCCGGATGGGAGGGAGGGAGGGAGGGAGGGTGGCGGGGCGGGGCCTGCGCGGGAGCCGGACCCGAACGTTACTGCGAGAGGGCGGCGGGGCCTAGTAGGCAATCGAGGCTGGGGCGGGCTGGGGGCGGGGCCTGGACCGGAACTTTGGTACGAATGACTGGGGGGCGTGGCCAGGCGGACTGTGCTTCCGGCAGGGCCGGGCCAGGGTCGGGGGCGTGGCCGCGGGGAGGGAGATGGGCGCGGAGCTGGAGGACCTGGCGGTGGTACCCTCAGAGATCCTGGAACCGCGCGGACCGTGAAGCGCCCGGCGACCGTCCTCGGTCCCGTTGGGTCCTGGCGTTGGGGTGTCTGATGAGGCCCTGCCGGCTCCCGTTGGTCCGTCCCTCCCTTAGGGGCTCCAGGATGTACGGAGCCGGGATCCCACGGGGATGCCCCTCTAGGAGCCCGAGGTCGATCCGTGCGCGAGAGGAGCGTCCGGCCCAGCCTTCCCTCCGGTCCTCCCTCCCGATGCCGCTGGGTGGCGCGCGCCTCCCCCAGTCTTGTCTTCCCCTCTGGCTCCGTCGGAATCCAGCCCCAGGCCTTTGACCTCCTTGTCCCAGCGTCCAGAGCTCTTCTCCCTTCCTGCCTTGAGTGTTGACCGGATTCCCAAATCCCTCCCCCGTTCCTACCTCGGCTCCTGTGGTCATTGACCACCGTGGTTCTGCGCCCTTTCACCAGACCCTGGGCTTGGGGACCAGATGACCCCAGCCTTGCACACAGCATTTAAACGTGGGGTGGCGGGTGTCCGCCATGCTCTGCTGTGTGACCTTGAGCAGGTCCCGCGCCTCTCTGAGCGCCAGTTTCGATCCTCATCTGGGCAAGTGCAGCCCTGCCACTGGGCTGGAGTCACCACTTTTAATATTACTGTGTGCTCCCAGGGATGCGGACGGCACTGGGCAGAGCTTCGGGATGCCTACAGGGCTGATGTGGGGACTGTGATGGGTCTGGGAGTTCCTGAGGCCCCCACCCACCGTGACCACGAGGACAGAAGTGCTCTGACCACTCATGCCAAATAGTTTAATGTTAGGGGGAAGGGAGAGGTAAGGCAGGGTTTTCAGGAGTTACCCCCAAAGCAAGAGGGCACAGTATTCAGGCTGCTGGGGTTGGGAGGTAGAAGGCCTGGTTCCAAGCTTGTCATGGTCCCAGCCTTGCTGTGACCCTGGACAGGTAGCCTCTTTCTCTAGACTTTCACCTACCCTGCTCTTCTTGAGACAGAGGTGGAGCTGGAGGGGGCGGGGCAGAGGCTGATTCCCATACCCGTTGTAAGGTCCAGGGTAGCAGGGCTTCCCCACAGGGCTTCTGCCATCACTGGAAGTCCTGGCCAGGCCCCAGACACACCACAGTGGGGGACAGGAGCCCCAGCCCAGCTGGGAGATGCAGGCCTCCTTGATCCCTATCAGCCCGGATGTTGGGGAGGGGGTATGGTGCTGGTCGGGTCCTTGGGATCCCTAGGTGGCTCGGGGCTCCAGAGTACAGGCTCTGATAGGTGACAGGCCTGTAGGTGGCCGGGGCCAGCAGGGCCTCAGGTGGGGGCAGCAGCTGATGATGGAGCTGAGCAGGGGTCTTGGAGGTGGAAGCTGAAGCTTTGTTGGGGTCTGAGGGAGGAAATGGTCTGAGTGGACTCTGGGCCTCCCATCGCATCCTCATCCCTCATCCCAGGCCTACCCTGGTCCCTTCCTGCTCCTTCTTCCCAAGTTACCTACCTCTCAGCCTTTGCCTTTGCTTTTCCCTCTGCCTGGAATTTCTTCTTCACCTTCTCCCTCTGTCCAAACCCTTCCCAGTCCTCCAAGGCCCAGCTTGAGAGCCACCTCCTGCAGGAAGCCTGCCTGGCACCCCCTGCCTGTGCTCTCTGTCCTGAGCCCCATATTGTCTTACGCATGTCTGCTTCCCCCTCTGTGTGTCCACACAGGGGCCCTGTGGATTTGCTGAGCTGCTGAAGCCCCTTCCTGGAGGTCCTGTCCCTTTGCCTCCTGCCCACCGTGTACACCTTAGTCCCACTATGTCTGCAGGCCTGGGGCCTTACCTTTCTCCCTGTCTGTGGTGCCCTTCAGCACACAGGGACTGAGGCTGCTGTGACTCCGGGCTGGGACACTGAGCAGGGGCCGTGGGGCCACAGGCCTGAAGATAGAACAAGCAAGAACGGGGGGAGGGGATCAAGGGGAAGAACCCGGGCCAGGGATCATGGCCAGATTCAGATGGTGGGGCCCCAGGATGGGTCAGAGGGTGTGACCCTGAAACAAGGGTCGGAAACTGAGGCCTTAGGATATGCCTGGGGTGGGGGCGAGGGGCTAGGATCAGGGTCAGACAGTACCAGGAGTCCAGGTCACTCTCTCTAAAGCCCTTGGCAAAAGGGTTGCTGGCGATTTTCAGCTGGGTGATCTGCAGGAGACAAAGTGCAGTCGTGGGCTGGCCATGAGCCAGGCTCAGCCACCTTGTCCTCCCGGGAACCCGCAGTCAGGAGGCCCTGGCACCCGGGCCCCTTGGCCCAGGAACTCTGAGCTGATAGGAGTACGGGCAGGGCCTTGACTGACGGCAGATACTCAGGGCAAGTTGGGAGGGCAGTAGTCTGTGCCAGTGAGGGCTGCAAGCCTCAGGGCTCAGTCTCCACCCCTGTGAAATGGGCGTGCAGCGGGTGCTCCCGAGCTGGTTCACCCACCCTGTGGTTCTGATAGGCTGTCACAGCTGTGAACTGGGTCTCTGTGAAGATGAAGGACTTGAAGTTCTCCTGGGCATAGCGCTCACTGTCCTTGCGTGGGTCCACGAAGACCACGTGGAAACGGGGCTGGTAGCGGTGCATGGAGTTGAGAATGATCTGTGGAAGGGACAGAGCAGGGGTACAGGGGTGAGGCGGACTACAGTGGACTCCCTGAGGCTGGAGTCCTTCCCTCCAAGCCAGGAGCCTGCCCCGGGCCTGCCACCCTGTTCCTTTCATGGCAGCGCAGGGTCTGAGCTGGAGAGGCTGCGGTTCCGTGTCAAAGGCCCCTTTGGATCATGGATCCTTGCCTCCATGTCCTCTCACACCCCACATCCCAGCTGCCACCCACTGCCTGTGTGCCGGCCCGCCACTGTCACGTTCAGCGGTTTCCTCGGTTGCCTCCCGGCCTGTCCGCTGTCCCCGCCTTACCCCTCTGTTGCTTCTCTACACAGCTGCCCAGGAAGCCACATCACATAGCCCCCGCTCCTAACCTTCCAGCGACTTCCACCCCACACGGTAAAAGCCAGAGCCCCCCGAAGTCAGCCCGGCCCCTCAGGCATTTGCCTCCTTGGCTTCCCCTCCTGGCTCCACTCCGGCCCCATGGATGCGTCTTGCAATTCTGCCGGCCCAGGATTCTCTGGCCTCAGGGCCTTTGCACCTGCTGTCCCCTCTGACGGGCATGGGCCCCTCCATCCCCCACCTCCTTCAGGTCTTCAGCTCCCTGCATCCCCTGAGAGCAGTGGCACCCTTTCTCCGCCCCCTTTCCGTACCTCTGCTTTCTCTTTGGCATTTGTCCCTATCTGAGACGCTGGACACAGTGTCTTCTGGACCCTGCCTCTGCCCCAGGAAGTGACCTCTGTGAGGGCAGGGATCGTTGGCTGTTTGACCAAGTGTCAATGATGCTGTGTCCGCACATAAAGCGGGCCTGGCCTAGGCTGGGCGTTCCATACCTTGTCCTCCCTCTCTTTGCGGGGCACAATGTATGCTGGAACATTCCCCCACCCCCACCCCCTTTTCCACCTGCCTGGACAGCCCTCTCTGCTGTGCCACCCCCAGCCAGGTGAGCTCGCCACCCCAGCTCCCCGCCCCGCCTTGGCCATCAGCAGCAGGCAGAGGTGCTGGGCATCAAGGCCATTGGACACCAAAGTCCCTACCAGCCCTAACCCCAGGCCCTTCCGTCCCCGCCGTGGCCCGGGCCTCACATGGCCATTGTCATCCAGCAGGTTGTTGGTCAGCTTGAGCTTATCGAAGGACACAATCTGGCGCATCCACTGGGCACCCTTGGCCGGTGAGTCGGGGTGGAAGTGTACGCGGCCAGGTGTGGCTGGGTCTGCCTTGCCCGCCACCAGCCAGGCCGAGCTGTGGAAGGCATACCTGGGGAGCACAGCGAGGTGGTGAGGGCTGCCCCAACCAGAGTCGCACCTGAACAATACAGGTGGGATGAAGGGGCTGCTGCTGACTCCAACACTGCTCACCCCACCTGGCGGGCACCTTGCTAAGGAACCCAAGGCTCAGAGAATCCTGTTGAGACCTGAGCTCCCTGTGGCTGCACCTGGCTGGTGGATGACAGGATAACCCCTGCTGCCCTGGGCTAGACCTCTCAGCTGCCTGCCCGAGGCTAGCCCACTGCCCATGGAAAGCTGCCTGCCCGAGGCTAGCCCACTGCCCATGAAAAGCTGCCTGCCCGAGGCTAGCCCACTGCCCATGGAAAGCTGCCTGCCCGAGGCTAGCCCACTGCCCATGGAAGTCTGCTGGGTACCCTGAGCTGGGCTCCCTCCTGCCCTCAGGCTGTTGTTGCCTGTCTGTCATCCTGCCCTTAGGCTGCACCTCCCTGGCATTGTTTGGACAGGCCCCTGCCTCACCTTGGGGTGCAGGAAGGGTCTAATTCCTGGTCTCAGCACCTGAGACCTGAGCCTGTGCCCCAGGCCGGTCCCCGCACCTGTATCTCTTGTCGTCCAGGGGGATGAAGTCCATCAGCAGGGCGTAGTCGGCCAGGGAGTCCATGCCCAGGATCTTCACCTGGAAGGGGGGGAACATCCTCCTGCGGGAGGGAGGTGCTCAGCAGCCGGATGTGGCTCCAGCCCTGGCCCCTGCCCCACCCCGCCCCCGCTGCTCACACCTGCCTGCCTTGGTGACGATCATCTCAGTGCCCAGCTGGTTGAATTCTTCCCACAGGGGCTTCATCTCCAGCTGAACCGTCACGCTGGACACACGTGGGTTCTTGGGGCCCTGCCCAGTGGGCTCGGCCACAGCTTGGGCCCCAGTAGAGCTGGTGCAAGGGCCTGATGGGAATGGCGACCCCAGCCGGGGCTCCCAGCCAGAGCTGGTTGTGGGTAGGGAGTAGGTCTCTGAGGGTGCAAGTATGCCGAGGCCAGCAGACAGGAAGGCTGTGGAGAGAGGACGGAAGTGTGGGCCCCACGCATCACCCAGCCAGCTCTTATCCTTCAGGCTGCACCTACATGCCTCTTCCTCCAGGAAGCCCTCCCTGACTGCCAGGGCTGTGTTCTCACAGGATCCCCCACTCAGCATCACTCTGTGAGGTAAATGCTCACTTAAAGTCTTTTTTGCCAGCAAGCTCCTTGAGGGTAGCGTCAGGGCCTGTCTTGCTCCCCAGAGAATGTTTGGGCCATCTTGTGTCTATGTGGCCTCAAGCAAATTGTTTCACCTCCTGGAGCCTCAGTTTCCACATCTGTCGGAAGGGGTTCTTAATACCTGCCTCACAAGGCCGATGTGAGGATTAGTGACCACGCACAGGGGCTGGTGCACAGGGGGGCCCTTCACAAACAGCACCTGTTCTAAATGATATGTGTGTGTGGGGGGGGGAGGGGGCAGGGGTCTTCCCCAGCTCTGTGGGACCCTGCCTCCCGGTGCTGCTGAAGGAGAGCTGAGACAAGAAGAGCCCCCCATTCAGCACCAATTACCCATCCCTGACCTTGACAACCCGCCCAGAGCCTGCCTCCAGAAACCCATCCTACCGTCTTTTTCTCAGGTCTCTGCACTCTTCTAAACTCTTGTCTTTTGATCTGCAATCCCGGCACAAGTCTTGGCCAAATGCTTTGTCACCCTTCACCCCTCCAATTAAAAAAAATCTTAGCTAAATAAGATACCATTTTATACCCATTAAGATGGCTATTAGAAAAGAAACCAGAAAATAAAGTGTTGGTAAGGAGATGGAAAAATTAGAACTCCCTTTTTTTTTTTTTTTTTTGAGGCAGGATCTTACTCTGTTGCCCAGGCTGGAGTGCAGCGGCAGCTCTGTCATAGCTCAATGCAGCCTCGACCTCTTGGCCTCAAGTGATCCTCCCATATCAGCCTTACAAGTAGCTGGGACTATAGGTGCACACCACCACACATGGCTCCTTTTTTTTTTTTTTTTTTTTTTTTTTTGTAGAGATGGGATCTCCCTATGTTGCCCAGGCTGGTCTTGAATTCCTGAGCTCAAGTGATCCTCCCACCTTGGCCTCCTAAAGTGTTGGGATTACAGGCGTGAGCCACTATGCCTGGCCTCAAGAAATTGGAACTCTTGTGCACTGCTGGTGGGAATGTAAAATGGTGCAGCTGCTGGGGAAAACAGCATGGTAGCCTCCTCAAAAAATTAAAACTAGAATTACTATATATATATATATATATTTTTTTTTTTTTTTTTTTTGAGACGGAGTCTTGCTCTGTCACCCAGGCTGGATGGACATGATCTCGGCTCACTGCAACCTCCGCCTCCCTGGTTCAAAAGATTCTCCTGCCTCAGCCTCCCGAGTAGCTGGGATTACAGGTGTGCATCATCATGCCTGGCTAATTTTTATATTTTTATTAGAGACGGGGTTTCACCATGTTGTCTAGGCTGGTCTCGAACTCCTGACCTCAGGTGATTTGCCCACCTCAGCCTCCCAAAGTGCTGGGGTTACAGGCGTGAGCCACCGTGCCCAGCCTAGAATTACCATATGATCCAGCAATTCCACTTCTGGGTCTATACCAGAAAGAATTGAAAGAAGGAACTCAAACAGACATTTGCACACCCATGTTCATATGAGCGTTATTCACAATAGCCAAGAAGTGGAAGCACCCCAGTGTCCATCGGAGAATGAATGGATGAACGAAATGGGGTCCATCCGTGCAAGGGAATAGTATCCAGCCTTAACAGGGAAGAACATTCTGACACATGCTACAACATGGATGAGTCCTGAAGACACTGTTACGTGACATGAGCCAGACACCAAAGGAAAAATACCATATGATTCTACTCATAGGCGGTACCTGGTGAGGCCAAATCATAGAAACAGAAGGTAGAATGGTGGTTGCCAGGGGCTGTGGAGGAGGAAATGGAGAGTTGTTGTTTCATAAGGACAGAATATCAGTTCTGCAAGATGCAAAATGTTCTAGAGATGGATGCTAACGATGGTTGCACAGCAATGTTGTTAGAAATGCTTGTTTTCCGGTGCCGTAAAGAAATAGCACTTGAACATAAATTTAATTTCCTCAGCAAGGCCATTTTTTTTTACTTTTTGCAGAAAGGGTATACTCGCCAGCAGTTTTGCCACGAGAGTACACCGAACAAAGGAGACAGGGTCATTTATAACCTGACGTGTCCACCCTACTGCCGTGTCCGGTTCCCATTGGCTGGAACGGGACCTCACATTCTGTATTTGTCCTGATTGGCTAATAACTTAGAACTTTTAAAAAAGGCAAAGGCAGAGGAGAACAAAGGAAGGAGGAAGTAACATGTAGAATGCTGAGAAAGGTAAAAACACCTTCAAATAAGGAAGAGGAACAGGCTATGACATAATGTTTGCTTGGACCAGTATAAGCATCCCAGGGCAAATATTTAAGCTAAATTGTGGGAGCTAAGAACATAAAGTATATTGATTTTTTTTTATTATTGCTAGCAGATATTTAAGAATGTTAGTACAGGTCTTTGAATAAATTTTGCTTCTAAGAGAAGTTATATTTATTCCTAATTAGATGGCAGGAAAGTCTTTGAAGAGGAACCTCTACTTTACTTTTTACAATGTGAATGTAATTAATGCTACAAAACTGTGCATTTAAAAATGGTTAAGGTGGGCCGGGTGCAGTGGCTCATGCCTGTAATCCCAGCACTTTGGGAGGCCGAGGCGGGTGGGTCACTTGAGGTCAGGAGTTTGAGACCAGCCTGGCCATCATGGCAAACCCCATCTCTACTAAAAATACAAAAATTAGCCAGGAGTGCTGGCGGGCGCCTGTAATCCAAGCTATTCGGGAGGCTGAGACACAAGTGTGGCTTGAACCCAAGGGGGTGGAGGTTGCAGTGAGCCAAGATAGCACCACTGCACTCCAGCCTGGGTGACAGAGCGAGACTCTGTCTCAAAACATAACTAACTAACTAACTAACTAAATAAATAAATAAATAAATAAGTTAAGATGGTAAATTGTGTTATGTATATTTTACAATTAAAATGTTTTAAATGGAAAAAAATCCTGAAAAACAGAACTATAATTTTATAGCAGCCCCATAAGGGGCTGAGAAGCTGGAAGGCCCATGGAAGCCACAGTGGCTGGGAGTCAGGGGACAAGGTTTTATTCCCAGCTGTTTCCCCATCCTAGTGGCTTTGGGATATTTACATGACTGTAAGACTATGGGATGCCTGGAGCAGAGGGGGGATGCTGGGTGTTGGAGAGATGGATGAACTGGCAGGCGGGTAACAGAGGCCCCCAGAGTGGCATAGCAGGTGGGTGACGGAGGCCCCCAGGGTGGCATAGCATCTGCTGAGGTACCAGGTGGACAGCACCTGGCCAGGGTGAGCTCTTAGTAGGTGCCTGGGGAGAATGTGGAGCGCAGGGCCATGGCCACGTTCTCAGCAGCCCTGAGAGCTGTGTGCAAAGGCCCTGGGATTTCTGCAGCCTCACGGGGGAGGAGGCATCTTTGTGACAGCGATGGGTCACATCAGGTTTGAGGACCCTGGGCAGGATGGATAGATGGGCTGATGTCCCCCTGCGCCTGTGGCCAGTCCATCAGAAGGGTAACTGCTTGTCACCCGGCTGCCCTGCTGGAGTGGGTACGTCATCCAGGCGATGCCAGCCCGCCCTGGGTCCATGGCGATGGGTCCCAAGGCGGGGGGCGGCTCATGATTTCACTGGGCCTGGAGGCTTTGCCGGTGGTCACTGGCTCCCAAGTCCTCTAGGGGCTCACCCGCTGCCCATCGCAGCCAATGTGCTGCCCCTCAACACTTTCAGGGACTCTGAGGGGGGAGCCTGTCCTTTGCTCAGTCCCTCTAGAAGCCAGCACTCCTCAGGGCCCAGAGATGACAGCTTGCCGGAAGCATCGAGTGTCAAATCTGGAAGGGAAGCTAAGGGCTTCTTGTCCAGCCCCCAACTTTGATGCTCAAGGAGCTGGGGCTCAGGGAGAGGCCCGAGGTCACACGCGCCCAGTGAGGCGCTCATCTCCTGGAACAGCCTGGTCACTGGCATCTCCCATAATTGCACTTGGGCAGCCGTGAGCCCTGTCCCGTCGGGATCTCAGATCTTAGCCTGGGGTGCCCCTGCCCCACCCTCTTGCGAAGGACCTGGGTTCAGCGGGACTGCCTTAGTTCCCACCCTGCTCACCCACCCTGGAACCTCAGCCTGACCCATGAGGCCACCTCTGCTTCAGAACATAGCCTACCTGCCATGGAGACAGAGCGGCTGTCCGGCTCCTGGAGAAACTCTGCTTGGCTGGGGCTGGGCTGCGGCTGCCACCCAAGGGGACCCTGCCCGCTGGAAGGGGTGGTCGCCACTCGTCCACTCGGCACCTCAGCTCAGCCCTCAGGTGCTCACACAGGCTGTAGTCTCTCAGCAGGACTGTCCTTGCCTCCTCGATTGCCCTTCGTCCACGCTTCCCACTCGAGCTGGACCCCGGTCTCCGAAGGTGAGGTGCAGGCTCTGGGGCGCGCAGCGGCCCTTCTCCAAGCCACTCTCGGGCTGTGCTGTCCAAGGCTGTGTGGGAGGAGGGCAGGTGGGAAGGTTCTGACGTTGCAGAGCCCCCCTTCCTCCCTCCTTGTCCTCCCTCTTCAGGTCCCTCCCTTCCCCAGCTAAGAGCCCCCTAGCCATTCCTGATCGATGGGCCCAGGCATGGCAGGGGTGAGGGGGTGGGAGGGTGGTTCTTGAGGATGGCTGGGCATCTGCAGGGGTCCAGGCCTGGCTGACTGCAGGGGCTGGGGCCCCGGGGGTTGGGAGGCACAGTGGGAGCAGCAGATCGCGGGCTGAATGGCGGAGGAGGTGCCCTCCCACCAAGACCCAGACCCCTGACCTGAGGCTGGCCCCAGCCGGCCGGCAGATGCTCAACTGTCAGGAGCAGTGTGAGCAGGAAACGCAAGGGGGCAGCAGCAATGAGTGCAGTCAGCATAGAGCCCCAGACTGGGTGGCGGGAAGCCCAGGTCCTGTGGCACGTGAACCCACATGCACAGACACATGGATGAACTCAGGGAGCTGCGCAACGCTGGCAGGTCTGACAGTCTCTGTGCCTCAGTCTCCCCAGTTAACCTAAGCACATAATCTCTTCCACCTGTGATGGTCTAGCCCAGCCTGCAGAGTGGTAAGCCCATCCCACCTGGAACTGGGGGCGCTGCCCTGGCTGATGGTGGCCACGGAGCCCCCATCTGGGCATGAGTGGAAACAGTGAGGCTGACCCAGGTGAGAAGTGGGCATCCGCTCTGCCTGTGGGTCTGTCTGTTCTCTCTGGCCTGAGTGGGCACCCTCTCCAGGCTGTCTGCAGCCCGTGCTCGGCATTCAGGGGACACATGGATCACTCTGCAGGGAGGCAGAACCCGGAGGTCCCCCTGAGCTGCTGCCAGTTCCTTGGTTGACAGTGCTCTTTGGCCTTTTGACTCTTGCCGAATGGCACAGAGTGGTTGTCTGGCTGGAGCGCCCCCATACCTCCTCCAGAATCCTGTCTTGGGGATGCTGGGTTGGCAGTGGCCTTGACTCCTAAGAGGGGGCACGGAGGGGCTGGGGGTGGCAGGGCTGCTTCTCCCTGAGCGCTATGTTCTGGGCGCTCCTCCCTGCAGCTGTGTGAGAGAAGGCTGCCAGCACTCTGGAGCTGCTGCCAGGCAAGATGGGAGTGCTCTGTGTGAATTGGAGGGTCCCAGCAGCCCTTTGGGGCTATAAACAAGATGTAGTCATCTGCCCTGGCCATGGCATGGTGGGTGGGAAGTGGGGAGATGATGGAGGGAGTTGGGGGATCCATTCCAGTACTGGTGGCTCCTCTTCACCGAGATACCCAGGGGAGGGTCAGGCTGGGATTGTAGTGGCCCCTGATACGTATGTGTGTGTGTGATTTTGATCTGTGTGATGGGAAACAACCCCCTCACACACACACACACAAGCACACTGACATGCTAACCCACACGCACGCAGACACACAGATGAACTCAGAGCCTGCTGACTCGCCACACGGTGCACACACATACAGCTTCTGTGCACGTGGACTTACCACACAGCACACGCTCACACACAGGCAGGCCTCCCTGCACACCCCTCCCCGGCTGGCCCGCCCTGCCTGCCCGAGGCGCCTGCTGGCCCCCTGCCCCCTCATCCATCTTGCCTGCCAGCCTGTCCCTGGTGCCCCCGTATCCTTCACACCTTCTCATCTCACTGCTCAATACCAGGAGGTGGCGTGGCAGCCGTGGCCGCAGGGAAATGGATGGGCCGGGCGGGGGTGTAGAGGGCTGGGGGAGTGGCACTGCGAGGGGACTCTGGACTCCAGCAGCCCCAGCTGTCCAACAAGAGTCCATTAGGCTCAGGCAGGTGCGGGCAGTGAGGCTGCAGCCAGGTCGCATGTAGCCCTGCCTATTTGTCCTGCCGTGACACCCTGAAGGGTGCCAGCATCAGGACAGTGGGGCCCTCAGCAGCGGGCCTCGTGCCGTCTCGCCTGACATCAGTGCGCGGTGTCCTGGGGATGGCAGAAATGGTGGCTTCCCAATTAGAGCTGGGAAGTCCCTCTGCCCCAACCCAAGCCACCTCCTCCCTGCATCTCTGCAGTTGGACAGGCTGTCCCGCATGGGGACAGCCTTGTCCTGCTGTGGCCCTTCCCCCAGCCCTGACTCCCTGCTTGAGCCAACATGGGCACCGGGCTCATTACACACTTGAAAATGCACATCTGGCCACGTAGAGATCCCCTTAGAACGCCCAAGGAACTGAGGCTCTTGGAAACACGTGTGTGTGTGAAACGCACAGACATGCACGCCGAAGAGTACACGGGGCAGGCGCATGGACAAACACACACGTGTGCACAGACATGGGCCCGGCTCTGCGCTCCCCACACTCACCCTCTGACCCCAGGACTGTAGGAGGGTTGGGGGGGCCCCCTCTGGGTCGTGGCCTCCTCTGGAAGCCCCTCTGCTGGATCTAGAGCAATCCTTCTTCAGGTTCTCCTCCCACACTCTGGAATCCTCTGCCGGGCATGGATGGACAGCTGCGGGCACAGAGGCAGCCACCACTGGCCCCAAGACACTTGTGTGTCCAAGGCTGCACTGGCCAGACCTCCCCCAGATCCTGTGGTCAACCTCCCTTCCTCCATCCACTTCCCCAGCCAGAGACGAGCAGTGCAGGACAGAGGACACAAACCATGGACCTCTGGACATCTTCCATTTTATAGAATGGGAAACTGAGGCCAGGGGTTGGGGAGGCCTAGCAAAGAACATGGTGCATGGTAGGTGGCAAAAGGGACCTCTGTGCTCAGAGCTGTGCCTCAGGACCCATCGTTCAGATGGGAAGACTGAGGTTGGGGAGGTGTGGCTTGGGTTAGGAAGCTGGGCTCGGGGCAGGGATTGGCGCAGGCATGGCAGGCACGGTGAATGTGAACTTCTCAGTCTGGACAAAGGCAACGCCCTTCTCATAGTAGGCAGCCTCATTAATGAACACAGGGTACACCGTGGACTCCCCCTCATAGAGCAGATCCTCCCCACTGAACATCTGGAAGATGGGAGCACCAGGCTGCAGTGGCTGGAAGTCTCGGTCCTGGGAGGAGAGCCAAAGGCCAAGATTGCTGGGGCCACCTCTGCCCTGGCCCCAGAAGGGGGTGACCCCAGCTTGGCACCCAAAAGATGCCCCTCATTCATGGCCTTTCCCACCCACACTTCACTTCCTCAATCCATATGACAGCAGGTCTGGTGAGACACCAGTCTGCTCTGTGTCTAGAAATGAAGACACAGGTCACCTTGGGGAGGCATGTTCCCATGTGGAAGTAGACCCTCATGGAAACGAGCACAGGTATTGAAGCTGGAGTTCAAATCCTTCCTAGCCGTGTGACTGTTAGCAAGTCACTTAGCCTCTGTTTCTCAGCTTTCTTGTCTGTAAAATAAGGATTACAATATCTCCTCCTATCATTCTGAAGTTTAGACTAAACAGGTTAATAGTGCTTAAAGCAGTGTCTGGCACACGTAAGTACAATATAACTCTTTATTAAATAAATTTTGGCTGGGCGCAGTGGCTCACGCCTGTAATCTCAGCACTTTGGGAGGCCAAGGTGAGTGGATCATGAGGTCAGGAGTTCAAAACCATCCTGTCCAACATGGTGAAATTTTGTCTCTACTAAAAATACAAAAATTAGCCAGGTGTGGTGGTGAGTGCCTGTAATCCCAGCTACTCGGGAAGCTGAGGCAGGAGAATCACTTGAACTCAGGAGGCAGAGGTTGCAGTGAGCCGATATTATGCCACTGCACTCCAGCCTGGGCAACAGAGTGAGACTCTGTCTCAAATAAATAAATAAATAAATAAATAAATTTTAAGGCCAGGCACAGTGGCTCATAATCTCAGTGGCCTGTAATCTCAGCACTTTGGGAGGCCGAGGCGGGCAGATCACTTGAGGTCAGGAGTTCGAGACCAGCCTGGCCAACATGGTGAAACCCTGTCTGTACTAAAAAGACAAAAATTAGCTGGGTGTGGTGGTGAGTGCCTGTAATCCCAGCTACTGGGGAGGCTGAGGCAGAAGAATCGCTTGAACCCAGGAGGCAGAGGTCACAGTGAGTTGAGATTGCACCACTGCACTCCAGCCTGGGCAATGAAGCAAGATTCTGTCTCAAAAAATAACAATAAAAAATAAAAAATAAAATAAATTTTAAAATTGTAGGAGGAGCCACCCAAATTGACTGTTATGAGTTAACATCTGCAAGGTAGCTGGGCACGGCTGGATTAAGACCGTCTAGCCCTAAACATGGACAGGATGGTGCTGCCTCCATTTGTAAGAAGGTAACTCCTCAAAATGAAACTTCAGGGCACAAAAGGCCACAAGACTGCACCAGACCCTATTCAACAATGACCCCTTGTGGCAGCAAGCAAAGCAGCAGCCAGTGGGTTCTTCCCAGGCACCCAAGGGAAAGGTGTGGAAGCAGGATTGCCCAATCCTGGAACATTCAGGAAGGGAAGGCCTGCGGAGAGACGTACTGCCAACAGGCATGGGGATGCTCGAGGAACCAATTGAAAATCAGAAGAGAGTTTTGTATTTGCACCTCCAAGCAGGTGAATTGAGTCATGCCTGCTCCACGTCCCCTCTCTCTGCCTTTTACAGCCAGGGTAGGGTTGTCTCCATCATGCCCTCCACAGGAGCTATGGGGATCACTGTGGCCTCTTGTGCTAGGCCTGAGTGTGGGGTTCCAGGGAAGGCAGCAGGGCCAGGGGAAGTGGGACAGTGGAGCCCAGCCTCCCATCCTGCTCCTCAACCCGAGATGCTGGTGAGCTCGTGGGAGGCTTGGCTGCACCCTCTGGGTCTCAGTTTTCCTTGACAATCCTCCTCCCCAAAGCTGTGGCCCCAGCAATCACCCCCCACCACACACACACACACCTGCAGCTGAGGATGCACAGTGCCTGCCAGGTTCCCGGCCTCGGTGCGGGGGAAGTCCACGACGCCCACAGGTCTATAGGCTTCCATCTCAAAGGCAGGAAAGGCCGTACCTGTGTGGGAGGCTGGGTATGTGAGCCCATCCCTCCCTCCAGGCCGGGGGACAGACTGGGCCGTGGGGGGACCTCAGGGCTAGATCCCAGCCTGCCTGTGAGCCTGGCTCCCCAACCCCTGAGCCAGGCCTGCTCTTCCCCAGACCTGTTTCCTGAAAGTCCCCTGGGGTCTCACCCTGGTTGAAGAGTTCGATGAAGTCCAGAACTGTGGCCACCAGGGTCCTCATCCTAGAGAAAATGTCAGCCCGAAGCACACCCTGTGGCTGGGGGCCCAGCTCCAGACCTGGGGACCAGGAAGCAAGGGGTTAGGCAAGTGCAGGACCCATATACTCCTTGAAGAGGCCCCGCCCCTTGGTGCCTGGCCCCGCCCCTCCAGCCCTCCTGGCCCCGCCCACTTCTCGGGAGGCTGCGACCCACCCAATCCATTTTTGGCCACGGAGTCCAGGTTGTAGCTCTCCTCCCCAGACCGCTGGTACAGGAAGACCTGGCAGGACAGCTCGGGGTACTGCAGCTGGGGGCGAGAGAGGCAAGTTAGGGGCCCAGGCCTACTTGGGAAGGGAAACTGAGGTCGGAAGGCGTTGCATGGAGGAAACACAGGGCACCACCCTCCTTGGCCAGGTCTCCCTCTACCCTCTGGCAGGGTGGGGGAGGGGGTACCGGGGGCCTGGAGTGCTGGCGAGTGGCAGACCCCAGGGACTGGAGCCCAGGGGAAACTAGGCCCGGGGAAGAGGGGCTAAGCAAAGGAGGTTCCAGCATTGTCCCGCCTGCCCTCCCTCCCTCCCACTCCCCTCTGGGGAGCTGTGTGCTGTGGGCCGGGGCCACCTGCAGATGGCGGCACAGGTGCATGGCAAAGACTTCGTGGGAGGACTTTGAGATTAAGCAGGTGCCCACGTTGGCCGTGGTGTTGTGCAGGTCGAGGACAAAGTCAAAGGCCCGGCCCGAGGCCTTGGGCCCCAGCAGCTGGTTCAGCTCTCGGGCTCTTGTCACCTCGTATGGGTCGTCCGGGGTGGGCCTGGAACTGTGGAGACGGGAATGGGGGACACCGACCCCCACAGCCTCAGTCAGTCTTCAGTGGTTTAAGGGGGAAGGGGCAGGGGCCCTGCAGGAGCCACTCTGAGTAGCTCAAGGGCTTTCCCTTCAGCCTTTGTGGCTGTGTCCATCCCTGCCCATGGCCCTCTTGGCTCTGCACTTCCCGGTAAAATCCAAGCCCTCAGCCTGGCCCGCCCTCCCGCCTGCCTGCCCACTTGCCTGCCTCTCACGCCCTCACTCCAGCCACACTGCCTGAGCACCATGCTGGTCTCACCCCCAGGCCTGTGCTGTGCTTGGCCCTCCGCTGGAAACTCCCTCTCACCTCTCTTCCCCTGGCTAGCTTTTACTCAGCCTTTGGGGCTTGGCTGAGATACCATTGCCTCCAGGAAGCCTTTCCTGACTGCTCTCAGCCAGGTTAGCTGCTTTGTGCGGCCCCCGGCCCTGCCTTTAGCCTCCTGGGTTATGATTGCCCGGTTCTTCCTCTGTCTCCCCATTGAGCTTGAAGTCAGCACCTTGGTCCTATTCCCCATTCTCTCACCTGAGCTGGCCAGAGCCTGGCCTGGAGATAGGACGAAGTGACCATTCATTGGAAGGAGGCATGAACAGTGGTCAGGGCACACGACAAATAAACATGGCCTGTGGGGCTAATCTGAGGGAAGCACTAGGTCTGGGATCCCCAGAAGAGGTCCTGAACCAACTTGCAGTCAGGAAGGGCTTCCTGGAGGAGGTGACATCAATCTGGGTTTCTCTAAATGTTCGGTTTGTCCCGTGGAGGAATGGGCCACATAGGCAGAGGGGAAGCAAGAGTGAAGGCAGGGAGGGCCCTGCTGGTGGCTGGAGGGAAGGTTTGTGGTGGGGACTCAGTGCCTGACTGCCTGGGCCAACCTGGCGGCAAGAGCACTCACTTGAGGAAGCAGCTGGTGAAGGTGCGGTTGAGGTCGTGGTCCACGTAGCGGCGGCAGCCGGCTATGGCTGCTGGGTTGGCCAGCACAGGCACAGCGGAGAAGCTGGGTCTCTGCAGCTCTGCGGGGGCCTGCAGCCAGTGCTGGGCTAGGCAGATGCCCGACATCTCGTTGCCATGCGTGCCCCCGGTCACAGCCACGCGACGCAGGGGCTCCCGGGGCACAGGCAGTGAGCACATGCTGGTGTGGGGTGCAGAACCTGGGGGCGGGCATACTTAGGAGACCCCGGCCCCGATGCAGGGATCCGGGTTCAGAGCAGGGATGGCGGTGGGAGGCCCCACCGGGCAGCCACCTATCAAGAGGTGTGGCCGGCTGGGAGTGTCTCAGCTGTGTCCCACCTGCACCTCCAGTGGCCCTTTCTCTGAGGAGACAATTTTCCTGCTCCTTTGGAGAAAAGAAGTTTCTTTTTCCTAAATTGAGAAGAGGGGCCCAACTGTTCGAGAAGATGGGTTCACCAAGGCACACTCCCTATAGGAAGAGGACTGTGCTCCTTTTTATAGACAGGGAAACTGAGGCACAGCGTGGGGAGTGGAAAGTGTCACTGGAGTTAGCTGTGGAGTGTCTGGGTTCTAGGCAAGAGCCTCGCCTTCCTGCCCCTCCTGTTTGCTCCTCTGAGCTGGTGCAGGGGTCTTAGGGCAGGGGGTACTTACCTGCTGATGCGGATCTGGGTTTCCCGGGCCACCAGGACTGGTGTCTAACTTGCAGACAGGCTGGTATTTATGGGCCTGGAGATCCACAGACGGGAAGTTTTGTGGCAAGCTGGCAGAGCGCAGGGGGCGGGTGGGACGGGCTGAGGTTCATGCAGCCAAAGGTCGGAGTGCTAGGTCTGCTCCACTGCCCCTGCCCCACCCGCCCTACTCTGCTACTTGTGCTGCCATGGCCCAATGAGTCCAGGTCCTGCGAGCAAGTTCCTGCCCCTGCCCTTCGTCCTTCTACTGGGCCCCAGAGGGGCCACCTTCCTTAACACTACTAAGAGGTACACCCGCAGTGGGGTGGTGACTTGGTTTTGGTCACCACCAGAGCAGGCTATTGAAAGTTACTATAGAGGTGTCACCTTGATGGCCACCAAGATGACAAGCTGCCCCTCCTTCACCACCTAGGCAACATGCCTCTGTCCCTGCAGGCCCCAGAGGGCTGTGGTCACTCCTGAGTTGCCCTTACCGAAAGGTGCCGTGTGGAGCCCCAGTTTTACAGCTCTTTGTTGCTTTAAGCAAAATTTCAAAATGTTTGATCTGGGATTTCAGTCATTTTCAAGGACAGTGTAACTCAAATGACTCGGTTGGCCCTGTTTTGGAAACAACCCTCAGGCTCATTTTATAGATGTGAAAACTGAGGCTCAGAGAAATGTCTGCAGGCACACAGAGCCCTAGAGGCGGGCTGTAGGTGGCACACAGAGCCTTAGGGGCAGACTGTTCAGCAGCACACAGAACCCTAGAGGCGGTCTGTCCACGGGCACACAGAGCCCTAGAGGCGGTCTGTCCACGGGCACACAGAGCCCTAGAGGTGGTAGAGGTGGACTGCCCATGGGCACACAGAGCCCTAGAGGCAGGCTTTCCAGGGGCACACAGAGCCCTAGAGGCAGGCTGCAGGTGGCACACAGAGCCCTGGGGTGGGGGGTGGTTGTTCAGGGGCACACAGAGCCCTAGAGGTGGGCTGCAGGTGGCACACAGAGCCCTAGAGGCGGGCTGCCCATGGGCACACAGAGCCCTAGAGGTAGGCTGCAGGTGGCACACAGAACCCTAGAGGTGGGCTGCAGGTGGCACACAGAGCCCTAGAGGCGGGCTGCCCATGGGCACACAGAGCCCTAGAGGTAGGCTGCAGGTGGCACACAGAACCCTAGAGGCAGGTTGCAGGTGGCACACAGAGCCCTAGAGGTGGGCTGCCCACAGGCACACAGAACCATAGAGGCAGGCTGCAGGTGGCACGCATAACCCTAGAGGCGGGCTGCCCAGGGGCATACGGGGCCCTAGAGGTGGGCTGCAGGTGGCACCCAGAACCCTACAGGCGGGCTGCCCACAGGCACACAGAGCCCTAGAGGTAGGCTGCAGGTGGCACACAGAACCCTAGAGGCAGGCTGCAGGTGGCAAGCATAACCCTAGAGGCGGTCTGCAGGTGGCACACAGAGCCCTAGAGGCGGGCTGCCCAGGGGCATACAGAGCCCTAGAGGCGGGCTGCAGGTGGCACACAGAACCCTAGAGGCGGGCTGCAGGTGGCACTCAGGGCGTCCAATCTGGCTCCATCCCCTCCTGCTGCCTCTCAAGAGCAAAGTGGGGAAGGATGAAGGTGAGGTCCCCTGCACTCAGCCCTGGGGCCTCTCCCTCCCAGCAGGCTCAGCTCACTGCTGGGAGGAGCTGAGGCCAGTCCGGAAGTCACTGGGGAGTGAGGCAGGCCGCTCCACCAGGGCCTGCTAGATGCCAGGTGCTGGGACCCTGAGCTGGAGCCTCCCCCAGGCATCGATCCTAGGCCTTCTTTACCACCACACTGGGTCTCCCCGGGCCAGTCCAGCCCTGCTCCAGATGCCAGGCCCACCAGCCTAGGGGGCTCTGGGTGGCCAGGACCCTCTAAGTTACACCCTCTCGGAAGCTGCCCCAGATCACACTCAACTCTGTGTGGCCTGGGCTCTCCTGCCCTCCACACCCAGGGCTCCGTGAGCTCAGAGCATGGCGATTGTGGGGACAGGGGATTTGTCATCCTGGCTCCCGTCAGGGCAGCTGGGATCTTGACAGGGTGTCAAGAGGGGTGGATGGAGTGTGAGGCTGAGCCCCCAGCAGGCTGGGGCTCCCTATGAGCCCCCTCCAGGGGCCATTCCTCCTGGCACCTGGAGCCTCAGCAAAGGGAGGGCAGAGACTGCCACTAGGGGGCCATGCCATGCCATCAACTCCTGTATCTGGCCCAGCCCTGGGGGCAGCTGTCACTGGCTCCATTTTGCAGGTGTGGACTGAAGCTCTAGGGGTTGGGTGACTTGACTGAGTCCTTCGCAGGTGCTGGGAGAGGGAGTCAGCAGAGGAGCCTGGCGGCCTGGGTCTGTTCCCTCCTTGCTTGGGGTAGGGGTCTCAGGCACCCCCATGCTGCTTTATGAGTCCCAGGCCACGGTCTTTGTTGGAAGGTCCCCCCAACCCCCACAGAGGCTGGGATCCTGCTAACTCGGTGTGGTGCCTCTCAGGAAGGAAGGGCCTGCGTGGCAGACCTAGCTATTTTGGGGGCTGCTGGGGGCCAGGTGCTTCCTGCCACGGGGTGCTGGGCCCCCAACTTTAGGGAGAACAGCAGTAGGGGTGCTGGAAAGTTGCACTTCCCTTGGCTGGGGTCCAGCTTCTGCATTTCAGTGAGTGTTTATGGAACAGAACGGGGTCCAGGAGCCCTCAGAAACAGCAGCCCCCAGTCCTGGCAGTGTGTGTGCGTGTGTGCGTGTGTGTGCACATGTGTGCATCTGTACATGTGTGCATGTGCATGAGAGCATGTGTGTGCGTGTGTGTGGGCATGTGTACGTGACAGCATGTTTGTGTGCGTGTGTACGTGTGTGCATGTGCATGAGAGTGTTGTGTGCATGTGTGCATGTGTGTGCGTGTGTGTGTACATGTGTGCGTGTGTGCATGAGAGCGTGTGTGTATGTGTGTGCATGTGTGCATGTGCTTGAGAGCGTGTGTGTGTGCATGTGTGTGAGCATGTGTGCGTGCGTGTGTGTTGTGTGCACACGTGTGACCTGGCTCTGACCCCACCTCCGTGACAGGCTGTGTGACCTGGAGAGATTCAGCGCCCTCTCTGTGCCTTGGCTCCACCCTGTGAAAGTCCTTGCCAAGGGCAGCTGTGGGGAGTGAGGAACAAAGGGCGGGCACAAGCTTGAAAATGGGCACATGGAGACCCCAGCATGAGTGAGGGCAGAGAATGGTGATGTCATGGGCATCATCACTGGGGCCAATTTCCTCACTGCAGTTGGGGTAACTGAGACCCAGAGAGGGGTCAGAGCTGTGGTGTCCCCCTGTGTCAGCATCCAATTAGATCATGCCTCCCAGCATCACCTCATTGCACAAGATGCAATCAGATCACGCCTCATTACCCTATGCTTATAAAACCTGCCCCAGCCCTCAGCTCGGGGAGACACCGCTTTGGGAGCTGTCTCGGTGTTCTCCTTATGTGTTGCAAGAAGTAAAATCCCATGTTAAATCCTCTTTAGTTGACACCCGCCAAGCAACTGAGCCCACCCGTTGAGTGGGTAACAAAACTCTGGCGACCCAGATGGGGCCGACTGGGATTCTGATCCTAACTCCTTGAGCTCACTAAGGTGAAGCAGTGGGCGGCGGCACCTCCCCCTGTCGAACTCACCCACGTGGCCCCAGAGGGTTGAGGAGGACTCCAGGGGATCTTCTGCTTGCTGCGCGGCCCGTGGGGCTGTCACTCCGCCCTACCCCCGAAACAGCGGAAGCAGCTGCCTGGAGCTTTTGTTGGGCGCTGCTCCTTCATGAAGGGAAGAAAGTGGACTTTGCCCCGTGGGTTGACTGAAAGGGTAAATTCTTTGGATCTAGCAGTGGGATCTCTAGACTTCAGCGCAGGGCACCTCTGCTTTCGGTTTCTGTCTCTGGCTCTGCGTGCCCTGGGGGATTGAGAGGTCTCTCCGGCCAGGCCAAGGGCAACCCAGATCCCGGATCTGGGTAGACAACAGTGGAACTAGTTTTGGGAATTCGTTTTTTGTTTTTTTTTTTGAGACAGAGTCTGGCTCTGTCACCCAGGCTGGAGTGCAGTGGCGCGATCTCGGCTCCCTGCAAGCTCCACCTCCCGGGTTCATCCCATTCTCCTGCCTCAGCCTCCCGAGTAGCTGGAGCCCACCACTACGCCCGGCTAATTTTTTTGTATTTTTAGTAGAGAAGGGGTTTCACCGTCTTAGCCGGGATGCTCTCGATCTCCTGACCTTGTGATCCGCCCTCCTCGGCCTCCCAAAGTGCTGGGATTACAGGCGTGAGCCACCGCGCCCAGCACGGGAATTTGTTCTTTTTTAGAGAAACAGAATTTTTCACAGGAGGCTGAGCTGCTCCATCTCCCAGAGCCCCCGCTTGCCATACCCCGGGTTACCAGAAACAGGAGCTCTGCCATTTGATGAAAAAAATAATTTTTTCAGATAAATGTTTTTATCATACTATCACACAAAGCGGGTAAAGTTGTATATATACACATACAACTTTTTACAAATATGTGATCATATGTACAAAGGCTAGAAGGAAATATACAGAAAAATATGTATTAAAATACTGGGGTTTCTTTTCATTATTTTCTAAGATACTCTACAAAACACATTACAATGAGGTAGGACTATTTTAGTGCTAGAGAATCTCATTAAATGAATTTGTTCAAGAGCTTCTTTGTCAGCTGGGTGCAGTGGCTCACACCTGTAACCCCAACACTTTGGGAGGCCAAGGGGGGCAGATTGCTTGACCCTAGGTGTTCAAGACCAGCCTGGGCAACATAGGGAGACCCTGTCTCTACCCAAAAAAAAAAAAAAAAAATTAGGTTGGACGCGGTGGCTCACACCTATAATCCCAGCACTTTGGGAGGCTGAGGCGAGTGGATCACCTGATGTCTGGAGTTTAAGACCAGCCTGGCCAACATGGCGAAACCCCGTCTCTACTAAAAATACAAAATTTAGCCAGGCATGGTGGTGGGTGCCTGTAATCCCAGCTACTTGGGAGGCTGAGGCATGAGGCAGAGGTTGCAGTGAGCCGAGATCACACCATTGCACTACAGCCTGGGCAACAAGAGCGAAACTCTGTCTCAAAAAAAAAATTAGCCAGGTGGTGGCACACACAGCTGTGGCCCCAGCTACTCAGGAGGCTGAGGCAGGAGAATCACTTGAGCATGGGGAGTTGGAGGTAATTGTACCGTGAGTACAGTGAGCCGTTATCGTACCGCTGCATTCCAGGCTAGACAACAGAGTGAGACCTTGTCTCAAAAGAAAATAAATAAATAAATAATAAATAAAGAGCTTCTTCGTCAATATCCTTTTGTGGGTATATATCATAGTCCCACAGTACTTCTTCAACCCAGGGAGATAAATGTGTATTAGTCTGAAGACCCAGGAGAGAATCTTCAAGACTTGGCACTGTCACTAATGATGATCTGATTCCTTACGTTATGACAAATGTATTCCCAACTCTGGCCTGTTCTGCCTCATTAAGAGAATATTTGAAGACATTATTCATGATAACGGCATCAGCATTTTGCAGAAGAAACCCTGGGGACAGATGTCTGCATGAAGTACCTTTATTCTGTGAGTAAACTGGTATTTTTTAATGACCATTTCCTGCAACTGGCAAAAGTCTCCATTCAGTAATCCTCCACAGAGTTGTGCTGCTGAACTATAAGATCACCCCATAAAGACTGTGCTGAGCCTGGAGCTGACGTCAGCCACAACCTTTCCTGATTGATCAGAGAGTGCATGAAGATAAATGAACTTCAATTCCATGAGGGGGAAGGAACAAGCAATCAGTCTAAAGGTTCTGTTTGGTGTGAACCACCCAGTAGTTTCTGCTCATTTTCCCTTTGTCACATAATGAATCAATGAAGTCTTTATCACAAAGGAATGCATCAGCGTGAATGGTGGGTTCTGGCTGCTGCTGTAGTTTTTGAAGGGTTAGATGTTCTGAGGAAAGCATGGTTTCTAGAGGCAAGCAATTCTGAAGGTCTTTGGCAGTGGGTTTTTTTTTATTTTGAGACAAGGTCTGGCTCTGTCACCCAGGCTGGAGTGCAGTGGCCCGACTGTGGCTCACTGCAACCTCCAACTTCCAGGTTCAAGCAGTCCTCCCATCTCAGCCTCCCAAGTAGCTGAAACTACAGGCACGCGCCCAGCTAATTTTTTTTTTGAGATGGGGTCTTGCTATGTTGTCCAGTCTGGTCTCAAACTCCTGAGCTCAAGTGATCCACTCCCTTTAGCCTCCTAAAGTGCTGAGATTACAGGCATGAGCCACCACACCCAACCTTTCTGCTGTGTTTTTAAACACAATGTCTTTATTGCCTTCAGTGAATTCATCAAAATCTCGGGCAGTTTGCATCTGCTGGAGCAGCGCCGGGCGGTCAGCAGAGCCACAGTGTAGAGCAGTTACAAGATTTTCTGCCCTGCCAAGTGAAATCTATGCCTTCCAATTTTTTTTAATTAATTAATTTTTTAAAAATTAGATTGGAACAAAAGTAATTGCAGTTTTTGCCATTACTTTCAATGGCAAAAACAGCGGTTACTTTTGAACCAACCTAATATTATAGAGACAGGGTTTCACCATCTTACCTAGGTTGGTCTCGAACTCCTAAGCTCAAGTGATCCACCCACCTCGGCCTCCCAAAGCCTGGTGATTATAGGCATGAGCCACCATGCCCGCCTCCCCCCACCAATATATTTTTAAAACTAGTTGAGTGTGGGCCAAGAGTTGTGGGATCTGTGTCACCACCAATCCCGCCTCTAAGCTGCTGGGTGGGTAATATGGGAAAACAGTAATTGTAGCAGGACTCCAGTGGCACAAGCCATACGGATAAACTACAAAAAGCAGAAGGGACACTGGGGATGCTGACATCTCAATTGTTGAGATTGCCCTTAAGGTATTGAGCAACTGTGGCCAGGTCCAGGAAAGGCAAAAAAAAAAAAAAACAACAACAACAACAACAAAAAGGCAACACAAGACAAGAAGCTACCGAGTCTCTTGGCTACAACCAGCCAGTACACAAGAAACAGTTCACTGTGGCTGGGGGTGGTGGCTCATGTTTGTAATCCCAGCACTTTGGGAGGCTGAGGCGGGAGGATCACCTGAGGTCAGGAGTTCAAGACAAGCGTGGCCAACATGGCTAACCCTGTCTCTACTAAAAATACAAAAAATTAGCCAGGCATGGTGGTGGGCACTTATAATCCCAACTACTCTGGAGGCTGAGGCAGGAGAATTGCTTCAACCCAGGAAGCGGAGGTTGTAAGCTGATATCGCGCCATTGCACTCTAGCCTGTGCGACAAGAGCAAAACTCTTTCTTGAAAAAAACAAAACAAAACAAAACAGTCACTGGAGATGATCAACCATAAGTAAGATCCCTAGGGACCCACTGCCCAGCCAAAGGGCCTCCCGCCCTTGAGACCACAACAGTGTGCATATCGTAAACAAGACGGCCATTGGGTACTAGAGTGTCTTAACTGTCCCCAGTGGGTAGGGAAAGAAACTTCCCCGTCAGTCAGCCCACCAGATGCTACAGTTTGCTAATAGTGACCAGAAGTGATGGGACTTGGGGACTCCTCTATGATCTAGGAACCCCTAGATCAGGTAACAATTGCTGTGGGAGAAACTCACGGGTTTTCTAACTGACACTAGAGCCAAATTTTTGCCTGTCTCCTTTCTACCGTGTTCTTCCTAAAATTTAGGAAAGGGCTTCTGCTGTATGGGCCAGATAAATTTTAGCTAAAATTGTTAGTTGGACGGAGACAGAGTTGGAATCTGTCTTTTAAGTAGTGAATTTTACCTGACCCATGGCTAAACCTTTAAAAGTTAAAGCTACGGGATCGTTATTTGTATCTGGTAGTATGTACAGGTCTGGTTATATTTGGCTATGGTACTGAATTGGCTTATAAAGGAATGAGTACTCATAAACTAAGCAAATAAGACCAAGTGCTTTTCAAGTTCACATGACAGTAATCTTTTGGTGAATGGAACTAGTCTGAAATTGTTGGTTTGATGGGAATGGTGTGCCTTCTGATATGTAACTTAAAGGTTCTTACTTTTTTTTTTTTTTTTCGAGATGGAGTCTCGCTCTGTCACCCAGGCTGGAGTGCAGTGGCATGATCTCGGCTCACTGCAAGCTCCGCCTCCTGGGTTCATGCCATTCTCCTGCCTCAGCCTCCCGAGTAGCTGGGACTACAGGTGCCTGCCACCACATCTGGCTAATTTTTTGTATTTTTTTTTTTTTTTAGTAGAGATGGAGTTTCACTGTGTTAGCCAGGATGGTCTTGATCTCCTAACCTCGTGATCCGCCCGCCTCGGCCTCCTAAAGTGCTGGGATTGCAGGCGTGAGCCACTGCACTCGGCCTTAAAGGTCCTTACTTTTATGATAGTTGCCTGACATGCAGCTATATACAGGTAATTAACAGATAAATAATTTGAAATGATGACTAGCTTTGTCTAATATATCAGTTCTCATAAGTAATCCTGGTAAACTGCTAAAAATAAATAAAGTATGTAAAGGTAAATGGGATAAGTATCCATCGACATTTTAATGTAATTTGAAATCCTCTATTAAGTAATGGATACTCATTAACTATGTGAGTTATTTCTAAATAAGACAAAAACGGGAACAAATTGCTGACCATAAATATGTTTGCCCTGGGTCTCTTAAATTTAATATAAAGACCAAATATGTTTGGGCCTATAAATATGTATAAAAATTATGCTATAGGAAAACATGTTTTTCTAACAATTACAAAATGGCTCTTCTCCATAAAATATCAATATGTGATAGGAAGTTCAAGATTTTGTGCTTCCTATGTTTTCAACAAAATTTAAGGGAACTGGATGGGCACTGTGGCTCATGCCTATAATTCCAGCACTTTGGGAAGCTGAAGCAGGAGGATCGTTTGAGCTCAGGAGGTTCACACCAGCCTGGGCAACATGGTGAAACTCTGTCTGTACCGAAAAAAAAAAAAGAAAAAATTAGCCAGGGGTGGTGGCACATGCCTACTGTAGTCCCAGCTACTCAGGAGGCTGAGGTGGGAGGATCACTTGAGCCAGGGAGGTCAAGGCTGCAGTAAGCCAAAATCAATGCCACTGCACTCCAACCTGGGTGATGGAGCAAGAACTCATTTTAAAAAAGAAAAAAGATAATTAAAAACAAAAATTTATGAGTACTAAGGGTTTTTTAAAATCCTAATATACAATTCTATATAGGAAGTGTGCCAAAAGTAAGGAGCACTTAATAAGAAAACAATAAGAAAGGTATAAAATATATTCTTTATTGAGAAAAAAAGTAATTTGTCTAATTTAGCAGTTATTTAAAGGGAGTTTTAAAATTTGGATTTAGGAAAGAAATAGAAAAAAGATTAAAAGGAACCAGTAAGTAGATGAGACAGAGATGTAAAGAAAATTACAGATGTGAAGCAATGAGAGTAATTTTGTATAGGAAAGAACTTTGTGTGGTCAATCTCTTAGACTAAAATGACTAGACATTTAAGAAAGAGGAAGTACAGGGCAAGTCCAAGCATGCCACAGGTGTCTGAGTAAGTCAAGATAAGGCTTGTGAATGGGAACTTATGATGGAAATGTTGGGTGTGATTAAATTGGCTGTGATTAAACGAAATGATTTGTAATTCTTTCTGGTTTTTTTGAGATGGAGTCTCACTGTCTCGCTCATTTGCCGAGGCTGGAGTGCAGTGGTTCGATCTTGCCACACCGCAACTTCCATCTCCTGGGTTCAAGTGAGTCTCCTGCCTCAGCCTCCTGAGTAGCTGGGATTACAGGCGTGCACCACCATGCCTGGCTAATTTTCGTATATTTAGTAGAGATGGGGTTTCACCATGTTGGCCAGGCTGGTCTTGAACTCCTGACCTCAGGTGATCCTGGCCTCCCAAAGTGCTGGGATTACAGGCATGAGCCACCATGCCTGGCCTGTAACAGTTTTTCTAGAGAATGAATTTGGATGTTAAAACACATAACATATAACTTACAATTTTGGTCCCCTGTGTTAAAACAACAGCGGTTTCAGCTGAGCACAGTGGCTCATGCCTGTAATCCCAGCACTTTGGGAGGCCGAGGCAGGTGGATCACGAGGTCAGGAGATGGAGACCATCCTGGCTAACATGGTGAAACCCCGTCTCTACTAAAAATACAAAAAATTACCCAGGCGTGGGGGCGGGCACCTGCAGTCCCAGCTACTCAGGAGGCTGAGGCAGGAGAATGGCGTGAACCCAGGAGGCGGAGCTTGCAGTGAGCCGAGATCGCACCACTGCACTTCAGCTTGGGTGACAGAATGAGACTCCGTCTTAAAAACAAACAAACAAAAAACAGCAGTTTCTTAAGACATTAATTTACTCTTAGTAAAGTTCCAAGAGGTTTTGATATTTATTTCTAAAACCTGCTTCGTTAATAGCCATTCTCTGAATTACAAATTATTTCTGTTTCTGTCATATTCCTTCTTAAGATCAGTCTAATTTCTTTGGTTTCAAGTTTATCTCAAAGGTCTAGAAAAGCAGTTTTATGCCAGTATAAACTGATTCTGTGTTCTTGGATTTTCTTAATGTGTCTGAATTGTTTCACGTAACCAGGACTTCCCATGGTATTACTAATGTATTCCCCTGCTCACTGGCCTAGGAAACACAGATTGCTTAGGGAGACTGAGCTTTAAAGTGTTAAGGTTTTTCCATGCATGTAACTTTCCGTGTTGCTTTTGAAGTCTTTTGATTGTCACTGTGGTTAAACGAGTAACTATTATTTGGCAGTGATCTCTGATTCTGTTGAAGGAAGCCATTTGAACTTCTTGACATCTTTGGCAGAATTCCCCAGGATCCAAATCCTGAATTAAGCCATCTGGCCTAAAATCAACTTTGAGATTCTTCCAGAAGGGCCTCCTGGAGCAAGCCTCAAAGGTTGTGTCTCTCATCTTTTGGAGATATTAAATGATCAGGCTTACTTGGTAAATAATACGGGAAGCATTGTCAAATAGAAATGGTGTTTAACTTCCTTTAAGTAATGTTTGTGTAAGTGTGTCACTAACACACAGGAAATGGTTTGAGATTCCTAAAACTCTGATATGCCAAGATACGTGTCATGACTATGATGATTGTGTCACATGGTTGTATGCCACAGAAATGCTGAAATTTCCGGCCGGGTGCGGTGGCTCACGTCTGTAATCCCACCACTTTGGGAGGCCGAGGCGGGTGGATCACGAGGTCAGGAGATTGAGACCATCCTGGCTAACACGGTGAAACCCTGTCTTTACTAAAAATACAAAAAATTAGCCGGGCATGGTGGCGGGCACCTGTAGTCCCAGCTACTCAGTAGGCTGAGACAGGAGAATGGTTTGAACCTGGGAGGCGGAGCTTCCAGTGAGCCGAGATCGCGCCACTGCACTCCAGCCTGGGTGACAGAGTGAGACTCCATCTAAAAAAGAAAAAAGAAAAAAAAGAAATGCTGAAATTTCCTGTCAATTGTAAATTGTCATCAGATCTCTGACTGGCTGCTCCGGGCTTTTGTCACCCACAGTTAATTTTTATTTTTGAGTCAGGGTCTCACTCTATTGCCCAGGCTGGAGTACAGTGGTGTGATCACAGCTCACTTCAGCCTCAACCTCCCAGGCTCAAGTGATCCTCCCACCTCAGCCTCCTGAGTAGCTGGGACTACAGGGGTGCTCCACTGTGCCCAGCTAATTGTCTTTATTTTTGGTAGGGACAAGGTCTCATTATGTTGCCCAGGCTGGTCTCAAACTCCTGAGCTCAAGTGATTCTCCCGTCTTGGCTTCTCAAAAATGCTGAGATTACCGGTGTGAGCCACCATGCCCTGCCACCCACAGTTGTTTTAAATTCTTCTCTGGAAGCATTCACAATTGGCTACGGTCCAAAATTGCTAATTAAGATTGAGCAAAACTGGCCAGGTGCAGTAGCTCACGCTTGTTGTAGGGTCCAGCCCTACAGGATCTGTGGGTTTTTTCTCTTCGTGTGAGGAGATGAGAGGTGGTAGAAATAAAGACACAAGACAAAGAGATAGAAGAAAACACAGCTGGGCCCAGGGGACCACTACCACCAAGGTGCGGAGACCGGTAGTGGCCCCGAATGCCTGACCGCACTGTTATTTATTGGATACAAGGCAAAAGGGGCAGAGTAAGGAGTGTGAGTCATCTCCAATGATTGATAAAGTCACGCGAGTCACGTGTCCACCAGACAGGGGGCCCTTCCCTTTTAGGTAGCCGAGGCGGAGAGACAGAGGACAGCTTACATCATTATTTCTTCTATGCTCTTCTCAGAAAGATCAAAGACTTTAATACTTTCACTAATTCTGCTACTACTATTTAGAAGGCAGAGCCAGGTGTACAGAGCATAACATGAATGTGAAACAGAAGCATGACCTCTGAAGCACAGCATCACAGGGAGACAGGCCACCGGACAGCTGTGGGTGGGCCTGACTGATGTCAGGCCTTCCACAAGAGGTGGTGGAGCAGAGTCTTCTCTAACTCCCCCAGGAAAAGGGAGACTCCCTTTCCCAGTCTGCTAAGTAATGGGTGCCTTCCCCAGGCACTGATGCTACCCCTAGACCAAGGTCCGCTAGGTAATGGGTGCCTTCCCAGGAGCTGGTGTTACCACTAGACCAGGGAGCCCTCTAGTGGCCCTGTCCAGGCGTAACAGAGGGCTCACACTCACCTTCTGGTCACTTCTCACCGTGCCCCTTCAGCTCCTATCTCTGTATGGCCTGGTTTTTCCTAGGTTATAATTATAGAACAAAGATTATTATAATATTGGAATAAAGAGTGATGCTACAAACTAATGATTAATGATATTCATATACAATCATATCTATAATCTATTTCTAGTATAACTGTTCTTATTCTATATATTTTCTTTATTATACTGGAACAGCTTGTGCCCTCAGTCTCTTGCCTTGGCACCTGGGTGGCTTGTCGTCCACACCTGTAATCTCAGCACTTGGGGAGGCCGAGGTGGATGGATCACTTGAGGCCAGGAGTTTGAGACCAACCTGGCCAAAAAGGTGAAACTCCGCCTCTACTAAAAATACAAAAAAATTAGCCTGGTGTGGTGGCGGGCACCTGTAATCCCAGCTACTCAGGAGGCTGAGGCAGGAGAATCCCTTGAACCTGGGAGGTGGAGGTTGCAGTGACCCAAGACTGCACCACTGCCCTCCAGCCTGGGTGATGGAGCGAGACTCTGTCTTAAAAATAAATAAATAAAAAGATCGAGCAGAACAAAAATAATTACATGAAATTAAGTAATTGATACGAATAATGTTTTTATGACTTAAATGTGAGACTATCACCTCACTTTGTTTTGCAGATTCAAGGAAATTTTCTGTCATAACCTGCCTATAGTTTTTGAGGACTAAACTCTGATTTTTTTGTTCTTATTTTGCTCAAATTCCTCCCTAAGGGGCCTGGAGAGTCACACCCTACAAACCATAAAGTCTCATCAGAGAGGCTTTAATTTTAACCCTATAGCGTGGTCTGCTTTCTGACCTGACTCTGGCATAACCTCACATAACCAATAAGAAAAGAAATCAAAATACTTTAACCCCAAATATATTTCCTTGCCATATCTTGAAACTGCCCTGCAAAGTTGTCTCCTGTGGAAAAAATCTACATTCTGTAGAGAATCCCATTTTCCCTTTTTTCTAACTTCTTTCCAGATCCAGGAGATAATCAGCTAAGAGCCAGGCACCCTGTTATGTTAGATAAGAAACATTTTAGGCCAGTGCAGTGGCTCATGCCTGTAATCCCAGCTCTTTGGGAGGCCAAGGCATGTGGATCACTTGAGGTCAGGAGTTCAAGACCAGACAGGCCAACGTGATGAAACCCTGTCTCTACAAAAATACAAAAATTTGCCAGGTGTGGTGGTGCGCGCCTGTAATCCCAGCTGCTCAGGAGGCTGAGGCAGGCGAATCACTTGAACGCAGGAGGCAGAGGTTGCAGTGAGCCCAGATCACTCCACTGCACTCCAGCCTGGGCAACAGAGCAAGATCCCATCCCCGCCCCCAAAAAAGAAACATCTTACAACCTACTCTCTGAAGCCTGCTATCTGAGAGCTTCCTCTCTCTGCACAATAAAACTTGGTCTCCACAATCCTTTATCTTAACCTGAACATTTCCTTTCTGTTGATCCCAGGTCTTCAGATAAACTCAACCAATTGTCAACCAGAAAAATTTTAAATTTATCTATAGCCTGGAAGCCCCTGCTTTGAGTTGTCCCATCTTTCTGGACCAAACCAACATATATCTTGCACATATTGATTGATGCCTCACGTCTACCTAAAATGTATAAATCCAAGCTGTCACCTTACAGTCTTGGGTACATGTTCTTAGGATCTCCTAAGGGCTGTGTCACGGGCCATGGTCATTCATCTTTGGCTCAGAATAAATCTCTTAAATACTGTACAGAGTTTGACTCTTTTGATCGACATTTGCAATAATTTGATCAAGTGTCCTTTGTGAACAAAGGTGGAAGTATTCACTTTTTCTCCCTGCTTGATTCCTACAAAATTCAGAAACTATTCATGAATATTCTTATTTATATATAGTAAAACAAACAAACAAAAACAAACAAACAAAAACCCTGCTCTCAGGGCCGGGCGCAGTGGCTCAAGCCTGTAATCCCAGCACTTTCAGAGGCCAAGGCGGGAGGATCACCTGAGGTCAGAATTTCAAGACCAGCCTGGCCAACATGGTGAAACCTCATCTCTACTAAAAATACAACAAATTAGCTAGGCATGGTGGCGGGCACCTGTAATCCCAGCTACTAGGGAGGCTGAGGCAGGAGAATCACTTGAACCCGGGAGGCAGAGGTTGCAGTGAGCCGAGATCGCGCCTCTGTACTCCAGCCTGGGCTACAGAGTGAGATGCCACCTCAAAAAATAAAAAAACAAAAAACAAAAACGAAAAACAAACCCTGGTCCCTGTAAGCTGGACACAATTAGAAACATCAATTGTATTACTAAGGTTTGGACTGAAACACCATTTTTAAGAAATGTGGGCTGGGAATGGTGGCTCACACCTGTAATCCCAGCATTCTGGGAGGCTGAGGTAGACTGCTTGGGCCCAGGAGTTCAAGAGCAGCCTGGGCAACATAGTTCTAAATCTGAGATTTCCTTTACGATCAAAGATGGGTGGGAACCCCATTCTACAAGATAAGTGTCAACCTCAGAGAGACAGGCTCTCCAGAACAGATGAATTTATTTGGGAAGACCAGAGGATTCCTATCTGGGCTGTGAGTGCTAGAAAGGATCCCAGGCATACACAGAGGACCACAGCCAAGGGGAAACTTTTAAAGGACAGAAGTCCATGTAAGCTGCTTTTAAACAAGGTTTGTAGGTCACAAGCTGATCACAGGAGTTGGCGATGGTTTTCTGGTGGAGACGGCCATGGTAGGTAAGCATCTGCAGCTCATCTGGAATACTACAGTCTTGAGGACGTGCTTTTGATACGCCCTGTGTCTGGTCTACATGCAGGAGTGTCTTGTGATAAATCCTGTTACGGGCATGTGTGTGTGAGGGCTTCTTTGTGGCCCCCCCGACTCCATTTTATTAGAGTTTGGCATAAGTGACTCCATTTTGGTTCCAGTAACTTTCACATAAGGAAACTGAGGCTCAGAGAAGTCAAGGGACTTGCCCCCAGGTCCCAGTAACGCTGTGCAGTGCAGTGATGCAAACCCCAGTTTTCCCGGTGGATGGAGCTGCTGTGGGTGAGTGCAGGGTGCGGTGTGAACGAGAGGGGTGGTGCAGAGACCATTGTGGGATGTGAGAGGATCCCTGGGGGACGCAGTGCTGGTGCAATTGGGATGGGGCAGAGGTGGAAGTGTGCGTGTGCCTAGAGAGGAGAGCAAAGGCCTGGAGGGCTCCACGCTCTCAACCGTTCAGGGCTGATGCCCCTAAGAAGGCAGGGCACTGTATTTTCCAGGGTGACGCTGCCCCTGCGACTGGGCCTGGCCAACCCTGACGGAGAGGGCAAAGGGTTGGAATTGGGGAGGGTGGGGTGAGTGAGGACACTTGGCACGTTCTGCGGCCTCTTGGCCTCTCTCGAGCAGCGTCCCCCAGATAGAAGCAAGACCGTGCTTTGCAACCCTGGCAGGCAGGATGCAGTCATGTGACAGCTCCAGCAACCTGAGGCTGGGGGAGCCTGTGGTCTGGAGGAACAATGTGAGTTGGGAGCATAAGCCCCTCATGGCTAGACTCAGGTTTCGTTGGAGGTGGGTAGGACGCTCACAGGAGGGTGCAGCTCTGGGAGCCCATGCCCCAGTGTAACAGCTGCTGGTTCCAGTCGGTATAGGGCGGGTAGCGGATCTCCTTTAACTTCTCTAGGCCGGAGGGGGCGAGCAGGCAGGTGCGGTGGTGGGAGAAGGTGTCGAAGGTGAACTTGCCGTGGTACCGGCCCATCCCACTGTGGCCTGTGTGGGCACAGAGTGCAAGAGCCTTAGGCCAGGCAGACCATGCAGCCCCAGCAGCAGCCCACTGCCCTGGCCAGGGGCACACAGCTGGCAGGGAGCTCAGAGAGAGCCAGGCCACTCACAGAGCCATTTTACAGATAGGGAAACTGAGGCCTTGAGAGGCCCAGGGCACGGATCAAGGTTGAACAGTGAGTGAAGGGACTTCCTGGGTCTGGGGTACCAAAGCCAAGCTTCCCTAGGGGTGGAAATGGGCAGGGACCCACCGACTCCCCCGAGCGGCACAGACAGCAGAGTCACGAAGCTGAAGCCCTCGTTGCCTCCAAAGCTGCCGCTGCTGGTCCGCTCCAGCATCTGGTTCACAACCTGCCAGGGAGTGGGAAGGTGGGTGTTGGGCTCCAGTCATGGGAAGAGGGCTTGAGCCCCGCACATTCCACAGCGGAGGTGAGCCTCATCCTCACCTGCCCGTCTACCCTCTAACGGGCAATAATCTCCGCTCTAAGCGTCTTCTGGGGACAGCACCCTCTCAGTGATGGGCGGGGTGCCATGGGGGTGATTACCACCACGGCGCAAAGACCAGGAAGCCCTGCAGGACCGTGGGGAGCCGGCAGCCTTGAGTTGTGACGGTGAGGTTAGGATGCTGCAGTGCGGTATGCAGGCCCCACTGCGACCCGCTGGGCTCTATCAGGCCCCCGCTCTACTCTGTCCCTGACCTCCATTCGGGGCCTCTGATTGCCCATGCAGAACCTTTGCACAGTCCAGGTGCAGGCTCCTCCGGCCAGGACAGAGGACGGGCCCGCTACGTGTCTGGTGGGTTTGGACCCTGTCCTCTCTGCCAGGCATCCTTGCGCCGGATGCAGTGGTACCAGGTGGCCTAGATATAGTCACCCTGGAGGCATCTGCTGCTCTAAAGCCCTGCTGGGAAGGGCTGTGAAAGGAAAGGTGCCAGTCTGTGCCCCTTTCAGCCCCTCCATTGTCCCCAGCCTGGCCGCACCCCCACCTGGCTGCTGTTGGAGAAGGCGTACAGGGCCAGGGGCTTCTCCCGCCGGTTGATGAACTCGATGGCCTCGTCCATGCTCCGCACGTTCACGATGGGCAGGATGGGCCCGAAGATCTCCTCCTGCATCACAGGCTCCGTCTCCTGCACGTCCACCAGCACCGTGGGGGCTGCGGGCACCAGAGACGGCTCAGCCCCGAGGCCACAGTCAGGACCGCCCCCAGGGGTGGGGGTAGAGGTGGGGACAGGGCCACGGGCCAGGGCTCCAGGCCAGGATCCCAAGGTCTGACTTCCCAGCGCTTTAGGCTTTGGAGTGTTTAGGGAAGAAAGTCTCTCCACAGCCCCCCAGAAGGGACCCTAAGACTTCCCCAGCCTGCTCAGGGCCTGTGGGGTGCAGAGAATACCCGACCTTGGTCTCACAGTCAGGGGTGATGGGATCTCAGAACCTTGGAGTTCATGAGGCAACAGCGTCCCAGAATGTTGGAGCTGCAGTGTCCTGTGAGCTGCTGAGTCGTACGGCCCAGGAGACTGGGGGCTCAGGATGGGGCCTTCAGAGTTTAGAACCTGGGGATCATGGGCTCGGAGAATTGGAGGTTATAGCCTTTCAGGACAACCAGTGATGGGATGGGAGTTCATCTTAGCACGCTGGGCCCTGGAGCTCTGGGATCTGAGCTCAGCGAATCCAGGGCTGAGGGACTAGAGTTTGGCCTTGTGGGGCCATAGGCTCAGAAGCACAGAGATGGAATCATGGCACCGGAGCTGTGGCTCAAGTCCAGGCTCTGATAGTGGGGCTGGGTTTCAGGTGCGAGTCCAGACTCATGGCCCAGCTGTGGGCCTTCCAGTGAGGAGGGGTCTTGGCAGCAGGACTCACCGATGTAGCGATCGCTCTCGTCGCTCTGGCCCCCAATGGCCACGCGGCCGCAGCCCAGCAATGCCCGCAGCCGCTGGAACTGTTTCTGGTTGATGATGCGGCCCAGGTTTGGGGAGCTCTGGGGGTCATCGCCATAGAAACGGGTGATGGTGCTCTGCAGGGCGGGCAGCAGCCTCTCCTGCATCTCGGGGCTGCACAGGATGTAATCGGGGGCCACGCAGGTCTGGCCGGCGTTGAAGTAGCGGAACCAGGCCACACGGTTGGCCACGGTCTGGGGGTCGCAGTTGTTGTCCACGTAGCAAGGGTTCTTGCCCCCCAGCTCCAGGGTGACAGGTGTCAGGTGCTTGGCGGCAGCAGTCATGACAATCTTGCCCACACGAGGGCTCCCTGGGCATGGAAGGAAACCAGACTGGCCAGTCAGTGACCCGGACCAGGCGGGATGGCCCAGCCCAGAGCCCGCTCCTCCCTGGAGAGGTGTTGGAGTTAGCAGGCTTCCTAGGGACACAGTGAGGAGACCCCATCCTCAGCTGGCCTTGACCACACGCTCCAGGCACCTGACTCTTGCCCGCTTTCTTCATAGAAAGTACTGGCCCGCCTCATCCTTCTCCTGGCCGGTCTGGCTCACCCACTGGGACCTGCCTCCAGCCTGGCCACCCCTGGATCCAATTGCTCCAATGTGCCCAGGGCCTGGCCTGTGCAGGCAGATGGCCTCTGTGCCAGCTCCAGCTCCCCACGTGCCCCCGCTGCTGGCCCCAGCCTCCTCCCTCCACAACCTTCTCACCTTCTCTCCTGCTGATCCCCTCCACCTACTCTGGGACCCTGGCCTGGCCCCCTCACCTGTGAAGAAGATGTAGTCGAACTTGTGCTCTAGCAGCTGCCCTGTCTCCTGGGGTCCGCCCAGCACCACGGCAAAGCAGCTCTGCAAGGCGGGATGAGCGGCTCAGGGGCGGCTCGAGGGCGGGCTCGGGGGCCAGCCGGGCCTCTTCAGCCCGCAGGGGTGAGGTATGGGGACGTCGGGCACTGCTGGGGCAGGGCCACCCTCACCTGGTCCAGGTACTGGGGCAGCACCTCAGCCAGGACCTTCTCTGTGCCCTGGCTGATTTCTGACGGCTTCAGCACCACGCAATTCCCTGCAGGAGCAGATGGGGACATCATTGGGGGAGCGCAGTGTCCCCATGCCCAACCAGGGGCTGGGCTCAGAGGGCATGTGAGGCCCAGGGTGCCTCATAGCAGGATTCCAGGGACCTCTTTGGGAGGGGCTACTGGGCGGGGAGAGCATGGGGTTCGGAACGCCCTCCTCACCTGCAGCGAGGGCGCCCACCAGGGGCACCAGGGTCAGGTTCACGGGGTAGTTCCAGGGTACAATGATGAGGACCAGGCCAAAGGGTTCCTTCCGGATGAAGACCGAGTCCAGCTTCGTGAACTGAGGCACAGGGCAGATGGTGAGGCCCTGCCAAGGGCCACCCCAAAGCCCACCTACTGCACACTTGGGGCCTCAGCTCCCTGTGCGATGGAATCCCAGGAAAGATGAGAAAATCAGTGACTCGCCCGGGGCAGAAGGGGCAGAAGGGGGCCCGGGCCAGAGCTGCCCGGTGCCCTGCCCTGCCCTCCCGCCGCCTGCCAGCGGGGCTCACCAGGTTTGTGGACCCCGGTTCGTCCTTCATCCAGGCCTGCAGGTTCTTGAGAGCGTAGTCGACCTCGTTCTGGCAAAGGAGGAGCTCGGATATGTCTGCCTCGATGGCTGACTGTGGTGGATGTGGAATTCAGAGTGGAAAGGGAGGGGTCTAGAATTTGAGGAGGGCACACGCAGGCACCACCACCACCGGACAGCTAAACACAGCTCCTATGGGAGGCACTGCGGTCCCCTGGGAACTGCGCATGGCTGCAGTTCTGATCTGTGACTTCCTAGCTGTGTGGCCTTGGGCAAGCAATGTTAACCCCTGAGTGCCTCAGTTTCCTCATCCGCAACATGGGGACAGCCATGGAGCCTGCATCACAGGGTGGCTGTGACTGTTCAGGAGTGAAGGTCAGGTGCCTGCCACACTCCACATGCCAGGGAGGGGGTCTGTTAAACAAACAGGAATAAAACTAGGGACATAGCCAGTCACTAGGGGGCACGGAGCCTCCTGAAAGAGGACAGGGATGCCGCTCCAGCCCCTGCCTGGGCCCACCCTCCACGGCCCACCTTATGCAGGTCCTGGGCCAGCACGTCGTGCAGAAGTTGCTTGTTTTCTTGAAGGAAGCGGCCCAGGCCCTGGAGCTGCACAGCCCGGAACTCGGCCGGCCGCGTGCGCCCTGAGTTGAAGGCCTCCTGCAGCCGCCGCAGCGTGTCCTTGAAGGGGTCCATCCTGCCGGACGGGGCGGCGTGTACTGGGTGGCCAGGGCTGCCCCTCCTTCATGGGCACCCTCCAGCCACCCCAGGGTCTGCACACCCTTCCCCACCTGCACCCACGGGGGCTCACAGACACCCCACCTCATACACACACAGACCCACTCGAAGGACCCCACGGGGCTGGGGCTGCCTGCACCCCCCTCAACTCTCCTGCCTCCCAGGTGCACCCATGTGGGAGGGCCCTGGGCTTGACCTCCCTGACTCCAGGAAGGGGATCCCCCTCCTGGGCGCCCTGGAAGCCCAACACACCCACCTCGGGTGACCCTGCTGCCCACTATCCCAGCTCTTCCCTTCACTTCCCCTCCTTGCGCAGACACACACCCACCCACGCTGGCACCTGGCCACCCCTCCACCCAGACCACTCAGATGGAACAGAGCTCTTCCCTGGGCCTCCCTCCCTTCTGGGACTAAACGGGGGACTCGGAGAGTTCTTTGCTTCAGAGATCACAGAGCTTTGAGGTTGCAGATGGGGAAACTGAAGCCATAGGCATGCCCTAGCGCTGAGGAGGGTTTGGCACCTGCTCTGGGGAGGGGGTGGCACTCGGTTGGTTGTAGAAGGAAGCAGAAGCAGAAGAGAGAGCTCCGGGGCTGGTATGGTGGGCACAGGGGGCAGGTGGGGGTAGGTTGGCAGAACTGAGACTGCCCCAGGGCATGAACCCCTCTGGGCTTTAGCCTGAGGGCCCAAGGGAACCTCAGTGGGGTCTGGAGAGGAGGAAGGACCGGGACCCTGGGGGTGGGGGAAGGGGCCCAGGGGGACACTCAGGAGGATTGCCAGGCACCTAGCAACGGGATTCTGAGCATCCCAGCCCAGGGGCTCAAGAATGGTGCACAAATCCTGTGTCTTTGTGTATGCGTGCGTCTGTGTGTGTCTTTGTGTCTGTGTGTCTTTGTATAGCTTTGTGTCTTTGTGCGCCTATGTGTGTGTCTGTGTGTGTATGGCTGTCTGTCTTTGTGTGTGTATGGGTGTCTGTGTGTGTCTGTGTATGTATGGGTGCTGCGTGTCTTTGTGTGTATGGGTGTCTGTGTGTGTATGGGTGCTTTGTGTCTGTACGTGTATGGGAGTCTGTGTTTATGGGTGTGTGTATGTGTGTATGGGTGTCTGTGTCTCTTTGTGTGTATGGGTGTCTGTGTGTGTATGTGTATGTGGGTGTCTGTGTGTCTTTGTGTGTATGGATGTCTGTGTCTCTGCGTGTATGGGTGTCTGTGTGTCTTTGTGTGTCCGTGTGTCTTTGTGTGTCTGTGTGTCTTTGTGTGGGTGTCTGTGTTTCTTTGTGTGTCTGTGTGTCTTTGTGTTCTGTGCATCTTCATGTGTATGGCTATGTGTGTGTCTGTGTCTTTGTGTGCCTTTCTGTGTATGGGTGTCTGTGTGTGTATGGGTGTCTGTCTCTTTGTGTGTATGGGTGTCTGTGTGTCTTTGTGTGTCTGTGTGTCTTTGTGTGTCTGGGTGTCTGTGTCTTCGTGTGTATGGGTGTCTGTGTCTTTGTGTTTCTTTGTGTGTATGAGTGTGTCTGTGTTTATGTGTGTCTGTGTGTCTTTGTGTGTATGGGTGTCTGTGTGTGTACAGGTGTCTGTGTCTCTGTGTGTATGGATGTCTGTGTGTCTTTGTGTGTATGGGTGTCTGCGTGTCTGTGTGTGTATGGGAGTCTGTGTCTTCGCGTCTATGGGTGTCTCTGTGTCTGTGTCTTTGTGTGTATCGGTGTCTGTGTGTGTATGGGTGTCTGTGTGTCTGTGTGTGTATGTGTGTCTGTGGGTCTGTGTGCATCTGTGTCTTTGTGTGTATGGGTATCTGTGGGTCTGTGTGTATATAGGTGTCTTTGGGTCTGTGTGTGTCTGTGTGTCTGTGTGTTTGTGTGTGTCTGTGTGTGCCTGTATGTGTCTGTGTGTGTATGGGTGTCTGTGTGTCTGTGTGTGTATGTGTGTCTGTGGGTCTGTGTGCATCTGTGTCTTTGTGTGTATGGGTATCTGTGGGTCTGTGTGTATATAGGTGTCTTTGGGTCTGTGTGTGTCTGTGTGTCTGTGTGTTTGTGTGTGTCTGTGTGTGCCTGTATGTGTCTGTGTGTGTATGGGTGTCTGTGTGTCTATGTGTGTATGGGTGTCTGTGTCTGGGTGTCTGTGTGTCTGTGTGTGTATGGGTGTCTGTGTGTTTGTGTGTCTGTCTTTGTGTGTATGGGTGTGTGTGTGTCTGTGTGTGTATGGGTGTCTATGTGTCTGTGTGTATCTGTATGTGTATGGGTGTCTGTGTCTGTGTGTGTATCAGTGTCTGTGTGTGTATGGGTGTTGGTGTGTGTCTGTGTGTCTGTGCGTTTCTATGTGTATATGGGAGTCTGTGTGTGTGCATGGGTGTCTGTGTGTATCTGTGTGTGTATGGGTGTCTGTGTGTGTGTCTGTGTGTGTCTCTGTGTGTATGGGTGTCTTTGTGTCTGTATCTGTGTATGTATGGGTGTCCGTGTGTCTCTGTGTCTGTGTGTATGGGTGTCTGTGTGTCTGTATGTGTCTGTTTTTGTGTGTGTATGGGTGTCTGTGTGTCTGTGTGTGTATGGGTATCTGTGTGTGTGTATGGGTGTCTGTGTGTCCGTGTGTGTCCGTGTGTATGTGTGTCTGTGTGTCTCTGTGTGTTTACGGGTATGTGTCTGTGTGTGTATCGATGTCTGTGTGTGTGTCTGTGTTTGTATAGGTGTTTGTGTGTGTGTCTGTGTGTGTCTCGGTGTCTGTGTGTGTGTGTCTGTCTGTGTGTGTATGGATGTCTGTATGTGTGTATGGGTGTGTATGGGTGTCTGTGTGTCTGTGTGTGTCTCGGTGTCTGTATGTATCAGTGTCTGTGTCTATGGGTGTCTGGGTGTCTGTGTGTGTATGGGTGCTCTGTCCATGTGTGTCTGTGTATGGGTGCTGTATGTGTATGGGTGTGTGTGTCCATGTGTGTCTGTATGTGTATGGGTGTCTGTGTGCATATGGGTGTCTGTGTGTATGGGTGTGTGTGTATGGGTATCTGTGTCCATGTGTGTCTGTGTGTGTCTGTGTGTCTGTGTGCGTATGGGTGTCTGTGTGCGTATGGGTGTCTGTGTCCACGTGTGTCTGTGTGTGTATGGGTGTCTGTGTGTGTATGGGTATCTGTGTCCATGTGTGTCTGTGTGTCTGTGTGTGTATGGGTGTCTGTGTCCATGTGTGTCTGTATGTATATGGGTGTCTGTGTCCATGTGTGTCTGTGTGTGTATGGGTGTCTGTGTGCGTATGGGTGTCTGTGTGCGTATGGGTGTCTGTGTGTGTGTGTGTGTATGGGTGTGTGTGTATGGGTATCTGTGTCTGTGTGTGTCTGTGTGTCTGTGTGTGTATGGGTGTGTGTGTCCATGTGTGTCTGTGTGTGTATGGGCGTCTGTGTGTCCATGTGTGTCTGTGTGTGTATAGGTGTCTGTGTCCATGTGTGTCTGTGTGTGTATGGGTGTCTGTGTGTGTATGGGTGTCTGTGTGTCCATGTGTGTCTGTGTGTGTATGGGTGTCTGTGTGTGTATGGGTGTCTGTGTGTCCATGTGTGTCTGTGTGTGTATGGGTGCTCTGTCCATGTGTGTCTGTGTATGGGTGCTGTATGTGTATTGGTGTGTGTGTCCATGTGTGTTTGTGTGTGTATGGGTGTCTGTATGTGTATGGGTGTCTGTGTGCATATGGGTGTCTGTGTGTATGGATGTGTGTGTATGGGTATCTGTGTCCATGTGTGTCTGTGTGTGTCTGTGTGTGTGCGTATGGGTGTCTGTGTGCGTATGGGTGTCTGCATATGGGTGTCTGTATGCGTATGGGTGTGTGTGTATGGGTGTCTGTGTCCACGTGTGTCTGTGTGTGTATGGGTGTCTGTGTGTGTATGGGTATCTGTGTCCATGTGTGTCTGTGTGTGTCTGTGTGTCTGTGTGTGTATGGCTGTCTGTGTCCATGTGTGTCTGTATGTGTATGGGTGTCTGTGTCCATGTGTGTCTGTGTGTGTATGGGTGTCTTTGTGTGTATGGGTGTCTGTGTGTCCATGTGTGTCTGTGTGTGTATGGGTGTCTGTGTGTATGGGTGTCTGTGTGCGTATGGGTGTCTGTGTGTGTGTGTGTATGGGTGTGTTTGTATGGGTATCTGTGTCTGTGTGTGTCTGTGTGTGTGTGTATGGGTGTGTGTGTCCATGTGTGTCTGTGTGTGTATGGGTGTCTGTGTGTGTATGGGTGTCTGTGTGTCCATGTGTGTCTGTGTGTGTATGAGTGTCTGTGTGTGTATGGGTGTCTGTGTCCATGGGTGTCTGTGTGTGTATGGGTGTCTGTGTGTGTATGGGTGTCTGTGTGTCCATGTGTGTCTGTGTGTGTATGGGTGTCTGTGTGTCCATGTGTGTCTGTGTGTGTATGGGTGTCTTTGTCCGTGTGTGGTGTGTGTGTCTGCGTGTGGACTTGGGTTATCTCAGCCCTCAGCTGCAGGTCACAGGGCTGTACCCAGGGCTGCTGCCTCAGACCCGCATTGCTGAGGGCAGTGGGGGTGTGTGGTGAGCAGGGACTTGGCATCCCCAGTGAGTGTCCTGGAGGCCAGTGGCCCCATTTGCACTTGCACTGCCCCAGGCACTCTTGTCATATGTGATGCAGGGACAGTGCTCCCCCGTGGACAGAGCCAGCTGAACCAATGGCAGAAGTCCATGTCCTTATGAATGACAAGATGAGGAGAGCAGCCCCTGCCCGGCTCAGGTCCCAGCTGAAGAATGTGGGGAGACAGGAAGCCATGCGGGGCACCTTCCCGGCCACACCTGCAGATGCAGCGTCCCTCCCCTGGGCAGCGTGGTCACATTCCTGGCACAGGACCCCCACGTTCAGTGTGCGGCCCCCCCGCATGAGGGCCTGGAGGAGGACGCAGCATATAGGGCTCCGCAAATATTCATCTCCTGTCTTTGCTGAAGCCCTGTCTTGGGCTAGAACCTGGGTGGGGCCTGGGCCCTTCTCTGGTAGCGGGCAGTATTGGCCTGGAGCGCTTCCAGGTCCCAGGTTCCAGGGCCCTGACCCAAAGCTCTGCCTGGAATGCGAGCATCAGTAGCCTCCACCTGGCGCTCAAGCAGCTCCTGGTCACGTCGGCTCAGCTCTAACCTCTTCCCTGGCTCCCTGGTGCCTTTGGAGGGATGACAGCCTCCGCCGTGAATCAAGACCCAGATTGGAGGAGTCTGGGATGAGCTATGGCACACAGGTGTCCTGATGTTCATCCCAGGAACCTGGCCTCAGCATGGTCACAGCTTTCCCAGGTGAGGCAGGTGGGGCAGAGGAACTCCTGCCCTTTCTGGGCAGTCATTGCCTGTCCTCACGTGTGCACATCTGGTGCTCGGTGAAATAGTCACGGAGCCAGCAGCATCTGCCTGACGGATGAGGAAACAGACGGGGGCTGGAGCTGGACCTGAGCCCTGCCTCTCATGCAAGGTGCTTTCTTGTCTCGCCCACCTGCTGCAGGGCAGGGGTCCGGGCGCTTGCTGGGGAAGGGCTGACTGGTGTGAAAGGAAAATATCTTGGACCCCCAAAATCAGTAAGCTAAAAGGAAAATTCAAGCTGGAAACTGTTCAGGGCCAACCTGCCTCCCCCCCACCCTTTTTTTTTTTTTTTTTTTGGGACGGAGTTTCGCTCTTGTTGCCCAGGCTGGAGTGCAATGGTGCGATCTCGGCTCACCACAACCTCTGCCTCCCAGGTTCAAGCAATTCTCCTGCCTCAGCCTCCCGAGTAGCTGGGATTACAGGCATGTACCACCATGCCCAGATAATTTTGTATTTTTAGTAGAGACGGGGTTCCTCCACTTTGAGGCTGGTCTCGAACTCCTGACCGCAGGTGATCCGCCCGCCTCGGCCTCCCAAAGTGCTGGGATTACAGGCATGAGCCAGCTTGCCGGCCCCTGCCTCCCATTTTATTCACAGCCACCCCTCTGCTTACTGAGATAGATGCATATTCTGATTGCCTCCTTTGGAAAGGCTCATCAGAAACTCAAAAGAATGCAGTCTCTCACCTACCTGTGACCTGGAAGCACCCCCAACCCTCACCCCCACCCCCTGCTTCAAGCTGTCCCTGCCTTTCTGGATGGAACCAATGTACTTCATATATATATATATTATATATATATATATAATATATATATTATATATATTATATATATATAATATATAATATATATATAATATATATATAATATATAATATATATATAATATATATTATATATATAATATATATATATATATAATATATATATATATTTTATGTGTATGTGTGTGTGTGTATATATATATATATATATTTTTTTTTTATTTTTTTTTTTTTAGACAGACTTTCTCTCTTGTTGCCCAGGCCGGAGTGCAGTGGCGCGATCTCAGCTCACTGCAACCTCCACCTCCCGGATTCAAGCGATTCTCCTACCTCAGCCTCCTGAGTAGCTGGGATTATAGGTGCCTGCCACCAAGCCCGGCTAATTTTGTATTTTTGGTAGAGACAGGGTTTCACCATGTTGGTCAGGCTGGTCTAAAACTCCCGACCTCAGGTGATCTGCCCGCCTTGGCCTCCTAAAGTGCTGGGATTACAGGCGTGAGCCACCACGCCCGGCCTTCTTACATATATTGATTGCTGTCTCCTGTCTCCCTAAAATGTGTAAACCAAGCTGTGCCCCAACCACCTTGGGCACATGCCATCAGGACATCCCCAGGCTGTGTCACAGGTGCACGTCCTCAACCTTGCCAAAATTAACTTTTTTTTTTTTTTTTTTTAAGATGGAATCTCGTTCTGTCACCCAGGCTGGATTGCAACTGGTGTGATCTCGGCTCACTGCAACCTCTGCCTCCCAAGTTCAAATGATTCTCCTGCCTCAGCTTCCCGAGTGGCCGGGATTACAGGCATGCGTCCCTACGCCCACTTAATTTTTATAATTTTTAGTAGGGACAGGATTTCATCATGTTGGCCAGGCTGGTTTCGAACTCCTGTCCTCAAGTGATCCACCCGACTCAGCCTCGTAAAGTACTGGGATTACAGGCGTGAGTCACCACGCCTGGCCACAAAATGAACTTCCTTTTTTTTTGACGGAGTCTCGCTCTGTTGCCCAGGCTAGAGTGCAGTGGCGCGATCTTTGCTGACTGCAAACTCTGCCTCCCGGGTTCATGCCATTCTCCTGCCTCAGTCTCCCAAGTAGCTGGGACTACAGGTGCCTGCCACCACACCCAGCTTATTTTTTGTATTTTTAGTAGAGACGGGGTTTCACCGTGTTAGCCAGGATGGTCTCGATCTCCTGACCTCATTAACCGCCCGCCTCGGCCTCCCAAAGTGCTGGGATTACAGGCAAAATAAACTTTCTGAATTAACTGAGACCTGTCTCAGATTTTCTGGGTTTGCACTGGGGACCCCTGGCTGCTCACCAGGCAGTTCCTGACTGGACCTGGTTCCCATAGGTGACCACTGCAGACTTGGCCAGCCCTCACAGAGCTCACAGTCCACACATGGAACAATGATATCATTACAAACATGATCGGTGCAGCCTGGGCTTCTTCTAGAGGCGGCCAGAGACCTACCACTGGCTCTGACTGCCGTGGGGAGGCCGTATGGGAGGGCCTCTTGGAGGGCAGGTGATCTGGACAGAGGGACCAACGTGTGCAAAAGCCCTATGGGGGCAGATGCTGAGAAATAAGACACATGAGAAGGTGGAGGCCTGATGGGACCTGTTATATGGAGAGGGGACTCATTCCCTTGGCAGTGGCCATGCCTGGTGCAGAGCCCAGAAGGAAGTCAGAGCTGGCATCTGGGGCCAGGTAGCTGGCATGCACATCTCATTTGAGCCTCACAGCTATTATTATTATTACCCACTTGGAAGGACAGGGAAAAGGAGGCTCCGAGAGATGACCTGATTTGCCCTCCTCACAGCCTCAGTGTGAGGAGGGAGGCCCCCAGTCCCTCTCCTCACAACAGCCTTGTGACCACGTGCCAATGTGTGCCTCGCACCTTTCACTGTCTTCTCAACATCTTCCTGAAGCTTCCAGACTTTCTAAATGTGAATGTAGTATTTCTAGAACCAGAAAGAAGCAATGCGTGTTGCTTTTTAACATCTGAAACCAAAGATCCAACTTTCGCCTTAACTCCCAAGAATCTCTCTGCTTCCAATCCCCGATTCTCTGGCACCTCCTGATCACAGCCCTGGTGCCCCCAACCGAATCCTTGTCTGTCCACAGAGCTGCCTTCTCCCCTAACCTGGGAGCTCCTCAAAGGCAGGACGGGGTCTGTCCCCATCCCTGGGGCTCCTGGGGAACAGGCTTCATTTCTGTGGGTGCTTCCCAGGACCCTGCCAAAGAGCAAAGTGAGGCTCAGAAGACACCAGTGCCCACCTCCCTCTCCTGAGCAAGCCACTTGCACATGGCCCCTGCAGCCATAGGCCCCTTGGTGGGCTTGCCTCTGACCCACGGGCCATGGGCACACATCCCCTTCCCTCCATACCCCTGGTTCCCACCAGTGTCCTTTACCCTGAGCTCCCTCTGCCCAGCCCTCACCCCTGTAGCCCCACATACCCCAGCGTGAGCTCTGCCCCTGGGTCCTTCGCTGCACCTCCACTCCCTTTCTTGGACATGCTGCCTCCAGATGCGCAGGCTCTGCTCCTACTCCCAGGCCTCAGCCCTGCTCTGCTGACTGCGATCCTCCCAGGAGCCTGGCAGCTCCCAAACCAACTCCCGTGCCCACACCTGGCAATGGGGTAATCAATGGGGTGATGCTCAGTGTTACCCAACAGGCGTGGGGCAGGGCTGCACCTCCTAATTCCCACGCCTACCCTTTTCTCACTGCCAGGACCTACAGCTGCTCAGTGTCTGCCCTGTTCTTCCAGAGCCCTGCCCCCAGGGACCACACTGCACAGCCAGCTTGGGAACAGGTTAGACAAGTCAAGGCTGTCTGAGGCTTTGCTCTGTGTTTCCTGGAATGGGCTAGCAGGGAGTTACCTGATCAGGAAAAAAGACCCCCAGGGGAAGGTCACAGGATGAAAATATCAGCAGGATCCTGGTGGCAAATGCTGCCTTCACCAGGAAGTCCTCCCAGGCCCCAGCCACAGTGGTCCCATGCCCCCCATGTCCCTCCTAGGGTCTCTATGCTACATCTTCATCTCCCTCCTCTCCTGTCCTCACTCTTCAGGCTTCGCAGGTCAAGATGAGCAACTGTGGCTCTATTTCCACTCTCAATGTGCCCAGCTGGCATACTCAGGGCAGAGGAAGGGGCTGAGACCTTTGCAGAGAGACCCTTGATGGGCGACGGCACTGGTAGCTCTAGGATGGTGCATTGTTCATTGGTTTGTTTATTTATTTACTGTGCAACCGTGGGTAGGTTACTTAACGTCTCTGAGCCTTTCGGAAGTAACGATAATACCTAATTGCCATGGTTCTTGAGAGGGTCACAGAGGGAGACGTGAGAATGGAAAAGGCAGATCACAGCTCCTGGCACAAAATCAGTGCCCCTCAACGTTGCCTGCTAATGTTTCCACAAGTATTTGCTGAGTACCTTCTAGGTTCCAGGGAGCAGAATGAGCTCAGGTCCCGCCACTGTCCTTCATGGATGGCCTGACCCTGTCCCCACCCCACCTTCCCCCGAGCCTGAGACCAAGGACACGCCCTGCTGAGAGCTGTAGAGAGTCTCTTGGCAGAGTGTGCAGCCCTGTGGGCCAGGAGGGACGTCTGAGATAACCCTTGGTTGTGATTAGAGACAGCCCAAAGGAGGCCACAGCCTGTGACCAAGCCCTGGCCCCGGAATCTTTGGTAGCTAAGGATGTAAATGCCAATGTGACACCACGAAGAGATCTCAGGATGGGGAAGGGGATACAGGGCAGAATGCTAGGGCCCATCTCAGAGCAGCAGATGGGTTATGGCTACTGGGGAGGCCCACTGCCTCCAGACCACTGAATTGTACACTGTAAATGGGTGAGTTGTATGGGATGTGAACGCTATCTCAATAAGCTGTTTTGTTTTGTTAAACTGAACTGACAAGAAGCCTGAACAGGCTATAAATACATTAAAATATGCTCAACCTCAGTAGCAATTGTTAAAATGTAAAATAGGTCGGGTTCTGTGGCTCATGCCTGTAATCCCAGCACGTTGTGAGGCCGAGGCTGGTGGATCACTTGAGGTTAGGAGTTCCAGACCAGCCTGGCCAACATGGTGAAACCCTGTCTGTACTAAAAATACAAAAAATTAGCCGGGCGTGGTGGCATGTGCCTGTAATCCCAGCTACTCGGAAGGCTGAGGCAGGAGAATTGCTAGAACCTAGGAGGCGGAGGTTGCAGTGAGCCGAGATCACACCATTGCACTCCAGCCTGGGCAACAAGAGAAAAATGAAATCATATCAGGCATGCTCTTAGACCACAGTGGAATAAAACTGGAAATCAACTCCAAAAAGAACCCTCAAAACCACGCAAATAACTGGAAATTAAATAACCTGCTCTTGAATGAGCATTGGGTCAAAAACAAAATCAAGATGGAAATTAAAAAATTCTTCAAACTGAATGACAATAGTGACATAACCTATCAAAACCTCTGGGATACAGCTAAGGCTGTGCTAAGAGGAAAGTTCATAGCCCTAAATGCCTACATCAAAAAGTCTGAAAGAGCACAGACAATCTAAGGTCACACCTCAAGGAACAGAGGAACAAGAACAATCCAAACCCAAACCAAGCAGAAGAAAGGAAATAACCAAGATTAGAGCAGAACTAAATGAAATTGAAACAGAAAAAAATATACAAAAGGTAAATGAAACAAAAAGCTTGTTCTTTGAAAAGATAAATAAAATTGATAGACCATTAGCAAGATTAACCAAGAAAAGAAGAGAGAAAATCCTAATAACCTCACTGAGAAATGAAACAGGAGATATTACAACTGACACCACTGAAATACAAAAGAGCATTCAAGGCTATGGTGAACACCTTTACACACATAAACTAGAAAACCTAGAAGCGATGGATAAATTCCTGGAAAAATACAACCCCCCTAGTTTAAATCAGGAAGAATTAGATACCCTGAACAGGCCAATAACAAGCAGTGGGATGGAAGTGGTAATTTTAAAATTGCCAACAAAAAGAAAGTCCAGGACCAGAAGGATTCACAGCAGAATTTTACCAGACAGTCAAAGAAGAATTGGTACCAATCCTTTTGACACTATTCCACAAGATAGAGAAAGAAGAAACCCTCCCTAATTCATTCTATGAAGCCAGCATCACCCTAATACCAAAACCAGGAAAGGACACAACCAAAAAAGAAAATGACAGACTGATATCCTTGATGAACATAGATGCTAAAATCCTTAACAATATACTAGCTAACTGAATTCAACACTATATCAAAAAGATAATCCACCATGATCAAGTGGGTTTCATACCAGAGATGCAGGGGTGGTTTAATGTAGGCAAGTCAATAAATGTGATACATCACATAACCAGAATTAAAAACGAAAATCACATGATCATCTCAATAGATGCAGAAAAAGCATTTGACAAAATCCAGCATCCTTTTATGATTAAAAGCCCCAGCAAAATCAGTATACAAGGGACATATCTTAATGTAATAAAAGCCATCTATGACAAAACCACAGCCAACATAATACTGAATGGGAAAAAGTTGAAAGCCTTCCTGCAGAGAACCGGAATAAGACAAGGATGCCCACTCTCACCACTCCTCTTCAACATAGTACTGGCAGTCCTAGCCAGAGCAATCAGACAAGAGAAAGAAATAAGGGCCATCCAAATCAATAAAGAGGAAATCAAACTGTCCCTGTTTGCTGATGATATAATTGTTTATCTTGAAAACCCTAAGGACTCCTCCAGAAAGATCCTAAAACTGATAAAAGAATTCAGCAAAGTTTCTGGATACAAAATTAACGTACACAAATCAGTAGCTCTTCTATCCACCAACAGCGACCAAGCAGAGAATCAAATCAAGAACTCAACCCCTTTGACAATAGCAAAAAAAAAAAAAAAAAAAAAAACAAACTTTAGAATATACCTAACAAAGAAGTCGAAAGACCTCTAAAGGAAAACTACAAAACACTGCTAAAAGAAATCATAGATGACACAAACAAATGGAAACACATCCCATGCTCAAGGATGGGTAGAATCAGTATTGTGAAGATGGCCATACTGCCAAAAGCAATCTAAAAATTCAACACAATCTCCATCAAAACACCACCATCTTTCTTCATAGAGTTAGAAAAAACAATTCTAAAATTCATATGGAACCAAAAAAGAGCCCGCATAGCCAAAGCAAGACTAAGCCAAAAGAACAAATCTGGAGCATCATACTACCTGATTTCAAACTATACTCTAAGGCCATAGTCACCAAAACAGTGACATATTGGTATAAAACTAGGCACACAGACCAATGGAACAGAATAAAGAACCCAGAAATAAACCCAAATACTTACAGGCAGTTGATCTTCAACAAATAAATAAAAACGTAAAGTGGGGGAAAGGACACCCTTTTCAACAAATGGTCCTGGGATAATTGGCTAGCCACATGTAGGAGAATGCAACTGGATCCTCATCTTTCACCTTACACAAAAATCAACTCAGGTTAATTTTTCTGTTAAATCATTTCTTTTTATAGCTGAGTAGTATTCCAACATATATATACACCATTAGTGTATATATATATTATAGTGTATATATATACCATAGTGTATGGTATTAAGGACTTAAACCCAAGAGCTGAAACTATACAAATTCTAGAAGATGACATTGGAAAAACCCTTCTAGACATTGGCTTAGGCAAGGATTTCATGACCAAAAACCCAAAAGCAAATCCAATAAAAAGAAAGATAAATAGCTGGAACCGAATTAAATTTAGAGCTTTTGCATGGCAAAAGGAACAGTCAGCAGAGTAAGCAGACAATCCACAGAGTGGGAGAAAATCTTCACGATCTAAACATCCGACAAAGGACTAATACCCAGAATCTTCAAGGAACTCAAACAGATCAGTAAGAAAAAAAAAAAACAAAACACAATCCCATCAAAAAGTGGGGTAAGGACATGAATAGACAGTTCTCAAATGCTCAACATCACTAATGATCAGGGAAATGCAAATCAAAACCACAATGAGATAGCACCTTACTCCTGCAAGAATGGCCATTAAAAAAAAAAAAGTAGATGTTGGCGTGGATGCAGCGATCAGGAACACTTCTACGCTACTGGTGGGAATGTAAACTAGTACAGCTGCTATGGAAAACAGTGTGGAGATTCCTTAAAGAACTAAAAGAAGAACTATCATTTGATCCAGCAATCCCACTACTGGGTATCTACTCAGAGGAAAACAAGTCATTATACGAAAAAGACACTTGCACATGCATGTTTATAGCAGCACGATTCACAATTGCAAAATCGTGGAACCAACCCAAATACCCATCAATCAATGAGCGGATAAAGAAACTATGATATATATACACATATACACACACACACACACACACACACACACACACACTATGGTGTATATATATACTATGGTATATATATATGCACTATGATATATATATACACTATGGTGTATACATATATACACACTATGGTATATATATACACTATGGTATATATATACACTATGATATATATATACACTAATGGTGTATATATATGTTGGAATACTACTCAGCTATAAAAAGAAATGATTTAACAGCATTTGCAATGATCTGGATGAGATTGGAGACTATTATTCTAAGTGAAGTAACTCAGGAATGGAAAACCAAACATCGTATGTTTTCACTGATATGTGGGAGCTAAGCTATGAGGACACAAAGCATAAGAATGATACAATGGACTTTGGGGACTTGGAGGGAAGAGTGGGAGGGGGGTGAGGGATAAAAGACAACAAATATGGTGCAGTGTATACTGCTCAGGTGATAGCTGCACCAGGATCTCACAAATCACCACTAAAGAACTTACTCATGTAACCAAATACCACCTGTATCCCAATAACTTATGGGAAAAAAATTAGAGGCCAGGTGCAGTGGCTCACATCTGTAATTCCAGCACTTTGGGAGGCTGAGATGGATGGATCACTTGAGGTCAGGAGTTCAAGACCAGCCTGACCAACATGATGAAACCCCGTCTCTACTAAAAATACAAAAAAATTAGCCAGGCATGGTGGCGTGCACCTGTAATCCCAGCTACTTGGGAGGCTGAGGCAGGAGAATTACTTAAATCTGGGAGGTGGAGGTTGCAGTGAGCTGAGATCGCACCATAGCACTCCAGCCTGGGTGACAGAGCGAGACTCCATCTCAAAAGAAAAAAAAAAGAAAAAAACAAAGCCAGGCGCGGTGGCTCACGCCTGTAATCCCAGCACTTTGGGAGGTGGAAGCGGGAAGATCACTGGGTCAGGAGATCAAGACCATCCTGGCTAACACAGTGAAACCCCGTCTCTACTAAAAATACAAAAAATTAGCTGGGTGTGGTAGCAGACACCTGCAGTCCCAGCTACTTGGGAAGCTGAGGCAGGAGAATGGCGTGAAAAAAAAAGTAAGAACCTTTAAGTTACATTTCAGAAGGCACACCATTCCCATCAAACCAAATTAATAAGAGCCTGTATGACCAATCAAGTCTTGCTGCATTTTATGTGAAAAAATCAGGCCAAGTATAATAAGCCTAAAACTTATTTTGCACATAAATTGGTCTTACTATAATTTCTCTCTGGTACAAAAGGAGGGCTAGAAAGAGAAATTCTTTCAAAGGAAAATTATAACACTTATTACTAGATTCCAGCCCTGACTTTTGTTTTTGAGTGCAGATTGAATCATGAATTATCTCTTGGCTACAATAAGCCTTTAAAGAACCAGATTAGAGGCCAGGCGCGGTGTCTCACGCCTGTAATCCCAGCACTCTGGGAGGCCGAGGTGGGCGGATCATGAGGTCAGGAGTTCGAGATCAGCCTGACCAACATGATGAAACCCCATCTCTACTAAAAATACAAAAATTAGCTGGGCGTAGTGGCAGGCACCTGTAATCCCAGCTACTCAGGAGGCTGAGGCAGGAGAATCACTTGAACCAAGGAGGTGGAGCTTGCAGTGAGCCGAGATCACGCTACTGCACTCCAGCCTGGGTGACAGAGTGAGACTCCGTCTCAAAAAAAAAAAAAAAAAGAGTACCAGATTATAATTTTTCTTCATCTTTTTAGTTGGTGCCCTGATGGAATAGGTTCCTTCTTTTGTCCTGACACACAAATACTCTTTTAATTGTCAAATTATTATCATTATTATTGAGACAGAGTATCTATCACCCAGGCTGGAATGCAGTGGCATGATCTTGGCTCACTGCCACCTTTGCCTCCTGGGCTCAAGCAATCCTCCAACCTCGGCCTCCTGAGTAGCTGGGACTACAGGCACACACCACCAGGTTCTGCTAATTTTTGTATTTTTTTTAGAGACAGGATTTTGCCATGTTGCCAAGGCTGGTCTCAAACTCCTGGGCTCAAGTGATCCACCTGCCTTGGCTTCCCAAAGTTCTAGGATTACAGATGTGAGCCACCGCACCTGGCCAATTGTCAAATTATTAATGTTATTTATCTCTCCTTGTTTTACCTCCAAGGAAGCCAGAATCATGGCATTCTGAAGACTAGAGATGCTAACCTCCCTCATTTGGCACCCCACTGGGCCCAATTTGCTTTTGACTGCAAATGCCCTGCTGTTGAAACTATACAAGCACCCTCCCTCTGGGCCCAGAGACTGCTGTGGAAGAGGTGGGCACGTGACATTGTAAGGGCAGGGTTTGAGGGATAGTGTTAGCTCAGATCCTCCAAATCAAGGATGGGTACACAAATGCCTAAACAGCTGGGCAAAGGACAAAGGGACTTTTGCCTTCTGAGCCAACGTGTGGCACTGTATTAGTCCGTTCTCACACTGCTAATAAAGACATACCTGAGACTGGGTAATTTATAAAGGAAAGAGATTTAATTGACTCACAGTTTAGCATGGCTGGGGAGGTCTCAGGAAACTTACAGTTATGGTGGAAGGTGAAGCAAACACATCCTTCTTTACATGGCGGCAGGAAGGGGAAAAATGAGAGCTGAGCAGAGGGAAGCCCCTTATAAAACCATCAGAACTTGTGAGAACTTACTCACTATCACAAGATTAGCATGGGGAAAACTGTCCCCATAATTCTATTACCTCCCACCAGGTCACTCCCACCACACATGGGGATTATGGGAACCACAGTTCGAGATGAGATTTGGGTGGGGACACAGCCAAACCACACAGGCACTTTTTTATCCATTCCCAACCATAAAGAATTTTCTGCTTCTTGTAGAATTAAAAGACAATTTTTACTGAGAGGATACAAAGATCCTCCTGGACAAAGCCTCCTGGGTATAATACTCCTAGTTAGGAGATTTATGCAGATAGATATATTTTTTTCAAAGTTTTACCAGCCATCTTAGAACAAATTACTAAAAGGCCACAAAAAGCACTGCAGCACCACAAAAGTATCTAAATTCCTTAGCTTAAAAGGTTATAATAATGCTTATGTTTTGTATAGTTAATTGCTATAAGTCTATAACTAAAACCAAGATTACAGTAGCTCAACACATAGAAGTTAAAGATAGATAAAGTTATTGCAGGATCTGGCCAGCAGCCCACAATACAATGGAGCTCTCTCTTTGTTCCCAGGCAGATCGGCAGGTCAAAAAATATTAGACACACACAAGATAGTGAAAGCTGGGTCCAGGGGAGTCACCGCCTTCTGGTCCTGCAGCGCCAACAATGCACTGGATATACCAGCATTTATTATTAAGTTTAGTGAGGGCGGGGGTAGGTTAGTGAGGGATTTAGGGTCATTTGATTATGAGGTGAGATGGTCACATGGGGATGAAGTAATTCTTTAACATAACATCTGTATGCAGAAGTACAGTATGCAGAGATAAGAATTTATAATATAGTGTGTGCATCAGTAATTTCTAACAGAGTCAAAAAACAGAAACACAGTCTTTCCATAACCTATGATTAGCAAGATATTAATCAGCAGTAACAGTTGCAGCAAAAGCTGGTTACAAACAATCCATAGAAACAGGACATGAAACTAGACAACCGGTTAGACCAGAAATTCTCAGAAGGGAGTATGCCTTAACCCTAAAGAGGCCTAGAAGAGCTGTGGCAAGTTGAGGGCATTTATAGCCCTATCTTATCCACATGGACAGGTGCCCCTCATGCGTCCATTTATAGGCTCTCCACAAGGGTCGCATTCCATTCCCAGAGCTATGAACATCCGCTTTTCTGGGATAGGAATCTTGGTGATGTGAAACCTCCCTGACTGCACGTCCATTCATAGGCTCTCTGCAGGGAGAAGCACATCACGCGCTGTTGGCTTGTTATGGCAGTCCAACCTGGCATTGTCTTTACACAATCCTGCATGCAATTTCGTATTTACAATAATCGGGAGCATTTCGTCTTTTATTCCATAGCAATAGTTTCAGGGGGTCTCCCTACATAAAGTCAATTTTGTAACCTCACCTTTGGCTTTTTGTTTGTACAAAAAAATTATCCAGGCATAGTGGTGCACGCCTGTGGTCCCAGGTACTTGGAAGGCTGAAGTGGGAGGATTTCTTGAGCCTGGGAGGCAGAAGTTGCAGTGAGCTGAGATCATGCCACTGCACTCCAGCCTGGGTGACAGAGTGAGACCTCGTCTCAAAAAAAAAAAAAAGGGTTAATGAATGCCTGTTCACGTTCATCTTTCCTAGAACATTTAAATTGGCTATAAATCTTTGAATTTATGTCCCTTGGCCATAAGTAGTCCCACCAAGGGACAGGATGGACCCGGGGCAGGCAGTCTTGCTGCCCTGGCAATGCCAGGGGACACAATAAAAGTTTTGGTGGCCATTGATGTTGCCTCTGGCAAATTTTGGCCAGAAGGGGAAGACAATAAACCAGAAATAAAATTCTAAAACCCCCAACCATCTAAACTGACCCCTCCTCTCAGCCAAGGGCATTTTAACCTTAACCTGAAAAACTATTTCAGGCCAAGATGGGAAGCAGGGGCCAGACAGGCCTCATTATAACCTCCTCCCTTTTGGACTTACTGATAGAATACACTCTTAAGTCTGGTAAGAAACATTCACAATCTATTCTCTTTCAAGCCTGCTACCTGGAGGATTCATCTGCATGATAAAATCTTGGTCTCCACAATCTCGTTGGAGTGCAGTGGCATGATCTCAGCTCACTGCAACCTCCACCTCCCAGGTCCGAGCAATTCTCTTGCCTCAGCCTCCCAAGTACCTGGGACTACCGCCATGCACCACCACGTGCAGCTCATTTGCTTTTTTGTAGAGGCAAAGTCTCGCTATGTTACCCAGGCTGGTTCCAAACTCCCGAGCTCAAACGCTCCTCCTGCCTCAGCCTCCCAAAGTGCTGGGATTACAGGCATGAGCCACTGCGCCCGGCCTTGGTGCAACTTTTTAAATGGCCAGATGTCAGTTCAGGCTCTCTGTTTCTTCCTGTGTTAAATTTTGTAAGATATATACTTCCCTGGGAAATTTACCAATGTGTTCTAAGTTTTCAAATGTATTCATAGTTATTTACAGAATTCTCTTCCCTTTTAAACATTTTGACTGTAGCTATTATGATGTCTTAGTATCAATTGGTTATTTTGGTTTTGTGGTTTTTTACTATTTTTCATTTTTAAAAACTGGATTTACAAATAAAGATCGAATATAGTCAAGATGTGCCATGCGATGATTTGATACATATACATTGTGTATAGTTATTTTTTTTCCTAATCAGCCTTGCCAGATATTGGCCAATATTGGTCTCAGCACTGTGAGAGGCAGAGGCGGGTGATCGCCTGAGGTCAGGAGTTTGAGACCAGCCTGGCTAACATGGCAAAACCCCATCTCTACTAAAAAAAATACAAAAATTAGCCGAGCACGGTGATGGTGCCTGTAATCCCAGCTACTCAGGAGGCTGAGGCAGGAGAATCACTTGAGCCCAGGAGGCGGAGGTTGCAGTGAGCTGAGATTGAGCCACTGCAATCCAGCCTGGGCAACAGAGCAAGACTTTGTCTCTGGAAAAAAAAAAAAAAAGAACCATCTATTTTGTTGATCTTATCTCTTATGCTTTGTTCTCTATTTCATATATTTTGCTCTAATTATTCCTTTATTTTCTTAGATTTACTCTGTAGCTTTTTAAAATCATCTTATTGTTTACAATTAATTGTAGTTCTTTGATGTTTTCATTCCTTTCTTTTCTTTCTTTTTTTTTTTGTTGAGACAGAATCTCACTCTTATCACTTAGGCTGGAGTGCAGTGGCACAGTCTCAGTTCACTGCAACCTCAGCCTCCCAGATTCAAGCAATTCTCCTGCCACAGTCTCCCAAGTAGCTGGGATTACAGGTGCCTGTCACCACGGCAGGATAATTTTTGTATTTTCAGTAGAGGCAGGGCTTCATCATGTTGGCCAGGCTGGTCTCGAATTCCTGACCTCAGGTGATCTGCCTGCTTTGGCCTCCCAAAGTGCTGGAATTACAGGCATGAGCCACCATGCCTAGCCTGATGTTTTCTTTTTCTTTCTTTTTTTTTTTTTTTTTTTGAGACAGTCTTGCTTTGTCACCCAGGCAGGAGTGCAGTGGCATGATCTCAGCTCACTGCTACCTCCACCTCCCAGGTTCAGGCAGTTCTCTTGTCTCAGCCTCCCAAGTAGCTGGGATTACAGGCACACACCACCATGCCTGGCTAATTTTTTTTTTGAAATGGAGTTTCACTCTATCACCCAGGCTGGAATGCAGTGGTGCAATCTCGGCCCACTGCAACCTCTGCCTCCAGGGTTCAAGTGATTCTCCTGCCTCAGCCTCCGGAGTAGCTGGGATTACAGGTGTTTGCCACCATGCCCAGCTAATTTTTGTATTTTTAGTAGATGCGTGATTTCACCATACTGTAGTGGGATTGATAAGGAATCAGAGAGACGGATGGGGTTGAGAAGGATATTTATTATTTAGGTGTACTGGCCCAGTTGGATTAATATCCAAAGGACTGAGCCCTGAACAAAGAGTTAAGTTACCTTTTAAGATAGCTCTGTGCAGGGGGAAGCATATTACAGAAGTGAGAAACAAAGACAGTTATTTAATTAATTGAGACATGCATTCCATCATTTCTTACTCTTCAAGGAAAAACATGTTTTACAACTTGAGTTTATCTATCTAGTGACCTTGCAGCTGCACAGCTAGAGAAACAGGGTCTTCACAATGCCTGGGAAAGGGGAAGAGATGAGGCTCCCTAGCCACGGAAAAACAGGCAGTTAATTTTTAAAGGACTCCAGCTCTTTCTCTTTCTTCTCAGGGGGAACTGTGTTTTCTTATATGTAACTGAGTTTTTGCTTACACATTCTTTAATTTCTTTTAATTCCTGTTTCATTTTCCCGCCTTTGGTGTTTTTTATAACAAAGGTGTTAATAGAAAGCACCACTATTTGCCACCTCTTCGTGGAGCTGAGCTGCTTCTTCTACTGGCAGTGGCTGATATTTGGTTAATGCCATCAACTGCACGGTAGTGAGTCAGGTTACTATTGCCTCTATAGTTGACTGAATACTCTTAATATGCAGGGGTAAAAGGCAAGGGAGGATGAGGCAGGTGCCAAGAATAAGTAAGAACCCACCAGTGAGGGTTTTGAATTTTCCAAAAGTTGAGAACCATCCTCCAAACAAGGAATCCGGGGACCACCCGGACCAAGTCTGAACTTGAACATGGGCCAGCTTGTGCATTTTAGCTGTGATTTCCATGACAGCTCGGCCATTATTATCAATTTCTAGGCAAAGGTTGGTTAAACTAAATTTTCCACATACTCCTCCTTCTGAGACTAAGAGGTAATCTAAAGCCAATCTATTTTGATATATAGCATTTCTCATTTGTGTTGCTTGTATTGCTAGTAAATCTAGTGCCCTTGACGTTTCATTGGTTATAATTTCTTTATAATTTCTAGGACAGCCTGCAATCTTATGATGTGGTTGAGCATATAGATGGGGGTATGGTACCCCATGCACCCAGGTAGCTGGCCCATAATATTTAATGATTCTTTCAGGAGGCCATTTATTATCTTTCCAGTTTTCTAATACTGGTCAGGCTAGTCTCGAACTGATTTTCTTATATAAATATTTAGAGAGATATATTTTCCTCTAGGCATCGTATCACTCCACTTCACAAGTTTTTGATATTTTCATTATTGTTTAATATTAACATTTGCTAATTTCCTTTATAATTTCTTAGTTAATCTATACATTATGTAGCAGCATATTTTTTGCCTTTCAAATGTATGG